>NC_080590.1:32775000-33400000 GCF_029962835.1 Magnolia sinica
TAAATTATGGGATCAAGCTCCTATTTTCATGTTCTAGACGCTTGAAATCTATTGGTGGTGATAAATTTCATACATCCTGGACAAGAATATGTTCAGAACGTTTGAAATCTACCGATATCGGTGAATTTTACACGTCCTTGATTGGACCAGGGATAGAAATAGGTGGTGTATTTCGATGTAAGGGAAGTATTTGTGATACTAGCTAAATTGGTACAGGTGTCAGATTCTCAACGTAACTAGTATCAACCTGTTATTGGGGTGCAATAGGTACTCTTTCAACAAATAAAGCTATCAACTGATTCATGCTCTTGGTTAACTGACCATCCACCTATTAAAGGCTTTGGTTTGAGCTCTCAAGTGTTCAGCCTAAGCCCACGACAACTCTATGATGTATTGAATCCCTCGTTACATATTAATAATCCCGGTTAACATAATTTCAAGTGATTTAACTTAAGATGTCGATGGTTTATCTAGATTTGATGGAATAGGCACCAGACTAGGTAATGAATTAACTCCTTGTCTTGAGCAAGAAGTTGTTAAAGCATTACGACCACCCATTCAGCTCATAATTCCGAGAGATTGCTACACCGATAAGTATACTTGTATGTTAAAATCAATTTTTTGCACAGTCAATTCAAAATAAAATTGATGATAACCACATATTTTGTCCAGTCCTAATGAGCGTGATAAAAATATTGGCACTTCGGTTTGTTTTTTGCCACGTGTAATGTGCGCAAGCATACCAGAATTGATAAATCGGTTCAATCCAAACCTCTTCAACCATAAGTGCCAAAATAAGAAGATATCTCCAATATGAACAGATATGATCAACATCTGAGAAGATCAGTCACTTTCTCAATCACTTTTAAAATTTTATAACAATCATGTGATAATTGGAGGGTGGGGTTCTTCCTGTAAATATGGGTTGCTTTATGCCGTCCACAAGAAAGGACTTTCAAAATACCAGTGCAATCAAATAAAAGAAAAAACTCATAATTGATCACTAGGATCAACTGTAAGAATGTGTCTCTTGAAAGAATTGCGTGATATTGGATAAAGGACAAATCCAGCGTATGAGTTTAAATTTGGATTATAAGTAAAGATTATAGCTACCCCTAGGATAAACTGAGATAAAAGTAAATTGATAGATTGGTTATTTTTTATTAGATTATGTTGTGATGATTTGTTATTTTGCTCTGTTGAATTCCTCTCCTATTTATAGAGTTCTGTTGTAACTTATTCTTCAAGATCCTTCTCCTATTATTACAATGGTTACAACAGTAATTTTTTTTCTAGACCATTATTTTTGTTACGTTTCTCTTTTGTGATTGTTCCTCTTCTCTCATCCAAACTTTACTCCTCTTAGTCACATTTTGTACCTCGAACTACTCGACTGCGTTTCTTTCTTCACTCATTAAACTTTGAGTAACTTGATCATATCACTCCATCAACCATCCACTAACGTGTAAAATTAAACTTACGCCACCTATGATTCCATAAAAAGCGCACCAAGAATCTTGAAGATCTTTTCATCCATCTCCTATTCTACATACAATTTGCCACATGTCGCTCTCATATTGATTTTTTTTCCAAAATGTCCAGAAATAGGATACAACACTTGGGTCATTGTTTTTTTAATCAAATGTAGTTCCTTACTATATCTCTTCTTCACTGTCCATTTACAGCTTATGAGTTGTAGGATAGTCGTACTGACGATAGTTCTAAGCATGGTCTATCAATGGTAGGGCCTAAAGACCAATTTCTAGATCACTTAAACATGATTTCATTCTTACAAACTAGAGACCTTTCAGAGTCGATCATTCCATTCATTATGCAAACTAGCCTTCTGATATCCATTTGTATGTCAGTAATCACATGGTTGGTGTTGTACCCTATTTCTAGCTATTAAGAGAAAGCTAATAGGAAGGTGACATGTGGCATTACATGAGGAATAGAAATTGGATCAAAAGATCTTTAAAGATTTGGAGTGCTTTTTTTTAGGGATTACAACTGGCACGTCAGTGGATGGTCGATCGAGTGTTGTAGTCGATATACAAGAAACACGGTCATGCTATTTAAGATATAAAAGGAGAACAATGGCAATAAAGCCTTGGCCGATAGAAGTGGAACCATCGCGAAAAGAAACATACTAAAAGAAAGATCTAACGAAGACAAGAATCTAGAAAGAGCTGTAATCATTGTAATAATAGAAGAAGGATTCAAAAGAATAAGGTACCACATAAATCTATAAATAGCAGAAGAATGTGACAAAGAAATGGACCATCTCAAGAAAACAACCAACCAATAACAATCAATTAAATCTATCAATTTATCTTTTATCTCGGCTTATCATATGAGTAACAGTAACTCTTAGGTATAATTTTTAGTTGTAATATGAGTTTACACTCATATGGTGGATTTATTTTTTTTATCCAATATCAAGTAGTTCTTTCAAGAGACACATTCTTGCAGTTGTTCTTAGTGACTGATTGTGAGTTTTTTTTTTTTTTTTTATATATATTTTAAAAGTCCTTTCTTGTGGAAGGCACAAAGTAACCCATCTTCGGATGAAGAACCCAAACCTTTTATTATTATCTGATCATTATAAACTTCCACAAGTGGCTAAGTAAGCAACCAATCTTCTTAGAATTTGGTCATATGATATCTGCTTATTTTGGCACTTGGAGTCAAAGTTTATCGGTTTGGATCGAGCCGTTGTATCGATTTTAGCATGCCCACACAATAGAAAACAAACTAAGCGACCAACAACTTGGATGATCCGATCAGTGTGATCTTTGGTTTATATTTAATTCACAGTTATTGGATGGGTTGGATGAATGATCAGGATCTCATTCACATTTGCATGAAATAGAAGAGAGCAATCCACATTCTCTGATAATCATGAATTGTCGTTAAGAGTCCCAAAGTAATTAGAAAAACACAAGAAGGTCATAAGGTCATTCCAAGAAATTTTTTTGTGAAAGGGTTAAAATAATCCAATGGAGAGCTTTTATTTGTTGACTTCAAGGATATAAAGTGATATTTGTCACGAACTATTTGGATCATTAGAAGCCGAAAATAGTGTCACTACCTTATTTGGATGCATTCTAGCGATCCTCTATTCTACATCTCTTATTGGCATGTGCTTAAAAGGCATTAACATTTTTGGCAATTATTTAACTTATGTTGTGTGTATGCCATCCAACCCTCACATCAAATAAGCCCCACCATGCTTACAGTTAGGTCCATATAATAATTAGATGGTCCACACCATAGCAAATGCCTTCTCTCTATTGACGTGTTGTCCACAAAACGAGAACATATATAAAGAGAGGCATTGTCCTGTATGCATGTTTCTTTATGTAGTGAAAGAATGAGATACTAAACTCTTCTTGGGCTTTTTTTTTTCCTATTTAAGTAAAGAAGAAAGCTCCATATTATTATATGATGAATGTAATCATATGGCCAAATTATATATATGTGTATCTTAACTTTATCTCTTATTTAGTGGTGGGCATCGACTTGAGTCAAACTGTGTTAAGGCTGACCTGACTCGATCTGATTTTGAAATAGACCTGAACTTGACTCGACTCAGTACTGAATCCAGCATGCCTGACCCGATCCGAGTCCAGGTAGGGCTGTACATCGAGCTGAGTCGAGTCGAGGTGGGTAAAGCTTGGATTAGCTTGTCCGTGATCTCCTCGAGCTCGAGCTTACCATTAAAGCTTGACTTGTTTGACAAACCTTTCGAGTCGAGCTAGTGGATTGAGTCAAGGTGAGCTTACCTCGAGTCGAGTCGAGTCTACTCGTAACCCAATCCAACCTAGCACCCAACCTGCGCCTAACTCAACCCAGCAACCCAACCCAACTAACCCAACCCTAAAATTAAATATTCAATTAATAATGTATATATAAAATATTAAATAGAGCCATAGAGGGTACCTTGTTGTTTATGCTGAGAGAGAGAGAGAGAGAGAGAGAGAGAGAGAGAGAGAGAGGAGCTCAAGCACAATGAGTTAGGTAAGGAAGAGAAAGGGTAAGAAAGGGACGGACAGGTTTGGTATGGTTATATATATATATATATATATATATATATATATATATATATATATATATATTCAAGTCGAGTTGAGTTTAAACATCGAGCCAAGCCAGGTTCGAGTTGAGTCGAGTTAAGCTCTACTATGTTTGAACTTGGCTTGTTTTTAAAACGAGCTGAGTCATATGAAGCTTGGCTCACCTCGAGTGATCATTCGAGTCGACTCAAGTCGAGCTAGATCGAGTTAAGCCGAGTGAACTTTTTGAGCTAGCTTGGCTCATGTACAACCCTAAGTTCGGTCTGGCCTGGACTAATCCGGACCAAGTCTGGCCCGATCACAAGTATTGATTCAGGTCAACTCGACATAGAGTTGGGCCAGGTGTGGTGGATATCCATGGTAGCCACCAATGTAAGAGTGACTTACTTGATAGAAGTTGTTTGTTCCAATAAATTTTTATATTTTGCTTTTCAACCTTTAACTTTTCTACTTTATATATATATATATATATATATATATATATATATATATGTGTGTGTGTGTGTGTGTGTGTGTGTGTGTGTGTGTGTGTGTGTGTGTGTGTGTGTGTGTGTGCTGGTCTCCTACGAACTGTACCGCACGGAATTTATGTGCGAGCCTTCATATACGCCGTAGGATGAGGAGAGCGGCTGGGATTCCACTGCGTTGAGAAAGAGAGAGCGTTTGAGTCTCTCCTACATTCATTCTGCATTCACGCAGAGGGAGGCGGATTAGCTACTGCCAAGTTGAGTAGAGAGACTTGAAGTGACGTCACTAAGTTTTGTGGGCCCACCTTGATGTATTTGTTGTATCCACACTGTCCATCTAGTTTTAGAGATCATTTTAGGACATGAGAAAAAGAATGAGCATATTGAAAGCTGGAGTGGACCCCACCACAGAAAACAATAAGGAGAGATTGAAACAGTGTCCACTATTAAAAACTTTTTGGGGGCCATAAAAGTTTTGGATCAAGTTGATCTTTGTTTTTTTCCTTTCATCCAGGTTTGTATGACCTAATCAACAGATTGGATGTCAAATAAACAGTACAGTGGGCCTTAGTAGGATTTTAATGGTGGATATCCAATCACTATTGTTTTCTTGTGGTGTGGTCCACCTTAGATTTATATCCATCTCATTTTTTGTATTAAGCTCTAAAATGATCTTTAAAAATGGATGAACGACATGGATAAAAGACATACTTCATAGTGGGGCCCACATGGCTAGTGGCAGGGGGTAGTTAATCCGTTTCCACTCGTGTGTGGTACAACGTCCGATCTATATGAAATTGGATTGCATACTGAGTTAGTCAGTACGCTCTTATTGTTGGGCCCACAGTGAATGTATTTGGTTTATCCACACCGTCGATCCGTTTTTCAGATCATTACAGTGGTTGAGCCCAATATTGAAGCATATTCAAACCTCAAGTGGACCATACCACAGGAAACAGTGGGAATAATGATTTCCACCATTAAAATTTTCTTATGGCCCACAGGGATGTTTATTTGTCATTCAACTCGTTCATAAGATCACAAATACATGGATGAAGGGAAAACTAAAATATCAACTTGATCCAAAACTTCTACGGCCTCCCAGAATTTTTCAATGGTAGATGTTCAATTCATACTGTTTCCTATGATGTGGTCCACTTAAGATTTTTATAAGCTTAAGTTTTGAACTCATACAATAAAATTATATGATAAAATGGATGGACGGAGTGGATAAAATAAATAAATCATGATGGGCCCCACTGATTTTACTTAGTACACTTAGGGTACTGAGTTACTCAGCACACAATCCGCTTCCAATCCAGACTTCTGGACGTTATCAGCCGATCCAAAGCTGGTGGGTCCCACATGTGTGGACCCTCCTGATGTATGTTTTTCATCTAGGCCGTTGTTCACTCCCCAAGTATAGGGTTGTGATGTAGTAATAAACTCGGTAAGACCGAGGTCGAATCCACAGGATCGAAACTTGTACGTTTCCGAAACTAGATAGAAATAGAACTAGCCTAAGATGCAATCTAAATCAAATAGAATTTGATGAATATTGTAGAATAATTATCTAAAACTTTAAACAATTCAAGGAAGGGAAACTAGGGATTCGGAGGATCCACTTGTAGAGATCGGGGAGATCTTATGCCCGCATCAAGGATTATGGGATTAAGTTGAACTTACTTGATCTGGTTTTCAAGAGATGAAAGATATATGAATTAGAATGGATTCCATCATCTAACCATGCCCAGGAGACAAAGCAAACAACAAGATTAAACTAATTACCAACCAATCAACAGTGCATGAAAGTTAGGAAGGGTACTATCATCCAACCATGCTCAGGAGATGATGGTGAACAACAGGGCCTCCTGACGTCATAAACATCAAAAGAGAAAAGAAATATTCAAAGCCATTGCAAACCCATTGTAATTTCAGTCACAACAATTAAAGACTGAGAAAATATTCCTTTAATAATTAAACCACAATCAAGTTTAATTCACAATTAAATAATTAAATCAACAAATAAAGTCTCCCATCTTAATACAGGCTTCACCTCTTAGCCCTAGCTAAGGGGTTTAGCCACACATGAATGGGCTAAATAAAACAACAAAATAAAAATAAAAAGGAAAAGAAAAGAACAAGAAGGAAAAAGAGAAAACCAGCTCCACGTTCAGCCCTCTTGCTACCTCCTACGGCCTCCACCTTTCATCTTTAATGCTCTTTCTTCAAAACCAAAACCAACCACCCATTTCCAACAGCCCTTGTCTAACCTCCCACGGCCTAATCCCTCACTCCTGTGCCGGCCCCTCTCCAGCAACGTGCCAGCAGCCAACGTGCAGCCACGTCTCTGCTCCCTTTCTCTCTCTGTTTCCCTTTCTCTCCCCCAAAACCGAGCACTTCCTTGCTCCCTCTCTCATCAAGAGTTCGGCGTCTCCACTCTTCTTCTTCTTTGCTTTCTTTCCAAAAGGACAGCGTCCTCTGGGGGTGTTTTGACAAAACTACCTGATGAACGGTTCAGATCGGCCGTCAGATCGCCCCCACGAGCGTACAACTCGCCGCGAAAGTCGGATGGCGTCCGGCTGCGAAACAGAGTGCTTACGCATGTACGCTGTCTGGTGGTGGGGTCCATAGTAAGCTTCAAATGATCAATCCAAGCCGTCTACCGGATTTATCTCGATTTTTCGGTCAGAATGGGTTGGTTTTTGTCGAGTTTTGGTGTGGTCCACCGATGTTTCTCTTCTACCGTCTATCGTCCATTTTAATGATAGAAAACGGATCTCTGGAGTCTTTTGAATTTTTATCCACCTAGGCCTGAGTGAGCTTGGCGGTGTGAGTCTCATGAACGGTTTGGATCCTTCGAATAATTGCTGTGTGGGGCCCACTAACGAAAAACGGACGGACAGTGTAAAGACGCTGTCCGTTTTTTCCGCAGAAGAGAGAGGGAGACGGGTCGCAAGTGGTTTGACCGGACTGGCTGGTCCAGTGCAGCTCACGTGCTTGTGCACTATATGCACGTCCAACTCGTTTGGAGTCCATGATGATGGATCCCGAAAATCCGCTCCGTTCATCCATTTTGTCTCCTCAGATAATGGGTTGAGACCAAATTTTAAGCATATCCAGATCTCAGGTGGGCCCAAAATCAATGGTTTATGGGCTGATCTGAGCGTTGGGCCACTTGCAGAGGGATCCAATGGCTAAAATTTGACATGTACGGTTATTTTTTGGTCCTCAGGCCACGTATGGAGTTTCGAACTGATCAGATAGTGGGAACCCTATGATCTTGCATTCTGGACACTTTTCAGGCCACTTGAGCTTCAATTCCTCGATTTTCTTGGATCCCTGGCGTGCAAATCTGTCGATCTTGGTCTCCTAGGGTCCGTCGCTTGCCTTGGTGACTTCAGACTGTTAAATCCATGCTTTTAGTACCCTTTTCCAGTCCAAGCTTGTGAATACGCCCTGCATCACAAACATGATTAAATCAGGCCGTTAAACAATACTATGTTTGAAAATCCAGGCAATAACAGGGTCTGATATGCAATATTTGACCCTCAACACAACCCCCAACCAGCATCTTGCTAGTCCCGAGCAAGGTATGCGAAAAATAAATTGAGAATTACAGGACAATTTCTACAAACTCAAGAGATTTATGAAAAACAATTCAGATACTCGAATTCTAAGATTCATGAATGTTGGCATTACTTTCTCCTGGAATCAAGCTCACGGTACTTCATAATCAAGCTCAAATATTAATCCATTAATTAGAACGATTCTAAATATTGAGTTCCATGAGTGTATAGTGTAATCTCGGCTTAACATTATTAAAATTCACTTCTCTATTTTAGGATATCATTGGTAACCACAAGAGAATTCATGATAACCAACACCTAAACCAAAGCTTGATTCATTCTTCCAGCTTTTGATGATTTTCACACTATGTCAACTTGTTTAAAAGTACAGCCAAGGAGGAGAATCGAATCTACACCTATAGGGAGCAAACCTATGGTAAAGACCGGTCGCCAAAAAGTTTATGAATGTCAACCTTGGGGAATCAAACCTTCACCTGTAGGGAGCAAACCTATGGTGAAAACCATTCGCCCAATCTTTTCAATTTCTCAAGTTGGTTCCTTTCAAGCTTAGTGATCACCAAATTAATCCTTCAATATCGGATGAAACCTTAATGTGTAAGCGAGATGTGACATGTAAAATTATGATTTACTCAATGTTTAAAACTTCTAATCATGGATTAATAGTTCTAACTTAACTGTGAGATCTAACAAATAGTTGAATCCAAGAGTCATCAATTCCAACATCACTTATCTTGTAATTCTAAATCCAAGATGGCCGTCAAAATCGCTTCGAATTCATACGAAATTCTAGAAAAATTTAAAAATTTTCACAATTTCTGCTCAAGACTAAGAAAATACTGATTAGGAAACCTAATCTCCCACCCCCAACCTAAAATCTACATTGTTCTCAATGTAAAAGAAATAAGCATGCAATGCACATGGGACAAAATAAGTAAATGAGAAATGATGGGAAGATAATACCTGAACGAAAGAATCAAGAGGCTTTCCATAGATATTTACGTAAAAGGGGGTCAGTATAAGAGAGAAACCAACAAAAGTAAAGACAAAATCCTACCTATACCACTTTCGCAGGTGCTCTCGATTGTATTTAGCATATGCAACAAGCCTTTAAACCCCTAGGTTACCCCTAGCGGACGAGTTGTAGTCTCGTGAGGGTTTGCAGTAATGTTACCTACAAGCATTGAACTAACTAATGATAAAAACGAAATGAAATGAAGAGCTGGGTTGCCTCCCAGGAGCGCTAAGTTTACCGTCTTCAGCCAGACAAAAAAAAAAAAAACAACTACCCTAGTCCTATGAAAGCGATAAACCTACCTATACCTCCATCAGACTAGGAGATCAATCCTGGTAAACAGGAGCAGTCAGAGGTATGGACATATCCTCTGAATCAAATTTCTCGACAAATGGTTTCAATCGATGTCCATTGACTTTAAACTCCTTGCCATTGTCGGGATCTTTAATTTCAACGGCCCCATGAGGAAAAACAGTAACAACAATGTAAGGGCCGGTCCAACGAGATCGAAGCTTACCCGGAAAGAGATGTAATCGAGAATTATACAAAAGGACCTTCTGACCAGGCGTGAATGATTTTCGCAAAATGTGTTGGTCATGAAATGCTTTCATCTTATCCTTGTAAATTCTCGAATTATCATATGCATCATTCCGGATTTCCTCAAGTTCATTCAATTGAAGTTTGCGTAGCGAGCCAGCGTTGTCCAGATTGAAATTAAGATTTTTGATCGCCCAGTACGCTTTATGTTCCAGCTCCACAGGCAAGTGACAAGCTTTCCCATAGACAAGTCTAAAGGGAGACATTCCAATAGGGGTTTTAAAGGCAGTACGGTATGCCCATAAGGCATCGGTCAATCGGATTGACCAATCCTTACGATCAGGGTTAACCGTTTTCTCCAAAATGTGTTTAATTTCCCTATTAGAAATCTTAGCTTGCCCACTTGTCTGTGGGTGGTACGAGGTGCTCACTTTATGAGAGATACCGTATTTCTTCATTAAGCTCTTGAATGATCTATTACAAAAGTATGAGCCCCCATCACTAGTGATGGCTCGAGGCGCTCCGAATCGAGAAATGATGTTTTCTTTTAGGAATTTAATGACCGTACGATGGTCATTCTTTCGACATGGAATCGCTTCGACCCATTTAGTGACATAATCCACGGCGAGCAAAATATACAGATTTCCAAACGATTGGGGGAATGGTCTCATGAAATCGATGCCTCAGAATCAAATGCTTCAATGATAAGGATGGGCTTCAAAGGAATCATATTTCGACGGACAATACTCCGAATTTCGAATGGACTTCACAAGCTTTGCAAAACTCATAAGTGTCCCTAAACATAGTGGGCCGTAAAAGCCACACTACGGAGAATCTTGGCCGTGGTCTTTTTAGCGGAAAAGTGACCACCACAGCCTCGTGAGTGACAGAAGGAGATGACGCTCGGATGCTCTCGTCTAGTACACATCTCCTTAGGATTTGGTCCGGGCAATATTTAAATAAGTAAGGATCATCCTGAAAAAGTTGCACACCTCGGTGAAGAATTTCTTCTTATCTTGTGCGGTCCAATGTCGGTATGACAGCTGTAGCAAGATAATTAGCAATATCAGCAAACCAAGGTGAATGGGAGACTCGAAACAGTGTTCATCGGGGAACATGTCATTGATATGAGTCGTCTCAAGGGACTCGAGAGGTATTAAGGCGAGAAAGGTGATCGGCCACTACGTTCTCTACTCCCTTTTTATCTTTAATTTTCAAATCAAATTCTTGGAGTAGAAGGATCCATCGTATCAGGCGGGGCTTAGATCATTCTTAGAAAGAAGATACTTCAATGCCGTATGATCTGTATAGATAATGATCTTGGATCCGATCAGTAGGACCTAAATTTGTCTAAGGCGAACACTACGGCTAAGAGTTCCTTTTCCGTAGTCGAGTAGTTAACCTGGGGAATTTAAGGTTTTACTTGCGTAATGAATGACGTAGGGCCTCTTATCTTTTCTCGGCCTAGAACCGCTCCAAGAGTATAATCGAAGCGTCGCACATAAGCTCAAAAGGAAGGCCCCAGTCGGTGGCTGCATGATAGGTGCGATGGTTAACGTGCCTTTAAGCTTGGTGAAAGCTTCCTGGCATTTCTCAGAGTCCACTCGTATGGGGCATCCTTTTGAAGAAGAGTACATAAAGGACGAGAGAAAAGACTAAAGTCCTTTATGAATCGCTGTAAAATCCTGCGTATCCTAAGAAGGATCGCATGTCTCGATGTTCTTGGGTGGAGGTAGGTTAGAGATAAGATCGATTTTTGCCTTATCTACCTCGATTCCCTTGGACGAGATGATATGCCCAAGGACAATTCCCTTGAACCATGAAATGACACTTCTCCCAATTAAGTACCAAGTTCTTTTCTTCACATCTTTTCAAAAACACATTTAAGACTTTCCAAGCACTTCTGAAAGATGGACCGTAAACAGAGAAGTCGTCCATGAAGACCTCTAGATATTGTCCCACCATATCGAAAAGATACTAAGCATACATCGAAAGGTGGCGGGGGCATTACATAGTTCGAATGGCATCCTTCGATAGGCAAAGGTGCCGTAGGGACATGTAAATGTGGTCTTTTCCTGGTCTTCAGGGGCTATCTCTATCTGGTTGTAGCCCGAATACCCGTCAAGGAAACTGTAATAGGAATGACCAGCTAACCTCTCCAGGATCTGATCAATGAATGGTAAGGGAAAGTGGTCTTTCCTCGTGACGGTATTCAACTTCCTGTAGTCAATGTACATTCTCCAACCAGTAGTGACTCTAGTTGGCACGAGTTCATTATTAGCATTGGCTATGATGGTGATTCTGGACTTCTTAGGGACCACTTGAGTTGGGCTCACCCATTGACTATCAAATATAGGGTATATGATACCCACGTCCAATAGTTTAAGAACATCGGCCTTAACCACTTCCTTCATGTTTGGATTTAGTCTACGTTGTGGTTGCTGAGCGGTTTTTGCATTATCCTCAAGATATATACAGTGAGTACAAATCGAGGGATCGATTCCCTTGAGGTCCGCTATCGTCCATCCCAGGGCTCCTTTATGCTCAATGTGAGTAGATATGAGCATACTCTCCTGTTCTTTCTCCAGGTGGGCAGAGATCACCACCGGGTATGTCTCATCTTGACCTAAGTAGGCATATTTCAAATCAGAGGGCAAAGGTTTTAGATCAAGCTTCGACGGCTTGAGGTTAGACGGTAGAGGCACTATATCGGTTTGTGGCAATTCTTCAAATTGTGGCCTCCACCGGTTAACTTCAAGTACCAGTGCAGTATCAAGTAAGGAGCACGTCTCCCTAATCATGTCATCATCAAAATCATGGGAGTGGGCCAGCCACGTCTCTAGAGAGTTAGAGGATAAGGCTAGAGGTGTCGTATCTTCCACTATAGAGTCAATCATGTTAATGTCGTGGAAATCGTCATCCTCCTCTAAGTTTCTGCCGTTATTGAAAAAGATATTTGACTCCAATGTCATATTCCCAAATGACATAGTCATGACACCGTTCCTGCAATTGATAATTGCATTTGAAGTGGCAAAGAATGGGCGACCAAGAATGACGGGGATCTGAGTGCTTATGTTATTGATGGGTTCAGTGTCCAGGATGATAAAATCTACAGGGTAGTAAAATCTATCAACTTGGACCAACACATCCTCAATTATCCCTCTTGGTACACGAACAGAGCGATTAGCAAGTTGTAGTGTGGTTAGGGTGGGTTTTAATTCACCCAAACCTAACTGTTTGTATACCGCGTAAGGAATCAGATTGACGCTCGCTCCTAAGTCAAGAAGTGCATGATCAATTCGATGGTCCCCGATTACACATGATATGGTTGGGCTATCGGGATCCTTGAATTTCTGTGGCACGTATTGCTTTAGGATGGCACTCACTTTCTCGGTCAAGAAGATCTTCTTTTGAATACTCTGCCGTCATTTGGTCGTGCATAAGTCTTTCAGGAATTTGGCATATGAAGGTATCTGTTTCACGACATTAAGTAGAGGAATGTTGACTTTCACTTGTTTCAACACCTCTAGAATATCCTGAGAGTTAGAGAGAGGTTTTGGTGAAACCAACCATTGGAGGAACGGAGCAATTGACTTCTCTAGAAGTTCCGGTTCTGATTTTTGTGGGGCATCACTGGATCCATCATTGTTGTCCTCTTCTGGTTCTTGAGGCTTTTCGGGCCTAACGGGAAGAGTTTTATTAATGATCTTTCCACTCCTAAGAGTGGTGATGGATTTAGCGTGCCCCATCTGATTTGAAGAGCTGGGATCATTAATCTCGTACTGCGGTTTAGGATTGGGGAGAGGTTGTGCAGGAAGCATCCCCTTTTCTATAACCGTCATACGAGAATCTATCTTTTGCATAAAATCTGTAATTCCTCGCATTGCCTGAGCCAGCTCTTGTATGGAATTTTGAACCGGTTCCTCTTGAGGTTTCACTTGATTTGGATTTTGATTGAAGAAACCTGGAGGAGTAGCCGTTTGTTCATTCCTCCAACTAAAGTTTGGATGATTTTTCCAGCTAAGATTGTATGTATTGGAGTTAGGTCCAGTAAAAGGTCTTTGATAGTTGTTTACGGCATTAGCTTGTTCATTCAACACTCCTCGAAAGGCGGGTATTGTAGGACAATTTTCAGTTGTATGAATGTTGCAATCACAGATGCCGCAAACAATTTCATTAACCTTATCCTTCTTTCCTTCCATGGCCTCAACTTTCCTTATGAGCGTAGTCACTTTACACTTGAGATCATCCTCTTCTTTCAAGAGATATAATCCACCTTTCTCCTTTAATTGAGTCGGCCTAGACGTGGTGTTTGATTTTGGGTAATAGTCCCAAGATTGTGTTTTTTCAGCCAAACTGTCGAGGTAGTCCCATACCTCGTCGACATCTTTATTAATGAACTCTCCATTACACATTGTCTCGACCATTTGGCGCATGGAAGATGTCAGTCCATCATAGAAAAAATTTGTAATGCGCCACGTTTCAAATCCGTGTTGTGGGCATGAACTGACAAAATCTTTGAACCTTTCCCAACATTGGAAGAATGTTTCATCTTCCTTTTGGGCAAAGTTCATGATTGCTTTTCTGAGGGTAATCGTTTTATGATGTGGGAAGAATTTTTTTATGAATTCCCTCTGCATGTCGTTCCATGTGCCAATGGATCTAGGACGCAGTGAATGTAACCACGTCTTAGCTTTCTCTTTTAAGGAAAAAGGAAAGAGTTTCAGCCTAATTGTATCCTTAGATACATTAGGAAAACATAATGTAGCTATAATCTCATCGAACTCTTTCAAATGTAAATATGGACTCTCTGATTCAAGTCCATGGAATTTGGGAAGGAGTTGGATAACTCCTGGCTTGATGTCCATTTGTCTTGTGTTTTCAGGAAAAATCATGCATGAGGGCATACTCACTCCCGCCGGTTGTAGATAATCACGTAAAGTACGAGGCGTGGGTGCTGTTGCACCTCATTTTCATCTTGGGTATCCTCTACCCTGGGTGGAAGTAGAGGAGGTTGGTCTTTAGCCATCAGTTAACTCAGGGGATTTCGAGTGGTGTCTAGTCCTGCGATGGATAGTCAACCCCTCAACCAATCCTCCTTCAGTGAAGAGACGTCGAGTGTTGTCATGGGCCCACTTGGGCATGAAACATTCGCAGCCCTCAATCAAATTTAAAGTCTAATCCTAAGAAAGGAAAAGAAAATCTAAAAAGAAAGAGAGGGAGAGTTAGAAAGAAATTACCAAATTGAAGCCCCTAAGTTAAAGACCTGCAAAATAAAACAAAATAAGTTAGATTCTAAAAAGGAGAGGAACAATCCTTTAAAAGAAAGGTAGTAGTAAACTGATTTCTAAAAGAAAGAATTCTTAAAAGAAAGTGAAATTTTCTAAAATAAATTAGGAAAGACCTAAACTAGAAAGTAAATTATTAAAAGAGAACTGAAAAATAGAAAGTAGGGAAGGAGCTTACCGAATTAGAAATTTCTATCTTAAAGGCCTACAAAATAGGAAGGTTAGTTTCTAAACAAAAATTCTAAAAATAAATTAGGAAACAAATTAGATTCTAAGAGAGTTAGAATTAGAAAGTTACTAGAGAACAAGAATAGAAGGTTAATCTCTAAAAAAGGAAATAACTAACCTAGTTTCTAAAAACAAAAGAGGAAAGTTTCTAAAAATAAACTATTTAAGAACTTATGTCAGGATCCTACAAAACAGGAAAACAAGTTAAGTTCTAAAAACAATAGAATAAAATAAAATAAAAACTTTTATCCTAAAGTAAGTAAAATCTTAATCCTAACCTAATTCTAAAACTAATTAATTTCAGAAAAATGTCAACAATCCGTGAAAACTGTTCACTCCCAAGTATAGGGTTGTGATGTAGTAATAAACTCGGTAAGACCGAGGTCGAATCCACAGGATCTAATCTCGACGTTTCCCGAAACTAGATAGAAATAGAACGAGCCTAAGATGCAATCTAAATCAAATGGAATTTGAAATAATTGTGGAATAATTATCTAAAACTTTAAACAATTCAAGGAAGGAAACTAGGAATTCGGAGGATCCACTTGTAGAGATCGGGAGATCTTATGCCCGCATCAAGGATTATGGGATTAAGTTGAACTTACTTGATCCGGTTTTCAAGAGATGAATGGTATATGAATTAGAATGGATTCCATCATCTAATCATGCCCAGGAGACAAAGCAAACAACAGGATTAAACTAATTACCAACCAATCAATAGTGCATGAAAGTTAGGAAGGGTACTGTCATCCAACCATGCCCAGGAGACGATGGTGAACAACAGGGCCTCCTGACGTCATAAACATCAAAAGAGAAAAAGAAATATTCAAAGCCATTGCAAACCCATTGTAATTTCAGTCACAACAGACCATTAAAGACTGAGAAAATATTCCTTTAATAATTAAACCACAATCAAGTTTAATTCACAATTAAATAATTAAATCAACAAATAAAGTCTCCCATCTCAATACAAGCTTCACCTCTTAGCCCTAGCTAAGAGGTTTAGCCACACATGAATGGGCTAAATAAAACAACAAAATAAAAATAAAAAGGAAAAGAAAAGAACAAGAAGGAAAAAGAGAAAACCAGCTCCACGTTCAGCCCTCCTGCTACCTCCCACGGCCTCCACCTTGCTTCAATCGACGCTCTCTCTTAAAAACCAAAACCAACCACCGTTTACAGCATCCCTTGTCTAACCTCAAGCCCCACGTCCAATCTTCACCTCTTCAAAAGAGTCTCCCCCCGGCTCCCTCTCCCGTCTCTTCTCTCTCCTTCATATAGGCTGATACAGCCGACTGACTGTTCTCACGTGCGGAAGCTAGAGACTCCATGCACGCCCTCTGCTGCGAGATACCTCACGCAGTCAGGAATTCCGCGTCTCCATTCTTCTTCTTCTTTGCTTTCTTTCCAAAAGGACAGCGTCCTCTGGGAGTTTCTTGACAGACCTACATGATGAACAGTTCAGATCAGCCGTCCGACCGCCCCCAAGAGCGTACAACCCGCCGCGAAAGCCGGACGGCATCCGGCTGCGAAACAGAGTGTGTTACGCACGTACGCTGTCGGATGGTGGGGTCCACAACAAGCTTCAAATGCTCAATCCAAGCCGTCTACCGGATTTATCTCGATTTTTCGGTCGGGAAAGAATGGTTTCTATCGAGTTTTGGTGTGGTCCACCAATGTTTCTCTTCCACCGTCTATCGTCCATTTTAATGATAAAAAACGGATCTCCGGAGTCTTTTTAATTTTTATCCACCTAGGCCTGAGTGAGATTGGCGGTGTGAGTCTCATGAACGGTTCAGATCCTTTGAATAACTGCTGTGTGGGGCCCATTAACGAAAAATGGACGGACAACGTAAAGACGCTGTCCGTTCTTTCGCAGAAGAGAGAGGGAGACGGGTCGCAGTCAGGTTTGACCAGACCGGCTGGTCCGGTGCAGCTCACGTGCTTGTACACTATACGCACGTCCAACTTTTTTGGAGTTCATGATGATGGATCCCGAAAATCCGCTCCGTTCATCAATTTTGTCTCCTCTGATAATGGGTTGAGACCAAATTTTAGGCATATCCAGATCTCAGGTGGGCCCAAAATCAATGGTTTATGGGCTGCTCTAAGCATTGGGCCACTTGCAGAGGGATCCAATGGCTAAAATTTGACATGTACGGTTATTTTTTAGTCCTTAGGCCACGTATGGAGTTTCGAACTGATCAGATGGTGGGAACCATATGATCTTGCATTCTGGACACTTTTCAGGCCACTTGAGCTTCAATTCCTCGATTTTCTTGGATCCCTGGCATGCAAATCTGTCGATCTTGGTCTCCTAGGGTCGTCGCTTGCCTTGATGACTTGAGTATTAAATCTATACTTTTAGTACCCTTTTCCAGTTCAAGCTCGTGAATACGCCCTGCATCACAAATATGATTAGCTAGTGGTCGGTTCTATGTGGACCCCACAATGATGTATTAGTTTTATCCACGCCGTCCATCTATTTTTAAAGATAATTTTATATCTTGATACCAAAAATGAGGTGGATCTAAATCAATTTGATTGAAAGTCCACCATTAAAAACCTCCTAGGCCTCTATAATGGTTATTTGACATCTAACCTATTGATTAGGTCATACAAATTTGGAAGAAGTGAAAAAATATATATCAGCTTAATCCAAAACTTTTGTAGCCCCAAGAAGTTTTTAATGGTGGGCGTTCAATCAACACTTTGCGGTCCACTTGAGATTTACATCAACCTCATTTTTAGGCTCATACCATAAAATGATATAAAAGAATTGGTGGACTGAATGGATGAAACACACATATCAGGAGGGGCTCACGAAGCATCGGCCACTAGCCATTGCCTAGCCGGTTACCGGCCAATTCGTTTCCCGATTTCCTACCAAAGCCTTTCGTATCAAGTTCCTATGCTAGAACGTAGGTGGGGTGCACCGTGATGTTTTTGAGAAATCCATCCCATTCATCCATTTTTTAAGATCATGTTAGGACATGAGGTAAAAAATGAGCTGGATCCATTACGCAAGTGTACTGAAAACTTGAGGATTGAATGTCCACGGTTTAAATATTCATGGGGCCACATAAGTTTTGAATCAAGATAATATTTTTGTTTTTAGTTATCTTAGTAGTAGAAATGATGTTATATATGAATGGTGCGGATGTCATGTAAACATTATTGTTGACCTCGCAAGGCTGCATATGGCATGTAAACATTACTGTCCACCTCGCAGAGTCCTGCCCATCCGGGCGAGGGTAGGATGCAATCGTCGTCCAAAACTGACTAGTTGAGAAGATTTGCTATTGAAGTGACATCACCTAATTATGTGGGCCTCACTATGATGTATGTGTTGTATCCACACCGTTCATCCATTTGTAGAAATCATTTTATGGCATGAGCCAAAGAATGAATCAGATCAAAAGCTTGAGTGGACCCCACCAAAGAAAACAGTGGAGATAGTGACGCTCACCATTAAAAACTTTTAAGGGCCACAAAAGTTTTTCGATCAAGCTGATATTAGTGTTTTCCCTTCTTTAATGTCTAAGTTAACTTATGAACAGGTTAGATCTTAAATAAACATTAGAGTGGACCTTAGGAAGGTTTTAACGGTGGGTGTCTCTCTCCCTATTGTTTTTTGTGGTGGGGTCCACTCCAGCTTTCGATATGCTCATTCTTTTTCTGATGTCTTAAAATGATTTCTAAAACTAGATGGACGGTGTGAATATAACAAATACATTAAGGTGGGCCCACAAAACTTGGTGACATCACTTAAGTCTCGCTATTCAACTTGGCAATAGCTAATCCGCCTCCCTCGGCGTGAGTGTAGGAGAGAGTCTTTTTTTCCGAAGACTCTCTCTTTCACAATGTAGTGGAATCCCAGACGCTCTCCTCATCCTATGGCGTACATGAAGGCTCGCACATAAATTTCATGTGGTACGGTTCGTAGGAGACCGGCACTCTACACACACACACACACACACACACACACACACACACACACGAGTTAGGTCACCACTGAGTTGGATTTCGAGATGAGTCGAGTCGAGTCGAGTTACCAGGTGATCCAAATGCAACTCAGTTTTAGTTCAGATAGGACAAAATTTAATTGGTTCGAATCGACTCACCGACTCAGTTCAGATCGAGTCAAGTCTAAACGAGTCGAGTTTGCTGAGGCGAGTCATCCCATGCTCAGCTCTACTCTTATTATATCCTCACAATTTTGTGAATTTCATTTTTATTTAGTTTTGTATGATTTTGTTTCATTTCCATTGAATGTGTGCCGGTGTTTTTCACCAGCAGACAGTCCACTAATCAAGTGGGCCAAAACGTTAGCCACAAATGGATGGCTTAGAAAACTTGACCAAGTTCTTCGTTCCTGGTTCGTATTGCCATTATGGCCCACCTAATGAGCGTACATGCAGTGGCCAAGGATATGCCAGGTGGATTTATTGGATCCGGTACCCATACATACAGGATGTCAAGACATACAACCGACATTTGAACACGTGTGATGATCGATCGTTGGGTCAGAGGATCTAAACGATGTATCACACGTGCGTGGATTAGCGTACCTCACTAATTCTGTATCTCAATATTCTTCCACTGTTAAAGACAACTCATTATTCTGGATTTTGAGTTGGCAAACCTCACTCGTGCGTGCACGTGACATATGTGCAGGCTATAGCACACGTGTGCCTACTAATTCTCGATGATGGGCCAGATCAGAACAATTCAATATGGCTAACTTAAAAAAGATAGCTTTCCTTACCCCAAGAGTCACGTGATGAGTAACCTGAGTTAGAACTCTAACGTTTGTTTTGCATTATTAGAAAATGGCGTTGATCCTTCAAACGTACACTTGACATGGTTGTACGGAAATTAATATCCTGCAACTCTTAGAAGCGACTGTTAATAGAGCATGACCGAAAATTGAAAAGATAATATTATCATCTGATTTCTCCCTTTGAATTTAGATCACTTTGAACCATGTATTTGGAAGCTATAAATGCATGGTTACGATTTGATTTCAGATGCATGATCCACACACAATGGACCCATTTGGATGGCTGTATGTCAGCGAGGAGGACTCACCACCATTATAATGGTGCAAAACTAACACAGTAGTGTAGCCCTTCTCCAATAAAGTTATCTCCACGTGGCGTTCTATCAGACCTCCACACGTTGACGCGGATGAGGTGGCGTTGCCAACACCACCCCATCAATAGGGTGTTGATGTGTTGGGCACTGTGGGGTCAATGTGATGTATGTGTTTTCTATCAATGCCATTCATCCGTTTTTTTCGTATCATTTTATGGCATGAACCGAAAAATTAAGAAGATCCTAATCTCAAGTGGAACACATCGCAGAAAACAGTGGGGATAATGACACCACCATTGAAACCTTTCTATGCCCCACCGTAATGTTTATTTGTCATCCAGCCTATTGATAAGGTCACTCAGGCCTTAATGAAGGGAAACACAAATATCACCCTGATTAAAACTTTTGTAGCTTCCAAGAAGTTTTTAATGGTGGGTTTTTTTTTGTAATGTAGTCCACTTGAACTTCGGGTCTGCTTCATTTTTGGTTTATGCCCTAAAAGTGAGGGGGGATAAATGGATGGACGGCGTGGACGAAAACACATACACCACGTTGGCCCCACATTGCCCAAAACATCCTCACACCTGTGTGTCCTCCCCACGTGTGGCACTAATGTACAGCTATCCAATTCATCCAAATTGCTGGACACACTACAAATGGAGCATATCTCTAAATGCACACCGATTAATAATAAATAAAATAATAAAAAAAAAAATTTTTAAAGTTCTAGTCATCCCTTTTATGACTATAAAATGAATGCTTTAAAATAAAAGATTAAATAATGAATAAAGATCTTTACTATTTATATTTTCTATATTTTGGGGTCACACCATGTCCAGAGTAGGTGGAGAGATTTGGACGGTCTTGGATAACCATGCAACTATTCCACGTACGTGGCAGCAGAGCCACCGCAATTTTCTAAATGGGCTAAACAATGATAAGTGTGGTCCAACGTTAAAAAATAGAAGAAAAGAAAGGCATCGAAAGATCCGACATCAGGCAAGAGATCCCATCAAATAGGAAATCTCCTTATTCGATTCGGTGTACATCTTTCGAAAGGGCAAGGATTCTGTGGCTGGGATGTCCCTTCTGGCACCTCTTTTCCATTCTGTACTTCTCCTTATTATAATAGAGAAATGCTCCACTGTTCTCAGTGCACTATAAGTTAGGTGCTCCTACTTGCCTTTTGGGATACTAAATAATCCAATCAATTGAATTAACCTACTCATTACATTCAAAGCAAGTTTTATAGGCTAGTGTTCAAATATTTACCACTTGATCAGTGGGCTTTAACATGAACAGTCAAGATCAGTTCGATAAAAAGAGGTCCAATCAGGAATTCCATCTGTATATTTTTTTGTACCCATCATGGATTGCTTATGATTATGAAGAATCACACTCCTTAGGAAATCGTAAGCATATCCTATCCATGGATTGGTAAATAGATGGGTACTGATAAAAGGTCAAATCAAGGATGGAGTGGATCATCTGATCAGTGCAATTTTTGCATGATGGCCTCTATACTGCGTTGTGGATTTAATGGACAGTTCAGATTAATCGATTGGACTGTCCAAGTAAACTGATGCAACGAGGAGCACTTATAACTTATAGTGCTCTAAGAGCACTTTAACCTTGATAATTATGATGTTGGGGGATTATACGCATGACGTTTGACACGCAGTCACACTGATACACATTGAATAATTTTCATTTTTAAACGTCCAATAAATGTACCCATGTGATTATAAGAAAATCAAAAGCTTAACTTTTGATAAATGATGCATTTAATCTGGAAAGCTAATCTGTACAGCATACCTTGACTCACTTGCCACGTATGAATTTTTAAGTGCCTGCATATTATCCGTCACACTCTGTCAGGCTACTTGTTTTTCTCCATAATCAAATAACTGATTTTATTATTTATTATTTTTTTTTTTTCAGAAATTGAAATATTGAAATAGAAGCATTTTATACTTGTTTGTTTAAAATTAAAATAAGCTTATTCAATGTTTTTTTCATCAGTTTTAATTGTCCAATAAATGTTCACTCATCTAATTACGAGAAAATCAAATAAGTACAATTTTTTGTTCATGCAACACCAAAAATTAAAACATAATTTGAATAGTTGGCTTAGACGTACTTGTATGCCACGTATATTTCTAAGTGCCTGTCTATCATCCATCACATTTTGTCAGAGTATCAAAATTTTTCTTAATGAAATTAGAACTTAAATTGAACTGCTGCATGGAAACACCGTTCGAAAGTAGAAGCGACCTATCCTACGTAAGGACATATATCCAATCACCCCTGCCCCACCTGGTATGAGGCACATTATTGCAAGATCCAAGCCATCTATCAGGTGGACCACAGAATTTACAAGTCGTGGAGAGAGATCAAGCCAGTGAGCTCATGGGACGGGCCACAAGTTTGGTATTAGCAAACCACTATATATGCACCTTACCCACTATATATTAGAATGAATAATATTAGAGCTTTGCTAGGCCTCCTGTGCAGAAAGCATATGCCACTTACCCACTTAACATATGCGCGAGCACGCTAGACCGGTGCAATATCCAAGCCGTACATCAGGTAGGTCTGATCCGATGATGTTTTGGCCAAAGAATAAAGCTAGTCCAGGTGCACAGCAATCTTTGAAACGAGCGAATGGTTATAAAACATTGGCAAAGCTTCGTTCAGCCATAAATGTGTTTCAGAAACTATGTCCCACCTGACTAGTGGACCAACCCGACTCTTTGGCCAGCGAATCCAGATATTGGTATTGCTGTGATGGATGGAATGATATCGCACGTATATGCCATATATGCTCGCAAACGTTTGGCATGTACATGAGCTGCCTTTTACACGCGTGTGGTCTTAGAAAAAATCTAAATATTAAGTCTTAAACGGATCACATACCATCTGTACGGAGATAGTAGAAGAGGAGATATTGGGAGGAAATGTGCAAGACAACCTCAGCGAACAACCAATATAGGACAATCTTACCACCGTCGGCCAATCACGATTAGATGGCAATGATTGCAATTAATATAGGCCATGATATATGAGTCGAACATTCATGAAAACCCATGGCCGTGGTTGAACTAATATGGGTCCACATCAATCTTTTAAAAACCCCGAGCAGACAGGGTGGTCAGTTTGGACCGATCGGCACCAAAACGGTCCAGATCACACTATAAACCTGGCTAAATTTAAAATAGAAACCTTAACCACTAAGGCATATATATATATATATATATATATATATATATATATATTATTGAATTCCTTTTAGGGGCTGTCTGAAGACATGGACAACTGGTTGGGTTTAAAAAATGAAAATAAAAAATAGTCAGTTATCTTTTAATCAGTTCCAAAATAGATAACTGGTATCGCTGTTTGGATAGAAGAATTAATCATGAAATTCATGATATTTGGTGCAACCAAACAAACTCTTAGTTAATTTTACTTTTGTAGATTTCCAGGCCAAACGGGGTTGGAATGGCCTGACAGTTGGACTTAACCGTCCCCAAAAAAAAGGGTTGGTTGCATAATTTAACCAATGTAAAACTTAGCCAGCTGATGGGGTTAATGTACTTGGCCTTTTTAAACAACAACAACAACAACAACAACAACAAAACATTAAAAATGTGAATTCCCTTAATTGGGTGGACGATGTAGACAGATAAAAGCAAGATTCATGGCTCTGCATGGGGTGTTTAACTAACAGTGGCATTGCATGACATTTCTAGGTGGTGCCAGGTAAAACCAATATATAAAAATATTGGAGTTATCTTAGGATGTGTTTGGTTGCAACAAATATCAAGATATTTGCTGCAACCAGACGTACCCTGATAAAACAAACAACAACAACAACAACAACGTACAACGCACCCTGATACATCTCAGGTGCTCTGAACGGTAGCTTGCACCTTAGGAAGCCAACATTCAAGACACAGTTCGCTCTCATCTCTACGTTAGAAAATTATTGATGATCTCTTACATCATTTTTCTTTTTTGTCTTTTCTTTTCTTGAATGGGAGGAAAGTGAAGTAGACCACCAATAACTTTGTTAATAAAAGAGTATAAGCTGTACAACCACAGGAGCGGACACCAACAAAAAATTCTGGGCCTCGTCCCAAGTATAATCCAACAACTCAAAAACTCTACAAATGGACAATATGAAAACATCGCCGAAGGAGAGCCAAAAAAGCAACAAAACACCAGCCCCAATACACTAAGGTAGCTTTTGGCCAGCTCCCAAGCCTTTGCTATCATAGGAAACAGTCTCCGACCTGCAGCATAAATGCAAAAGAAATGGATGCAACGGCATTATTATGCTTTTGGGTTGGCATAGAAAGTGAGAAGTGCATTGCATGAGCTAACATTTTTCATGCAACGGTGAATTATCAGTCTGCAACCTTGATCGTATAAAAATGGCATAGATCCTTCAAACGTACACTTGACATGGTTGTACGGAAATTAATATCCTGCAACCCTTAGAAGCGACTGTTAATAGAGCATGACCGAAAATTGAAAAGATAATATTACTCATCTGATTTCTCCCTTTGAATTTAGATCACTTTGAACCATGCATTTGGAAGCCATAAATGGATGGTTAGGATTTGACTTTAGATGCATGATCCACATACAATGGACCCATTTGGATGGCTGTACGTCGGCGGCGAGGAGTACTCACCACCATTGTAATGGTGCAAAACTAACACAGTAGTGTAGGCCTTCTCCATGAAGTATCTCCACGTAGCGTTCCATCAGACCTCCCGACGCGGATTAGGTGGTGTTGCCGGTACTGTCTTGATGTGTTGGGCGCTGTGGGGCCCAATGTAATGTATGTGTTTTCTATCCATGCCATTCATCTGTTTTTCCAGCTCGTTTTATGGTATGATCTGAAAAATGAAGCAGATCCTACGCTCAAGTGGACAACACCGCAGAAAACAGTGGCATGATGACACCACCATTGAAACCTTTCTGGGCCCACCGTAATGTTTATTTGTCATCCAGCCGGTTGATAAGGTCACTCAGACCTGGATGAAGGGAAAGAGAAATATCATCCTGATCCAAAACTTTCGTGGCTTACAAGAACTTTTTAATGGTGAGAGTTCAATCACCACGGTTTTTTGTAATGTGGCTCACTTGAACTTCGGATCTGCCTCATTTTTGGTTTATACCTTAAAGTGAGGGGGATAAATGGATGGACGGCGTGGATGAAAACACATACGTCACGTTGGCCCCACACTGCCCAAAACATCCATGCACCACCGCTAAGGTGGTGTGCATCCTCCCCACGTGTGGCACTAATGTACAACTATCCAAACCATTCAACTTGCTGGACACACTACAGATGGAGCATATCTCTAAATGCACACCAACTTTTTTAAAATAAATAAATAAATAATCTAATCTTCCCATTTATGACTATTAAATGAATGCTTTAAAATAAAAGATTAAATAATGAATAAAGATCTTTACTATTATATTTTCCATATTTTGGGGTTACACCATATCCAAGTAGGTGGAGAGATTTGGACGATCTTCGATAACCATGCAACTATTCCATGTATGTGGCAGCAGAGTCGCCCTTATTTTCTAAATGGGCTAAACAATAATAGAAGTGGTCCAACGTTAAAAATTACAAAAAAAGAAAGGCATCGCAGGATCCCATATCGGACAAGAGATCCCATCAAATAGGAAATCTCCTTACAGACGTTTATTCAATTCGGTGTATCATCTTTCGCAAGGCGAGGATTCGGTGGTTGGGATTTCCCTCATGGCACCTCTTTTTTTAATTACATACTTCTCCCTGTTGTGGTAGAGAAATGCTTGCACTATAAGTAATGGTGCTCCTACTTGTGTTTTGGGATACTAAATAGTCTAATTAATTGAATTAACCTACTCATTACATTCAAAGCACGTTTTATAGGCTAGTGCGGAAATATTAACCACTTGATCATTGTGCTTTAAAATGAACTGTCAAGATCAGTTCCATAAAAAAACAGACCCAATCAGGAATTCGATCTGTATATTTTTTTAGTACCCATCATGGATGCTTATGATTACGAAGAATCACACTCGTTAGGAAATCATAACCATACCATCCATGGATTGGTAAAAGGATGGCTACTGATAAAATGTCAAATCAAGGATAGAGTGGATCATCTAATCAGTGCAATTTTTGCATGATGGCCTCTATATTGCGTTGTGAATTTAATGGACAGTTCAGATTATTCGATTGGACTGTCCGAGTAAACTGATGCAACAAGGAGCACTATAACCTTGATAATTATGATGTCGGGGGATTACACGCATGACGTTTTATACCCGGTCACACTGATACACGTTGAATATTTTTTATTTTTAAACGTCCAGTAAATGTACCCACGTGATTATAAGAAAATCAAAAGCCCAACTTTTGGTTCATAATGCATTTAATCTGGAAAGCTAATTTGTACAGCATACCTTGACTCACTTGCATGCTATGCCACGTATGCAATTTTTAAGTGCCTGCGTATTATCCATCACACTCTGTCAGAATACTAAACTTGTTTTTCTCCATAATCTAATAAGTGAATTAAAATATTGAAATAGAAGCATTTTATACTTGTTTGTTTAAAATTAAAATAAGCTTATTCGATGTTTTTTTAAGTTTTAGTTATGTTCACTCATCTCTTTACAAGAAAATCAAATAGGTACAATTTTTTATTCATGATACACCTAAAATTAAAACATAATTTGGAGAGTTGACTTAGACCTACTTGTATGCCACATATAATTCTAAGTGCCTGTTTATCATCCATCACATTCTGTCAGAGTATGAAAAATTTTCTAAATGAAATTAGAATTTAAATTAGACTGATGCATGGAAACAGCGTTCGAAGGTGGAAGCGACCTGTCCTACAAAAGGACATATCCAATCACCCCTGCCCCACGTGGTACGAGGCACATTATTGCAAGATCCAAGCCGTAGGTGGCCCACAGAATTTACAAGACGTACGTGGAGCGAGATCATGCCAGTGAGCTCATGAGACGGACCACAAGTTTGGTATTAGCAAATCACTATACATGCACCTTCATAATGGATAATTTTAGAGCTTTGCTAGGCCACATGCGTGTAGAAAGCATATGCCACTCACCCACTAATCATATGCACGAGCACATTAGACCGGTGCAATATCCAAGCCGTACATCAGGTAGGTCTGATCCGATGATGTTTTGGCCCAAGAATAAAGCTAGTCCAGGTGCACAGCCAATTTTTGTTTTTGTTTTTTTTTTTAGTCAGCACATCACTGTTAGCCACCCCCACTAGGGCATCGATACCAAGACCTCAATTATCTTTCACTCAGTCTACCACTTGAGCTATGGATCAGGGTGTCACAGCCATCTTTGAAACAGGTTAATGGTTATAAAACTTTGGCAAAGCTTCATTCAGCCGTAAAGGTGTTTCAAAAACTGTGTCCCGCCTAACTAGTGGACCAACTCGACTCTTTGGCCAGCGAATCTGGGTGCTGGAATTGCTCTGGTGGATGGATCGAATGACATCGCACGTATATGCCATGCTGCCAAACGTTTGGCATGTACATGAGCTGCCTTGTACACGCGTGTGGTCCTAGAAAAATCTAAATATTAAGTCTTAAACGTGTGCTATCATATATCCCTACGTAGATAGTAGAAGTGGAGAAATTCGGAGGAAATGTTCCGGTGCGAGACACCCTCAGCGAACAACCAATATAGGTCAATCTTACCACCATCCGATCACGATTTGATGGCAATGATGTCGATTAGCATAGGCCATGATATATGAGTCGAACCTGCATGAAAACCCACGGCCGTGGTTGAACGAAAGGAGTCCACATATGTTGGCTGCTTGGTTTATTTTCAATTATGCAGGGTCCCAAAATTGATACATCGGCTCAATCCAAATTGATCAACTTTGACCTTGAGTGTGAATAAGTAGATGCGTTCGATCAAATTTTGAAAAGATTAGTTACTTAACTCAGTTACTTACATAATTTGATAACAATCAGGCAATAATCAAATGGTAGGATTCTTCATTCGAAGATGGGTTACTTTGTGCTTTTCACAAGAAAAGACTTTAAAATTATCACAAACAAAAGGAAAAAAAAAAAACTCACAATCGATTATTATGAGAAACTATAAAAATGTCTCTCTTAAAAGAATTGCTTAATATTAGATAAAGAGCAAAACTAGCATATGAACTTAAACTTGGATTATAAGTAAAAGATTATGCCTTTTTTTTTCTCCCAAAAATGGATTAATTAGATTATATAAACTAGAATATAAACTTTACTTGGACTAGACAGGAGGTTGCCTTCAGCATTTCTGCACATTCGACCACCACCCGAAGGCCCCGGGTTCCCACAAGCAGACCCATCCAAATTCGGCTTAGCCCACCCCTCCATTGGCTTAACCCACCTAACGACTTTAAAACCGACGCGCTGAGGCCGCTGCCCCTCCCTCGGTCGAGGAGCACCCAACCACCAATTAACTTGGGCTATGGTGGCCATGATGGAGACAACCTTACCCCCCATCTTCATGGAGTTCCTAGCCCTCCAAATCTCCCAAAGAACTAGGCTTGGGATGAATTTTCTCTTAGCCACATTGTCGTTCCCTAGCTCCATCAAACACCACTGCTTAATTCTTGCTTCAATTAAGTGGGCCCGTAATGCAGGAAGCCCAAAACAATCACCAAAATGCTTCCAAACCTTAGAAGCTAGCACTCCATGAAGGAAGAGATGGTCGAGGGACTCAACAGTTGGGGGGTTGGAAGAGCCCTCCACGCAGCATACACACATGGATGCAAGTTCCACACCTCTGGCTTGAATTCTCTCGGTGTCAACTGGAATGGCGCCAAAGTAAGCTTATGTCTAAAAATTACTACTATTCCTAAGGTAAGCTGAGATTAAAGATAAATTAATAGATTTGATTAATTGTTGTTGGTTGGTTATTTTTTAAAATATTTTAAGGTATCAATTCTCTGTCACATTCATATGCTATTTATAAATTTTTGTTATAAGTTGTTCTCCAAGATCCTTCTTCCATTACTATAATGGTTACAGTAGTAAAAAAGCTTCTCTTTAGATTTTTTTATTTTTATTTTTGGATATTTTTAACGTTTTTCTTTTGTGACTATTTCTCTTTCGCTCGACCAAGCTCTGTTTCTCTCGGCCATCACTCACTTTTCAACCACACATCGGACGTATTGATTTCGTTAGTCGTCTAATGACGTGTAATATTAATTCTTTTAGTTGTTTCTCTCTTTAATATGGTAGCTGAACCATTACCTTGTTGTCACGCCCCAAACTCAGAAATCGGGCTTACAAAATTTTCGATCGCCGAATCCAGTGTCGACAGCCTCCTTAGTACCCCATTCTCGGCTCCCGGCGTGCATACGCCAGATTCTGATCATGGGATCATACAAGGAGGATTTTCCAACGTACATTTATCTCGTAAGAAGCATAACCATAAGTTTACCTAATTCACAAAGGCAACATCATCATCACATATCCACTAATATAAATATTGAATACAGTTTTGAATGTGAAATACATATGTCAAAAATCAAAGCTCTAAAAGTCCGTTGCACGCTCCAAGCTCAACACTGCTGCAACCTAACGCCACCTGCACGCATCTATCGTGCATAAGCTTATAAAAAGCTTAGAGGGTGGTGAAAGTGTGTGCACAAGGTAAGTGTCAAGTATGCAATACAATATCATAAATCATACAATATCAGAATAAGCAGAAATATTGACAAAATCATGAATCATACGATATCAGAGTAAGCAAAAATCTACTGGGGTCCATGAGTGCCATCAGCCGTACTAAGGCTATGCGATACAAGGCATGAATGATAACGACCATATCAATGCAGAAACATGGCAACTCAAAATGTTAAATGCTGCAGATGCAATGCAATATGCGGTGCAAATGAAATGACTAAGTTGGAGTAAAGTTGGGATGATAGTACGTAGTATCGCAGGCTATGGGGTCCATCACAAGGGACTTCTATCCAAACCAGTCCCACACTTAAATTTCAATAGTCAGACTCAATGTAGTAGACTCCTGATCTCAGGTTAGTCGCGCGCCCCAACCGAAATCCTTGCCATTACGAAGGTACACAATAATTAGTTGTGCACCACCAGGCCAAGTGGATAGTGAATGAATGAATGAATGAGTATGCAACTCCTACTCAATACGTCTACATATCAGTATTGCACATCTCTGGGATCATCACCGGAGTCTAGTATACTCCAAACCAGATTGTAGCCCCATCACGCGCAATTAGGTGAGTGAAAGAGACCTCACTATCCACCTGGCCAATAGTCAGCCAATACCTACCTGGCACGTCGATAGCGGATCTATTTATGAGCTAGTCAAACTCAGCCTAGTTTTTACCCACTACAAATCAGAAGAAAAAGGTCACACCCCCTCCTAACTGACCACGATACAGTGGGAGACACAGCCTATTGGTATACGACCCTCATACGCTCATATATATCTACTGGGTCTAGACGTTGAGGCATCCTCTGATACCAAGAGGGTCTAGGGATTTTCACCCAGGGCCATCTATGGCGGCCTAATGCTAGTAACAGATTTTCGGTATCCCATCTAGCCATCCATGACAAGCCTGTGGAGGCTACGGCCCTAATGTCATTAGGGCATACAGTAATCACAACACACAATGCAAGATGCATGAGTCATATAATCCAGTTATGCATCAATCCTGTGCATATCATGCACTCATGTGAGATAATCTCTGCCTATTAGGGAGTCTCAAAACAACCTGCCCTATGGCATATGCAATGGTCAATCACGTCTCATAACAAACATGCGGATGATGCGTATGGGCATGTATCATGATACTATGCTATCACATACTCATAATCGGTATTGATAGCCGGCATCGATAATCGGTCTCGACAATTAGCCTAACAAAGAGCTTGAGGGAAAGGTCACAATGTGGACATTTAACCATTATTGTCCATCAATGTGGACATTCAACCAACATTGCTCCAAGGAGTGGCCCACATAGAGCCTAAGATATAATGGGCCCATGGCCTCACATAAGGGCCCAATACACATCCCATTGGCCATTAACAAAGGCCTCATGAATAATATAATGGGCCTCACGCAAGAGCTTAATATACATCACAATGGGTCTCACTCAAGGGCTTAATACAATCACGATGGGCCTCACTCATGGGGCACATATACATCTCATTAGGCCGCACATATGGGCCGCACATACTTCATATGTGCCGCAATACATGGGCCTCAAATACATCACAATGGGCTACGAATACATCACAATGGGCCTCGACACATGGGTCATAAATACATCACATTAGGCCTCATATATGGGCCTCAAATATACATCAAGTGGGCCGCATCAATTGAGCCATAAATACATTACATTGGGTCATACCACCTGGGCCTCAAATATGGGCCACAATTATATCAAAGTGGGCCTCATAGATGGGCGATAAATATATCAAAGTGGGCCACAAAAACATCATATTGGGGCTCGTCCAAGGCCACAAATACATAATAGGTGGGTCCGGCATATGGGCCCTCAAATACACTGCATGGGCCGAAAATATGTCACAATGGGCCACAAAATATGGGCCAAAAATACATCTTAATGGGCTACGACCCATGGGCCTCAATACATCACAATGGGCCACACCATGGGCCATCATATACATCAAGTGGGCCACATCAACGAGTCATAACAGGTCATACCAATGCACTTAATATACATCACAATGGGCCTTGGCACATGGGCCATAAATACATCATAATTTGCCTAGCCCTCAAATGCATCACAATGGACCATAATTATATTATATTAAAGTGGGCCCTGCACCTTCCAAATGGGCCACAAAATACATCACATTGGGCCTTACTCATAGGCCTCACATACAACACATCGGGCATCATCATATGGTCCTCATCACATCACACTGGGCCTCACCAAATGGGCCTCAATTACATTACATGGGGCCTCACCAAATGAGCCTCAAATGCATCACATTAGGCCTCATGTATGGGCCGCATATACGTCACATTGGACCACATCACCTGGACCTAAAAACTGATAGATGGCAAGGATACACACACACACACACACACACACACACACACACACACACACACCATGGTGGGGCCACACGTCCCACGTGGACGGACAGGCTGGATAAAGCACATCCAGTATGGTGGCGTTTCACTGTGGATATACAACACAACCATCATGGTGGGGCCCACACGTGTCATCAAGGCAGGTCCCACAACTTCCTGAATAGTTGAGTGTGCGGTACCCAGCCAATCCACATCCCACCGTCCCATGGATTGGACGGTGTGGATGGAATACATCATTACAAGGTGGGCCCCACACGCTGCCATGGTGGGGTCCACGTCCAATAAATGACCGGTAGGGATATAACATATACCTCATGTGGGTCCCACACACGCAACAGCGTGCCTACATGGCACCGTCCATATGGACGATGCTTATGTTAAATACATGCATTAAAGGTGGGTCCCAAGTGGGGCCCACCAGATATAATATATAATATATATTATATTATATTATATTATATTATATATATATATATATTATAATATATAATACTATATACATACCAGCGTTGTCCGGGCCCTAGACGGCCTGGATGCAATACATGCTCCAGGTGGGTCTCACGGCCCTATCCTGCTGCTAGGCAGATTTCTGCCCAACCGGTTCTGTCCAAGCCTCACGATCAGAGAGGTCTAAGGGTGGACGGTCTGGATACATCACATAAATCAAGGCGGGTCCACACGTGTGGGACCCACCAGCCTTGGTCAAAGCTAATATTTGTATATTCCCATCGGATAGCCATACATAGCAAGCCCTATGATGGCAGCAAGGTGGGCCCACTCGATGGACAACATGGATAAAATACATTCATGGTGGACCACACATACACATCAGGTGAGCCACACACCTCATCATCACCACAAGAAAATGAAAGAGAGATAGAGAGAGAGAGAGAGAGAGAGAGAGAGAGAGAGGAACCCCACCACTATGGGGCCCTCAAGATTTCAACACATACATCAAAATGGGTCCCGTATACAAGTGGGCCCTCAAATGGAAATCAATGGTAGATCACCTATTATTGATCTCCTCTTCCTTCTTCAACCTATAGCCTCTAGAGCTCCAAGGGAATGATTTTAACAGTCGAGATGATCTTTGGATGGTGGAGATGGGAGGTAGGAAGGTGGGTCACACAAGCTCTCTCCCATGAAAGTTTGGATGTGGGTTACCTAGAGAATGAGGGAGAGAGAGATGAGAGAGAGAGGTTGTAAGAGAGAGATGGGTGAGTGATGGGTGTACTTGGTTGTAAGAGAGAGAGTTGACTTTGGGAATGGTGGTTGTACTTGGGGATGGGTATTGTACTTTGACTAGTGATGTGATTGATTTGACATGTTTCTCTTGGGTTTACAAATGTGCGACGTTTCCTCGAACTGAACGTGGGCCCACATCTCCTGGCCTAGGTATCACTCAGCGTGTAATACGCGGCGTCGGAACCGCGACGATGGCGCGGTCGTTAGGGTACAAGTCTCGGGTCAAGCCGGCTCTAAAATACGAGATAGAACTCAGGATTGCACGCAACTACTATCGACGCATTGCGAGTCACCAAAATTCGACTGGGATGACCGCGGAAGCCTACAGAACGGTACGAGCTAGGATACGAGTCTTACACATGCAATCTTTCAAATTCTCATCTCTTTCTTAATACATTTCCCTCTTTCCGTTTTGTTTCTTATTGCCTCTCGGCCACTCGTTTCACTTCTGTCGGTTAATGCTTTGTTGCCCTCGATCACCTTTTATATCTTAACAGCTCGACGATGTTTTAACCTCTTGGCCGCGATTTGCTTCTGGACACTTGAACATGCTTTGGCCGTGTTCCGCTTCGATATGCTTCTCAGCCGCTCAATCTGTTTTTAGACACCTCTTGGCCACACCTCCTATATACCTCTCGCCACTCACTTTGCTTTTGAATACTTCTTAACTATTCATTGTCCTATTATCTTGTTAGTTGTGATTTCATAAAATACTTTAAATATCCTTGAAAATTTTTAGCATGTTATATCCTTCCATTTCTATAACATGTGTCGTCCTTTCCAATTAGATTTTTCATGAATAATTAGGAATAGGGTACAACAACATCAATCTTTTAAAACCAAGAGTAGACAGGGTGGTTAGTTTGGATTGGACCAACACCAAAATGGTCCAGGTCATACTACACTATAACTCAACCAATGTAAAACAACAACAACAACAACAACAACAACAAATCACTACAAAAAAGAATTCCCTTAATTGCATGGACAATGTAGACAAATAAAAGCATGATTCATGGCTCTGCATGGGGTGTTTAACTAACAGTGGCATTGCATGACATTTACAGGTGATGGTACATAAAGCCGATATATAAAAATATTGGAGTTATCTTAGGATGTGTTTGGTTGCAGCAAATATCATGATATTTGGTGCAACCAAACGCACCCTGATAAAGAATGATTATCAAGTTGGACATGGAAAAAGCTTACGACTATGTTGAATGGTTGTTCCTCTCTCAGGTGCTAAGAAAATTTGGGTTCGATAAAGAATGGATCGCTTAAGCCCAACAGTGTTAGATGGGTAGTTGGTTCTCGATTCTTATAAATGGCAAGCCTTTTGGTTTTTTCCCTGCTTCTAGGGGAATAACACAAGGGGACCCCCTCTCCCCTTCTTTGTTTATCATGGCAGTGGAAGTTCTTAGTCTGGGAATCCGCAACCTCTTTCTCTCTAGAAATTGTCAGCAGTGCAAGCTCCACCAAAATAGCCCTTTACTAACGCATTTGTTTTTTGCAGATGACGCGATTTTGTTTCTTAATGCTAGGTTATCAACGGTGGGCTACATGCTAAAATTTATTGGTGATTATGAAAAAAATTCTGGCCATAAGGTAAATGCTAGCAAATCTTCATTTATTCTTCCCAAGAAGGCTCCTTCATCCAAGGCTAGACGAATCAAGAGCTTGACGGGATTCAAGCACGCAATCTCCCTTGCATCTATTTAGGCATTCCCCTCACTAAAGGGAGAGTTCGTGCTCCTCTCATAATGCCCCTAGCCCAGAAAATTTTAAGAAGAATGGAAGGTTGGAAAGCTAAAATTCTAAACCTGGCAGCCAGACTGATCCTCATCAAACATATGTTATCTAGCATCCCCATCCATATCATGTTGACGGTGAACATTCCTAAAGCTACCTGCAAGTTGCTTGAATCGGGGTTGGCTAACTTCTTTTGGGGGTCTGGGGATAGAAAAAAAGAAGAAACATTGGGTGAGATGGTCAAAGATCTACTACCTCACGACAGAGGGAGGGCTTGGCATAAGAAGCATGGCGGACGTTATGGCAGCATGCAGAATTAAAATGGGGAGAAATCTTCTTAAAGGAAAATCTCTCTGGGCGAAATTTATGACTATCAAGTATATCAGTAAATTCATTCACTCAAAAGGGATGAACTCGACGGCGAACTCTACAGTCTAGAAAGAGATATCCAGATCCCTTCCCTTTGCTACCCTCCACTCTAAATGGCTCCTAGGAGAGGGAAGAGTGAATTTCTGGACCCAAAATTGGTCTGGAGAAGGATTTCTGGCTTCGCTCGTGTCTGGTCCTATCCCTACTTACCTCAAGGATGCAACGGTCAAAGATTTTCTCTCCTCCTCTAGCAGAATTCGATGGCAAGATCTCCAAGACTTTCTTCCCCATCCAACCATCTAGGTGCTTAAGAGCTGCCCTGTTCAGCTGTCTAACAGAGAAGACATCTTAGCTTGGGATCTAACCACGTCAGGCAAATTCTCGCTGAAATTGGCCTAGAATGGCATCCGTCACCAGAGGAAAAAGGCCCTGTGGTCTCGGTGGGCTTGAATGATATTCTCCTACCCAAAATTGGCATCTTTCTTTGGAAAATCATGCATCAGGCCATTCCAGTGGACGATGCTATAAAGAATTCAAGTGTGTGTTTAGCTTCCAGGTGTGAGTGCTGCTGCGCTGAACGCGGCCCCACGATGGTCCCTCTTTCTCCGATCAGGGGTGTTGATCAGGGTGCTCGGCAATAGCCAACCCATAATTCTCACCATCACCAGCACCTTCTATCCAGGAGCCTAGATATGGTCAGTTTGGATCAGCAGGTCCAATCGCAGATTCCCCAAGTTATTTTTCTTCTCTAGCAATTCTAGTCCAAGGGCTCTGATGCTACCCGCAATGTCTCTCCCCCCCAATCTCCGCCCAATGTTTTCAGTGCTGCTGACTCCACATTGACCCATGGCACGCCGATCAAGCCTCCTCAACGTCAACTTGCTGATGAGTAGCAACTGTGCCTGATTTCACCCTCACCGCACGGCGAAGAGTCATTGGACCATCTCCTCTGTTTTGGTCAGATTGCTGCTAAAGTTTGGACGCATTTCCACCAGATTTTTGATGTGCCTCTCATCCCATCTTAGACCATCATTTAGAAAATCATTTTCTAGTCAGCAAGGGTGTCAAATTCCTCTCGTATCAAGAGGCTCTTGGGTCTGGCCCCTACGCTCATTTCCTGAGAACTATGGTTAAGCCGCAACGCATCGCAATTTGATGGAATCAGAATGTGTGCTCATATAGTTATTGCAAGGGTTTCCAGATGGATGTAGGAACTGGGAAACCACTTGCCCGACAATGCCCTAGCGTCCCTCAGGGACAAAGCCACATGTCAAGCTCTTCATCTGAATAGGGGTAAAGTCACTATTTTTGTTAGCCCTTCGGTAGTCAAATGGATGAAATCCCCCCATGGTTGGGTGAAGTTGAACGTGGATGGTTCTTCCCGGGGGAATCCGGGCGAAAGTGGTGGTGGAGGAGTCGTTAGAGACTCTAAAGGTCAAGTTATTTTTGCCCTTCACAGGCATTATAGCCTTGCTTCCAACACGGTTGCTGAGGCTCAGGCTATACTTGATGGTATCACTCTCTGTAGCAAATTGGGTCTTTCCAATATAGTTGTTGAATCTGACTCCATGGTGGTGGTGGAAGCGGCTTCGGATCCCCTCGTCGGTTGCCCCCTGGAACATATGGTACAAGTTGGGTGCCATCCATCACTTTAGTCACTGCCTCAACCTCAGTTTCAGGCATACCTTTCGTGAGGGTAATTCGGTGGCAGATGCTCTGGCCAGGATGACTAGTGAAGGTTGGGCTAATTCTTTCTATACTTCTCGTTCGGAAATGCCAAGGCGCATTAGGGGCTCCTGGTTCTGGATATGGTAGGCCCGGGTTACTTGAGACCATGACCTCAGTGGGAGATCCTTTTTTTTTTCTCATTTCTCTTTTGTTTCCCTTTTTTTGCTTGGGTAGGTGTGGCCGTGTTTATAGCAGTACGAGATTGTGAGTAAATGATAGACGAGGCTCCTTTCCTTTTTGTTGGAGCCCGCCCGAAGAATTGTACATGCGACCTTGTTGGATTAATAATATTTGGTGGTGAGTCTCCACCTTTAAAAAATAAAAATAAAAAAAAATAAAAAAACAACCACAACACACCCTATACATCTCAGGTGCTTTGAATGGTAGCTTACACACCTTAGGACGCCAACATTCAAGACAGTCCATTCTCGTATCTACATAAGCAGCCATTGATGATCTTTTTCGTCATTTTTATTTGTTATTCTTCTTCTTCTTTTCTTTTTCTTTTTTTGGATTAGAGAAATGTGAGAGCATATTATCCGTAACTTTGTTGATAAATGAGTATAAGCTATACAACCACACGAGCAGGCACCAACAAAAAATTCTGAGCCTCGTCCTATTTTAATCCAACTCCTCAAAAACTCTAAAAATGGAGGACATTGAAACATCTGCCGGAAGGAAAGTCTAAAAAAACAAGAAAACACCAGCCCCAATACACTAAGGTGGCTCTTGGCCAGCTCCCAAGCCTTCACTATCACAGGAAACAGTCTCCAAACCTGCATCATATATAAATGCAAAAGAAATGGATGCATTAGTGTTATTGTGCTTTTGGGTCGGCCTAGAAAGTGAGAAGTGCATTGCATGGGCTAACATTTTCCGGCAACGGTGAAATATCAGTGTGCAACCTTGATCGGATAAAAATGTGCAACTGTGAAATATCCGTGTGCAACCTTAATTGGATAAAAATGTGGTGGACCGAACTTGATGCCCATCATAACTCAGGTCCAAGCTTGAAATTCACACTAGACGATTCCCTCGTATAAATGTTTGCATGCCAAAAATGTACACAGGAACTTATCATGGGGAGGATGTTGTACTAGCTACCCATTTCTCGCATGTATAAAATCTTATGGCCTGTCTTGTAGACCATTAGAAATGAGGTTTTTATTTTTATTTTTCAAACTGAAATTATTAATAGTAACAATATATATATATATATATATATATATATATATATATATATATATATATATATATATATATATATATATATATATATGCATCAACCGACAGGATACGTGGCACCAGGAAAGGAGAATAAGGTGTCAAATCCGAATGGTCCATAAGATGCGAAATCCCATCAAACGTCAGGAGGTGAATTTTCACCCTGGTTTAAGATTCTGGTGGGCCATAGAAAAGAGAAATTCAAATCAAGGGAAGAAACTGTTTGCATTTTTCATGCCCATCGAAGTGTTGGTTCAAAGTAAAAATTGGTGGCAAGGAGTTTCATGAGGTTCTGCTTCATGTGGACCGTTCAGATTTTCGAGACTCATTAGATATGATGAGTTCTCAAAAAAGTTTGTATGTAGTACGTAGAATTGGTTCGCAGGTGAGCGTTCCCATATGTGTGTGTGTGTGTGTGTGTGTGTGTGTATATAGCTATTCAGGTGAGACCAACCAAAAAGAAATCGGGCCTCACCTATCATATAAACCTGCCTAAAAACGGACTGTCAAAAAACCAAAAAAATTAAAAATTAAAAATTCCTAAGATCAAAACCAAACCCAAACCCCCAACCAAACTAATCCAGTTGGATCAAATGAGTTCATCTCATTTTAGTTAGTCGTAGTTATGTAATAGAGATCATATTTTTTTTTAGAAATAATCATGAAAACCAACAATTATGATCTCTAGTACATAATATCGGTTAACTAAAATAAGATGAACTCATTTTTAAGTGGCACCCAAATAGGTCCTTAGCATTGAGAGAGAGAGAGAGAGAGAGAGAGAGAGAGAGAGAGAGAGAGAGAGAGAGAGAGAGAGAGAGAGAGAGAGAGAGAGAGAGAGAGATGTGGAGTTTTTGCATTCCATTAAGTTTTTCAGTTTTTTATAATACTCATACCCCAACAAAATCCACCCCATCCATCTCCAAAATGACCTATCATATAAACCTGCCTAAAAATGGACTGTGCAAATAATAATAATAATAATAATAATAATAAAAATAAATCCTAAGATCAAAACCAAACCCAAACCCCCAGCCAAACTAATCCAGTTGGATCAAATGAGTTCATCTCATTTTAGTTAGTCGTAGTTATGTAATAGAGATCATATTTTTTTAGAAATAATCATGAAAACCAACAATTATGATCTCTAGTACATAATATCTATTAACTAAAATGAGATAAACTCATTTTTAAGTGGCACCCAAATAGGCCGTTAGTATTGAGAGAGAGAGAGAGAGAGAGAGAGAGAGAGAGAGAGAGAGAGAGAGAGATTCAAAAGATCTGGAGCTTTTGCAATCCATTCAGTATTTTATAACACTGGTGCCCCAACAAAATCCACCCCTTCCATCTCCAAAATGACCTATCATATAAACCTGCCTAAAAACGGACTGTACAAAAAAAAAAAAAAAAAAAAAAAAAACCCTTCCTAAGACCAAAACCAAACCCCCAGCCAAACTAATCCAGTTGGATCAAATGAGTTCATCTCATTTTAATTAGTCGTAGTTATGTATTAGAGATCATATTTTTTTTAGAAATAATCACGAAAACCAACAATTATGATCTCTAGTGCATAATATCCGTTAACTAAAATGAGATGAACTCATTTTTAAGTGGCACCCAAATAGGCCGTTAGTATTGAGAGAGAGAGAGAGAGAAAGAGAGTTTCAAAAGATGTGGAGTTTTTGCATTCCATTCAGTTTTTTATAACACTAGTACCCCAACAAAATCCACCCCATCCATCTCCAAAATGACCTCAAACTGCACAAGAGCTAGACAAATCATGGATCCATGATTACAACTAACTACCACCAAGATCAACCTAGAAATGATAGGACTCGATGATGATCACTTATCCAGGTCCAAATCCCTCGACCTCCAAACTGAGTGATCTCAAAAGGGATCTTCGATGCACACCAATGATGGCCATTCCTCATTCACTGCTTCCAAACTTTTGCACACTTACAGATTAGTAACCTGGCACCATTATTACGGGAACTGTAACCAAAACATAGAGTGGAGATTAGAGTAAATCAAGATGGACTGTAGCACCTGTACCATCTTAATTAATGTTTAAAAATGCATCTTTGAAGAGGGACAAATAAGGTTATGCAACTTAAATGTAAATTATTAACAAGCACTTGCTTGGATGCTCAAGTGAACTGAATTGTCCATTCAACTTATTTCAAGTCATAGTGATGATGAAACCTCAATTGCAATGGATTGCATTTCAAGTTGGACTTGAAACGATAGTAATTCCATTTTTGTGGTGTACATTCCTCATTCCGATGCAACGAGGCTAGAGTCTCCTTGATTATTTACTCCAGGTTATTGCAATTCACTTCCATTGAGCATCCAAATGCGGCCCCAAAGGACATAACATAAAGGAGAAAGACATGCTAGCGTATAAAATTGTATCTATAAGTTTAGCTAGTGATCTTGGGGTAGACGTACACAAGAGTGTTGACTGAGATGGAAACGGCTATGACAAATTTCTTGAAGTAAATGAAGATTGAAGGACGATTATAGAAAAGGAAATGTGATGGTAGATTCAACTGTTGAAGTTGAAGATTGAGTTAAGATGGTATTTGGATGATGATAAATGAATTGACAAACCTGGCTTTCTAACCATCCATTGATGTTTGTTTAAGGGTATTCTCAAGTTTAAGGCGTGCGCGCGCGTGCGCGCGCACACACACACTAGAAACCTTTTTTTAAAAATAATAATAATAAAATTACCCTTTCTTTCCTATCATATTAGTTTTTTTGTGAAAATTACTTGAAAAGGCCAAATTTCTTACATGAATCGGATTAGCCAGCAAAGTGATTCACAATCCCTTAGGTGAGGTCTGTTTCGTTTTGTGGCACTTGCCTTTGAGCAGTTTTTAACAAATCAACAAATTTACAAGTTGTGTGCTCTGACCTTTCTAAAAAAATGGTCTTGTATTGGCCCACAAAACCAAGTCCTTGATATCTTGTGCCCTTTCTTAGGTAGACTAATCAGTGCATGCTTGGGTTGCACTTCCCAAGCACACGACCACTTGCGGCATTGCTAATTATGAAAAGCCTAATATCACAGATTGCCCATTGTAACTGAACCATACTTTCCATGTTATTTGCACCAAAACGGATGAATTTCCATAGCAATTGATCAGAGTATGCACAATCAATATCATCTACTTTTACCACATATTTTGAATTTATTCCTTGACATTGAAAAAGAGCAACTAAAGTTAGAAAATGGAGAAAGCATATTGATCACTTCCATAGGACCGGACAATTTCAAAAAAAAAAAAAAAAAAACTTCAAAATCTCATAATCCGCAGATCTAATCAAAATTTACGTACAAAGAACTTCGATATTTCGGAAATGGAAAGAGAAAAAATTCTAATATATGCAACAAGATTATCAAGTGTAATAACGTTATAGATATTGTAAGAATACAATCCTTTTTCCCCCCAAACATGGACTACAAATCATCTTCCATATAGAGATGCACTCAATCTTCGGAATTATTTCATCCAAGAAACGTGAAAATATTCACTTAGGGTGTGTTTGGATGCGTTATGTAATCCAGCTGCAATATCAGTCTAATAAAGGGAATCAACCAATTGGTAATTTCCTTATGCTTCACACTCAATATATCTGATTCCAAACTGTAACCCCAGACCTTCATTAGAAATCAAGGAACATCATTAATTTCTGTCATCTTGTACTGATTAAACTGAATTGCAATCCAATTCAACTGCGCATCCAAATGCAGCACCGTATTTGAGATGTCAAAACCTTGTACTTACCTGACAAGATTCTCTTGCAGATGTATGACGACAATGGCCGAAAGACTGTAACACTTTCAAATGAAGTAAAATGTCCCGTTAAGTGGGACCAAGATGGTCTCACAATATCCAATAACTTAAGCATGTGTGTGAAATAATTGAGCAGCTGAAAAAAAAAATTTAACAAAATAAACAATTGAGCAGCTTAGAGATCAAAGAATAAGAATGGGAATTGGGTTTTCCCTGAAAAACCAAACACTAGACCAAGCACACCTGTTGAATTTTTCATGTGCAATGAACTTGGACACTCACTTTAGAGATGAGAAATGATGAACACCTTGATACATAGTACAGGCCATTACTTTTTTTTTAAAGGTGGGAACACACAACCTTTTTTAGTATCATAAATCACCGCACCATCTCCTATTCTCCTAGGGAGACTAATGCGGTGGCAGATGGTCTTACCCACATGGGTAGTGGCGGCCAAATCCACAGAATTTTCCAGACCCTAGCTGAGCTTCCTCCCATCATTTGCGGCAGATTCTTCCTGGACAAGCATGGTCCAGGATACATGAGAGAACGCTAGGCCTGTTTATTTTTTGTTTTTTTTTTTTTCCCCCTTTTCTCTGTTGGGTTTGTTCTTCCATTTTGTTTACAGGCCCAGCTATACTTGTACATTTCCTTACACTATCATATATGAAATATCCTTTTTCCTTTTAAAAAATAAAAATAAATAAGTGTCATAAATTACCGGGCCAACTTACACCTAGCTGGAGGTCGAAGGAAAACCCCATCTTGAGCCTTTTCTTTTCTTCTCTTTTTAAGCCATCTTGAGCTTAACAATCAAAGCCAGGCCGCAACAAAAAACAAGGGCACCAGCACTAAAATTTACAACCCAGACTCCCTACAATCTAACTCTTTGGGGCTGACCAGAGGTCTCTTTGGTGTATTTTGGCCTGTGTTTTTATTATTTGTTTGTTTGGTTTGCGGTCCCTTCGTGCTAATGTCCTGAAGTTCATTTGTGGTGCTTTTTAAGCTGTTAAGTATTCGAAGTTAGGCTCAGATTTTTTGTTGTTGCCTGTTCTCATCGATGTATAGCTTATTGTTCTAATCAACAAAGTTACAGGTGGTGTGCTCCCACATTTCTCAAGAAAAAAATGTTCGTCATCCCATGCCTACATGCCATTACTTGCGGGAGAAGAAAAGGGCAATGTTTGGTCACATGTGGTAATTATTTCTAATTTGGGGGACATTTGGATCCATAGATACCATGTCTTATGGAAACGGTTTACTTAAGTCTAGCTATTTCTCACGTCTGGATGCATGAAAAAAGCTTGGAAACACTTCTCATTATGGCTAGTTTTCCTAAGATTTTATAACTTCCTAAACACCTATTCTCTTTCCTCATATTCAATCCGAACATAAACTCTAAATTTCGTTGAATCACAAATCCATCACCCAAACATGACAAGACAATCTCTTTTGAAAGATTTTGTTTCCAAGAAAGGCTTTCTTTATGCCCCTTTATCATTCCATGCATCTAAACAAACTCTTTTGTTAAACATTCCTAACAAATTATGCTTGAGGCCTCAGCAATAACACATGTTCTCTAAGCATGTGTACCACATTCGGGATAGTATTATTATTATTATTATTATTATTTTGAAAGACAAGGTAGAAGAATAATTGCTGAATGAGATTGAACGAAATTTCGTTTGGACAAGAAGCTTTTAAGACACTGGATTTAGAAACTCTTGATTTAAGTAGGTCACACAATAATGCCAATGTTGGTTTGTCGTTGTAGGCCCCACTAAAATCAAGAATTTAGAAAAACCTTGTAAAAAAGCTAAAAAAGAAATCCCTTTCCACGAAATATCTTGGTGCTATCTATATTGTATCATCGCCAATTTACCCTGCGGGAAGTGGGTGAATCATCAAATCTTTTGATACTAAGTTCAAAGCTGAGATTTGATACTTGAAAACTAATGCAACCAGTAAACATCAACCTTAATTGTGTAGGATGGGAAAAATAATAATTATACAAAAGCCTAAAAAAACACCAAATAACTAATTTGAGGTGAACCTGGCCCTATAGAGTACTGACAAAAATCCGTTTTGAATTAATGGGCCATAGTTTGCTGAAAGCATCATATGTTCATCTCTATCAAATGTAGATGATCATAAATCATCATGACTAGATTTTCCTTCCCTTGGGATTTTTTTCGCCTTTTCTTTTTGTGAAATTTCAATTTATAAAAAGAAAATAAAAATGATCCAAAGTTCTAAGCAATTGATAGTGGCCATTTGTGTGTTCTACTTATGGAAGGTATGTCTAGTTTCCATGAATAAATGGTAATCACCATCATATTTTTTAATCACGGATCAAAGAGGAAATAAGATGTTCTTGAGGAACTGACATGTTGTATAAGCTGTCACTCAGAAACCATACAAGAATCTTAGAGAATAAGACAGAGAGGATAGAAATAGCCCAATATATTTTTTTTCTGCTTTCTCTTGTTAAGCCCAACCATGTTATACAGAAGTGAAATGGAAGAATGAGTGAGGTTAGTGTGAAGGAATAGAAAAGTACCCACAGGATGATTCATGAGAGAGAGAGAGAGAGAGAGAGAGAGAGAGGAGTTGAGAAGCACCCATAAGCTAATTTCTATGAGAGATGAAGAGAGGGAGAGGAAGAGAGATATTCTTGGATTACTAACATAAAACCCTAACCCTAATAAGAATTTTTGACCAGCATAGATGGTAGAGTGAGGAACAATCAGCTACCTCGAAATTCAATCCGAGGACTGCATTGCATCTACTAATTTCTCTTGCAGATTGCACAAATCAACATCTCTGAGACCGCCCACCTGCACAAAACACCCACTCGCAACGTAAAACCAAGGCCTCCTGCACCAATATTATACAAAACCAAGACTAATCAGTGAAAGAATTGCAGTACCTCGCATTGAAGAGCACAAACCGGCTTCTCACCTATCTTCGATGAAACCAAGCTAACCACATCGAGCCCTTCTCCAACCAACGCTGCGATCAGCCTCGATAGAGGGACTTCGTCTTCTGGTCCACTGCTGATGACTACCTCCACTCCACCAAAACATGGCTGGACTGTCACATGAAGGGAGGGCAAGCTTCCTTCCATACGGGAAGAAGTTGAATTTGATGGGGAGGAAGGGATGGCCCTTCTGAGGGAATCTCGCCTCTCCGTCAGCCGTCGGATCTTCTCTTGCTGGTGCTTTATGTATTTGGCGGCCTCATTCATGTGATCGGAGATTGATCTCTTTCCCTGTAAACTAATCATAAGCCCTCCTAAATAATGAAAAAACAAAAGGGGGGAATTGGGTTACCTTAAGATATTCGGTGGGGAGCTGTGAACGCAGCGCGGCGTAGAGCATCGCCATCTCATGCCTGCGCTGCCTCTCGACGTCTCGGTGCGTGATCTTCTTCTTGCTGCTTCTGTGGTTCTTCTCATCTCCATCGTGGGTGGCGGCCGGTGCGGCTGTCTTCTCGGGCTGTGTGATAGGAATTATGTATTCGTCCTCGACAACCATCGGTTCAACGAGCATGTCGTGGATTACGTGGTGGGTGATGGCGGGGTTGGGGAATGCAGGGATGTTGAAGCACAGCTCATCACCTGGCTGGAAATTGAAGGTGGGTGTAATATAATTCATGCTTTTCAGTAGTTAAAGAGATATAGTGAGGCTGCAGATCTCTTACGGGTCCATCAAAACACACTCTCTCTCTCTCTCTATATCTGAGAAAGGGAATAAATATATATATCTAGAGAGAGGGAGGGAAGAGGGCAACAACAGTATCGAGGGGAAGATCGCGGATGCCCGCTAGCGGCCGCACCACCTTATTATTCTTTCATGCGAATAATGATAGCTATGGAGTCCTCGACCCGAGGATATGCACTACATCCTCGGGTTTTCGCTTTCTTGCTTTATGTACATATCTTTCTCGGACCCAATTCCTATACAACACCTGCTGTATACAATGGGTACAACACCTAAGTTCTATGGGAGGGAACTTATCGTTAATATGACATCTACTCTGTCCATAAGATAAGGCTTGTAATTTTCACTGTACGTACCAAGTATCATTACTAAACGCTCCATAACAGACTGACAACCTTAGATAATTATTAAACAATTTAAGTTAAGTCGGTGTGACCTGCACGAGTTTTTGGTACACATTAGTTTTAGAATGTATATAAATATTTGTTAGACGAGCGTGATGAACGGATTGGATGGAATATAATACCATGTGGACTCCAGATAGAACTATGGTTTACATACCCTCCTTACCTTTTCTTTTGGTGTGGCCCAAAAGGACTGTGGATAAGTTTGATTTTTTACCGTAATATATATCAGTGACGGATGCACCTGATGGACGGCGAGGATTTTACATATACAATACGGTGCCCCCACAGAGATGCGGTGTTTCATCCTCTGCTTGCGACAGGTGTTACATAGGATTTCCACCGTTATTGGACCGTGTCTTCAAAAGATCGCAAATGGTAAAATGCCAATTGTTATTCCCGCCTGCCGACAAGTTTGGAAGAGAGAGAACAGTAACCTGTGGTCATTTCATAAAAAGATTGCAAACATCAATGGACAAGATCTATCTTTATGAAAGGCTCCTTGTATAGATGTCATTCATATTGAACGACGAACCCAAGTATGGTATGCATATCATCGGGTCGAGGAGCATCCAAATGGAAAACACCACGGAAAGCACCGGAGATGATGACCCACCGTTGAAACCTTTCCAGGTCCCCACGATGTCTATTTGCCATCCAACCTCGTAAGATCACAGGAACATGAACGAAGAGAAAACACAAATATCAGCTTGATACAAAACACTGCTGAAGTTTTCAACGGTAGGCTTTCAATCCACTCTTTCCTGTGGTGTGGTATACTTTCAGCTTTGGATCTCCCTCATTTTTGTTCTGGTGCTAAAAATTGATCCGGAAAAATGGATGGACGGCGTGGATAAAACACACACAAAATGGAAGGCCCCACAGAGTTTTTACCACGTATACACAGTACCAAGTCGGTGCTGTGTTCTTACGCTGCGCAATCCGAGTCCCGTTGGACGGAAGCTGCTGTGTTTACTTTATTTTTATTAAAAGCGTTAAAGGAGGGGATAGAAGTCGTGTTTAAAAATGTTAGTCATTATTTTACCTCGTTAGTCACTGATTACTCAAATACTCTAGCGGACTATGGAGATTCATACACATTCCCTTAGAAAATTTGTATGTCACATATACTTGACTTCAATTAAACCATTTAAAACTTATATACTACTTTGGATGTTTCAAAAACCAAAATTTACTTTGAAATAATATTGTAACAGATCAATCAGAGGACATTGAACGGACGGTTAACATAGGAAGTATTCAGTAATCAATGTTCAATCAAATACTGTCCATTAACCGAAATTATGATTGTCCAGTCAATCTTATTTTACATTCAATCGACCCTAGGTTTAGTGGGTTGGACGGTTTGATTTGAGTTATATATCTTATACGTGTACAATTTAGAATGCATGTGTATGAAAAGCGTGTCTAAAACAACGACACCTTTGGAACGTGAAATCCGCGTTTTACCGAGCACCGTGAAATGGTATCACCACCGTCAAACGCATGTGTTCCTCGTGCGCTGGGACTGTTGATATGGTACGCCAAGATGTGAACGCGTGGTACCCCGGGAAATTTTGTCAACGTGGGATTGCTGGACGGGGTCACATTTCTTAGCCAGGGCATGTTGACTACGGTACGCGGATTTCCTGCCAAAGCTTTTCGCAGGAAGTCGCGCTGGAAACCTAGGTGGGGCCCACCGTAATGTTTGTGAGAAATCCACTCCATCCATCCGTTTTATGAGATATTTTTAGTAAACGAGACCAAAGATGATCCGTATCCAATACTCAAGTGGGCCTAAAATATGAGTATTGAACATACACAGTTGAAATATTCGTGGGGTTACTGAAGTTTTGAATCATGCTAATATTTGTGTTTTCAATTCATCCCGGTAGGAATAACGTTATCAACGGTATGGATGGTATGAAAGCATCACTTTCTACCCCTAGAGAGTTTTCAACGGTAAGAATTTTCCTACCCACCCTTCCTCTTTATTCGGCCCACTTGAGTCTTGGATCCTTCTCACTTTATTCCTAAAGTAAGATTTCTCGATACCCCAGCCAGGTTTCCAGTGCAGGAGCTTACTGCCAAAGGTTTTCGCAGGAAATCCGCGTGCCCGATCTATTACATGTGAGACTGACTCGTGAGGAAACGGATTGGCTACTCCCCCTAACACCAGCCAATGGCTGATGGCTGGTGCTATGTGGGCCGTACCGTAATGTATTTGTTTCATCCATGCCATCCATCTATTTTTAGAGATCATTTTATGGTATGAGTACAAAAATGAGTTATATCAAAATCTCAAGGGGACCACATTACAGGAAACAGTGTTGAATAAGGGTCGACCATTAAAAACATTTTGGTAGTCATAAAAGTTTTGGATCAAGATTATCTCGGTTTTTTCTCTTCATCTGAGCCTGTATAACCTAATAAACAGATTGGATGTCAAATAAACAGTATAGTGGGCCTTAGGAGGATTTTAATGGTAGATATCCAATAACTTTTGTTTTCATGTGGTGTGGTCCACCTGAGATTTATCTCTCTAATTTTTGGTATTAAGCATAAAATGATAAGTAAATATGTATGAACGAAATGGATGAAACACATACATCATGGTGGGGCCCACATAGCACCGACCACCAGCCACGGAGCTGGTGGCAGGGGGAGTAGCCACTCCGTTTCCGATTCGTGAAATGCCACATGCCTTTTTAAGCTCTCCTCGCACGAATCGCCTTGGCATTCTCAGTCGCTATACACGCGTACGTGGACGGTGAGCATTTCATGGCCGCGCACTTTGAAATTTCAATTGCATGGCGTATGAGTAATTCAAATTAAACCGTCCAAATTATGTGAAGTAACTTAGATGTAACATGAACAAAAACATACACTTATTTAAATACCTGCATGGCAGATGTGTGGACATTTATTGGATTGTTAAAAGTGAAAATTAACCATTGGTCTCGTTTCAACAATCAAGTGTCCATGAATCAGATGTTAGGATTATTTAACCAATTTCGTTTTTGGTCTGTGTCAAGGAGCAGTGGATTCACCATTTAGTCCATTTATTTTGAGCTGATACATGCCACGTGTATCATTTTAATTGCCTAGGCATTGAGTGCTATACAAGCCAGTGTATCAAATAATTCACCAATAAATAATGTCAATTAAGCCAATGTTTAAGGGGGGGTGTGTCCCAGGTGGAGAGAATTAATTCACAAAAGGCGGCATTGCACGTGGAGAGAGAGTAAAAAGTTTGAGATGGGGAGGGAACGGTGAGGGCGAGTGTAAGAAAGAAGGTCCATTATGATACTGTAACCTGGCTTCAGCTGACTCAACCCAACTGACATGGCCAAAGCTTGGGTTGTAGGAAATTTTTAGATATGTAAATTTATAATTATGAAAATTTAGAATTAAAATTAATTATAAAAAAATAAAAACAAAATTAAAATTTTAAATAAGAAGGAATTTTAAAAACTTATTTGATTCGATGCACAACGAAAGTCATTTGTCTTGAAATTGATCTGTTCTCATTTGTATGAGTCCGTAGTGCAACAGGAATACCAGACAATTAATCTCCAAGATACCCTGGAATGTTTTCTTGTCACACTGGTCCACTCGATGTACGAAGACTTGAACTACCACTGTATGTATAACCCGAAGATTGAAACAAACGAAATCATTGTAGAGATTCGAAGTAAGAGAGAAAGAGAGCTGAGAAATTGAACTTAATTGTTAAATATGGAACCAGAGAAGTCCATTATATAGATTTCAAAAGTTGCCTCGAATGGGTGTGTACACACCCCTGCCAACAATCATGGCTGTTAGGTTTCTTAAAGAAGAAGTTGTTCACACCCCAAGTATAGGGTTGTGATGTAGTAATAAACTCGGTAAGACCGAGGTCGAATCTACAGGACTGAAACTTGTACGTAATCTGAAAATAACCAGAACTAGAACTAGAATAAGATGAAATCTAAATCAAGGGAATATGAGAAAATAATGGTGAAGTATTAATCTAAAAATTGTAGAAATCAAAGGTAGGAAACTAGGGTGCCAAGGATCTACTTATAGAGATCAGGGAGATCTACACTTGATTCATGAACTCAACTAGACTTCGAGTCCCATCTTCATCCAGTTGGAAAATATAAGCATGAAAATCGAATCTGAACTTCTGTTGATCTAGTTTTCAAGAGATAAGACGGATGTAAATTAGAATAGATTCCATCACCAAACCATACCCATGAGACAAGGTAAACAACAAAATTAAACCAATCCACAGCCAATCTAAGAGATGTGTGAATGTTATGAAGGATTTCATCATCCAACCATGTTTAAGGAGCGATGGTAAACAACAGAGCTTCCTAATTTCACATCAAATAAAAAGGAAAAGAAAATACTCAAAGTCATTGCAGATCTATTGTAATATAAGTCACAACAAACCATTAAAAACTAAAGGCATTCCTTAACATCAAACTAAGATCAAAATCTGTTCAATCTAACATGAATCAGAGCCGTGGGATCATCCCCATCATGCCACAAGCTTCACCTCTTAGCCCTAGCTAAGAGGTTTAGCTCAACATGATGGGACTAGATCTCTCAAAAATAATCATAAAAAAATAGTAATTAAACAAATAAAAACTCAAACAAAAACTCTCTCAAACTCTCTCTCTCTCTCTCTCACTGACGTCCGGGGCTGGAAATTGAATGCCCTCTCTCTCTCTCTCTCACATCCTTTCTTTTTATAGAAGACGGAGGTCAGTGGCTGCATATAGAGGCATGCAGTCGGTGCTGTTTATGCACAATGTCTGAAGTCAGTGTGGAAGATTTATGCACTCCCTGCGTAACAAAGGCATAAACCGACTTGCGCTTGATTGGTTTTTTTGGACAGTGCACAGCCTCACATCGGAATTTAGCTCCATGGCTAGGGTAAGCCAGGGCCTGTGCTTCATCTGGACGGTCTAGATCGACCGTCCGATCACGTCTGTGTACGTACGATGGCCCACGGCGGCCGGACATCTCGGACGACCGCAAAATAGGGCTTATGTATTCCTTTACGCTAGGAAGCTCGATGGTCTCATTATCAGTGTCTTCGTGGAAATCCACTCCGTCCATTAGCTTTCCCTCAAAAAACCATTCGGTAAGGGACGATTTTGGATCGATTTCGGTGTGGCCTACAGACTCTTTTACTCTGTTGTTTGTCCTCTGTTTGGGTTCTTGAAATACATGAAACATCTAAATAAATCAGGCCGCGGGTCATGGTACGGTCGGCTTGGTCCTCTGAAGGCAATGAACGATTCGGATCATCCACCTGGATGATGATGGTGGCCCACCTGCACCAGACTACAAGGCTCTGTTCGTTTACGCTACAGAATTTGAATTTAAGCAGGAGTCAGGTCAGCGCACGCTGATCTACTCTGCTCGTTCGGTGTTTCACCAGTGCACGATACATGTGCACACGCTCCTGCAAGTGGGGTCCATTTGTGATGCCTATGAGAAATCTACACTGTCCATCCTATTCTTTGCCTAATATGAGGGGTTGAGACCAAAATTGAAGCATATCCAGATATCAGGTGGGCCTGAAATCACAGTTTATGAGCTAAAGTGTCCGTTGGGCCACTTCCACAGGGATCCAAGGGCTAAAATTCGACGTGTACAGTTAATTTGGAGTCCTTGGGCTAGATGTAAAGTTTCGAACTAAACAGATAGTGAGAACCCTGTGATCTTGCATTCTAGACAATTTTCAAGCCTCTTTAACATTGCTCACTGGATCTCTGGCGTATAATTTCATCGATCTCGGTCCCCTGGAGTCCGTCCCTTGCCTTGGTGATTCATGAGCATTAAATCCATGCTTTTAGTATCCTTTTCAGTTTATGCTCGTACATTCACCTTACATCACAAACACAATTAAAATAAGGCGTTAAACGGTATCATGTTCATAAAATCCGGTAATAACTGGGGTCTAATATGCAATATTTGACCATCAACAGAAGTCTTTTTATTTTTTTAGCTATTTTCAAAAATACAAAACAAATAATGGTTGTAAATCAAAATTTCAAAAGGCAACAAAAACTTTTAGGCTTGCAAGTATACTCGCGCGCATGCAAACACACCACACTAAGCCACACCGCACAGCACCGTGCCACATCCACGAACATGGCCTAGCCCGACGCATGTGCATGTGGTTCATGGTATAGATTGTGGTTGATAACATGGCTCTTCACATGCCCCTTGAAAAGGGGCCCAAGCCCTATGCCAAATTTTAATCTTATAAACCCTAAATCTTCTTCTTGCCTATTCAATGTTGGACCAAATCCACACCACTATAAGACAAAATGCATTTGTTGCTTTTTAAAAAAATTGAAGGGATTTTTTTTTTCAAATCATTTAAATTTATTTATATATTTATTTTGAAACACTAAAAATAAAACAATCCCCCACATGTTTCAAAATAATAACTTTCGATTTAGATAGAAATAATTGTGCATTATATCAATGTCTAATAGAGTTGAATTGATACTTAGAATAGACAAGGTATGTTCACAGGAGTCAGGTGACAAAAAGTCTTGAACCAGATTCCTATTAATATAAAACGACTATACATGTCACTCACATAATTGTTCTGATATAAATGGTTTTGTGCTTTGATACTTTTTAACCATGCACTTTTACCTGAATTTCACTAGTGCTTTAGAGAATTTGTCCAAGTTCTCATATGAAGTTATCTCACCTCCACACTAGTATAGGTGAATTTCATCAAGTGTGCATAGCAACTGAATACACCACCAACAAGTATATGGCATATGGATTCATTAAGAGTTCGAGACTCAACCTTACTAATTGTTACTTATACTGTCTACATCATAGAATGAGCTTTCTTATTGCAGTGTTATACGTCTCCTAGTGTTTTGTTATTTACCCATTTGAAACATATCGCATGGGATCTCCATTTGTATAAGTTGGGTTACCAACACCGATAGCTCATGATATTGGACTCAGCCCCATTCCCTTCGATGTATAAAGGACCAGTTGTTAGTAAGTCTTTTAGTCCGAGGATCTGTCAAGTTCTTCTCTGATATCACAAAATCAATTACTATTACTCCATCTTATAGTAAATGTCTCACTATATCATGTTGGAGTCAAATATGCCTACTTTTTTCGTTATAAATTTTATTATTTGCCCATGATATAACAGTTTGATAGTCACAATACAGAAATATAGCCGAAACAGGTTTTGGCCACAGGAGTATATCCATCAATAGATTTCTAATACATTTTGCTTTTGTTCCAACCTTTTTCAAAACAATCAACTCATATTCTATAGTAGATTGAGCAATATAAGTCTGTTTAGTGGATTTCCAAGAGAAAGCTCCTCCATCCAAAATAAAAACATATCCACTTGTGGATTTTGTTTCATCTAAATCTGTAATCCAATTAACATCGCTATATCCTTCCAATATAACGAGAAAGCTAATGTAATGTATACCATATGTGATTGTACCTTTTAGATACATTTGTATTATAGATAAAGCATTTCGATGATCATAATTAGGATTATGAGTGTATCTACTCAATTTATTTACTGCATAAGTTATATCAAGCCTTATGTAATTCATTAGGTACATAATGTTGGGGGCCGTTGCACAAAACCTTAGAATCTAGCTTCCCAAAAACACCAGAATTATGGGATAATAAAGCAATGAAATAAATCAAAGCACACACCGCACGACACAAGAGATTTTTACGTGGAAAACCCTCAAAGAGGTAAAAACCACGGGACCTCGTCCAGGCCAACAATTCACTATGAAGTAAAACGTTACAACTGATCACAAGCACACATCGCTTGGATCAAACCTTCTTCACTCATGCAGGAGTGGATGAACAATAAGAGAATAATGAAAAAGGAGAGATCTTACCGATCACAAGGATATAGAAGCGCTGAGACATCGACTGCGAAGTAGATCACCTCTGCGAGCAGAATCTCCCTTCCATAAGCTTCCTCTCTCTTCTCTCTCTCTCTCTCACCTTTAATAACCTTAAACCCTTTAGTAAACCCTTGCAAAGCTTTAGGGAACTCTCTTGCATTCCCTAAAAAAGTCCTAGGGACCCCTATTTATAGTTTAGGAAACTCTCTTTCGCACCTCTTGCGAAATCGCCTCAAATTTACGCAGTTCGCATCAAATCTGGACTGAATTGCGTAACCTCGACTAGTCGAGCAAGGTCCTCGACCGGTCGAACGCCCCACTCAATTGGTCGAAATTGGCTCTTGACTGGTCGAGCACCATGGGATTCCAAAGCCAAAAAATTGCTGGACTTTGAGTCGAGCAGCTTGGACTGAGGAGGAAAAATCCCATCAAATCTCTCTCTTTCCAACTCAGGAGGAATTCACCTTCTTCAAGCCAGACCGGTTTCTACAAACCTCAAACTTGCCCTTGAGCAATGCCTTGGTCATCATGTCTAACCCATTATCGTCCGTGTGGACCTTCTCAAGCTGTAACACCTTCTATTCCAAAGTATCCCTAATCCAGTGATACTGAATCTCTATGTGCTTCAACTTGGAGTGTTGACTTAGATTCTTTCTCAAGTGTATAGCACTTTGACTATCGCAATAGACCATGTGCTGCTCCTACTTGAAGCTAAGTTCCTTTAGGAACCTCTTCATCCAAAGCATCTCTTTACATGCCTCTGTGACCATAATGTACTCGACCTCTGTCGTCGACAATGCTATGACTTTCTGTAGCTTGCTCTACCAAGAGACCACTCCCCCTGCAAACATAAACATGAATCCCGATGTAAACTTCCTGGAGTCTATGGCACCTGCCATATCTGCATCTGTGTAGCCTTCTAATACAGGTTTTTCGTCACCATATCATAGGCTCAACCTGGATGAGCCTCTTAGATACCGCAATATGCATTTCACCGCTGCTTCGTTGCATTCATATTGAACCGCTCTGGGACTTTCTCAATATACTGCTCTTGTGACAACCAAAGCTTTCTGCTGCTTCTGTGACGAGTTATCTTCATTCCTAGGATCTATTTAGTCAGGCCCAAGTTTTTCATCTCAAATGACTTACCCAACTCTTGTTTCAGTCTGTCAATCTTCTTGATGTCTTTTCTCATGATGAGCATGTCATCAACATATAACAGAAAAACTAAGAAATCACTATTTGAGAACTTGCGCGTGAACACATAGTGGTCCGACTCCATTTTGTCATATCCATGCTTTAACATGAACAAGTCAAACTTTTTGTACCATTACCTTGGAGCTTATTTAATCCTATACAAGCTCTTCCTTAGCCTACACACTATATGCTCTTTACTCTTAACTTCTAACTCCTCTGGTTGGTGCATGTAGATCTCTTCGTCCAGGTCACCATGGAGAAAGACAGTTTTAACATGTAACTGCTCTATCTTCAGATCCATGCTAGCCACCAACCCAAGCAACACCCGTATGGATGTCATCTTCACCACTGGTGAGAACATCTCTTTGAAGTCTATACCTTTCCTCTGACCAAACCCTTTCACCACAAGTCTGGCATTGAACCTCGTTTGTGAATTCTTCTGCTCAACTTTCTTTCTAAACACCCACTTGTTGCTAAGAGCTTTCATGCCTTTAGGAAATCTCATCATATCATAGGTGTGGTTCTTATGCAAGGATTTCATCTCCGCTTGCATAGCTTTCAACCACTCCCCCTTATGCTCATCGACTAGGGCCTCAGAATAATCTTCTACATCTCCCTCATCAATGAGCTTAATGTACTCAGGCGGCGAGTACCTCTTGGACTGCAATTTGTCCCTATATGTCATTCTCACCTGTAGCTCAACAGGTGGATCAGGTAGGGGCTTCTCCCCTTGTCCATCTTCTGTAGGAACTCCCTTATCCTCTGCGCCTTGCTGTACTCTCCCATCATCAGGCACCATGGGAGGAATAACCGGATCCATGTCCTCTAGCTCACCTGAATTAGGTTGTATCTTTTCTGGCTTACAAATGTCTTCTATACACTGAAATTTACAGAAAACTATATCTCTACTCCTGACGAGCTTTTTCTCAATCAGATCCCATAATCTGTAGCCAAAATTTTCATCACCGTACCCCAAGAACACACATGACCTGATCTTCATATCGAGTTTAGACCTCTCGTCCTTTGGTACATGAATGGATGATCTGCATCCAAACACTCTGAGATGATTGTACGATGAATCTTATCCAGTCTACACCTTCTCAGGTACTTCTCTATTCAATGGGGCTGATGGAGACCTGTTTATCAAATACACTGCCGTGTGCTTTGCTTCTCCCCAGAACGTCTTAGGCAAGTTTACATGGGATAACATGCATCTGATTCTCTCTATAATGGTGCGATTCATTCTCTTAGTCACACCATTATGCTAGGAAGTCTTGGGAACTATCTGTTCATGTCCTATACCTAGGGACTTTCAATATTCATGGAAGTCACCAATGTATTCACCACCATTGTCAGTGCGGATGCACTTTAATGATCTACCTGTCTCTCTCTCTCTCTCGACCATAGCATGAAACAATTTAAACACACTAAAGACCTAATCCTTGGATTTCAAAGCATAAACCCAAACCCTCCTAGATGCATCATCTATAAAAGTGACAAATACAATGCCTCACCCAAGATTTTTGTCCTCATATGACCACAAACATCAGAATAAACTAAATCTAATGCATGCACTTTATTAACATGAGAAGCAGATTTAACGAATGAAACTCTATGATGTTTCCCTGATAAACAGTTAATACAGATTTTGAGAGGTATACCTGTCACATCTGGAAGGAGCCGCTTCTTTGCTAGTAGGTGAAGCCATTTTTCAATCATGTGACCTAGACGCCTGTACCACATGTCAATAGTTGAATCTTCCACTATGCTCATTTCACCTTTGCACATATTGATACTTGTCTTATAAAGGGTGCAACACTTCTTTCCTCTAGTTGCGATCAACGAACCCTTGATGAGCTTCCACCGCCCACCAACAAATCTGCTTTCATAACTATCATCATTCAACCTTCCCGTCGACATCAAGTTGAGGCGAAGGTTTGAAATGTGCCTCATATCCTTGAGAACTAATGTGTAGCCCACATCAGTCTTCACATAAATATCATCGACCCATACAATCCTTGATATGCCAGAATTTTCCATCTCCACGGTCCTATAATCACCTGACTTGTAGCTTGTGAAGAAATCCCTGCATGCAGTCGTATGAAACGTGGCTCCCGAGTTTATCATGCAATCGATGTCCTGACTCATAGTCGTGAGATAAAAATCATGATCTGCTGAAAGAATAACTACAACGTTGCCATTTGAAGTGACCGCAGTGGAGGCTAATTCATCTTCCTTCTCCTTTCTTTTTCATTTCTTGTCGTTCTTCTTCTTACAACATTCATACTTGTAGTGGCTCTTCTTGCCATAATTCTAGCATTCAACATCCTTCCTGGTGGTAGATTTGCCTCTTGATTTATCTCGGGCCTTCCCGCCCTTTCTGTTCTTTCCTCTTCCCCGTTCTTATGTCACAAGAGCCTCTTGTTGAGTAGACCCCTAAGACTTCCTCCTTGTCTCCTTATTGAAGAGACAACTAGTTACCTGTTCTATGGACACCTTTGCGTCTGGCGCAGAGTTACTTAGAGACACCACCAATGTCTCTCAACTGTCAGGCAATGAGTTAAGAAATAGTAAAGCCTGTAGTTCATCATCCACGACCATCTTCATAGCAGAGAGCTGGTTCAATATGTTGCTGACCTCATTCATATGCTCAGCCACATAACCATCATCTTTGAACTTGAGATTCACAAGTCGTCTTATCAGAAAAATCCTATTGCTGGTTGTCTTCATCTCATATAACCCTTGCAGTTTCAGCCATAGGTTAGTGGCTGAGGTCTCTGTAGATATATGGTGGAATACAGAATCATCCAGCCATTGCCTAATAAACTCCATTACCTTCCAGTCTAACTTTTTTCAATCATCATCTGACATATCCTTTGACTTAGTTGATATGCCTTGAATTGGAGAATACAAGTCCTTGCAATAAAGCAAGTCTCCATCTTAGCCTTCCATATGGTCGAGTTAGAACCATTGAGATTGATCATCTTTGATAAGTCACCTTCCATAATTTAAAACTAATCCCACTCCTTTCAACCAACCTGAACTCTCTAATACCACTTTGTTGGGGGTCGTTGCATAAAACCTTAGGATCTAGCCTCCCAAAAACACCAGAATTATGGGTTAATAAAGCAATGAAATAAACCAAAGCACAAACCATAAAACACAAGATTTTTACATGAAAAACCCTTAAAGAGGTAAAAACCACAGGACCTCGTCCAGAGCAACAATTTACTATGAAGTAGAACGTTACAACCGATCACAAGCACACACCGCTTGGATCAAACCTTCTTCACTACGCAGGAGTGGATAAATAATAAGATAATAATGAAAAAGGAGAGATCTTACCGATCACAAGGACGTAGAAGCGCTGAGACGTCAATTATAAAGTAGATCACCTCTACAAGTAGAATCTCCCTTCCACAAGCTTCTTCTCTCTCTCTTTTCTCTCCCTCTCTCTCTCACCTTTGATAGCCCTAAACCTTTTAACAAACCCTTGTAAAGCTTTAGAAAACTCTCTTGCATTCCCTAGAAAAGTCCTAGGGACCCCTATTTATAGTTTAGGAAACTCCCTTTCGCACCTCTTACATAACCTCGACTAGTCGAGTAAGGTCCTCAACCAGTCGAGCCTGACCCTCTACTGGTCAAGCAGTATGGGATTCAAAAACAAAAACTCATTGGACTTTGAGTTGGCCCATTCGACCACTTGAGCAACTCACTCGATCGGTCGAGCAGCTCAGACTGAGGAGGAAAAATCCCATCACATTATACTACCAATGATTCTAAAATATTCAAGTTGTAATATACTTTCACTCATGTTTTTCTTTAAATATATGTAATAATTATGAGTGCTAAAAGATACGCAACCAAAGTGATTAAAACCTTTTAACACATTCCCAATATAATGAGACTGAAATAGAATAAAACCATCATTGTTTTTAATTACTTTTATTCTAAGAATCATATTAACATTACCTAAATCTTTCATATCAAATTGTGATGACAAGAATTTCTTAATAGAGCTAATTAACTTAAGACTAGTTCCAAAAATGAGCATGTCATTGTCAAATTTCTCATGTCACTGTTTAGGAGGTTTTAAACCATATACAGATTTAATTAATTTATATACTTTGTTTTCTTGACCTCCAATTTTATAACCCACAGGTTGATCCATGTATAATTCTTCTTCTAAATTCTCATTCAAAAAAATTGTATTGACATTCATTTGATGTACAAGAAGTTTGTATATAAATGATAAGGCTATAAGGACTCTAATAGAAGAGATCCCAGCTACAGGAGAATATGTACCAAAGTAGTATATTCCTTCATTATATCTGAAACCGTTAACCACTAATCTAGCTTTAAACTTGTCAATGGTACTATCGAGTTTTAACTTTTTTCTAAAAATTCATTTGCATTCTATTGTCTTATTCCTATGTGGCAAGACTACCAATTCGCAAGTTTTATCAAACAGAATAAATTCTAATTCATTATTTGTAGCTTCCTTCTAGAAGGATGCATCAGATTAATTGATAGATTCTATATAACTTAAGGGATCATCCTCAAGGAGAAAAGTGTATAATCTATCTCCTAGGTTAGTTTCTTTCGTAACTCGTACGCTCATCCTTGGTTCTATTTCTTCTACATTTTCTTTTACCACATTCTTACTACTTGAGGCAATATTTAAAGTATCATTATTTTCAATTTTGTTAGATGCAACTTTCATTAGAAAAATATTCTCAAAGAATTCTTCATCTCTTACCCTAATGATAGTGTTAGGGCTTAACACACTATCAGTAGATTTCAAAACTAAAAATCGGTAGGTTATACTATTTTCTACATATCCTATAAACACACAGTCTGTTGTTTTTAGACCTAATTTCCTTTTCTTAGTTTTCGGTCACCCTACTTTTGATAAGCACCCTCACACTTTAAAATATTTATAACTAGTAGGATATTTCTTCCATAGTTCATAGGGTATTTTACTTGAAATTTTATAAGGTATTTTATTCAGGATGTGATAAGCAAAAAGAATGGCTTCTCCGACATGTTTCAGGGTAAGCTAGAACTGTTCAACATCGCATTCATCATTTCTTTCAAAGTTCTATTTTTCTGTTCTACTCTAACATTTTGTTCAAGTGTATAAGGGGTAGTGGTTTCATGTATAATGTCATTTTTTTCACAGAACTCTTTAAAATGTAATGATTCATATTCATCTACCCTATTTGTTCTAATTCTCTTAATTTTCTTATTTATCTAGTTTTTAACTTTTGTTTTATACTTGATAAATAACTTTAAGGCTTCATCTTTACTTCTAAGTATACCCTAGTGTACCTTAAGAAATCATATACGAAGATTATGTAGTATCATCTTTTATTTCTAAATATATGATTCTTAAAATCACCCAAGTCACTATAAATCAGTTCTAGAATCTCAGATTCTCTAAAAATTGATTTGAATTGTTTCCTTTGGAACTTAGATTCTACACACACTTCATATATATTTGGTTCTTAATTTAAAAAATCAGGTATAAGACATAATTTTTTATTCTTTTTGGAACATATAAATTTACGTGTCTTAATCTATTGTGTCATGAATCAAGTGACTCAACCAAGTAAGTAGAATTGGAATTCATCTTATTAATATTAATAAATGATACATTTAGTACAAATAGTACATCACAACAGTAACCCTTCCTAACAAAGGTCCTATTCTTGTATAGTACAGCCTTCTCTGAATCATAAACCAATTTGACACCAACTTTATTCAGGAGGGAGCCATAAACTAACTTTTTCCTGATGTCAAGCACATGTAGAACACTATTTAATACAAGGGTCTTTTCAGAAGTGAGCTTTAAGATCACTTTTCTTTTCCTAACTATTGAGGAGGTTCGAGTATTTTCCATGAACACATGTTTATCCCCTACAACTTGGTAAGAGGTAAACATGTTTCGATCCTTACAAATGTGACGCGTAGCCCCAGTGTCTAGTACATAATGCATTGTGTTAACAAGGTTCACTTTAGATACTACCGCAACTATTTAATCTTGTCTGTTTTGTTCAGTTCAATTGGTCTATGCTTGATAAGCCTTCTTCTAACGCCTACACTCTCCAATATGATGCCTGAATTTGTCACAATGAAAAAATTTTCTTTCTTTTTTACTGATTTTCCTTTCTTATTTTTTAACCTACATTGAGAACAAGATGGCCTGGTTTTCTATAGTGGAAATATGTTCCTTTTAACTATCGGCATTGATCAATAAGGTAACCCATCTTTCCAAAGTGAGAACATGATTATTTAATCATTTTATTCTCCTGATTTGTTTCAATTAGATTAGCATTTGAAGTAGTGCCATTAACATTTTTCTTTTGACCTCTTATACAATTGGATTCCTCTATTCGGATATGTACGATAATGTTTTTCATGAAAATTCCATTTCTCTTGTGCTTAATCTTATTTTTGTATTCTTTCTAAGATGGAGGAAGTTTTTCAATTAAAGAACCTATAAGGAAAACATCATTCATTTTTAATCCTTTAGATATAAGCTCGTTTACTAAACTTTTATATTCAAGTATTTGATCAGATACGGGTTTATTATCTAACATAGAAAATTTTAGAAAGCAGGAAATAACATGTGTTTTGGCACCAGCTTCTTCTAACACATTTCTTAGCCAATGTCAACCAGATATCATTAGCTCTTTCATATGTAGCATATACATCATACAACTCATTAGAAAGGTTGAACTAGGTTGGACTAGGATCCAGCGTCGACATCCGTCCATGCAACTCCATTTGCTCTTTATCGTAAACATCCCATTCTGATGCTCATCCTCATATCTCAAGCGTCCCTTCTCTAAATTTGGAAATATCTTTAATATTTTCATCCCAACAATCCCTAATTTCTCCAGGAATAAAGGATTTGGTTTTCTCATATTCCAACGGAGAGAAGACGCTCAGGCTGTCATAGCCAAATTACAAGGTTTTCTGCTGGGGGGTCGACCCCTTCTCATCTAACAAGCCCATAGTCACCACCTTAACTCACCTTAGCCTCTTAAAAGCACCCCTATGGCCATCTACCCAACCAAACCCCTCTACCAGGAACCTATCGCGGCAGATCTTTCCACTCTATCCTTGTCGAGAGGGCTTTCTATGCAGAGGAGCTTCTCATTGTAGACCTCAACCTCGATTTCAGCAGTCGGGAGAAGACACCTCACATCGACGCTTATAGGGGTGGCCTCAGCACCTTCCTGCTAAGTCATTTACCTCATTAATACTCTCAGAACCTCCCTGTTTGGTGCATTAAGGGTTGACATGGTTAGGGTTTCAAGACAGTCCTTCCTCTTCACTTTTCAATCTAGGGAAGAAGCTCCGGCCTTCATGAGAGACGCACTCCTCCACCAAGCTCTAGTCCTTAGCTCAGTTTTGCCTTAGGGACCATCAGCTGTCTCGACCAACAAAGGAACATGAATCTGCATTTAGGGGATCCCTCTTCACACCTGGTGCCAGCATTTCATCGAACAGATAGCAGGCTTCTTTGGAGTGGTGGCAGAAATCGATTGACTCTCTCTATCAGCTTCATTCCTTATGTTTGCTCGGGTGAAAATCATTCCCAACCTAGGCCTCAACCTCACAACGGGCCTAAATCTCGAAGTAGATGGCCTGTCGTTTCCAATCATTACATTCGTAGAACCTCCAACCCTAGCTCAAGTCTCTCTCCCCACCCCTAACTGCCAAAAGCCCTCCCTACAGCTAGTTGCAGATCCATACTTTAGAACAACCTCCTTTCCTCGACCCTCCATCCAGAGAGAGAGGATTCTCACCATGGCATATGCTCTATCAGCCAGTTCAATCAGGATAGACATTGCTCGTTAGTTGATCGACGATATGCCTCACCCATCTAGGAAGGGCAGATATCCTCCCTATTTTTCCCAACACCCCTACCCACCCCATCACATTCACAAGCCTAGCCATTGCCCCAACCCACCTGCACCTACCCAACCTCCCACAACCTCTACCACTAACCAACAGCCACCTAATCCCAGTCTCTCAAAACCTCACCTGTTCTGCTCACCAAGTGCTTGATGCCTGGCCTCACCTAACTGATGTGTCACTCGAACACCTCACTCTAATAATCTAACCCCATCAACTGACCTCATGGCCCCAATCCCCTCCACTCTATACCCATTATGCCCATCTCAGCCAATGGCCAACCCTCTCAACACCTAGCCCCTACCTAATTTGAAGCCAATCCCCAACTCAAACCAACTAACTCTCCCTCTCAACCCTACCACCTCACCCACACACCTGGTAACTCTCATCTCCCAACCAGGACTCGACCCCAACCTACTTTCCTTACCAGGCACTTCTCGCCCACCATCTAAGGTTGGCATAGGCCAGTATTTGGAAGTCTGTGCCGAGATTCTCCAAACCAAATACAACAGACAAGGTGACGATAGAAGGTGGAGTTGGCCCTGCAACTGGAAATCTTTCAACCCAAATAGAATTTCAGTATCAGAAGAAGATAATGCGCTATGGAGTATGTTTCAGATTTGCCCGTTGATTCCCTAGATTCTCCTATTCCACTAGAGCTATGGGTGATCATGAGAAGGCATCTAGATCAGCTATACAATCTGCCCCTCCCTCGACTTCAGCCAAAATTCTTTCGGCCAACAGTATAAAGAAGAGGAAGGCATCCCTCAAGTGAAGCTTTCGCCTAGTGAGACTTAGGAAAAGGGCCACTGCAGAAGGTTAGGAATCTAATGCCTAGCATTCTATTATGGAACATGCGTTGAGCTGGTAACGCTCCAATCCTGCGACATCTAAGAAGGCTAATCCGGACCCATAAGGTAACCATTCTTTTGCTTTAAGAGCCTATGGTTCGGTTTGCTAAGAGGACTTAAATAGCAGCCAAATTGGGATTTCATCAATCCATAGTTGAAGACTCCACTGGAAGGAAGATCTGGATCCTTTGCTGCCCCCCTTTCCACCTTCAAACGATTCTAGCTTCCAATTAGTGTGTCACTCTTCAAGTATCAGTAAAAGACACCAATCGATCCATCCTCATCTTAGTTGTTTACACAGCCTACAACAGATCAGAGAGAGCTCATCTCTAGGATGAGATCACATCCATGTCTAGATCTCATAAGGGACTGTGGCTCGTTTGTGTAGATTTTAACACCACAACCTGCCCAAAAGAGAGGACTGGCAGCCAATCAACAAACATCAGAAGTATTGAAGATTTTCAAGCAGCTATAGTGACGCAGGCCTACTGGATGTAGGTTTCATAGGGTCCAAGTTCACATGGTGCAACAACAGAACAGGACAGAACAGGCAATGGGCCAGACTCGACAAGATGATGTTCAATACTGATTAGCTTCAGGCTTTTCCCAGCAGCCAGGTGGGACACCTCCCTCGGGTATGTTCCAATCACTCTCCCATGCTTCTTTTCCTTGAAGAATCGAGAGGTAATGGGCTTAGGCCTTTTAAATTTCAAAATGTGTGGATACATCATGATGATTTTCGTAGATTAGTTCAGAAATCTTGGCAGCAAGAAGTGCAGGCCCCCCTATAGTCAGACTGTTTCTAAAAATGAAAAGACTGAAATCAACCTTAAAAATCTAGAATTCCAAGGTCTTTGGGAATGTCTTCCAAAACATCAAGCTTGCGGAAGATGGAGTTATCTTAGCTGAAGCTAAGCTCCCCCACCCCAGATCGGAAGAAGATAGAATCTACCTCAATTAGGCCCAGGCATCCCTCAAGAAAGCCCTCCTACTTAAAGAGATTTTCTAGAAACAGAAATTCAGAATCTCTTGGCTAAAGGAGGGGGACTGAAATACCAAATTTTTCCACACCTTTGTCCTTGATAGGAGAAGAAGAGCAGCTATCAAATCCATCCAACTCCATTCAGGATCCAGCACCTACTCTGCCAAAGAAATTGGTGAAGAGGTTGTTAACTACTATGCAAGCCTCTTCAGTTCCAGGGCCATTCAACCCCCAGCTAGCCTTTTAAACTGCATTCCCACTCTGATTTCAGATCAAACAAATTCCCACCTCCTGTGCCCCCCTAACCTGGATGAGGTCAAGGATGCTGTTTTCGCCATTCCTGCTGACGGCGCGCCTAGCCCAGATGGATTCTCTAGTTCTTCTTCACCTCTTGCTTAGACATTATCCAAGGTGACATCCTAGAAGCAACCTTTGACTTCTTCAAGGAAGGCCTTATCCCGAGAGCATTCCGATGCTCATCCATTTTCCTGATCCCTAAGAAAAAAAAATGTTGCTACCTTCTCTAATTATCAGCCCATCAGCCTGTACAATTGCATCCACAAGATCCTCTCCAAAGTCATAGCATCCAAGCTGCCCAAGATCCTTCCATCCATCATATTAGGAGAATGAAGTGCCTTCATAAAAAAATCGGTCCATTGTTGAGGACATTTCCATAGCTTTGGAAATGGCTAGCAATATTGATCAAAAAGTCCATGGCAGCAATATCATTCTTAAATTTGATATGGAAAAAGCCTATGATAGGATGCTTCATCTGTGTCATCCTCTTCAAATTTGGTTTCCACCCGGATTGGGTCTACCTAATGAAACAATGCTGGGAAGGATGCTAGTTTTCCATCATCATCAATGGAGAGTCGTATGATTTCTGTCAATCCTCCAGGGGCCTTCGTCAAGGATATTGTCTCTGCCCGGCCATCTTCATTATTACAGCTAAGGTCCTCAGCAGAGGGCTTAAACATCTCTTTCAGTCAAGAAAATGCCTTCCATATAATCTCCTAAGGAGCTGCCCAACTATTTCTTATCTTTTATTTGCTGATGACACCATTATTTTCTTAAATGGCAGGCTCACCTTCATCCGCTCGCTGCTAACTTTCATCCAATCCTACAAAAATCGTCGAGCTAGAAAGTCAACTCATTGAACAGTTGCTTCATCCTCCCCAAGAGAGCTGCCTCTACTAGAGCCAAGCAAGTCACTAGGATCTCGAGTTTCCAGCAAGCCTCTCTCCCTATCATGTATCATGGAGTTCCTATGCTTAAAGGGAGGATTCGGTACTTTCATTTGCTGCCCATCATTCCAAAGATCGAACAAAGAATCACCGGCTAGAAGGCGAAACTCTTGAACCAGGTAGCTAAATTGGTCATCATCCAGCATGTTCTCGTCAGCATCACCATGCACATCCTATCAGCAATCAACATCCTAAAAAAACCAGCCACCACATCGAAAAAATGTTGGTGTCTTTCTTTTGGAGATCATCGGAGGGCACCAATAGGCGTTATTAGGTCAGCTAGACTATGATATGCCACCCAATAGCTGAGGGAGGTCTTGGGATTCGTCAGTTGGGAGATGTCATGCAGGCCTTTCGCTGCAAAATGGCATGGCGCATTTTGGAGGGGAACTCTCAATGGGCTACTCTCTTTACAGCCAAATATATGTGGAAATTTCTCCTCTCGACTAGCCCTGCTAGAATTCATGGATCCAGCCTATGGAAAGACATACGTAGCAATCTTCAATTATGTATCCTCAATTCCAAATGGTTAATTGGCAAAGGTCAGGTTCAATTTTGGCGTCAGAACTGGACTGACAAGGGCCTGCTTATTGGCACAGCAACCTCCATGCCTCAGCTCCTCATGAGAGATACACTAGTCTCTGATTTCTGGAACTCAGAGGCACCTGAAATCTGACTCAGGCAGCAGACTTTCCACCCCCCACCCCCCCCTAAGCCATCCAAGCTATCAAAGACAGTGGTATCTTCAAGTCCGACAGGCCGGATAAACTCGTTTGGAACCTTTCCCTCGATGGCAAGTTCTCCACCAAATCTGCCCGAAGCTTCCTTTGGGCCTCTAGACCTAAACAACATTGGACACCTTGGGCCTGGAATAAGTTCATTCCTTCGAAGGTTGTTGTCTTCCTCTGAAAGGTAATGCACAAGGCAGTTTCAATGGACGTTATCCAATGCATAGGGATCAACCTAGCTTCCAGGTGCGTCTGCTGTGAACATGCGATCACCACCCCCGCTATTCCCATGCCACGAGCCTACCATCTTTAGCCCACTGTAGCCAACCTTCAGTCAACTGATTCGGTCAGTCAGCCATTAACTGTAGACTTCTAGCAACCTCCTATCGCCAGCCAACAGCCATCTATTTTAGTCAATCATTAATCAACTTCTAACTCCCATCAGGCCTTTCTCCACCGTCCTCCCTATACTCTAGATCTAGTCTCCCCTCAGCTAGCCCAACAGGGCCTGAACCCTCCTACAGCTACTAGCAACTCATCTGCCAACCTCCCACCCCATCTTCAAGCAGCAACCTCCCTTAGCAGGGCCAGATTTTGGCTACAATCACTAACAATTCAGATATCATCCCTTAACCCCCTCTACACAGAAGAATCCCGCCTCGACCTCTTAGCTATTCCATCACACCTCATGGAGACCATTTGACCCAGCCACTATCCCAGAATTATAGGCACATATCTCTGATCAACTTCATACTCTCATCTAGCCGCAACCACGCTTTATCAGCCACCATAGCAAATTCCTCGCCTGATCCCCAAGTAGAAGATTGGATCATCTTCTATGCCATGACAGAATTGCCTCCCTGGTTTGAAGTTACTTCCCCTTCCTTTTCCAAATGTCGTTTATCAAGGACCAATCCATCTAGGCCAAAATTTAGCAATAGACGACAGATACTTCCACCTCTTCCCCATGGCAATTCCTTCGGGGCTTGATCCCTTCCATCATAATTTGGGAAATCTAACTCGGCAGGAACGGAGTTAGATTCAAGAACCGAAAATTTAAGGCTGCTCCCATCATCAGCAGAGTCTTCAATTGGCTCATTGAGATTGGCACCCTCCTCCCCGATGTCTACATCGCAGCATGGAAAGAACAGGTCCTCTGGGGTTTTGACGCGGCTCGATACCCTTCCCCTCACCACAATATGACTCGGGTCGTTATCTGGTCAAGACCAAATGGAAGTCGGGTGAAGCTGAACGTCGATGGTTCTGCAAGGGGTAACCCATGAGATAGAGGTGGGGGTAGCATTTGTCGTGACCTCTTTGGAAACATGGTCTTCATCTTTCATAATTGCTACGGTCTAGTGTAAGACTTGTATCTTAATCTGTACCGTTCCGTAGGCTTCTACGGTCCTCCCAGTCGAATTTCGACAATCCTCAACCTGTATCCGAAGTTTGCGCGTGATCCTAAGTGGAGTCCTGCATACTGAAGTTGACTTGACCCGAAACTTTTACCCTAGCAACCGCGCCATCGCCGCGGTTCCAACACAGTGACTGACGCATCGATCCGATACCCGGGCCAAGAGATGTGGACCGGCGTTCATTCAGAAGAAATGTCACGCATTGCAAATTTTGAGAGAATCTCTACAACATGTCTCATCAATCAATCAATCAATCAAGTCAAGTACACACTATACCTCAAATACAAACAATCCATCCCTTTCTCTTTCCCAAAGTCAACTCTCTCTCTCCACCCATCCCTCTTTCACCCAGATTACAACCAAGCCCATACCCTAACCATCCTTTCCTTACAACAACCACTCCATCCATCCCTTTCATCCATTATTTCTCTCTCTCTCTCTCTCATTTCTTAAAACCTCCCAAGCAACACCCAACGTCCAAGCCCTCTCTCCCAAATCCAAGTGTGGCCCACTTCCCACTCTCTCATCTCCCATCTCAATCTTCCAATCTCCATCAACCTTCATTAAAATTAAAGGCAAGGAGCATAGGAGTCCAAGGAGCTAAGGAATAAGGCCGATAGGTGGGTGATCCACCATAGACTTTGTTTTAAGGGCCCACTTGTTATGGGACCCACTTGATGAACGCATTGTTAAAGGGAGGGCCAATAGTGGCGGGGTCCATCCCCTTCTCTCTCTCTTTCTTTTGTGTGATGTCTTGTGGCCACAGCAGTGTAAGACGATCTTGACCATTCGATTGTGAGGCCCACCTTGCAGTGGGTCCATTGGACGGCCAAGATGAAGGAAAAACACAAGTATCAGCTTCATCCAAAATCTTGGTGGATCACGTGTGTGGGACTCACCATGACGTATATTCCACGCCAACCATATGTGGCGCCTCACTGTCCATGTGGACATGGGGCAGATCTAAATCAGGTGGGCCATGTCCTTATGGGACCCACCATGTTGCTTGTGTTATATCCATACTGTCCAGCGTCCAAGGATGCTGGATGTGACCAGCCATGGAGTGTGTGAATTGACAGTGGGGCGTGGCTAACAGTGAAGTGTGGATGGACAGTGAGGTGTGTACTGACAGTGGGTGGTGGCTAACTGTGAAGTGTGGCTGACAGTGAAGTGTGAATTAGCAATGCGGTCCATGGGACCCAGCCACGCCATCCATCCATTTAGATGGGCCACACCATGAGGCATGTGATGTCAGTCCCTGGACAGTGGGACCCACCCCACGTGTGGGGCAACACATTGATGTATGTACTATCTAGGCCGTCCAGGGCTTGGGCGTTAATATAATACATATATATTATTATTATTATATATTATATATTATAATATCAATATATATATATATATTTGATGGTGGGCCCTACATGGGACCCACACTTGCCCTCTTTATGGCAGCAAAGCTGCACGTACAGCAGCTATTTAGTTGCTTTATTGACGTCAGCATGTCCATGGGACCTGTTGCACGTGTGGATGAAATCCACACCATCCAGCTATGTGGACCCCACCACTAGCTACTGCACTGATGGCAGCAAGTTCCGTGGGTCCTGTTTCATCCATGCCGTCTATCTATGGGACCCACCATGATGCAGGTATTTTATCCATACCGTCCAACCATTTTGAGAGATCACTTTATCGCATGAAAGAAAGAATGAGTCAGATCTAAAGTTCAAGAGGACCCCGCCATTAAAAAAAATTAATGGGGACAGTGACATCCACCATTCAAACTTCTAAGGGCCACAGTACTTCCCATTTTTGGTTTTCACTTCATGTTAACTTATAGATAGGTCGGATCTCAAACAAACATAAGGGTGGGCCCGACGTGATATGTATGGGGCCCATTGGTGTGGCCCGTGGACACGGTCCACTTGATGTATATGAGGCCCACTAGTGGACCCATGAGATATGGCCGGCTTGATATGTATGAGGCTTATAAGTTGTAGCCCACTCGTTAGGTATGCGGCCCATTTAAATCAGCCCATTTGACTCAGCCCATTAATTCGACCCATTTAATTCGGCCCGTTTGATTCGGCCCATTTGATTTGGCCTATTCAATTCGGCCGCCAATTCGGCCCGTTTGAATCGGCCCATTCGATTCAGCCCATTCGATTCCGCTCATTGATTCGGCCCATTTGATTCGGCCCATTTGATTCGACTCATTGATTCGGCCTATTTGATTCAGCCCCTTTGATTCAGCCCATCTGATTCGGCCCCTTTGATTGGCCCAATCGATTCGGCCTATTTGTACTGGCCCATTTGATTCGGCTCCCTTTGATCGGCCTAATCGATTCGGCCCATTTGTACCGGCCTATTTGATTCAACCCATTTGTATCGGCCCACTTGATTCGGCCCGTTTGATGTAATTGAGGCCCATGATGATGTACATTAGACCTTTGTGCTAGGCCGTGCGCCCCTATCCGATTGGTCCTATGAGCGTCACTCCTTGGGAGCAATGTTGGTTAAATGGCCACATTGATCAGCAATGATGGTTTAATGTCCATATTATGTCCTTCCCTTAGGCTTTGTTCGGCCGATCATCGAGGCTGATTGTTAAGGCCGATTCCGATTCTGATTATCGAGGCCAATTCTGATTTCGATTATTGAGGCCGATTCCGATTCCAATTCCGATTGTTAAGGCCGATTTCAATCCTGATTATCGAGTCAATTCTGATTTTGATTATCGAGGTCGATTTTGATTCTGATTATTAAGGACGACTGCATAAGCCGATTGTCAAGGTCAATTATCGAGGCTAATTCCGATTGTCGATGACGGATATCGAGGCCGATTGTCGAGGCCCAATGTGATGCATATGCAGCACGTATTTAAGGCCCGTTGTGATATGTATTCAGCCCATGTTTAAGGCCCAATTTGATGTGTATATGAAGCCTATGTGACGAGGCCCATTGTAATGCATTTGAGGGCTAGGCGATGGAGCCCATTGTGATGTATGTTAGGTCCATGAGAAAGGCCCATTGTGATGTGTATTAAGCTCTTGAGTGAGCCCCATGGTGTTGTATACTTGGCCCTTATGTGAGGCCATGGGTCTACTACATGTTAGGCTCTATGTGGGTCATTCCTTGGGGGTAATGTTGGTTAAATGTTCACATTGTCGAGGTCGATTGTCAATGCCGGTTATTGATACCAATTATGAGTATATGACAGCATAGCATTATATATATACCCATACGCATCATCTGCATGTTTATTATGAGATGTAGTTGACCATTGCATATGTCATTGGGAGGTTATTATGAGACTCCTTGATGGACGGAGATTGTCTCACATGAGCGCATGGTATGCGCAAGATTGATGCATGACTGGATTGTATGACTCATGTATCTGCATTGTGTGTTGTGATTATTGTACGCCCTAGCGATATTAGGGCCGTAGCCTCCACAAATATGTCGTGGATGGCTAGATGGGACACTAAAAATGTTTGGTTCGAGCATCTGGGCACTTTGGATGCCATGCGTGAAAGTTCCTAAACCTTTATAGCTAGGAGACGCCCCAACGTCGAGACCAAATGGATACATGAGCGCCCAAGTGTGGAATACCAGGAGGCCGCATCTCCCACTGTGTCATGGTCGATTGGGAGGGGGTGTAGCCTTACCCGCCTGAGAGTAGGGGGCATAACTAGGCTGAGTTTGACCAGCTCGTGAATAGGTCCGCTATCGACGTGCCGGGTAGATATTGGCTGACTACTGGTCAGGTGGATAGTGAGGTCTCTTCCACTTGCATGGTCGCGCGTCAGTGGATGGTGATTTGTATGTAGAGTGTACTAGACTTCGGTGACGATCTCAGAGATGTACAGTACGGATTTGTGGAGCAGGCATTGTATACTCATTCATTCATTCGTTCATTCACTATCCACTCGAGCTGGTGCTGCGCAACTATTTGTTACGTGTACTTTCGCAATAGCCAGGATTTCGGTTGGGGCGCATGACTAACCTGATATCAGGAGTTTATCACATTGAGTCTGACTATCCAAATTAGGTATGAGACTGATTTGGATAGAAGTCCCTTATGGTGGATCCTGTAGCCTGCGATACTACATACTATCATTCCGACTTCACACTCCAGCATGGTCATCTCATTTGCACCGCATATTGCATTACATCCACAGCATATGACATTTTGTGTTACTGTGTTCTACATTTATATGGTCTAGATACGGCTAACGGTATTCATGAACTCATCAGGAATTGTATATTGCATTGCATCCTCGGCATCTGATATTTGGCTCTTTATGGCTCCTCATTTTATAGCTGATCTGTATTGCGTACTTTAAAATTGTATAACTTATGGATTAGTCAATATTTCCTCTTATTTTGATATCATATGATTCATGACCTTACCAGTATTTCTGATATTGTATGATTATGACACTATATTGAATACTTGGCACTTACCTTGTGCACACACATATACCACCTTCTAAGCTTTCTATAAGCTTATACACGATAGATACATGCAGGTGATGCTAGGTTATAGCATTGAGCTTAGAGCATGCAGCAGACTTCTAGAGCTTGATCTTTGATATATATATCTCCCTTTCTGCACTGTACTTAAATATTTATATTAGTGGATATGTGATGATGATGTTGCCTTTGTGATTTGGGTAAACTTGTGGTTATGCTTCTTACGAGATAAATGTACATTGAAAAATCCTCCTTGCAGGATCTCAGGATCGAAATCTGGCGTATACGCGCTGGGAGCCTAGAATGGGTACTACGGAGGCTGTCGGCACCGGATTCGGTAATCGAAAATTTTATAAGCTCGGTTTTCGGGTTTGGGGCGTGACATCTGGTTTCCAACATGATAGCGGAAGCCCGTGCCATGGTTGATGGTCTCAAGCTCTGTAAGGATATGGGACTATCTTCCATCATTGTTGAGACAGACTCTCAAGTTCTCTTCGAAGCAGCCTCCCACCCGTCCCTTTCATGCGGCTAGAAGCTTTGGTATCACATTGGAACCTTCCACCAACTCACTCGGCCCCTCAACCTTCGTTTCAGCCACATTCTCGATGAAGGAAACTCCATGGCGGATGGCCTCACCAATTTAGCCAGCAGCGGCGTTCCTAATAGGCTTTATCTTAGCCCTTCAGTCCTCCCTAGGCTCATAAAACGGGCCATTGTCCTTGACAAAGCTGGGGTGGGTGAGATTAGACATCGTAAGACCACGAAAGGTGTAGGGTAACCTCGACTCCCTCCATTTCTCTTCGGTCTATCACATTTTTGTGGGCTATTTCGACTGTCCTTCCCTCCTAGCCCTTTGCCCACGCTAACCCCTGTTGGCAACTCTTCAGGCTAATTTAGTTTCAACTTTGCTTTCTTTTTTTTTCCTTGGGTTAATAGGCGGAGCCCCCTCCCAAATGGATGTACAATCGCTTTCATCAATACAAAGTTGGTGGCAAGATTCCACCTTTCCTTCAAATAAATAAATTTAAAAATAAAAATAAAAACTCATTAGAAAGAAAATTTGGAATATAATTTTTACAATTGTGATTATCCCTTACAACGGTTTCTTTATCGGCTTCATATTGGAAAGTATCAGATAGCACATATGATACTTTTAATGTATTTAAAGCATATGTAAGTTTCCATTTTCTCCTTTTAAAATGGTTATCAGAAAATTAATCGATTTTAGATAATTTGGTGGTTAGGTTCACTGTTATGTTTGCCATTGTTGCAGATGTACGGATCAATAAATCAATTTCAAGATTGTAGGAATTTTTGGATCTATAAATCCATAATTATGAAAATTTAGAATTAAAATTAATTGTAAAAAGAAATTAAAATTTTGAATTAGGAGGAATTTAAAAAACTTATTTCATTCGAGGCGTGACAAAAGTCACTCGGCTTGAAATTAATTTATCCTCCTTTGGACGATATCCGTAGTACAACATGAATATTGAATAATCAATCTCCAAGATACCCTCGAATATTGTCTCGTCACACCGGCGCACTCGATGTATAAAGACTAGAACTATCACTATATTTATAACTTGAAGACTGAACTAGATGAAATCATTGCAGAGATTCGAAGTGAGAGAGAGAGAGAGAGCCGAAATATTGAACTTAATTGTTAAATTCAAAACTAGATAAATCCATTACATAGATTTCAAAGGTTACCTTGAATGGGTGTGTCATGCCCAAACTCGATAACCGGGTTCACAAAATTTTCGACCGCTGAATCTGATGCCGACAGCCTCTGTAGTACACCATTCTTGGCTCTCAGCTCCCATGCAATAGGTTCTGAACCTGGGATTCTACAAAGAGGATTTTCAATGTGATTTTTTTTGTAAAGAAGCATAACCACAAGTGTACCCAAGTCACAAAACATCATCACCACATATCCACTAATATAATCTTTGAGCACAGTGTTGAAAGGAAAAGTACATGATATAACAAAATTACAAAAGATCGGGCATATGCTCTTACCTCAATGCTATTATGGTCTAGCATAACCTACACGTAACGAATGTGCATAAGCTTATTACGAAGCTTAGAGAGTGCATGCGTGTGTGTGCAATGCATGTGCTAAGCATACAAATGTCAGAGTAAGCGGGATGATGGAGGTCAAATTGGCAAGTCCATAAATACCATCAGCCCTATCCAGGCTATGTGATGCAAAGACATACTAGGCCAAATATCATATGCTGAGGATGCAATGCAATATGCAAATCCTGAAAATTTTATAAATACCATCGACCCTATCCAGGCTATGTGACGTAAAGACATACTGGGTCAAATGTCATATGCTAAGGATACAATGTAATATGCAAATCCTAATAAATCTATAAATACCATCAGCCATATCCAGGCTATGTGATGCAAAGACATACTAAGTTAAATATTATATACTGAGGATGCAATTCCATATACAAATCATGATGTCTAATCCACATCTCAATATTGTTCTCATTTGGAATCATCGGGGTTTAGTACACTCTGACACTGGCTTGTCACCCCATCACGCGCATGACACAGTGAGTGGAAGAGACCTCACTATCCGCCTCGTCAGTGGTATGTCAATCCCCACCCGGCTCGCCAATAGCGGACCCATTTCACGAGCTGGTCAGACTCAACCTAGCATATAGCCCCCTTCACCTGGGCGGATAAAGTCACACCCCTTTCCACCCAACCACGATACAGTGGGAGACGCAGCCTATTGGTATTTAGCACTCGGGTGCTCATGTTATCCATTCAGTCTCAACGTTGGAATATCCTATTGGCCCACAGGGTTTAAAGACTTTCACACATGGACAGCCTATGTGTCCAATGGATGTAACCAGATTTCTGATGTCATAGTCAAGCTGCCAACCATAATAAACCTATGGTGACCATAACCTTAATGTCACTAGGGTATGGATGCAAATGCGTGAATGTATGAGACCATCATCCGAGTCATGCAACCATGTCATACAAGTCCTGCATACATATAAGGCGGCCCTATCTCTTATGGGTCCCTTGAAAATGTCTAAAGTTATAAAGTCGTCAATGCGGCCTTGCCACGCATAGGGAAGCCAAAAATCATGAATTAGCTATCATCCAAGTCATGCATACATGATGTGAATGAGATATGATAACATACGATCATAACCACTATGCATGACATGTGTAATACCATATCAAGCATAAAGCAAGGCTAAATCAATATAAATGAATGTTAACTCGAATATAAAGGCAATGTTACATCTAACATAAAATAGTGTTGTATCAATATAAAGAAAGCACCATATCAATATAAAGGAAGTGTTATAGCAATCATAAGCGTAAACATCGCATAAATCACTAAAGTAATACTAAATATCGCACAACATGATAATGGAAATTCATCATTCATAACGGGTGGAACCTACTTGGAAACTAAGTTTATCGAAGCCCATAGGGCTATACTTAAGTGGTCTTTCAAGCTAATGAGCCCACTCAGCAAGCCCGCACTTAAGTGGCCAAAACATACAACTATCGATATCCAAACGGGATAACAAATTGTAGGATCCACAAACAATTATAGTGGGCCCGAAATGGTCATCAAAGTGGGCCCTACAACTATCCTTAAGCAAGGCCCAAGAGGGCAGCCCACAACCAACCAAACATATGCCTACGAGAGGCTCAATACACGTAATGTGTGGAACCCAAACAGTAGTTCAATGGTGGAAACATGACATAAACCACAAGGTTGGTCCATGGTACGACCACTACATATAAATCCAGGCAGGCCTAATGGGCAGCCGCAACGTGAACAACAAGGCAATCCATGATGTAGGCATCATTTATTCATTAAAGAGGACCCACGATTAAGTTGGATTGCAAATAAAATCACTATGGGCTCAACAAATCTAATCCGAATATGACTAGGTGGGATCCACTCGAATCTAGCCCTAATGGGCCCCGCATGCTCCTACATAGGTGGGCCTATAGTCGAAAGGCCCACTCATAGCAAGCCATGTGGGCACATAATTAAAGAGTCCAAGATGGGTGTCAGTTGTAGCCTCTAATTATAACCTACGCATGCTCATAACAGCCTACAATGGCACAACATGTGGGGTTCATCGACAATCGTGGTGGGTCCCTTAAATGATACTAATGTGGGGAGTATAATGCCCTAAAGCTGAGCCCACAGGGTGGACTATTAGGATCTAGATGGCCTAGAAATGAAAGAATGTGGTGGATGTAACATGCATGAACCAAGGTGGGGGCTACCGTGGGCCACGCCTATCATGGGCTGGCAAGTGGATGATAGCCCGACTACGCAATACATGCATCGAGTCGAGGTCCACGGTGCCACTAAGGGTGTGGGTCGCAATTAAACTTTATGGTGGTTCCTAGGAAGGTTCCAATGGAAACATCAAATGGCCATCTTTTCTTTGGTGCAACCCGCTTGAGGGTCTAATCAACCCCATCTATCGGTTCATGATCTAAACTGATATGGAAAACATATGTACGATATGGATAAAATAGATACATCATGGCGGGTCATGGATAAAATATAGACATCACAGTGGGTCCTGGGAAGGTCTCAACAGTGGACACCACTGTCCCTCTCTTCCTTGAGGTGTGACCCACCTGAGATATGGATTGGCCTCATTTTTGGGTCCCATCCTAAAATGAACTGGAGAGACATATGAGTGGCATGGATCAAACAGATACATCAGGGTGGCCCCACAAGGTGAGCCCTGCTGGACAACATGCGCAGTGGGTCCCCTTGTGTGGCCCCCAAATGCTTTGAATCAAGTTGATAGTTGTGTCTTCCCTTCATCCTGGCCACACACTACGTGAAAAATGAGAAAAAATGACTGATTTAGAGACGGTTTTGGACCGTCTCTAAAATTTCTTGGTTTAAAGACGCTTTAGAGACGGCCGTAAACCGTCTCTAAATTTTTAGACGGCCCTTGACCGTCCTTATTATTGTATTAAAAATTTAAACGTCCGCAAATAATTTAAGACGGCCAAAAACCGTCGTTAACTGCAGATAAAAGACGGCCATTGGCCGTCTGGAATAAGAGACGGTTGCTGACCGTCTTATATGCCAAAATTTGAGACGGTCATTGGCCGTCTCTTACTGGTGGTTTGAGACTGTTGAGGACCGTCTCAATTAGAGACGGTCGTTGGCCGTCTTTTCCTGGTGTATGGGACTGCCACACTGTGGACTGTATTATGGACGGTTTTTAGCTGTCTCTGTTTGAGACTGTCAAGGACCGTCTCTATTAGGGACGGTCATTAACCGTCTCGTATGGGTAATCAGAGACTGTCATTGACCGTCTCAATTATAGACGGCCGATGGCCGTCCTTCTCACCTAGTCACATTCCAGCGTCTAATAGAGACGGTCCTAAACCGTCTCTAATGCTCCAATAAACCTTTACCCATAAAAAATTTATGAATTACGAAAAAAAAAAAAGTTTAAAAACTCAGAAAAATAACTAACAAAGTTTAAGAAAAAAATTTTAATTTTGAAAAAAAATGTAATTTTATAAAAATCTAGATTTTGAAATAAAAATTAAGAACTTTTAATAATGTTGATAATTTTGAAAAAAAAAAAATTGATAAGAAAATGATATTTTGAAAAAGAAAATTTTAAAAATTAAACAAAATTGTGAAAAAATTGACAAATTGTAAAAAAATATATTTTTTAAAAAAAGAAAACTAGATTTTGTATTTTGAAAAGAAAAATTAAAAAGTTATATAACAAAAATAATATTTAAAAAATGATATTTTGAAAAAGAAAATTTAAAAAATTAAACAAAATTGTGAAAAAATTGACAAATTGTAAAAAATATATATTTTTTAAAAAAAGAAAAGTAGATTTTGTATTTTGATAAGAAAAATTAAAAAGTTATATAACAAAAGTGATATTTAAAAATGATATTTAGAAAATTTTAAAAATTAAACAAAATTGTGAAAAAATTGACAAATTGTAATATATATATATATATAAAAAGAAAATTAGATATTGTATTTTGAAAAGAAAAATTAAAAAGTTATATAACAAGATTTCGATAAAAAAAATGATATTTTAAAAAAGAAAATATAAAAAATTTATGTATAGATTGAATAAATATATATATATCTATAAATATATATATATATATATATATATATATATATATATATATATATATATATATATATATATATAAAATAAAACTAGATTTTGTATTTTGACAACAAAAATTAATAAGTTTTATAACAAAACTGAGATTAAAAATTGATATTTTGAAAAAAAAAAACTAAATTAAACAAAATTATGAAAAAATTAAAAAAATGTAAAAATATATATTTTTTAAAAAAGAAAACTAGATTTTGTATTTTGACAAAAAAAATTGAAAAAAAAAAAAGGATCTGTACCAAATTGAATGGATGTGGCCTACAATACACAAGGTGGGATTAAAAACATGTAAACGTGAAAAGAAAAAAGAAAAAGAAGAAGAAGAAGAGTGTTAACTCGAGGTTAAAAAAATATATATATACATGTTTAAGAAACAGAAGTGCGAATCAAAGTTCCTCAATACCTTGGTAAAAAAGAAAATGGTCTAAATTCAACGATAATATCAAATGGTTGAGATTACCCAATCATCGTGATATTAAAATAAGTGTTCTACCCAACAGAATAGATGTGCCTTTCAACAAGTGCAGACCAAAGGAGATTGAAGCATATAGATGTTTAAAAAGAATAATACAAGTCAATATTATTCATCAAGATAGGCAAAAAGAAAATGGTCCAAATTAATCCAACGGCAATTTCAGACAGTTAAGATCATCCAATCAGTGTGACCTTTGGAGAGGTACAGGTATGCCAGGTGTTGCCAACATTAAGAATTGGTACCAAATGCATACATTAATATGGGTCATTCTCATGTTATCATTTTTCGGCTACTAACTCATCTCAAAAGCAATGAGATGTAAACTTGCACAGCTTAGATATAGTTTAAGCTGCTTGTTAATTAAAAAGGAACTGGAATATAGTTTAAGCCAAATGGAATCTCAAAAAAAAAAAAAAGACGACCGACATCCATCTAATCGTACTAAGTCCACCAATCAAGTGGCAGAGATTGTTCCATGAAAGGCATTCCCTGCTCTCCACCCATCCACAATCGGCCCCTACATATTAGCTCCAAGGACTCCAAAACAGTAAAACACAATACATAAGTCTCACTAAAAATCCTAGAACTTGCAGAAACACAAGACAATGACACAAACAGAATTTTTCCCAAATGGAATTAAATTAATATCAGAGGTTAGTTTCCAAACACCACTAGTAGAATCAAACAATCTTTAACAAGAAAACAAAATCAAACCCTACAACACCTAAAATTCAACATACAGCCTCATCAAAACAGCAAAATCCAAAGGTGAAAAAATTATCATAAGAGTGATTTCATGACCCACCTGAGATTATTGAGTTCTTATGATTCGAAATCACATCCTAAATATATGATGGAAAAATATATGGACGATGTCGATATACATAAAATATATCAAGGTGGGCCATACACGGTTAGAGTAACACCCATGAAGGAGTTATCTAAATAGTGAAATGGTACTATAAGGTCACCTCTTGGGAACTTCCCATGAGGTTAATTTGTGTGCGCCCCACCACGATGTATGTAGAACATCAACACCATGCATTTGATGTGTCCCATTTAAGTCCAAAAATCAGTCGTATACAAAACTCAGGTGAGCCATAGCATCTAAAACTATGTGAAGACATCACTAAAACATATAAAAGTATTCAATTGGTGGGGCCCACATGAGTTTTCGATGTTTGTGAAACTTGGGTTGACTCCTCTCAACTATAGTGAATGGGCTGGATCTATGAACCACAACTAGGTGGGCCCAATAAATGATTGTGAATGTTTTAATGGGAGGGTAACCCTCTCAACTATAATATGTGGGTGTGGCCCATCCAAGTCATGGATTGACTTTATTTTTAAGCTTGTGGCCCAAAGTCACGGTTTATGATATCCACATCGTCAATCCATTTTTCCAGATCATTTTAGGGACCGTTTGGACAAGTAGATTGGAAGGGATTGGAAGTTAAATCCCTATAGATTGGCCGAGCATGCCAAACAAACTGGGTGATCTGATCCTGGGATATACAATCCCATGGATCTTAAGACAATCTACTGACAACACCATCATTACCTTTAAATCCCATCCAATCCACCCTAATCCGGTCAAATTTGCCTGGGACATGTTTGGTTCGAGGGATTGGAAGGGATGGGAAGGTTTAATCCTGGGATTGGGCGAGTGTGCCAAACAGACTTAATATATAGCAATCCGGGGGAATATAGTAATTCCATGGATCTTAAGACAATCCATTGACAACGCCATCGTTACCTTGAAATCCATGCCATCCACCCTAAAACCATTCAATCCCTTCCAATCCACCCATCCAAACAGGCCCTTAGTGGTTGAGTCCACAATCAAAGTATATCTAAAGCTCAAGTGGACCATACCACATAAACAGTGGGAATAATGATTTCCACCGTTGAAATCTTCCTATGGCCGACAGTGATTTTGATTTGTCATCCAACCTGTTCAATAGATCACAAATACATAGATGAAGGGAAAACTAAAATATCAACTTGATCTAAAACTTCAGTGGCCTCCCAAAAATTTCAATGGTAGACGTCCAATTTATACTGTTCCCTATGATGTGGTCCACTTCAAATTTTTATAGGCTTCAATTTTGACCTTACGTAATAAAATTATATGTTAAAATGGATGGATGGAGTGGATAAATTGAATAAATCATAGTGGGCCCCACAGGATGCTTAGGGTATGAGGGCCCTATAGGGCCTAAAAATGTCTTATCTAAGCCGTCTATATATTTTAAAATATTATTATAGGGCATGAAACCAAAAATCATCTAGATTAAAGGTTAAAGTGGACCATACGGTAGGAAACATGGAGATTAAATCACATGTATTTGCTATGGTGGGGAACAGATTGGCTACTCCACCCGACACCGGCTAATGGCTGGTGGTCGGTGCTCTATGGGGGCCACCATGATGTATGTGTATCATCCATGCCGTCCATCTATTTGTTATATATATCATTTTATGAGATGATAAAAAAATGACTTATATCTCAATCTCAAGTGGACCACATTACTGGAAGTCGTGTTGACTGAATTTTGACCATTAAAAGTGTTTTGGGGGCCATAACAGTTTTGGATCAAGTTAATATTTTTTTTTCCCTTCATCTGGGTCTTTATGACCAACTAAACAGATTGGATGTCAAATAAACAGTACAATGGGCCTTAGGAGGATTTTAATTGTGAATATCCATTCATTAATTTTGTCCTGTGGTGTGGCCCACCTAGGATTTACATCCCTATCATTTTTTGCATCAAGCACTAAAATGATCTATAAAAATGGATGAACCGAATGGATGAAACATTTACATCATGGTGGGGCCCACAAAGCATCGACCACCAGCCACCGTCCCATCCCCAAATTTGGGCGCGCGCTCAAAACAGAGTCGCGCGCCCAACTCCCTCCCCATTTCAATACCCCGCGCGTCCCAGCGCCTCTCTCTCTCTCTCTGTTTCTCTCGCCGTCCCGGTCTCTCTCTCTCTCGCCGGACGGCCTCTCTCTCTCTCTCGCCGTCCCGGTCTCTCTCTATCTCTCTCGCCGTCCCGGTCTCTCTCCCAGACCCGCGCCACTCTCTCTCTCTCCGTCCCGGTCCCAGCTTCTTCCCACCCCGACTCTCTCTCTCTCTCTCTCTCTCTCTCTCTCTCTCTCTCTTCCTCACTGGCATCATCTCCGGATCTCGTGCGGCCAGCAGCCCCTGCCCTTCATCTCTTCCCCGGCCAGGTACTCATTTGTTGTTAATGTTTAAGGTATGCACAACATGTGTTTGATGAAATGTCTCTGCGGGAGAAGGTGGATTGCATACTTTGCAACTCAAGCATCCGAGTAAACTCTATGGGGCCACTGCGATGTGTGTGTCTTATCCATGCAGGCTATCTATTTTTCAACTCATTTTATGGCATGAGCCTAAGGGCCCGTTTGGCCGGGTGGATTGGAAGGGTTTGAATGGTATTAGGGTGGATGGCATGGATTTCTAGGTAATAATGGTGTTGTCAGTGGATTGTTTGGAGATCCATGGGATTGATATATCCCTGGATTGCAATATCCAGTCTGTTTGGCGCGCCCGGCCAATCCCGGTATTAAACTTTCTCATCCCTTCTAATCCCTCAAACCAAACACGTCCCAGGCAAATTTGAAGGATTAGGGTGGATTTGATGGGATTTAAATGTAATGATGGTGTTGTCAGCGGATTGTCTTGAGATACCTGGGATTGGGATCAGATCACCGACTCTGTTTGGCACGCCAGGCCAATCCCAGGATTTGACTTCCAATCCCTTCCAATACCATCCAATCCGACTGGCCAAACGGGCCCTAAATGGAAGCATATCCAGTGCTCAAGTGGGCCCACCATAGGAAACAATGGGAATCGAAGACTCACTGTTGAAAACTTCTTAGGGCAGCAGAAGTTTCAAATCAGGCTAATATTTGTGTTTTCCCTGTTTGTGTCGGCTTATGAACAAGTTGGGTGATAAATAAACATTGATGTGGGCCCTACGAAAGTCTCAACGGTGGATGTCATAATCCCCACTCTTTCCTATGTGTGGTCCAGCTGAGCTTTGGATAAAATGAGGATTGCTGGTCTCTGCTGGTCTCTGCCATCTATTTTTCAACTCATTTTATGGCATGAGCCTAAATGGAAGCATATCCAGTGCTCAAGTGGGCCGTCTGTTTTGACAGTTTAGTTGGGAAACAGTGGGAAACAGTGGGAATTGAACACATGTGTGACATGTTCTGCCATCTATACTTCATGTTAGACCTTAGGAAGGTTCCAACAGTGTGCAAACTGTCCATCTCATGGGACAAAATGACATCTGATGGTTGAAAAAAATCAAACTGATAGGACAATCCTAGCTGCCTAACATTTTCCCACTGAATGTGATCCAATGCCATTTTATTTAACTGCTCATTTTAAGGCCATTAATCTGACGAATAGGAATAACCACATCTATTTTGTTTTTAAATGTATTAGATCGAAATTGATCGAGCAGACCCGGATGTGCGTCGGAGCTATCCGGATGTTGAGCGGGGGTCTCTGGAAGGTGGGAACCGCTGTTATGACTATGATGAAGTTGTTCATTTCCTATGGACAGCATTGGAGTGGCATGACCATTTGGACAGGCCATGTTTATGTATTAACTCTAAATTGATGGAGCAGACCTGGATGTGCGTCGGAGCTATCCGGATGTTGAGCGGGGCCTGGCCATTTGGACATGCCGTGTTTATGTATTTGATCGAAATTAATGGAGCGGACCCGGATGTGCGTCGGAGCTATTCGGAAGAGCGGGGTTCCCTGGAAAGAGGGAACCGCTATTATGACCATGATGAAGCTGTCCATTTTTTATGGACAGCATTGGAGGGGCCTGGCATTTGTGTCGGATGGCCGTCTTTATATCTGTATTTGCTTTGCAGGGACCATACCCTTAACCTAAACCAAAACCTAAACTTGAACCTACACCTAATCCTAATCTTAACTCCCTAACCTAAACCTATACCTAAACTTGAAAACCCAAACATAAACCCCATCCCGAACCCAAACCCGATATCCTAAACCTACACCTTAACCTATTCTCAATTCCCTAAACCTATATCTTATAACCTAAACTTAATCAAATCCCAAAACCTAAACCTCAACCTTAACTTAAACCTAAACCTTAACCTAAACATATAACTTTAACCTAAAACCTAAAACCTAAACCTAAACCTATAACCTAAATGTATTCTCAATTCCCTAAACTTAAACCTACACCTAATCCTAATCTTAACTCCCTAACCTAAACCTATACCTAAACTTGAAAACCCAAACATAAACCCGATCCCGAATCCAAACCCGATTTCCTAAACCTAAACCTTAACCTATTCTCAATTCCCTAAACCTATGTCTTATAGCCTAAACCTAAACCTAAACCTAAACCTTAACTTATACCTATATCTTATAACCTAAACCTAAACCTAAACCTTAACCTATACCTATAACCTTAACCTAAACCTAAACCTTAACCTAAACCTATAACCTTAACCTAAAACCTAAACCTATAACCTAAACCTAAATCAAAACATATAACCAAAACCAAAACCTATATCCTAAACCCGAACGCATTCTCAATTCCTATAACCCATAATCTAAACCTAAACCTAAACCTATAACCTATAACCTAAACCAAAACCTATAACCTAAACCAAAGCCAAAACCTATAGCCTAAACCCGAACCCATTCTCAAATCCAAAAACCTATAACCTAAACCGTTAACCTATAACCTAAATCAAAACCTATAACCTAAACCAAACCTAAACCTAAAACCAAAACCTAAAACCTAAACCTAAAATCTATAACCTAAATCAAAACATATAATCAAAACCAAATCCCAAAACCCAAACCTAAACCTAAACCTAAACCTAAAACATAAACCTAAACCTATAACCTAAACTCAAATCCCTAAACCTAAACCTAAACCTAATCCTATTACCTAAACTCAAATCCCTAAACCCTAACTTATAACCTAATCTAAACCTATACTTATAACCTAAAACTATTCTCAAATCCCAAAACCTATAACCTAAACCTAACCCTTCCCTAAACCTATAACCTAAACTCAATCCCCTAAACCTAAACCTAGACCTAAACCTAAATCTATAGCCTAAACTCAAATCCCTAAACCTTAACCTATAACCTAACCCAAACCTTAACCTAAACCTTAACCTATAGCCTTAACCTAAACTCGTAACCTATAACCTAAACCTAAACCTAAAACCTAAATGTATTCTCAAATCCCTAAACCTAAACCTACACCTAATCCTAATTTAAACTCCCTAACCTAAACCTAAACCTAAACTTGATAACCCAAACCTAAACCCGATCCCGAACCCGAATCCGATTTTCTAAACCTAAACCTTAACCTATTCTCAATTCCCTAAACCTATAGCTTAAGACCTAAACTTAAACCTAAACCTTAACCTAAACCTAAACCTAAACCTATAACCTATAGCATAAACCTAAACCTAAACCTAAACCTGTAACCTATAACCTAAACCTAAACCCAAAACCTAAATGTATTCTCAAATCCTTAAACCTAAATCTAAACCTTAACCTAAACCTATAACCTATAGCCTTAACCTAAACCTGTAACCTATAACCTAAATATAAACCTAAAACCTAAATGTATTCTCAAATCCCTAAACCTAAACCTACACCTAATCCTAATCTCAACTCCCTAATCTAAACCTAAACCTAAACTTAAAAAACAAACCTAAACCTGATCCCGAACCCGAACCCGAACCCGATTTCCTAAACCTAAACCTTAACCTATTCTCAATTCCCTAAACCTATAGCTTAAAACCTAAACTTAAACCTAAACCTTAACCTAAACCTTAACCTAAACCTATAACCTATACCATAAACCTAAACCTAAACCTAAAACTGTAACCTATAACCAAAACCTAAACCCAAAACCTAAATGTATTCTCAAATCCTTAAACCTAAATCTAAACCTTAACCTAAACCTATAACCTATAGCCTTAACCTAAACCTGTAACCTATAACCTAAATATAAACCTAAAACCTAAATGTATTCTCAAATCCCTAAACCTAAACCTACACCTAATCCTAATCTCAACTCCCTAATCTAAACCTAAACCTAAACTTAAAAAACAAAACCTAAACCTGATCCCGAACCCGAACCTGATTTCCTAAACCTAAACCTTAACCTATTCTCAATTCCCTAAACCTATAGCTTATAACCTAAACTTAAACCTAAACATAAACCTTAACCTAAACCTATAACCTATAGCCTTAACCTAAACTCGTAACCTATAACCTAAACCTAAACCTAAAACCTAAATGTATTCTCAAATCCCTAAACCTAAACCTACACCTAATCCTAATCTAAACTCCCTAACCTAAACCTAAACCTAAACTTGAAAACTAAAACCCAAACCTGATCCCGAACCCGAACCTGATTTCCTAAACCTAAACCTTTACCTATTCTTAATTCCCTAAACCTAAACCTACACCTTAACCTATAGCCTATAACCTAACCTAAACTTTAACCTAAACCTATAACCTATAGCATAAACCTATACCAACTAACAACCTAAACCTAAACCTAACAACTCGTAACCTATAACCTAAACCTAAACCCAAAACCTAAATGTATTCTCAAATCCTTAAACCTAAATCTAAACCTTAACCTAATCTAACTCTAACCTATAGCCTTAACCTAAACTGTAACCTATAACCTAAACTATAAACCTAAAACCTAAATCGTATTTCAAACCTAAACCTTAACCTATCTCAATTCTAATCTCAACTCCTAACCTAAACTTAAACCTAAACCTTAACAAACCTAACCTAAACCATCTCAACTACCTAACCAAACCTAAACCTAAACCTTAACCTATACCTAAACTAACCCAAACCTAAACTATACTAAACTTAAACCTAAACTAAACCTTAACCTAAACCTATAACCTATAGCCTTAACCTAAACCTGTAACCTATAACCTAAATATAAACCTAAAACCTAAATGTATTCTCAAATCCCTAAACCTAAACCTACACCTAATCCTAATCTCAACTCCCTAACCTAAACCTAAACCTAAACTTGATAACCCAAACCTAAACCCGATCTCGAACCCGAACCCGATTTCCTAAACCTAAACCTTAACCTATTCTCAATTCCCTAAACCTATAGCTTAAAACCTAAACTTAAACCTAAACCTTAACCTAAACCTTAACTTAAAGCTATAACCTATAGCATAAACCTAAACCTAAACCTAAACCTGTAACCTATAACCAAAACCTAAACCCAAAACCTAAATGTATTCTCAAATCCTTAAACATAAATCTAAACCTTAACCTAAACCTATAACCTATAGCCTTAACCTAAAACTGTAACCTATAACCTAAATATAAACCTAAAACCTAAATGTATTCTCAAATCCCTAAACCTAAACCTACACCTAATCCTAATCTCAACTCCCTAATCTAAACCTAAACCTAAACTTAAAAAACAAAACCTAAACCTGATCCCGAACCCGAACCTGATTTCCTAAACCTAAACCTTAACCTATTCTCAATTCCCTAAACCTATAGCTTATAACCTAAACTTAAACCTAAACATAAACCTTAACCTAAACCTATAACCTATAGCCTTAACCTAAACTCGTAACCTATAACCTAAACCTAAACCTAAAACCTAAATGTATTCTCAAATCCCTAAACCTAAACCTACACCTAATCCTAATCTAAACTCCCTAACCTAAACCTAAACCTAAACTTAAAAACCCAAACCTAAACGTGATCCCGAACCCGAACCCGATTTCCTAAACCTAAACCTTAACCTATTCTCAATTCCCTAAACCTATAGCTTCAGACCTAAACTTAAACCTAAACCTTAACCTAAACCTTAACCTAAACCTATAACCTATACCATAAACCTAAACCTAAACCTAAAACTGTAACCTATAACCTAAACCTAAACCCAAAACCTAAATGTATTCTCAAATTCTTAAACCTAAATCTAAACCTTAACCTAAACCTATAACCTATAGCCTTAACCTAAACCTGTAACCTATAACCTAAATATAAACCTAAAACCTAAATGTATTCTCAAATCCCTAAACCTAAACCTACACCTAATCCTAATCTCAACTCCCTAATCTAAACCTAAACCTAAACTTAAAAAACAATACCTAAACACGATACAGAACCCAAAAATGATTTCATAAACCTAAACCTTAACCTATTCTCAATTCCCTAAACCTATAGCTTATAACCTAAACTTAAACCTAAACATAAACCTTAACTTAAACCTATAACCTATAGCCTTAACCTAAACCTGTAACCTATAACCTAAATATAAACCTAAAACGTAAATGTATTCTCAAATCCCTAAACTTAAACCTACACCTAATCCTAATCTCAACTCCCTAACCTAAACCTAAACCTAAACTTGAAAACTAAAACCTAAACCCGATCCCGAACCCGAACCCGATTTCCTAAACGTAAACCTTATACTATTCTCAATTCTCTAAACCTATTGCTTAAAACCTAAACTTAAACTTAAACCTTAACCTAAACCTTAACCTAAACCTATAACCTATAACATAAACCTAAACCTAAACCTAAAACTATAACCTATAACCAAAACCTAAACCCAAAACCTAAATGTATTCTCAAATCCTTAAACCTAAATCTAAACCTTAACTTAAACCTATAACCTATAGCCTTAACCTAAACCCGAACCTATAACCTAAATATAAACCTAAAACCTAAATGTATTCTCAAATCCCTAAACCCTTTTCCTTACACTTAATCCTAATCTCAATTCCCTAATCTAAACCTAAACCTAAACTTAAAAATTCAAACCTAAACCTGATCCCGAACCCGAACCTGATTTCCTAAACCTAAACCTTAACCTATTCTCAATTCCCTAAACCTATAGCTTATAACCTAAACTTAAACCTAAACCTAAACCTAAACCTAAACCTATAACCTATAGCCTTAACCTAAACCTGTAACCTATAACCTAAATATAAACCTAAAACGTAAATGTATTCTCAAATCCCTAAACTTAAACCTACACCTAATCCTAATCTCAACTCCCTAACCTAAACCTAAACCTAAACTTAAAAACTCAAACCTAAACGTGATCCCGAACCCGAACCCGATTTCCTAAACCTAAACCTTAACCTATTCTCAATTCCCTAAACCTATAGCTTAAAACCTAAACTTAAACTTAAACCTTAACCTAAACCTTAACCTAAACCTATAACCTATACCATAAACCTAAACCTAAACCTAAAACTATAACCTATAACCAAAACCTAAACCCAAAACCTAAATGTATTCTCAAATCCTTAAACCTAAATCTAAACCTTAACCTAAACCTATAACCTATAGCCTTAACCTAAACCTGTAACCTATAACCTAAATATAAACCTAAAACCTAAATGTATTCTCAAATCCCTAAACCTAAACCTACACCTAATCCTAATCTCAACTCCTAAACCTAAACCTAAACCTAAACTTAATAACCCAAACCTAAACCCGATCCCGAACCCGAACTCGATTTCCTAAACCTAAACCTTAACCTATTCTCAATTCCCTAAACCTATAGCTTATAACCTAAACTTAAACCTAAACATAAACCTTAACCTAAACCTATAACCTATAGCCTTAACCTAAACCCGTAACCTATAACCTAAACCTAAACCTAAAACCTAAATGTATTCTCGAATCCTTAAACCTAAACCTACACCTAATCCTAATCTCAACTCCCTAACCTAAACCTAAACCTAAACTTGAAAACTCAAACCTCAACCCGATCCCGAACCCGAACCCGATTTCCTAAACCTAAACCTTAACATATTCTCATATCCTTAAACCTATAGCTTAAAACCTAAACTTAAACCTAAACCTTAACCTAAACCTTAACCTAAACCTATAACCTATAGCATAAACTTAAACCTAAACCTAAACCTGTAACCTATAACATAAACCTAAACCCAAAACCTTAATGTATTCTCAAATCCTTAAACCTAAATCTAAACCTTAACCTAAACCTATAACCTATAGCCTTAACCTAAACCTGTAACCTATAACCTAAATATAAACCTAAAACCTAAATGTATTCTCAAATCCCTAAACCTAAACCTACACGTAATCCTAATCTCAATTCCCTAATCTAAACCTAAACCTAAACTTGAAAACTAAAACCTAAACCCGATCCCGAACCCGAACTCGATTTCCTAAACCTAAACCTTAACCTATTCTCAATTCCCTAAACCTATAGCTTATAACCTAAACTTAAACCTAAACATAAACCTTAACCTAAACCTATGACCTATAGCCTTAACCTAAACCTGTAACCTATAACCTAAATATAAACCTAAAACCTAAATGTATTCTCAAATCCTTAAACTTAAACCTACACCTAATCCTAATCTCAACTCCCTAACCTAAACCTAAACCTAAACTTGAAAACTAAATCCTAAACCCGATCCCGAACCCGAACCCGATTTCCTAAACCTAAACCTTAACCTAAACCTATAACCTATAGCATAAACCTAAACCTAGACCTAAACCTGTAACCTATAACCTAAACCTAAAACCTAAATGTATTCTCAAATCCTTAAACCTAAACCTAAATCTTAACCTAAACCTATAACCTATAGCCTTAACCTAAACCTATAACCTATAACCTAAACCTAAACCTAAAACCTAAATGTATTCTCAAATCCCTAAACCTAAACCTATACCTAATCCTAATCTCAACTCCCTAACCTAGACCTAAACCTAAACTTGAAAATTCAAACCTAAACCCGATCCTGAATCCGAACCCGATTTCCTAAACGTAAACCTTATACTATTCTCAATTCCCTAAACCTATTGCTTATAACCTAAACCGAAACCTAAACTTATACCTAAACCTAAACCTATAACCTATAACCTAAACATAAACCTAAAACCTAAAAATGTATTCTCAAATCCCTAAACCTAAACCTACACCTAATCCTAATCTAAACTCCCTAACCTAAACCTAAATCTAAACTTGATAACCCAAACCTAAACCCGATCCCGAACCCGAACTCGATTTTCTAAACCTAAACCTTAACCTATTCTCAATTCCCTAAACCTATTGCTTATAACCTAAACCGAAACCTAAACCTATACCTAAACCTAAACTTAAACCTATACCTATAACCTATAACCTAAACCTAAACCTAAAACCTAAATGTATTCTCAAATCCCTAAACCCAAACCTACACATAATCCTAATCTCAACTCCCTAACCTAAACCTAAACCTAAACTTGAAAACTCAAACCTAAACCCGATCCCGAACCCAAAACCGATTTCCTAAACCTAAACATTAATGTATTCTCAAATCTCTAAACTTAAACCTACACCTAATCCTAATCTCAACTCACTAACCTAAATCTAAACCTAAACATGAAAACCAAAACCTAAACCCTATCCTGAACCCGAACCCGAATTCCTAAACCTAAACCTTAACCTATTCTCAATTCCCTAAACCTATTACTTATAACCTAAACCTATACCTTAACCTAAACCTAAAACCTAAATGTATTCTCAAATTCCTAAACCTAAACCTACACATAATCCTAATCTCAACCCCCTAACCTAAACCTAAACCCGATCCCAAACCTATTGGAAGGGTTGAATGTACCATGCATGTGATAGAATAGAAGATATTTGTCCGGTAAACCAAGTATTTTAGTCTAAGTCCATCTCTGTTGAGAGACAGAGAAGCATGCCCACCTGTCCACCTTTGCACATGTGTTATGGGCCTAAACTCTAAATGGTCGATGGGATGCAACACTCCATGATAACTCTTAGGGACCAATTTTCATCTTGATCCAAAACTTTGGTGGGCCATAGCAAAGAGAAATGCAAATTAAGGGAAGAAATTATTTTCTTTGGCCATGGCCACCAAAGTTTTGGATCAAGGTAAAAGTTAGGCCGTAAGAGGTTTCATAAGGTGCTGAATTACATGGACCATTCAGATTTTGGGATGACAATCACATGTGATGAATTGGGCTATATATATAGTTTAGCTAGCAAATAACTTCTATTTTATCATGTGCATGTGATATCCAACCCTTCTAATACTTATATATGATGTTGAATTTTTTTTTTTTTCAGGTGAAAGACAAAAAGAAAATTGTTGCTGATTTTTTTTCTTTTTTAATTTATGATGTTAAACTTATATGTATTTATGTGTGGATGAATGCAATGTGGATAAGATTGCTTGTGTTTGGATGGATGTAGTTTATGTTTGGATGAATGTAGTTTATGTTGGATTTACGTAGTTTGGGTTTAGATGGATGTAGTATTTGTTTGGATGAATGTAGTTTATGCTGGATTTACATAGTTTAGGTTTAGATGGATGTGAATGTGAATATGATGAAATATATTATATAACAGGTGTATATCAGGAAGAATATGATGATGTAACAGGTGTATATTGACCCTCTTATAAGGGACGGTCCATGACAGTCTTTTTTAAGGACGGTCCGTGGCTGTCCTTTAAAGGCCCATAAGAGACGGACCATGACAGTCCTTTTTAAGGACGGTTCATGACCGTCCTTTTAAAGGACGGTCTATGGCCGTCCTTTGAAGGCCCATAAGAGACGGACCATGACAGTCCTTTTTAAGGACGGTCCATGACCGTCCTTTTAAAGGACGGTCTACGACAGTCTTTTTTAAGGACGGTCCATGACCGTCCTGTAAACAGTCTTTTTTAAGGACTGTCCATGACCGTCTTGTAAAGGCTCGTAAGAGACTGTCCAAGACCGTCCTTTTTAAGGACGGTTTACGACTGTCCTTTTTTAGGACGGTCCATGACCGTCCTTTTTTCGTCAATAAAAATGACGATTTTCAACCGTCCTTTAAGTAATACGACACGTCAAAATTTGACGGCCCTTGCGACGGTCCATGACCGTCCTTTTTGGTCATTTGAGACGGTTTTGGACCGTCCTTTTTTCGCAGTTTTGGCGTAGTGACACTTGGCTAGAGTATAAGTCATGTGTTGCTCGTGCCACCATTAAATGGCATACAATCCACACGATGGACCACATAAAGGTTACAACGGTGGATATCATTGTCCCCACTGTTTCTAGTGGTGTGGCGCTGTCTCATAATGTGAGGGCCCCACTCCACACCCCAAGTGGGCGTCCACCCACCCAATATGCTGACTGAAGGTCTCAAATTCCTTTATTATATATATGTTTGGTTTTCGTCACATCATCAAAGTGGCCCCCTGCAAGGATGACATACTCTATTCACCACGTAGGCCAACTCGAGCAGAGCCCAATGGGCCTGACTGAGACTAGTTTGGATAAACAAGGACCCCACACCGGCCTTGGAAGGTTTTAATAGTAGGATTTTGTTTCCCTCCATGTGGCCCACTTGATACTCGAATTTGTCTCATCTTTTAGCCCATGTCCTAAAATGATTTGGAGAAGTCGGTGGATGGATCAGATTAGATATATACATCAAGATGGGTCCCTCATATGAGATCCAAAATTTGATAAGAATGGTTCATGCCGACGTGCATGACATTCATTAAATTTATTATTATTATTATTATTATTTGTTTTATGTTTTACATACATTATTAAGGTGGGCCCCAAGTGGATGATCTAATCCATCCACCGTCTTGGTCAGATCGAGTGGGATCCAATAGACTCTAGTTTCGGCTGATTTAGATGATCAGGGACTGTATAGAGGGCCCTAGAAAGTTTCGACAGATGAGCAATATCCCCCTTAGTACGGCCCACTTGAGACTCAGATCTGTCTTAAATTTTGGCCCATGGATTAAAATTATCTAGAAGAGATGGTGAATGGTGTGGATTAAACACATACATCATGGTGGGGTTCATGAGTGGGGGCAGCCCAAGGAGGCTTTGGCCCTCACGTTACTGGGCAGTAACACCCCAGTGACACTTTCTTTTCTTCTTCTTCTTTTTTTTTTTTTTTTAATGCAATGTGAGGTCCATGATTAGATAATTAATTTCGTCCATTATGTCGGTCAACTCTCTATGAACCAACGGAGTCCAATGTTAGGTAGGTTCTATCACGGCCTTAAAAAGTTCCTACAGTGGGACTTTGTTTCCCTCGTTATGGTCCACTCGGGACTCAGATCTATCTCATGTTTCAAGTCTTAGCCTAAAATGATATGGAGAAGGTGGTAAACAGAGTGGATTAAACATATACATTAAGGTGGGGTCCACGGCTTGGACACCCCCACCCCATGTCTATTGACGTGAGGACCCAGCCCACCGTGGGCTGTGGTGTGTTCCACCCGATGGTTGGATCGGCTTGATTCTCAGGATCCATGAATAAAATGAGCCAAGTGATGGATATATGGTGTGGATCTAAGAAATAAATCAATCTGAGTCCCACGAGTGGAAACCCACTCCACAGCTCATGCAAATGGCATCAGTTACATGCGGGTGCTCCTAACCCTTATGCTTGTGGTGTGGCCCACTTGAGATACAGGATTACTTCTTTTTTGGGACCAACAACCAAAACAAGTTGAAAAAATGGATAGAAGGCATAGATCAAACATATAAGTTATGATGAGACCCACGAGTGGAAGCTCCACCCTTCCCTTGTAACCTCTATGTGTTTGGACGCTGGACAGTTCCAACGCTGAGAACGTCCAGCATCTGCAACTTTTTATATATACATTTTTTATTTTTTATTTTTGAAATTGGTCATGTAGTTGGGTCCATACTAAAGATCAGAACCATCCAACAAGTTGGCCAGCTCAAGATGGCCACAAGGATCTTTGGATCAATTGATTTTGATGCCCTTTTCCACCATCCAAAATATGTGTCCTAAGTCATGAGTTAGATGGAAAATATACATCACTTTGGGCCACACAAGGTAGTCTACATCATGCTAGCATGCAAAGCACACTTTCCAATAGCATGACCCACTTGTGGGCCCCACAACACTATGAAAGTAAGAAAATAAAGGGAAAAGGAAGGGAAAGAGATCGGGCCATCGGGTTGGCCCCTTGTCAATATGGGGTCCACCACATACTCAATACATGATCAAGGTGGGTCCTACCCTTATGGGCTCACAAAAATATAAAAAAATCACAAAGAAGAGGAGGGTTTGACCCTCCCATGCACTCACAATAACGGATGATCGGTTGGATCGTCTCGGATCGGCGATCGGATGACCCACCAAGCTCCTCTTGAACCATAATCTTTTTTAATCTAACTTTTCTCTTTTACTTACTCTCTTGATCCCTCATAACCCTCTGTCAAACTCTCTTTTCTCTTAATCTCTCTCTCTCTCTCTCTCTCTCTCTCTCTCTCTCTCTCTCAATATCTTCTTAATTTTTCTAATATTTTTCTCTCTATATTAATCCCTCTCTACTTTTGCTAGAAAATAGTAGAAATGAGAGAGAATTAGGGAGTTTTTGTAGTAGAGATTTTAGGATAGGGAGGGAATAAGGGGAAGATAGAGAAATAAAATAGGAAGAAAAAGAAGGAAAGAATGATGGCTAGCATAGGTAGGGGTATAGGTTGCATGAGAAAGGTATGGGCTTATTTGACTAATGGAGAGAGAGTGACATGAGTGATGGATGGGTTAATTGATGAATTGATTGATTTAACAACATAAAAATTTATGCGAGTGGTGTGTGGCCCACCTTAGATTGTGCAAAATTTGTCACTTCTAATCTAGGGGTCAAAATGGGGCATGTTGTACGGCATTAGAATTGTAACACCCGCGCTATCGCTAGGGTACAAGTCTCGGAGTATTGGGATACAAAAATAGGGTAATAATCAAAACTCGTTGATCTGGTACACCGAGAATAGGCCGTTGTTTAAGTAGAAGCGTATGACAAGTCTTGTGAAGTTACGGGTCTTATAGGGAAATAACCGTTGTAAATCAAAATTTTAAAAGGCAATAAAAACTTTTAAGCTTGCAAGTATCACACCACGGCGCACCGTGTCATGTCCATGACCATGACCCGGCCCGATGCGCGTGTGGTTCATGGCATAAATTTGGCGTGATAGCATAGCCTCCAAATAACTAAATTTACATACCTCCAGAAAAGAGCTCAAGCCTTATACAAAATCTTTTTATTATAAACCCAAAATTTTCTTATTGCCTATCCAATGTGGGACTAAACCCACACAACTATAAGACAAAATGCCTTTGTTGCTTTTTTGAAAGTTTAGAGGGATTTTTTTTTTCAAATCATTTAAATTTATTTATTTATTTATTTTGAAACACCAAAAATACATGATGGGTAAGGTTGGGTGGAGGTATCAGGTCTTCAGGTCAGGTTAGGGTTTGGAAACTCTTAATTTGAAATGGGATTGGGTTTGGGTCGAGAAAATTTAAAGAGGGTTAAGTCATATTGAGAATGAAATTTTCGGTTGAATTGGGCCAATTTTAAGTTGTGCACCTCGGTTGGGCTCCAGGAAAAGTGCTAACTTTGTGAGAGAGAGAGAGAGAGAGAGAGAGAGAGAGAGAGCACCCATATGAGTCTGATTTACTTAAATACCTTCAAATTCTTTAAAATACATGCCATCCCATGTCCTTGTGAAACCCACAGTTCATAGACTCCTTGAAAATTAATAGCGTCGGTAAGAATTGTTTATTGCTTGCGTTCTACGGTAGAGATGATCCTCAGCTTGGGCTGGCAATGGGTCCAGTGGGCCCACCACTGCCTAGCTTGGCACACTTCTCAGCCGATTTCTGGCTGCACTCGTTGTATTAACAATTAGTTTTGGGCCCATTAACCTAGATTGTAGTAATGTGATCAAGGACTTGATGGTGCATATTAGTTTATCGATCCTTATACCTGAGGACATGTGAAGGTCTTAGATCTTGGCTAGGTGGCTTTAGTTCACGGCACAAAGTTTCTTATAGGATATTGAAAGTGGATGATGTTGAGTACGTCTATAAAGGTTAATTGATTCTTATACATGTCAACAAAGAATGCATTGGATTTACCATGGATTTTGTTTAGGACAAGATTTGATTAGATTAATGACTCGTCATGTTGTTTTTCAGTAATTAAAAGGTTTTAATCGACCTTGAGAAAGTTTTCAACTGTTAAAGTTTTACTTTAATCATTAAAACCGTTTTTATCGCACTTAATGATGATCTGATGACCAAAAGTTAGGATTATTAGTGTCACTTTTGACAATAATTCTTACCTTAAATCAATGTTATATTAGAGTGCTTGATGGCATATACATACCTACTCATATATTATTCATTCAATAAGCAGTGTTTCCTGTTCAAAAGAGTGTCATATAATATATTAATTTCTTACAATTTCAATTTAAATTCTGTATATATACTAGCTGGATGGGAAAGGTCGGCATCAGATACACACATCTTAAAGATTGCTATCACATCCGAGAGATGATTTATTATTCAGACGGTAACTACTTTATTACAATAACATTAACATTGTATCCTCTATTATAATACATTGGGGAGAATTAAATCTCATAAAATAACACAAATTTGTTATAAGAATATATATGTAGTGGACATGGGATACTCATATGCACTTAGACTTTGTACTATCCATTAAATCCTTATTGGCATGTGTAGATATTTATTTATTAAATTATATTGAGATTTCTATGTTTGAATTATATGTATGGATGTGATCATTGCGTGATAATGTATGTACATGTATATCGGCTTTTATAACAACGTGTGGTCAACATCTGTCAATTAGAAGCTCGATCCACTTCTTGCACTATGCAGACCATCATGGGCCAAATTGAATAGAATCAATCACGGAATGGAAAGAATCAGAACAATACATTGTGGGCCCCATGTAACATGTTGTTGCATGCACAACTTGTGACAAGTGTTGTACAGGATTACAATTCTGGAAATTTGCCATATCACTAATCAGGATTCTTGTATAGGATTACAATTATGGGAAGTTTATAATGTCACTAATCAGGATCCAATGTGCACCTATAAAATCACTAGGTCCTACTCGACAACTGGTCTGATGCATAGAACCATCCATTGGTGCCACAATCGTTATTGGAAATTATTAGTTGTATGTAACCTTGTCATGAAGCATTATAATGCTTTCACAAACTTACTCCCTCTTCTTCTTCTTCTTCTTCTTCTTCTTCTCCCTCTTCTTCTTCTTCTTCTTCTTCTTCGTTTTTTTGTGGGGGGGGGGGGGGGGGGGGGGGGGTGGTGTGGTGTGTGTTTAGGCAAGCAAGTGCAAAGGGCTTGATTTCCTCACAAGTGATGTCGCATTTTCTTTTATTTATATCAATACTTTACCTTAACTTTACTTTTAATCATTTACCCCCAATCTAAAACCACACACGGGATGATATAAATTCCACCTGCTTTCTTTGTGCGTCTAATTGAGGAGGCTATTAGAAAAAAAGGCTTTATGTTACCCACCTTGATTACCATACAACATCCGTTCTGTATATTTGTTGTGTTGTTTCATTTTAGGATATCAGCCCAACCAAATAGCCAAATCAAGGACCTAAGTAGGTTACTACAGTAGAAAAAGTGAGGATGGATTGCTCACTGTTCCTTTCGTACTCTTTCTATATACACACACTTACTTGTAGTCCCACATTTCCCTCTCTTTTCTCTCTAACATCCTCTCCTCACTCCAGGCGCATCACACATGCTATACTTGATTATTTCATCAATTTCTCGAGTATTTTAGATTTTGATGTTTTTCTTGCAATAATATCAAGAAAATCTTGCAGGAAATAAAATAGTTAAAAATGTTTGTTATAAGTTACTAAATAATTTAAAATTTTAATATAAAAGTGTAAACTGAATTATTTTAACTTCTAAATAATTTTTCCATTAAAATCGCAATAATTTTTTGATAAAAAGTGAAGAAATGAGTAACTACCAAGATTTCACAAATCTCATGATTATTGTGTAACATCATTTGATCAAAATTCCACAATAATATCACAACTTTTCAAAATCCCAGCAATATCTTAATCAAAATGATCTTAAGATAACAGATTGAATGCCTTATATATGGGCCCAAACCATCGCCCATTGATGGCAAGTTGGTCCTATTTTCTTTGATGATTTTGGAGGTGGTTGAACCACCTTTCACCATAATTCTATCTAAAGCTCACCCAAAATGAATTTTCTTAAGGGTTGTTCTGCTTCTGGCTTAATCAAAAAAATGAATGCAAGGTATATCAAATGACAATGAATCAATGAAGAATCCTTGTCAACGGACCATAGTTCAAAAACTCGCTGACTTGACTCAAATCTCAGCCAAACCAGGCCGAATCAACTTTGACTCGGTGAGATTTCAAGCCAAGTGAAAACTCCATTGAAGTGACAACCTCCAGGTAACAGCAGATGGTCTCAGCCATCGAGCTACTCAACACTTTAGCTCTTACCATCTTATCTTTTAGTTACTTGATCCAAAATCTAACTACAAATATTTTTTAGCATTCCTATTTTTTATTTATAATTGAGTTGAGTCAGATCAAGTCTTCGAGTCGACCCAACCCAGATGAACATCCAGTCGAGTTTTCGAGTCTTTAAGCCATGTGACAGATAATACTCCCACAATCATCATGGAGATTTACAACAGCAAAGCTTCACCAAGAAATTGAGCATAACTGCCACTTTCGGCGGATTTTTCATCATTCTCATAGAACCTAAATCAATTTATTTTTTTTAATTTGGCCGCAAATTTTCATTTAATAAAAGAAACCCATATAGATATTTGAAATCTTCAGTTAAAATGACATACAAATCATGCATTAACATGATTCTGGAAGGGCCCATCCGTATGTCTCTGATAATAATATACATGATCAAAATCATAAAACATGCGACAGTCTTATATTTACCTGGAGGAAGGTAATTTCCAGATGTCCCCGACTTCAAATGCAGAACATAAATACACCATGCCTGCCAACCTTGCATGCCTGTGGGATCAGGGGCGTAGACAGGGTGGCCCACTCACTAAATGTGTTCTGTCCAAACATAACGGGCTGGCTTGCTTATTAGGTGCATGATACATGCACATTGAATGTACCCGCAGTTCTACATACATGGCCCACATGATAACTGGACTGATCAGGTTTTCCCAGTGGGGTCTACATCCCAAATCCCACACACATCCTGAGTATTTTGCAGTTGTACAAGGTAAGTTGAGAGATGGTAACCACCATTAAAAAAAAGAAAACCTAAGAGATTATCAAAGATGCTCCAGCGTGATGACCCAGATACCATGTAAAATATAACTGGAGGCATATAAAGTCACTTTGGATGGTAATCTTGGAATGCGGCTGCAGATGGTTCCTTTGAGATGTAAGCATAATAAAGCTATCCGCTATCAGAATGATCCCCGCTTGTGATCAGACCCAAGTTTATTGGTCCCACCAAGTTTTAAAGAAACCCCACCATGTGAGAAACAGCCCTGATCTTGAACACTTACAGCACACAGTAAGGAGCTACTGCTGTTGTACAAAATCACGAGTAGGAATAATTACTAGGAAAGCCTCACACCATAAATACATATTATGGACATAAAAGAAGGTAAAAGGCTTACAAGGTGGGTAGCCATAATTTCAGCTAACCCCACCAATATCAACTAAGAACATAAGGATCAACGAGATATCCGCATCCCATCTGAATTCCTCAGAATTTTTAAATACTCTTCATCAAAGAAGGGGTCCATATCGTGATTGATCTCCAAGGTTATTTTATATATATATCAGATGATGGTAGTTCCCAATTTGCATTATTCCACGGCATGACTGCTGCATGCATGAACATGGTTGAAGTGTGTTATTCCTTGGCATGCTTGGTGTATGCATGAACATGGTTGAACTGTGTTATTCCTTGGCATGCTTGCTGCATGTATGAACATGGTTATACTGAGTAAGACATACATGGGAACTACAAGACCAATTTGAAAGAATCACAATGATAATGGACGTACTAATGGTAATAAGACATGATGTTTCATCTCTTCAATTAGAACTAGTGATATAAAAATAAACGTGCACATCAGGATAAATCACTGAACTTGTAAAGACCTTCCGGAAGGCATGATTTCTCCAGGGATCTCAAATGTCACCAGAAATTGAGAAGAGGGTGAAACATGAGATGTTCTTTTCTAAATGTTTAAGATTGAAAGACTCCCATGGATGAATTTGAAATGAAGATGATCAGTTAGGAATTTACAGTAAAGACTTTTTTGCACCAGGATCAGCACCAAAAATAACAAGAAAATAAGAAAAGAATCATGGAATACTAAATAACTTCATGATCTACATCAAAATTCCATCTATATAATATAAGGGGAGTTATTTGATACTCCAGCATATTTGACACTTGATACAGAGGCATCCTGAAATTGTACACGCAGCATAGATTAACTCAAACTAAACCAATAAAATTGTCGGAGTCCCAAAAATCAGATTGCTTCAACAATACTCACTGATTTGTGGACACGTTTGTTGAAACAGGACCATGGGATATTTTTCATTTTTAACCATCCAATCAATATCCACCAATCTGATAGTCAGAAAATCAAATAATCTTAATTTTTGGTTAATGATACATCTGAACTAGGACCTATTATTTGGACAGTTAAATCCAAATTACTTGCATGCCACGTATGCAATTTTTAAGTAATTCTATGTGCCTGTGTATCATCCTTCACTCTTTGCGTATCAAAACTTTCTCATAACATAAATGTATTAAAATAAAAAAAATAAAAATAAAAAAGCATAAACATGGCAACCATCTAGAGTTATATGAGTGTTAAGAGTCAAAAAGAGTTATAGCACGTCCTATCAAATCTAGAAATCTATGCAGTGCGCTACAGAAAAATGTTTCTGGTAACTAATGCAGCTTAGTAGAAAAGGCTTGAGCCGATCTGTGATACTGCATTGCTAAAATCCATGTGAACAAAACAGAACTTGCTAAGAGAAAAGGTAAAGCTAGACTAATGAAGAAGATATACAGAGCCCACAAACCACCAACCCCAAAGGAAAAGTCTGCTGCATTCATCTTTCACATTTGTTGGCTTAAAGGCTTACTATGTTATTCTATTGCTGATCCGCTTGCATTTGTAATCGATTTCAGCAAAAGAGTAACCATGATGTCTCAACATCATAGCTTGAAAAACTCAAAAACTCGAATCAAGTCAATATCCGTCCAGGTTGGGTTGACTCAAAGATTCAATTCGACTCGACTCGATATTTAACAATTAAAATAGAGATATGACAACAGCAATAATAGACAATCAGAACAATATGAATATAAAATATGCATCCAAAGCACAAAAACAGTGTGGTTAGCTTGTAGATGGCATTCACAAGCTTGTTGGAGGTTGTAAGTTTGATTCCCACTGAGTTTTCTTTTTATTTATTAAAAGCATCTTGACTCGAGCAAGTGACTCAATTTGAGTCATGCCGAGTCGTGTCAAGTCAACCAAGTAGGGGAGCCAGCTCAACAAGTCAAACTCCTCAGTGTGTTTCACAGTGACTTGGCTTGGTTTCTTGCCGAGTCGAGTTGACTCAGCCTAGTTTCAAGTCGAGTCACTGAGTTTTAGAACTACTCTTGACACTTGTTCCCTCTTGGACCTCCAAACAACAATGACCATGTCCACCTCTGCAACTTAGTTCATCTCCAAATGAAACTACCTGGATCACCAAAACTATGAACATGATGGCATCTTCACATCAGATCTGAGGGATCTAGCCAGGTCTGGTCCTGCTACTTTACATCCCATACATGGGAAGCGGATTGTGCCCAGCAGACTGCTAGATGCACTACATCAAGTGCCAGTGAAAAAGCACCATCTGAGCATGTACAGTTGTGGGACCCATCCAGAAAAAGGAAAAATCATCATTTCTTGTAGGGAATCTTTACTTTTTCAGTGGGTTCCACACATGATGTGCACATACGGCACTTTTTCACTGGCGCTGGATGGGAGTGCATCCAGCGCCTTGCTGGACGCAATCCTCCTCCTCGTACAAGTAATTGACTTCGACTCCACACACTTCTTCTAGCAGTAGTTAGTGTTTTGCAAATTAATTAGCATTTATTATAGGTTAAACCTTGTTTTTAATGGCATTTTCATAATTATCAGAAATAGGGTGTTTGTCATATTCCTTTGGAAGCAATGTTTCGTATTTTTCCTACTGTCTTACATGTGTCATTGACAAACTTACCCATTTAAAAGTCCCACATCAGTTGTGTGGTAGGATAAAGACAGCAATGATGGCAACAGCGGACATGATGTAACAAAGGGAAACTCAACCCAAACCAGCAGGGGCCTAGGCTTCGCCAGGTTGAAATCAGGAGGGCACTTCTGTAACAGAAAGGAAGTATCAAATTCAACTGGATCTCAAGGGCTACAGCAGTTTGTTCGGGGGTTGGTTTAAATTGAAATAGAAAAGTGCCCCATTCACGATTAATTCATTCAACATCCCTAATGGGCTCCCAATGATCTAACATTCATTGACACGGAATATGAAGTCCAAACATGGAGAATTGATCACCTTCAGTGCAAGCCCATCATTCCAGCCAATGTGTCCCTTGCTTCAGAAATGATCCATGTACACTGCGGGGACCAACATGAAGATCACCTAGCGTGAAAACCAAGCCAATCCATTGATCAGGCAGGCCAAATCATTAAAGTCAGCGGAGGGCCAATGGTCTGACTCAACATATAGGTGTGGCCCACCTAATGAGTGGATGGGCATGATATTTGAGACAGGAATTCTTTATGATAGGGCCCACCATTTAACAGCCCAGAATTCCGGTAGGAGTGGCACTTTGGTGGGAAAGGTGGGGCTGCATGTTAAGTTAGTGTGTACACCATTGACCCTATTTTTTTAAACTGTCAATTGACTATTTTTCTTCTCGGTGCTAATTGCTAACCATTCAACATTGGACCTTTATGTTGCAACTTTGGCCACTCCTACAAGTACAACCTACCATTTCCATATTCTCACTACAAGAAATCTCTTTGGATTTGCTTCAACTAATGAGTCATAACAAAAGAGATCTCTTTGGATTTGCTCCAACCAATGAGTTGTGACAACAGAGATAACTATGTTAAGGTGCGTTTTGGATGCACTACCAAAATGAATTGCAATTACTAGTCTCAGAAAGTTGAACAAACCAATTTGTGATTCCCTTCCCACTACAAGAAATCTATTTGGCGTCGCTCCAACCCGTGACAAAATAGATACTCACAAAAGATGTGTTTGGATGCACTACCAATATGAATTGAAATTACTGGTCGCACAAAGTAGAAATAACCAATTAGTGATTACATTAGCATTCATATTTGGGCTCAAAATTGCAATTATGTTACTTGGGCTGGAAAGGAATGCAACTGCAATTTGATGGTTGCTTGTTCATTATGAGTACTGGGAAACATCATTAGTTTTTTTGTATCTCCTCTTTCATTAGACTAAAGGTTCGCCATTCAGTTTGCTTGTGCATCCAAACTCAGCCTAAAATGGGCATCTTCAAGCATCCTGCTAAATTGATCCTTCAACAATCACTAAGTAAAAACGATGAAGATAATAGAGAAAACAACAATAACAATAACACCTGAAAATGCCAATAGTAGCAACGGGACTGATCAGTGGACATGATGGTCTATGCTGATGGTGAGTTCTAGAGATTGGGTGCAATAAATCTGTGTCAAGCATATTTTTAGTTGCATAAATAATACCGATCACCCCCTGCATGTGAGTATTCATGCGTACACTGAGCACGCCTGAGGCTTGCCCGACCGGGCTATGTAGCACTTTTTCAAAAGGCTAAGGTGAGTAAACCCTTATAAACCCTTCACAATCCTTCTTCCTATTCGATACTTCTCCCATCGGATAGGGGACTGAACTTCTGCACAATAAATGTGAAAGAGCCACTTTTTCAAAACCATTTTTTCTCTCCTTTTTTTTTTTTTTTTTTTGAAATACCCTAACATAAGATTGTCACATTGACATGCTTTCTAGAATGCAATTGCCATGATAGGGCCCAAAAGATGAAGATTTCGGATTACTCAACAATGCCACCATGTGGGTCCATCCGTGGATGGCCAAAGCAAACGAAAATTCAGAATTAGAACCAAAGAAATAAAAGAAATTTCAGACAATGCAACATCTCAATTCTCAATAGCTTCAATTTCTTTTTTGAATCCAAAGATTTTTATTTTTTTTAAAAAGTCAATTTCCACAACGTTTGAACAAAATCAACAACATGTTAATAGGTTGAATTTCCACAAATTCAGGGAAAAAAAAAAAACATCAACAACAACAAAAATCCCAACAATTAGAAAAAAAAAACAAATAACAGGTAAATCTAAGATTTCCATCAATCGCGTATTTCTTTGAGATTTTAAAGAGGCCTAGAACAAGAAAACGCCAATTTCTCAATCGAACTATATCCAAAAGTCCGGAAAAATGTGACGGATTTCGAATGGGAAAGGACCTAATTCGAGGCTTTGGAGATCGAACTCGACGAATCGAAAGGCAAGAATTCGTTTGGAATCGTGCGACGACCTGAGATTTGGGAGCGCTTCGGGAAATTCTTCTTTGGCCGAATGATATTTTTAAACGAGAAAATGAGAGGAGAAGATGCAGCGGACGAATTTAAATTCAGCCTCCAACCCCACAAGAGCCACCTTGACACGCGCGCGCACGTATGACATCATCAAGTGGACCTGCGGTGAAGATGGCCTGTGTATAAATCAAGGCAGGATTCCTCATCAGGTAGGCCACGTGTACATTGAAGGTGGAATTTGTCACTTTGTTTCCTGTCCATCCATGTTCCCACAGCATTGTGGCCCACCTGACGAATCAACGGCTTGGCTTTTGTGCCCAAGCACACTCACAATCGTCTCGACCAGATGAGTGGCCCAGATCGTTACATGTGTGCCATGCCAGCGTATTGGCGGCAGAGATGAGGAAAGGGCTTCCCCGAGGACACGGGCAAACATGGAGCGTGTCTGCCAACTACAGGACGTTAATCAAGTGCGGCCCATCAGAACACGCCCTGGCCCAAATCAGGCAGATCCGTCCATCAGGTGGGCCACATGAACACATTGGGCATGGAGCATCGATCAAGTTACTCTTAACAAACGGTGTCGTTTATATGTGTGGCCCATATCCAATGAGCATACAGGCCTGATATGCTGGCCAAGAAATCTACAAACAGGAATCCACATAATAAGTCGCTTGGAACTGCTCAAGTATGCCACCTTGCCAAGTGTTAGTACCCAAAGAGTGTACTCATAATGTCCTCCACGAAATAAGGAGGATTCATCAGGTGGGCCAGATGTATGAAATAGAGAGGATGGTTAAAGAAAAGCGACCATCGGTTCACATTCAACAAACATGTGTGGCCCGCCTCACGGAGAAATCTGATTGATTTTTTTGGCCCATCTAGACAGTGTGGCTGCTTAAGTTCCTGATCACAGAGAAACCGTACACCATGCATCCAATCTTTGTGGGAGATGACAACGGCCATAAAAGGAGGGAAAACAGGCGTTCTCATTTCATGGTCCACCATAGTCGCACCATTCGAGCCATTCATTTGGGAGGCTCTATCAAGGCACACCAACCCAAAATATTTAAGCCCGAGCAAGAGCCAGACGAGCCCTCAACTGCTCATCTTATGAGACCCACACATTTCAATGAATTCGAAAATGACCTCAAACATTAGTTCTCACACAGTAGAGAAGGCTACTGCAGTTGCACAAAATTATTGAAGACTTCCTTTACAGGGATAATTACTAGAAAAGCCTCACACCATAAATACATATCTATGGACAGAAATGAGAGAAAAGCTTTACAAGCTGGGTGGCCATAATTACAGCTAAACCCCACCCCAAATCAGTCAGGAACGTACAGCTCAAAGAGCGTGACGTTAGGGTTTGGATCATATTGCAGTATATTGGCAGCCCGTTCAAATTCCACCCTGAGAGTTTTTATACTGTGCTTGTCAACAACACGGCCCAAATCATGGTTGATCTCAAAGGGGTCTTCTATGCATATCAAATGGCGGTCATTCCCAACTCTTGTTGTCCATTCCTTCGCACGCTTGCTGTGTGTGAAAATGGTTATATTGAGTTAGCAGCAATAAATCAGCATTCATCACAATGCAAATGGTAATAAAGCATAACAATTCATTCTTCAATCAGAACTTCTGAAATAAATAAATAAATAAACGCACCCATAAGAATTACCAATGGACTTAGGACGTGGATTACCTGTACTGAGGATTCCTCTAATCCATGAGATGACCAAATGATAACGGGGATTCCTCTAATCCATGACATGACTAAATTATAACACGCCACCTGCACTTGCTGGATGCAGGCCATACAGTGAAAAAGGGCAAAATCATCATTTCAGACAGGAATCTTTTATTTTCACTGTAGGGCCCACATCTAAAAAGTGCATGAGGTGCATTATCATTGGGCCACGTCAAGGGTTACAGGAATCCCCCCAACCTCCGGTTACAAGCAATCCAGATCCATGAACTTGAACGATACCTTTTGCTATGATTTCACTTCTAATGATCTCAAATGTCACAAGATATCAAGGGGTGAAACATGAGATTTTTCTGTTCTAAATGTTAAAGGATACAAGAATTTGGTGCAACCCGGTTATCGAATCAATGAGATATTGAAACCAAATCGCAAAGCAATAGACAAGAATAACGCCCACAAGAATATTTGAGTAGAGAGGGAAAAATAACTTTATTAATATCAAACTTCTCCTCACAATGCTTAAGATGGTTAAAAGATAAAGCAGGTAATTTTTCAGTTAAATCGTTATACTGGTCTCTAACCGATGGTGAAGGAAATGTGGGGATATCTTCGATGACATATATTTGGCAATACCAGGCTCCTTTGAAGGAAGCAGTTTTTGGTTGGTTAGTTGGAAGGAACAAGGTGCTAACGATTGACAATCTTCGTAAGAGAAATATGGTTCTTCCGAATGTTTGTCTTCGTCTCCAAGATGCAGAATCAGTGAATCATTTGTTCCTTCTGTCCTTTTGCAAGCGAGGTTTGGAATTGTTTCTTCAAGCTCTTTTGGGTTATTTGGGTGCTTCCCGCCTACTATAGATAATTTTTTGCTATCCTGGCATGGAAGGGTTATTGGGAATTCAGAGAAAAAGTCATGGAGATTAACTTGTCTAGCGGGGCTTTGGGCATTATGGTTAGAAAGAAATGGTTGATATTTCAAGAACAAGAGCGAGAAAGCTTCTTTTTTTTTTTTTTTTTAAGGAGGGCCAAATCTTTTGTAATAGAATGGGAGATGGGGTCAAGTAGTTTTCAACTTCGTCGGGGTGCAAGTAGTACAAGGTTTTTCAAGGTTCTATTATTCTTTTGTTCATATTGGCTTTGTGCCCTTTAATGAAATTATCACTTCTCAAAAAATATACAACACTTACCGAAAAGAACTCACACTAGGAAAAAATTTAGAATAATTACTTCCTACACCACCCCCCTTTTATAGACTCCAAGTGAATCTCTAGTGAAAATCCCCCTAGCTAAGAGATTGACTTCAAATTCATAGTCGACTTCAAATCAATCTAATTTACCTAAGATGGTAAAATCCTAACACTAGTAAAATTAAATATAGAAATTCCTAATTACATCTCTAAATCAGCCCTATATCTTCAATCACATCTTAAATCAGCCCCCCATATCTTCCAAAAATAGTAAATTACAACCACTGATTTATACTACCAAATCTATGAAGAAAGTCCAAAAATCAGTACATATTGGGCCCTATGGTGGGCCATGGGACTAGTTTATTGTTACGCCCTACAGTGGGCCTAAGTGGGCTTACATCAGAATCTCATAGATGAATTTTAAATAAGCAATGAAATCCTAACTGGCAAAAGGATAATGCATCTTCTGTAAGCAAGAATCAAAAGATTATAGATGACAGCTGCTAATTGGAATTATAGAAGGCCGCTAAGAAAACAAGCATGGAAAGATAAGTGACTTCATGAGTCTGCATCAGAGTTCCTTCTCTTAACATAAATGTATAATGTAAAATTAAAAGAAAAACAGCATAAACCTGGCAACCATACAGAGCTTTACCAATAAGTGGTGAATGCATTGATTTAAGGAAATAAGTGGGCCTCCTAGCATCTTAGTAAGGTGGATTTGGATCAGACATAGAACATGATGATTGGGACTTACAACTATAATTTGCTTGCAAGAATGAACTTTGGTTGCAGATGGATTGAGGGGTGAACCTTGTCCAATCATTTCTCTATTATCTTCACAGTTTTTTCAAAAAGCTTCAGAGGGTTAAGGCATGTGGGTCTTCTTTCACCATTCCTTTTTAGCAGATTGGGGCTTAAAGCTTAAGTCAGTTGGTTCGATGGGGCTATGGATCAAGGTATCCCGTATCGGTATCGGTTGGCGTAACGGTGCCCTCCGATACCGATACAGATGCGGGGGTGCGATACGGGGGTGTAACGGCCCGTAACGGTGCAAATTTTATTTTATTTTTTGCCAAAAAAATATGGATTAAATCCGGAATATTATAAACATTTCAAATATGCATTCATTTATAAATTGGAACATGTTTATGGTGGTGTAACGGTCTACTCTTTGATGAGAAGTTGTATCGAACTGTCTGATGAATTTATGAACTAGATAACTTGAATTCGACTACAAAATTCATATATTTAATTTTCTAAATATATAATTTATATACTTAACAATTTGATATCATTTCTCCCAATAGTTCTTTAAAAAAATAAAATTAAATTCAGATAGATGGCGTTGCCAATTTGGGGCTGAATTGGAGGACCAATCCATGCCCCAAATCAGCCTCAAATTCATGCAATTTATTGGCGTTATCCCACTTATGAATTGGTGGACATTTATTGGATAGTGAATCATGAAAAAAATCAAAAGGCCCTATTTTAAAAAATAAGCGTCCACAAATTAACAATTAAAACTATTCAAACAATTTGATTTTGGCATTGTGAGTTAGCAACTACAGTTCATAATTTAATTGGTAAATTTTAAGTTAATACATGTCTCGTGTACAATTTTTTAAGGACCCGAATTCGGCGGGACTCGGATTGTGAAGTGTAGCACACGAGTGCAAAGTTTTTTGGGCCCCACCGTGATGAATGTATTATATCCACACCGTCCATCCATTTTGCCAAATAATTTTGGGGCATGAGCCCAAAAATGAGGTGGATCCAAAGCTCAGGTGGACCTCACCATAAGAAACAACAATAATTAAACGTCCACCATTAAAAATTTATTGGGGGCTACAAAAGTTTTAGATCAAGCTGACATGTGTGTTTTCCCTTCATCCACGTCAATGTGACCCAATTAACACGTTAGATGGAAAATAAACATTACAGCGGACCGTGTAACAAAACAATGCAAGTGCACTATTCAGCGTGCACCGCAAAACACAATAAAAAAAATAAATAAATAAATAAAGTGCGTGGCTGTGAACGTTTTTGAAGCCGGAAATGAAAAAGAAGAGGGGGAAACCGAAAAGAAAAGAGGGAAAGAAGAGAGAGAGAGAGAGAGAGAGAGAGAGAGAGAGAGAGAGAGAGAGAAGAAGAAGAAGAGGAGAAGAATCCGCAACTGCGGCCGCAGCCGTAGCAGTCCAAGAAGGAGGAGAAGAAGAAAAGAAAGAAAAAAAGGTACGTTTTTTTCTTTTTTTCTTTTTTTCTTTAGGCCCGTAACAGCCGTTACGGTCAGAGAATTGGGGGGGGGGGGGGGTTGCCCGTTTCAACCCCGTATCGCGTAACGGTGTCGGCCGATACTGTTACGTATCGGCCGATACATATCGTAACGGATACGGGACACCCTGCTATGGATAGAGTGCTGCTTAGACATTTTCATATTGGCTCTCACCCTATTGATATTCCACACCTCTAGTTCGCAAACAACAACATCATTGTTTTGAGAGGCTGATCTACCCCAAGCTTTCACAATAAAAGGCATCCTTTGTTGCCTTAAGGCAGTTTCCAGACTCTGAATTAATCTTCCCAAAAGTGCCAGTGCAGGTATTGCCGCATCGTCAGTAGACGTGGAGGCCATGGCAAGGGCCCTTGGATGTTGCTGGTCCTCCTTTTGGAATACTTGGGGCTCCCTCTTGCAGCCAATCCTCAGGGTCTTTCTAAACGGGATCCCATTCTCAAAAGATTGGAAGAAAGTCCATCATCTTGGAAGAGGCCATACATTTCTTTTAGTGGCCTCATTATTCTTGTGAAGGCAGCCCTTGTTAATCTTCCTACTTACTTTCTATTTTCAACGAAGTGGCCAAGAAAATCAAGAAGATTCAGCCCAATTTTCCATGGGAAGGAATAAATAGAGGCCATGAAATACCATTTGATGAAGATGGAAGAGCTTGAGAAATCAAAGCAGTTGAGGGCATTGGTATTGGACGAATCAAAGACAGAAATTGGGCTCTCCTCTCCAAATAGTAGTGGCATTTTGGCAGCCAGCAGGAAGTGCTTTGGAGGAAGATAGCCAGCAGATATGGCCAGAGGGAATGAATCCTGGGTAAACTTAGGAGAGGCACAGAGGGACAGCAGTCTGGAAGAACATCAAAATTCACAATTTTTTAACGAAGGGATCAGACTCAGGGTTGAGGTTGGGAGTTCATCAAATTTGGGTGGGGATTTGTGGATGAGGGATACAATTTTAGCAGAATTTTTTCCAAGGATATTTCGCATCTCAAGAAGTGTTATCCTTATTTGTGACTGCTATGATAGTGTGGGTGATAGAGTGGTGCCGAATTCCATTACATAGGAATCTTTTCTTTTTCTTTTTTTCTTTTTTTTTGAACGATCACTGCATAGGAATCTAATTGACAAGGAGATTCCGATGTTAGCCAATTTCTTGGCATTGTTGAGAATGTGTTCCTTCCCATAGGCAAGACTGATGAAAGGTTATGGACTCCTACCCGTCTTGTTTATTTTTTCAACTAAGCCTTACAGAAACCTCTTCTCCTGGACTTAGCTCCTCCCCCTCACACAAAGGTGTGGGGAACTTCCATTCCACCTAGAGTACAGGCTTTCTGTTGGACAGCGGCTTCTAATAGAACTTTGATCATCGACAACTTGAAGAAAAGGAATTGAGTCATTTCCCAACATTAGTTATTTTTGTTGGAAATCTAAAGAATCCATGGATGACACTTTCTTGCATTGGGCAAGCATCCTTGGAAATTTTCCATACAGCTTGGGTTTCCCTTCCTCCATGGGAGGCACTTTTCTCTAGCTAGTCTGTGGCCATTTCAGTGCAGAGGGATAATTCTCTGGCACGTGTTCCCTCATGCTATTTTATCACCTCTTTTGTTGCAGAAGCGTTAAGTAGGATGGTCAATAAAGTGCTTGAGTTTGCAGTGATCAGAGAGAGAGGGTCTAATATCTTCGGTGTGCAGATGACACCCTGCTGTTACATGGGGAAGGCAAAGAGCAGGGTGCAAATCTCCATCACATCCTAAGGTGCTTTGAAATCGTCTCGGGCCAAAAGATTAGTGCACAAAAAAAGTGAGATCTTCATGTCTCAGATGAGGGGTTTGGGAACCTCACAATGGAGTTCAGTTGCAAGATGGGAAACTTTCCTATGACTTACCTTGGTTTGGCACTATGCATTGGTGAACCAGTGAAATAGTGGTGGAACATGGTGATTGAAAGAATTGAGAAGAAATTGTCAGCCTGGAAGAGTAAATACTTATCTCTTGGTGGTCGAATCAACCTAATCAAAGCTACATTATCAAACATGCCAGTGTATTTCACATCACTATTCCAATGCCCCAAAATCGTGATTCAAATAATTGAAAAAATTCAAGAGGATTTCTTACGGAGATTAATGGAATAGAAAAGGAAGTTTCATTTAGTTGGATGGGACACAGTATACAAGCCACAGATTGACGGAGGTATGGGAATAAAAGATCTCTCCGTGATGAACCATGCCTTACAAGGAAAGTATTATGGAGATTCAGTGTCGAAAATGATCCCTTGTGGAAGCAAATCATTTCATCCAAATATGGAATGACACAGCAGATGGGGCACCCCTAGTTCCTCTTTATACGGATCCCCATGAATGTGGAAGGCGGGGTGTGTCAGAAGAGTCCATGGAAGGAATTATCCCATGGAGTGAGAGATGGAACTTATGTTCAGGGAAGATGTTTGGATTGGAGAGTCATCATTACAACATGATCTTCCAGTCCTATAAAATGAATTCCAAAGGAAAGATATATTTGTAGTAGAGGCATTTGACAGGAGTGGAAATGAAACCATATAGGCCCCAGTTTTTTGTACAAATTTAAACGACAAAGAATTGGAAGAGTTCATCTGGCAGAAACTCTTCTCACTGATGAAGCAGATGGGGTGGATATGGAAAGGGGACTCAGGAACTTTTACATTTCAACCCTTCTATCTTATGCTAAAACATAGAAGAAGACTGCATCAGATTGCTCCATTGGCACACATAGGGCGTCAGAATGCTGGCACTTGGCTGGCTGCAAATAATAAGGTCCTGATGATCAACAAACTAACCAAAAGAAGCATAGACATCACAAATGGGTGCCCCTAATGTCTCCAAGATGTAGAATCAACAAACCACATATTCATCCATTTTGAAATGGTGATTCTTCTTTGGTTAAGATCCTAGCAATGTTCAACAAGAAGTGGGTGGCACTAGGATCGTTTGAAGCCTTATTCTTTGCATGGAGAGATAGATCTTTCCCGAAAAAGAAGATACTTAGGCAAATGTGTCTCATAATCCAGTGATTAGACACTTTGGAAAGAGAACAACCAGAAAGTGTATAAAAACAAGATGGAATCCTCGACAGCAATCTTTCATAGGGCAAAAGGGAGTGTTATTTTGGCATCAGGGTTCCCCAGATCAAGAGGTGTACTATGGAGGAAATATTGGAAGTGCTAGCAGTTGCGCCTTCAGATAAGCCACGGATCTTCAGGTTTTCCTTACCATTTCTTTCAGTTTTGCTTTTGCTGTTGTGCTTTCAGCTAGGTTGAATAAAAATCACCTTTGCCATTCAGAAAAAACAATTGATCCTTGTTGACTTGTTCAATTCTTTCAAGTTGTGCTACATTGCTCCCTCTCTTCACACTCTGAACACGAGCATCAAACATGCACTGATGTGGACATCCAGTATCTGGGACGTTCATGAGGTGGGCCCCTTGGTGAATATATCATATCTTTTTTATTTCTTTCTTTCTTTCTTTCTTTCTTCTTCTTCTTCTTCTTCTTCTTCTTTTGATGAATGGGAGGATTTTATTAAGAAATAAAATACTAAACTTCTGAGAAGATCAAGAGAGCACCTCGAAATATTACAAACAGGCAGCAGGATACATACGAGACAGATTTAAAGAAAGAAAACAAATACTGCAATTGTCCCCCTTAGCCACAACTAACTGAAATCTGAATCCAAAATGCATCATGTGTTGCACCTTCCATAGCCAGATTGTCAGCACGACCAATAGCTGAAAGGAGGGCATGGACGAATGAAACATCCATAGAAAAGCATCTAGCTTCAACTAAGATGTTAGCTAGTCTCCACAGGTATCTGCCCATCACAATCAAACTTATCACAATGATGGAGTCCTCTATAATGATCAGGTTGAGATTTCAATCAATCAGAATCCTAAGACCATATCGCACTTCTGTGGCTTCAGAAAAAAGAAGAATCCACAGGCCCCCCTCTACTGTTCCTGACTATTGGTAAACCTGGCCCGACAGGTGTTGGCTTGGTCAATATATCCTATCGTAAAAATCAGATTGGTCCACTCATCATGTAGACTTAACATAAGTCGAATGTGGACTGTTGGCTATCCATTTTTAAATGTACATTTTTTTTTAATAATTGTGTAACTGTTACCCACCTATTAAGTGAGACAGCCAGTTTTTGAGCTAAAAGAGCATTCAACATTGATAAGGCTCAGATCACATGGAAATGTGCCAGATCAATGTGTGCAGTGCTTCTGTTTGGCACATCTATATGAGTATGGGTGCTAATAGCTTTCCTCATTCACAAATAGAAAGCGGGTTAGAAAGAAGCAATAGAACAAGGAGGCTATTCATAAACAACATGGATATCCACAAAACAAGGTTCCATTAAAACAAAGCATTTTTTGGAATTTAGAAGTTCTTGGTAAGATTTTATATATTAGCTACATGTGCTTTCTGATATTAAGAGAGTTTGAGATCTATGAGACTTTCACATGCATAATCCTATCAACAAGGGAACAAAATACCAGACTACCTGAACTTAAAGGAATGAGCAGCTGGATTGGCCAAGCTAATTCGGTGGAATTCAAATTATAAAGTAGAAAATGACAACTCACCTAATAATACTCCCGGTTCGAACAGATATGACGGCATTTGCATAATCATGGCGATAAGCCCAATAATCAAAGAATGCCCACAGCAACCGAGCAATACTTTCCCTGTTTTGTGCCCCAAAGTCACGGAGATCCTCAACTTGATCAAAGTAAGCACACTCAATATCATCTACAGTTACTACATAAGTAGCTTTCATTTCCTGACATGAAATATAAACAAAAGAGTTAGAAACTGCTCAAGCTACTGATAACTTCAACAAAAGTAGAACAGCCTGTGGCATTAAAAGAAATTTGAAGAGAAACCAGAAGGCTCTTGCATAGACACCTGTTCAATATCTGCCGGTCCTAATGAGAATGTATCAAAAGTTCATGATATTATAAAGAAAAGAATTTGAATATGCTGAAAGAAAGGCATTCCCAACACTCAAACCTTTTTTTGAACATGTCCATGATACCGAACATGTCCATGATACCATCACCCATTCTGAGATGCATTTAATATCCAAATTGTTTATCCACCTAGTGTAGCCTGGCAAAACATTTTGTTCTATCACTTTCGCACCCGTAAGCGCTAAATCCTTAGCCACATTCTTTTGTCAAACCATTATTCAATAGTTCGACAAGAAATCCATATTGAACACACCTGCCATGTCAGAGTTCACATTTGTCTTACACTATAGCCCACTTGATGGTCAGATTGGCCTGATTTTATGGCCATCACGCCTACACAATGTGACCCATTTGATGAACAGCCATTATCTTGCAAACGCATACCAATGGCATGGTCCACATTTGGCATACACGTGTCCTTCCTAATGATTAGAAGGTCCTGATTTCTAGTCCGTTACACAAACAATGTGGCCACCTTGTGAACACTTTCCACATTAGCATGCATGGGAGAGTTTGATCTGAACTCATTCATCAGCGAGTAGATATCACAATTCTCCAAATAGGAATCGTAGGATCCTGAGTCCCGAATACCATGGTTTAGTACCATACAATTCTAGCCCACCCATCTGTTGCTCCCTCCGTGGATGAACCATTTTCCAAAAATATCCCCTAGTACAAGATTCTATTCACTAAAATTTAGTTTTTTTTTTCTTTTCAATTGAAATGTGAACCACTGTTGTATCTGTCCACCACTACCACCTTGTCCCAGCTATTTAGATTTCAGACTTGGCTTTATGAATCATTTTTCACTATGGGACCTATTCAGATTTCAGACTTGGCTTTGTGAATCATTTTTCACCAACCAGTCATTCCCATGGTTGATTGGCAAGGTTTGAAAACTGACTTACAATCTAAGTCTCTGACATCAGCCCTTTTTTACCCAAGCTGGGGACTGGCTAGCACGATACATCCAGAATCCCAGATAGAGTTTACAAAGCATTAAATATGACCAAAACATTGTTTAAAAAAAAATGAATGAATCAGAACTCTACCGAGTCAACTAAGTCCATTTGAAAGTGGTTCAACTGGAGATTCAGTTGACAAGTCAACTTCAGAAGCTTGATCGAGTCCCATTAGAGTTCAGATTCTTTAAAAGGGAGGGGGTAACACAAAAATTAGATTTTGTTATTAAAAAAATTAAAAAATTAAAAAAAGTAAAAGAATTAGATCAATTAGATCAAGGGAGGACGGGACTAGATCACTCAGATATAAGAATGTCGCTTTACTCAGTAAATGGTTATGGTGATTAGGAATAGAGGCAGCCTATGGAAACAAGTCATTTCATGCAAATACAGGCCTTATCCAAGGGTTGTTTGTGAACTACTCTATATAGGGCATCGAATATATGGAGAGTGGTGCTTCAAGTGGAAGAAATGTTCCCTAAGGTGATAGCAAGGATCCTCAGGGTTGGAGACCAGCTAAGGTTGGTGCAATGACATTGCTCATCAGTCAGACCTTTACCAGGTTGTATTATCAAGCTACCAGTGAAGAGAAAATAATGGTTGTAAGTTCGCCTTTTGCCCGGTTTGTTTTCTCCACTCATTGGTTTTGGCTGAATAAAATCTCTCTAACCGATTGAAAAAATGAAAAAGAAAGAAAGGAAGACAGAAAATAAGTGTTGCCAAGGTTTTTTTAAGGATGAGTGATCAGTTGACAAAATTTAGAAGATCTAACTGCTGAAGAAATTGTGGAATGCATAAGTAGGACGTTGAAAGGTGCAATCCGAGGTTGCGAGAAAGGGACAACTGACATATCACACCTATTCATAAAAGAAGGGACAAATGGCACTGGGCTGGAGAAAATGGTGGAGTCTTTACAGTCAAATCATTTTTTTAGTAGGTAAGCCGGGCTTGAACAAGAGATCTCAATGCTGAAACTCAACCCTCCTACCACTGAGTTACAGTCTTGAACCCCTTGCAGGAGATTCTTACAAACAAGGAAATGCATCAACAGCATTAGCGTGAAGTACCCCAGTACTCCCAGGTTTGTCACTTCCAGTTGGGTCATTGGCATGAACAAAATTCTCACCATAGATCATTTGAAGAAGAGAAGCATGGTTACCACCAATGTTTTTATCCTTCTCCAAAGCGAGGAGGTGGACCCATAGTCATGCATTGTGAGTTCACTCGAGCAATGACGTGTAAGTTTTTGGGCCTTTTCAGGATGGAATGGTGATGCATAGGCAGATTCAAGAATTCTTCCAAGCACAGATAGTATTCGATTGGAAAAGAGAAGGTCGAATATTTGGAAACTAGAAATTTTATAGGTTATATAGTTGATTTGGAAGGAACGTAATAACAGAACCTTTTAGAAACATAGCAGAATAGATGGAGGTTGTTTTCTAAGGGCAAAGAGGACTTTGAGCTGGACATCGTGGCCTGTCAAATTCAATAGGTGTCCAAGGAAGCAAATAGAAGAAGGACGGGGTTTGGATATCTGTCAAATCTAAGATGATCCATCATCACCATTTTTGTAATATGGGCTTTTGTTTGTAAATTTTGGTTTTTTATACATTGGGGGTTTTTTGTTTTAAAGATACCAATAATTTATATATACATATTAAAAAATCAAAATTTTATACATTTGTGGTTAAACAAAGATAAAACATGAAGTTTTATACAGGAGCAATTGTCCCTGCACTTACCTTTAAAAAGAAAAATAAAATAAAATAATTCCCACCAGTTTTTGAACACTTGTTCAGTAAAAAATTAAAAAAGACCCACCCATTCAATCAATATAAGAGAAGCCCGAAGCCACTTTCACAAGTAAAAACATAAACCAAAATCAAACTTGCAACCTTACCATGGATATGAATATCAGTATTGCATCGGCCGATATGGCCGTATTGTATCCATATTGAAAACAAAAAATAACAAACAATTTATAGAGAACAGTAGGGGAAGTCTGCAACACAACATCTACAACTAGAACATAGTAAACACTACCACTTATAGTACTGAATAAATTAACATGCAGAGCATCAAAAGAAAACGTCCAAGTCCACCCCAATAGAGGTTAGCTCCACTTTTTCAGGAGAACCAATCTGCCTGCATCTGGGGCAGAGTACAAGAACCACATTTCATGGGATCCCTTTTCCCTGCTTTTTCACCCCCAAATTACAAGTTGGATAAGAACAGCTCAAAGCCATTCTTGTCCCACTGACAGTTTAGGTGTGGAGTAAATGGCCCTAGAGTACTAAGATTCAAATTATTTACAGTATATAAATAAATAAATAATGAAACTACAGACCTGTAAGCAAGGAAGAATGGCAGGCTTGCGCAGCTGTAAGAAGTGAATGCACATTAGCACATACCTGAAAAGCAGTTGTAACTTTAAGTATTAACATCAGAATCATGATTTGACTGAGGCAGGCAGGTGCATATTGACAATGGTAACAGATAGGATGATAGGTAAAATATGAGCTCGTCTAACTCACGCATAACTAGATAGGGTTCCGCGGTATGTCTCATTGACACCTCGTGACTTAGCCCAGTGCTTCACAATAAAAGCCAGTTGTTGCAATCTTGCATCTATTTGTGCATAGTCTCGAAGGAGCTTCGTATTAACGACAGCCAAAACATTATTTATGCATATGTCACAGGAAATTTCAGTAATTGGATCCATAAGTTTCACTATAGGCACCCTCGCACGTGTTAATGCCTGTAACCAGTGAGAACAAAATTCAATGAGAAACCAAGCAGGGGACATGCTTACCATTTTTTCTGCATTCCAATTGCCATATTCTATAACCAGTAAATAATATTACAGAAACAAACAACAAATGCACTCTCCCCAAAACAAATTCCTGGTTAATCCATGACTTCTTATCACGACATTAGAAAGGGCAAGTTAACACACTGATAGCATTCAGGAAAATATTGACTTGCTGAAATCAGAATGGAGCATATTTAGATGGGCAGGCATCTGCTTCCTGCTACAGTGGACATGGCATCTTCTGCAATTATAAGTTGACTCTAACGTAAAGGCAACTCTCTGTCATTTTGCAGTCACATAGGTGTAGTGTCTGTGGGGGAGTTAAGCAAGTAAAGTAGTAAACCCACATGACTTCATTTTGAAGTATAAAAGGGGAGACTTAAAAAGTGAACCTTTTCACAAACGTCTTTGGCACTTTTGTTCCATTCTTTCTTTTATTACTGAATATTTCATGACCTATTGGAGCATTTCTTTCTTTTTTTTCCAAAGATGGCAAACGGTTAGACAAGGATCCGCCGAGCATGGTCTTACTTCAGGCCACCAAGGGCTATCGCGGAAAAAATGAAGTCCTAACTATTGATCATCTAAGGAAGAACAAAATGATCATTCCAAACATTTGCATCCTATGCCTTCAGAAAACATGTGGACCATTTATTCATGCATTGCAATTCGAGAGATCCATCTGGTGGAGGTCTTTTTTTTTAATCCTTCAAAACATTTGTGTAAATGCCTCCTTTGATCGGGGTATTCTTTCTGGCTTTGCCTGAGGGATATTGCTGGCTAAAAGTGTAAATCTTGTGGAAGTTGTCCCTTCTCGTAGGCATATGGTCGGTACGGGCTGATAGCAACAAAGGAACTTCTCATTATGTGCCAAGTGGCCCAGTAGAGGTTGCTTTAGCCAAGTCTTAAGGCCGTTTGTAGATTGCCATCTGGAGCTTCTTGGGGCCTAGACACCTTAATGTTCGAAGAGCGATGATTCGTCATCATCCCCATTTCTGTATATTATTTCTTTTCCGTTTGTTTTGCAATAAAAATTTATCATTCATATAAAATGTAGGCCTCAATGATATTTGATTAGCGTAGCCAACACCTCTTAAATATACATTCCATCCTCCATGAACTCACCCTCAATATTTTTTACTGTGAAAGCAAGCTGTCTTCATTCATTTTCCAAAATTAGGTAGCCACCATAAACACAAGCCGCACTATATGGGACGCCTATGCTCCTCACATCATTTATCATCTCTGCTCTACCCACAATTTACAGAAATATGAAACCTACTCACCACATGAACCTAGTAAGATGTACCTATTTTCATAGAATCTGAGTGTATATTTTGTTGAAATAGGTCCATAGGTTTGAAAATCACGATTGCAAGTTAAATAAATCATTACTGATCCACAGAGAATTTTCCTAAACTATCTGTGAAGAGAGGTCTTAAGTAATTAAATAGTTATGTTAATGATGACGAATATGGTTTTGTACAATTGTACAACCCACCTAGATAAATGGTACAAGGGGTCATACAATTTATGATGCGCTATCTTTATTTTTGTTCATAAAATCTGCTAATAGTATCTAGTGCCCTTAATGTGTACTTATCTCATCGTATTGGCAACGGAGGTAGGGATCCCTAACTCTTCTTTTCTTCTGTTCTCAACTCTTCTTCTCTTTATGTTCTCTCTTCTTCTCTTATTCTCTATATCAGACTACATGGAATCAAAGCTCTAATTGATCAAGTTAGGGCTTTCAACTTTCCTCTCTCCTCTAAACCCTTTGTTTCTCCCCTTTCTTGCTATTCATCATTCCTATGTGCCGAGGGTTTCTTAAGAAACCTAGGGTTCTGTTTGTCTTCTTTAGGTGTGTCAGCCTCTATGATGTCCTACGTGTGAAGTTGTGGTGATTTGTATGTGATCCTCTTTCTTCTAGCGTTTGGGAAGCGTGTTCAGTTGTTTGATGCAATCCCGTGCAGCGTATAGCCTCCCACCCACCAATCAAGAGAAGGGCGGAGCCAGGAAAACTTCTCATGACATAAGCAGCTCCCTGAATAACTGCACTGGACGATTGGTCATTACGACCCAGCACCCATGATATACTAGAGAAAGATCCAAATTTCCCAAGCCATATCGTCATGGAGAAAAATATGGTCCAACACCTGGAGTTTCCATCACATGAAACGTATATTAGGAAGGGAAAAATTCCTCTACATGAGGACCATATTTGATATAGTTGTCCAACAGAAAGCTTCCACTTTTTTTACAGATAACAGAAAGCTTTCACTCTTGGAGGAGCACTAGACCCCAAAACATTAGCACAAGGGTCTTGGCACTATCCCCAGAACATAACACTGTATGAAATTCCTTTGCAAGAAACTCCCACATGATGCATGGGCCGAGATATGCAAGTCCTCATGCACCTCAACGAGCACTTCAAAGAGATTTCCCATGTAGTCAACTTCAAAGTTCCAAAAATTCCTTTATGATGTGCAAACTCCAACTCCAACCCACTCCTTTTATCCATGCTTAGACGCATCGACTGTCCTCAAAAGCACTTCATGTGTGATACCACCACCTAGCAAGCAATTCTCATTATTTTCTCCTTGATCCTCTCTATACATGTGCCCTCCTCACTCTTCATCTTTTGAAAATCCTCCCATTTGCTAAGGTGAAACTTGTGAGTTGTGAGCCAACAGGTATTTTAAAAGCAAGAGGTAATGACTAATGAGAAAGAAGATACAACAGGGTAACTTTCACAATGATTCAAGGTGTTTTATTATCTGTGGAAAAATTTTAAACAGGCATCCACAGTTCTTCTTCTAGGATTAATTAAACAGACTTGAAAGGTTTCATTGTCTATGAAATGCAATTGCTAGACTATTCCGTCCGGACCACCAAAAATCCCTAGGTTTAAATATGACTATATTTAGCCGCTCAAACTCATCCTTCCAGACACTGAATTTTAATCCAACCAATCTTTGCTAGTGGATGAATACACTACCAATTGAATCATTTTATAATTAGCTATCATTGAGTGCAAAATCATTCACATGATTACAATAACATGGCATGACTGTATGTCCAAAAGAAGAGGAATGCCAATCACACATGACTTTTTTTTTTCTACATGGGAACCCATGAAGAATGCCTAAAAAAGTCTAAAGCACTCATCCGCCAGCCTCACAACGTTGCCAAAGCAAAAAATTACAGCAGTTGGCCAATCCCTAACTGCTCGATGGGAGGAAAAGAACATGGCCCATTTTTGGCCCAATGGCATGGTAGTAAGCAGTTTCATATCTTTTTCCAGGTGTTCCAATGGAAACTCATGTTGCACACAGTTGTTCCTCTTGGAAGCAACTCCAGGTCACATGCTCCTGAGAAGCAACGTTAGCAATTGGAAATACATAATTGAATCACCTCAATATAAAGCACTTAAAAATATCTGGATCATTAAATAAATGAACAGAGGGACATGGATCCTTATTCTTGCTAGGGTGGTAGACTCTCAGGAGTTTCCACACCCGGTCAAGGGTTCGAGTATCCATAGGTGGTGAAATTCCACTAGCCTGAGTGTGTGGGGTGCGTGTGCGTGTGTTAAAAAAAAATAAAAAATGAACAAAGTCAGAGGGACATGCTCCATCTAAGAATTAAAACTGTATGTTTATATCCCTAAGAATGTGGTTGGATGAAATCAGTGTTCGAATTATCTCCGATATTATCTTTATCTCCAGCTCAGCGATACCGATAACATTGGTAACGATACCGATAACGCTAATAGTATCAGAAATTCCAGGTATTAGTAATGTATTGCTAAGTATCGCTAACATATCAATATCACTAATGTAATCGCCAATATTTTCAACTAAGTAAATTCTAGGTGTCGCTTGTATTGTCAATGCATCAATATCGCCAATATTTTCAACTATGAAAATTCTAAGTAATGCTTGTATCATGTGTATCGATGATATTTCAATAGTAAATTTTTATTTCAATTTTTTTCTTTCATTGGCATATGGTTGTATAAAGTGTTCAACTTGTCATTGATAATATTGATAATATCTCGATCTTATTGATATCACAACATGCACAATATTGAGACCACAATTCTTCACTTCCTTTCTAATTGTTGATGATTTCTTGGTGAAATATCATGTGTTGTTGATATTTTACAATATCGATGAATGTTTGGATGGTTAAATAAGTCGGATGGGATGGTTGGACTGATTTCTTACTACAGCACATGCTTTTAAGGCCCCATTAAATGGAAACTTGTTATGTATGCATCCTTTTTACAAAAATTTTTATTTCAAAATATGCAAACATGTCCATTTTAACATCTCCTGAAGTTTTGTTGAAAATTCCACCGTTTTTCCCATGTTTCCACGCATTTCCAGTTATCAGCGATATTATCAGCGATATCGATATTGTTTCCGTATCCCTGGCTAGCGAAACTTGTAGCGATACCGATACTTCTAACATTGGATGAAATATTGATTTGAATTGCAATAAATAGTGGAAATGACCGAAGCATGTTCCATCTCATTGAACTAAATAATCACGGTTCAACTTCAGTTGTGCACCAAAAAGACACCCTAAAAAGCACAGAAACCACAATCAAATGAATACATAGAGCATCCTAACACCCAAAAGGCAAAGTAGTCCATACTCACCTGCACATTCTGGAGATTATCTGACTGCAATATATCTGCCAATTTCAACAAAATATCAGGCTTGCTAATATCATCATCATCTATTGCAAGGCAAACATCAATGTCACTATTGGAAACTCCAAATGAATTAGCACAAGATCCATAAAGATACAACTGAGCACTGGGCCATTCTTTGTTGACCAGTTTTTCTAATGATGCTAGCAGTTGCTTCTGCTTTGCCTTCTCTTCCTCTGGTGGTATCAGAGATTCATAAATTGAAAGGAAATATGGGCTGAGTCTCTCTATGTCACTACGGCATTCTATCCCTTTGAAACGGTTCCTCATTCGGTGGTTGGGTACTTGCAGTCCTCTAGAGAACTCTGATCTGTGATCCTGAGCACAAAAGAACTGGATGAAATGTGAAAGCAAAGAGTAGGATTCTGATGCGACTTTAAATAAATAAAGTAATCAACATAACTCCACAAGCGAAGATGATAATGTGCTACTGCCAAATCATGGAGTAATGTAGCCATCCCCATCCTGTTTTAGGGTGTAAAAGTGAGAACACAGAAGCATGATCCATGTTTTCTGTTTTCTGTGCCAATCCAAACCCCAAGCAAGAAAAGTATGCCTGGGAAGCCTGCCAACCATGATTTGGAGGTATACTGAAGAGCACCCTTAAACTTCAATAAAACATAGTGCTCTAGTCAATGTGGCAACTGGCAAGTGAAAAGTTCTCAGGAAGCATTGGTTGGAGAAGAATAATAAAAGCATGCTAATGTTCCATTTTTGCAGAAAGATCCTGTAAATATTGGTTGTGGCATATGCAAACCTGGTCACGAAATTTCAAAGAAAAGCTAAAAAAAGAATATATGAACAGCAATCATAAATAAAACCATAGGTGCAAATAGTTCTAATGCATTGGATTAATTTCTAAGCAACGACATGAAACCATTGATATTAAATTGGGCACTATGTTGTTCATACCACCTAGACTGCTGGACATGGACATCCATGTGTCACTTTTGGTTACATGGACAGGGTGTCCATAGAAGTTGCTGTGATTTCTAGGTTACATGCACTAAATAACTCATGTTTATTGAAAAATAGAAAAAAGTAACAAATCATAGAAAGCATTAATTGATTTTTGTTCTCATGAAAAACAACTTATAGTGTTGGTTATGTAGCTTGCAGAGTAGGCGATGTAGCACGTAGCATGCAGCGTAAGCTATGTACTATGTAGCATGCAGCGTAAGCTATGTACTATGTAGTGTGTGTAAATTAGCATGTAGCGAGGCTACATGTGACTTAAGCAATTTTCATAAGCTACTTAGCATTAAGGCTAAGCTCTGCTGTGTAAGCTATTTAAAACACTTCCAATAAAAGCAAAAATGTAGATATAAAGAAGCAATTAGAGAGAGAGGGGTGGAATCAAGATGGAAATGCAGCATGTTAGGCTTGAACAGGTTTGCAATAGTACCATGATCTAGATCCATTGCATGCCCAGGTGAAAGATGTAGCTCATATGAGCTCATGGGACTTGATGTAGCTCATCTAGATAACATGTCTTACTTGAGTCCAAAATTGTGTAGGAAACAAGGGGGCACAAAGTTGTGGGTTTTATTTTTTTTTATTTTTTAGGGGGTGTGAAAGATGCATTAAACTTCTCTTTGAAAGAAACAAATTCAGTGGCTAATGCCGCTTCACCGGGACAAAAACAGTCCTAGCTGGTAATCTCTAGTATAAATAACTAGGGGGCAAGAATTTGCACGCAATTAGTTTTTCAAATTGCTAGAAGAATGCATTATCAAAGGACACAAGAAGGGTTTAAAACCAAAATATGTACCTAGATAATTTGGAGGTGAAGCCATCTGGGAGACCTATTTTTAAGGGCTAGACTATGATGGTTCCGCACTATTTTTTAAAATGGTGGTGAGTGCCAACTCTTCAACCATACACAACTGAGACTATCCAAATCAATGAAACCATTGTGCGCATAGCATAATGTAAAACTTGCACTAAGAAGATGCTATTAACTAGGGGTGGCAATAGGTCAGGTTTGGGCTGGGTGACGGTCAGCCCAAGCCTGATCCCATTTACTAAACGGGCCAAGAATTCTTTCCCAAACCCAACCCACAATCCATTTCCCACTGACCTGACCTAACCCAACCCACTTAAAACTCATTAAGCCTGACCCAACCCATTGTGGGTAGCTGACCTAACCCGCCACAAGAGCATGAGCCAACTCAGGTTTAAGAACGAATCATGACACTATGGCCATGCACAACCTACCCCGGACAGTGGATACGTACAAACATATTTTATTTTATTTTTTTAAAGTATTGACTTCTTTATTTTGTTTGGGGTTTTGGGTCCGGTAGAGTCAAGTTGTTTGGCCAACCCATTGGTAACATGTAAGGGCTGGTCAGGCAAGGTTCAAACAAGCACAGCCCATTTACTTAAACGGGTCACATTTCTAGCCCAACCCTGACCCAATACCCATTTAGCTTGACCTAAAACCCACCTCAAAAGAGGATCAGGCCAGTTGACCTGCGGGCCAACCCAACCCATTGCAGCCCCTAATATTAACCATCCATTTTGCCCATAGAATTTCAACCACTCACTACTTCCAACAATCCATTTGATAACCACCGATGGGATAGTTAAGATTTCTTGATTAGTTTGCCTTTATATGATCCATCCACAATATTTATCACAATTTGGACAGTCTATATAGATTTTCACATGTGAGGATGATGAATTGCCACCACCTCAAAATGGTGGTGAACCATCACAAGAGCAGCCCACTGCCCGCTTTTTACCACTACTTTACTCTCTCCCACATCTTGTAAACTGCAACCTCTCTTCATCTATGATGCAGGTGGCATTTGGATCAATATTGTCACACTATTAATTGTTGTGGGATTATGAAAAAATGACCATGTAAAATTATTGGCCTTGATCGGATGGCAAGATTCAATGTCCGTCACACAATGTGTCCTCTTTTTAATCTAGTTGCTTTGAACTAGTTATTTGATTAAGTTTAGGGGTATGTTAGTATTTTTACATTATGTTAGTTCGAGCGTTGGTATTAACATTGAGTGGTTTAAATTGAAAGGTTAAGGTTTCACTAGCTCCCTTCACATTGTAATGTTCAGATTTTTATTAACGAATTGAGTTTTTCCTCCATATGAGTGCTTCTCTCTATTCCAGCATGTGTGCTGAAGGAAAATCACCGGTCATACTGAGCCATTCAGAGAGGTCATGTTTTTCAAGGCCTGTCAAATCCCATTGCTTGAGTCACTTGCAAGGCATTCAAAGCCATTTAAGACACCGACTCTATCACCATACCTATCTTAATTCGGTGAACATGTGTCGTTGTGCATTGCACATGCCACATCCACTAGTCTCTACTATATATGAAGCGAGCAACCCTGGCAAAATTTTCCATGCAATTAGCTTTTCAAACAGCTTAAACTTAACATTATTGAAGGACATGGGGAAGGGGGTTTTAGGCAAAAAATAAAAATAAAAATGGGGCATTTAGGTTATTAAGTTTAGCCCACCATCCTTTGCTACTTGGACACTTAAAGGGGTGCCCAGTGTCAAAGTGCCTTAAAGTGACCATCATGCAAACTCCAAAAATCCAAACACAAACATTTCCATACACAAATAAATAATATTCACATAATTCCAACAAAATCCATTTATGTGTGATCTAAACTAAGAAATGATCAATTAAAAAAATATCAAAAGTGATGCATAATCATCTCAATAATAGCTTTTTGTATAAATACCATTAGGCCATGTTTGGATTGGGGGATTACATGGAGAACCATGGAAATGGAAATGGGTTTCCCTTGATGTGATGTTAAAGCATGTTTGGGTCTGGAGGATTTCTCAAAGTAATCATTACACTTATCCAAGTTTAATTTCTTTGGCACAAGAAACAAGGTTAGTAACCCTTGTCTAACAAATTTGTGATTTCCCCTTGCTGAACAAACAACCCCTCTATTTCTAGAATACACATGTCTGAATTTGCAAAGGAAATAATCATTAGGTAATCATGGAATTATCCATTTCCTTCTCTTTTCTTTTGGTTATGCAAACATGCCAGCCAACAGAAGAACAACAGGACCAACGGAGCTTGTGAATTTTGTCAAACGGATCATGGTGTCTATAATGAGAAATGAACTAAAATCTAGAGAATGAGACTCAGTCCTCATGAGTAGTTTCTTCAACGATAAGAGTGAAGGCAAGCTCAAGGACTGGGATTGAAATATCTTTGGCTTCACTGAAGAATTAATAAAGAAAAAGGGAGGAAAGATGAAAGAAAAGCTTGGTGGAGAATGTGTTTGGACACGTCACTTGAAGTGTTCAGCACTTGACACTTTCCATTGACATCACCAGGACACTTGTCCAAAGAAATTTTTAAGTTTCATGTTGTGTCCAGGAGCATCCAACTATCCAAGTGTCCCCAAGTGTGGGCACAACAAAATTCTATAAAGTAGAAGTGCCAAGTAATACTGCGACCATCAGGTAATAGCATCTCTCTACCAAATAAACCTGTCTTTAGAAACTGCTTCCCTTCCCCACTATCCCACAACTTATAGAACTCTTTCTTATTTCCTTACACATGCAATCATATATGGCCATCCAAAAAACCCAAATTATGGGGCGCATTATGGACAAAGCATATCTCTAAAACCACATCAATCAAGGAATCCTAACTATCCAATTGATAGCTACTAAATGGATTGTTAGAAGTAAAATAGTGAGTGTTCCCAATTCCTAAGGCAAAAGCATATGGTAAATATCATGTTCTTAACATACTTTTTTGCCTATGCTCCATCCCAAATAGGTCGGCAATTTGGATGGTCTGGGCTTGACTACAACTATGTCATGCGAACAGTTGAAAAGCGGTCACAAATTTTAAAATGGTTTCGTCAACCATCATAATAATTTAGTGCACCAAAAGAAACATACTTTTAACAACCACTTCCTTTCCCCTCTCTCCCATGATTTGTGAATCAACTCCTGCCTCCACATGCATTGCATGTGGCACTTTTCTAGCTGGAGATAACAACAGAAAACCCAGAACAAACCTACACCTCTTTTTCCAATCAACGTAGTGAGAATTTAGGCAAGAATGGTCCATTCCCATATGCCATATTCATTATCAGCCTAAGCCTGCTGATAAACCTGACACATCCAAGACGGGTTCTTTTTTCTTTTTCCTTTCTTTTTTTTGGATGGATGGTGGGGTTGATGAGAAACGTTAAGGATAAAAGGAGATTTGACAATTTGGGAGGGAGAGCTTCTGACACTGCTGGAGGGTTATGCAACTTGTTATAATATCTTTTTCAGGGGCCATGATCATTAACGGAGACTCACACAAGCACCATATAGTGGGCTGTGGCAGCGATTCTCCCTGAAATATATGTCTGATTATCTTAGTCATAAGAGCTTCATCTTCTCAGTTGAGAGTTGTATTTTTCCGATGTTTTATTTTAAAGGGCTTAAACAAGGTTGTCGGTTCCTTTGCAAAAGAGGGAGTGGTGAGTGGGTCACCCTTGACTAGCTCACTGGCCCCACTTAGAAGTTAGAACTGTATTTTCTTCTTTTTTTTTCTAACAAAATTCAGCAGCCATCTTTCAAAAACACAAAATATTTCATTAGCCTCAGTTTGCCATGTATCAGCAATTCAAACATACACAGTGATACAAAAATGTAAAATACGCTAAACTAATTGGCCATATTATAAAATACATAACGCTTGCATCTTTTCCACTACAAGTTCGAAAAAAGAAATCGTAGTCATGATATGTGTGTGTGTAAAAATACAAGATGAAACCGGCCCTTCTTCCTTGGAAAGAGAAGGAAGTACAAAATGGAAGTATTGAGAGCATACCTTCTTGCGTGCAGAATCGTTGTATTGTCTTACAGAATTCTTGCCTCCAAGCTCGTCCTTAATCATCAAAGTGCCCTTAAGTTGTTCGGATGAAATCTCACCTTCTCTATCACTCATCTTTTCCAACCTCTGCTGCGCGGGCCCGCGTTTACCTGCATGCTCACCTTGCAAGTTAGCCAGTGACTCTTCAATATCTGCAGCTGGGACAGAATGCAGGCTGCTCCCAGTAGACGGGCCTGGATCATCGATCTGGACACTTAGCGGTAACTTAGACAAGACATTGCCATAGTGCACGAGATTCTTCACCGGCTGTCTCAGCAACGGCTCATCAGCCTTCTCCAAACCACGCTCCCCATCCCGCCTTTCATTCATGGCAACCCACTGCCCAGGGCCCTTTGGCCTGCATGGCTCACCAGACACCCGCTGAAACGTGCCGCGGGGCTGCTTCAACCCTGGACCACCTCTTCCTCTCTCATGACCAGAGTGGACTGGTTCCGGGGCCTGAACCGATGAGCCTTTGGAGCTGCTGCTACTGCCGCCGCTGCTCTGCTCGGAACCGTACCTCGTATGGGTCTTGGAACCGCCCGAGCTGACGGAATTGCCATTGGGCAAGCCATCATGGTTCAGAAACTCGCATTTCAAGGACCCAAACGTTAACGTCTTGTCAACGGCCGGGATCCGATCCTGATGCAGAAGGTGATGCGGCGGGCCAGGGCGATGCTGCGGCGGGAACCCTGGGGGGTGCTGGAGGGCATCAGGGAAGAAGGGAGGGTTGGCGGAGAAGTGGGAATTGGGGAAGTCAAGGGCGTTGATGGGGGAGATGGACGGTGGAGGGAAGCCAGAGGGGAGGGGCCAGGGTAGGTTAGAGAAGGCGTGTGGAGGGAGGAAAGGGAAATGAGATTGAGGGAAAAGAGGAGGCGGAGCGGGGTCAGGGCGAGGGGATGGATCGGTGGGCCATGGGGGGAAGGGGTGGCTAGGGCCCACGGCAGCGACGGCTGGATCGTGATGATGGGGAGAGATGGAATTGGAAGGGGAAGGAGGAGATGAGGAAGGATGCTTCTGCAGGAGTTGAAGAAGGAAATGGCCGCTGGAAGGTGCCGGATCGGGGGCTGGTTGTGGTGGTCTTCCTCCTCCGCGGGCCATGTAGTCCGCGGACTGTAATAGACCAGCGACAGAGAGAAAGAGGAACCGAAATCTAGTGTCGGAGACAACTTTAGCAGAGCATATAAACCAATCTTTCCCTGTGAGTCGCGGCTTCTCTCGCACAGCCTATTGCGATTTCCTAGAAGCTATAGTACATACGCGGCTAAACGACAGTAACTTTGATAGTCTGTCGCAGAGAGTAAGATGGATGACACGCAGGCTCTTAAAAATTAATTGGACACTGTTAGTCGAATTAAACCGTTTAAATTACGATAACAGTGCAGATATATCGTGAATCAAAAAGTTTAATTTATTTGATCATCTGACCATTGAATTGGTAGATTTTTTTGAACAGTTGAAAAGGATATTCAACGACCGTTTTTCCACAAACAAGTGTCGATGAATCAGAGGTTTAAATATTTCAATAGACCAATCTGATGCTGTAATTGTGGCCAGGTAGCATGTTTTGTTTGAGTTTCTGAGAGCCTGCGCACCAAGCATCATACTCGGCCGGAGGAGAGTCATATAACTCCTCTTTCCTCACTGGAAAGGATAGAGTAATGTGTCAGCTAGCTTGCTTAACGGCCAAGCTTTGTGGTGAACACCCGTGTGTTTGTAAATTCACTTCGTCTATCAGGTGGGAACTCTTATTTTAGCCGTACATACATAAAATCAGCCTGATGGGCTACGCCAAGGAAACGATGTAAAACTACTCCCAAGACCTCTAAGTTCGAACGGTGTGGCCTGCTTGGGTTTTGGATCAGGCTCATTCCTGTATCTTTATTTCATTTCGATGAGTTACACATGATTAACAGGTTTGATGATCATACACATTTTGTTGACATTAGATGCAAACCTATGGTTGGCATCCTATCTCAATTGTTGTTTTTGTGGTGGCTCGTCTGATTTTGTGGATTTGACTGATTTTTATTATTGGAGATTAGAATAGAGAATAGAACTCGATGGACAGAACGGATTTGACATAAAGAACCAGTGGGCTCCATGAAGCTTGGGTGTTTTAGATAATGAAATAGGTGTTCCAAAGGTTTCACTCGGTTGTAAGGAGCCTGTGTACGAAAAAGCCCTATTGGGCTCGTGATGTTATCAGGGCCTCAGAATCCTTCCATTGGGTTTCGCACACTGGATTCGGGATCCACATTCATCTAAAAGTACATTATATAGTGTATTTATATGAGTTTGAATTTAATTACTAAATTAATTTTAATATCCTTACTAATGTATGTATCTAGTGTTTGATGCAATGATTGTAATAAGCATGTTGAAATATATACTTTAGCCAAAAATGATAAAATTCTAAGCCTCGGATGGGCGACAAGCATAGAATTACAATTGAGCAACCAATTAACAATTTTTAACTATTGATTTGCATGGGCAATGTTTGGAGTATTCAAATCATCTAGTGAAGTAATTTCAGTGATAAAGTTGATAATTTGATTATTTGGGGATATCATTAGTGGGCAACATGTAAGATAGATTGGTAGGCTTGGGTACTATGAGGCACTGATTGGGTACTACCTCTACCAAGACCTAGCTAGAGATGAACGACCATGTCAATGGCATTATGAAGCCCAACGCAATCAATACGTTTTATCCATGTCATCCATCTATTTTGATATATCATTTTAATGTAAGAGTCCAAAAAAGAGGCATATGGACGATTCAAGTCAACCACATAACACGAAGCAGTGAGAATTGAACTCTTACCATTGAAAACTTCTTATGGGGCACAAAAGTTTTTGAATCAAGCTGTTATTTATTTTTTTCCCTTCATATATACAAGTCTATGTGACATATGAACAAGTTAGATGGAACATAAACATCACAATAGGCCCTAGAAAGTTTTCAACAGTAAATGATTAATCCCAATTGCTCCATGTGGTGCAGTCCACTTGAGACTCAGATCTACCTCCTTTTTGGGCTCATGCCTTAAAATGATCTAAAAAAGATGGACAATATGGATAAAACATATAGATCACGATGGGCCAATAGAACCCCTGACATGATCGCCCACCTCTAGCTAGGTCCTGGTGGGGGTAGCACCCAATCCGTGCCCCTTATTAAGGTGCAGGTTCCATGGATCCCTTACTATGGGGCCCATCAATAAGTTTGTGCCTTACATCCACTCCATCCATCCGTTTTTATAGCTCATTTTAGGGCATCATCCCAAAAATGAAGCATATCAAAATCTCAGGTTGACCACACCACAAGAAACAGTGGTGATTAAATACCCACCATTAAGAACTTCTTTAGGGACACCAGAATGTTTATTTTCCATCCAATCTATTGATTAGTTTACAAAGTTCCGAATGAAGAGATCACATAAATATTAGCTTGATCGAAAACTTGTGTGGCTCATAAGTTCTTAATGGTCAAGCACCACTGTTTCCGATGATGTGGTCCACTTGAGAATTTAATCTGCTTCATTTTTGGGATCATTCCTTAAAATGAGCCTGAAAAAAACGGATGGACAGCATGGATGTAAGGCACATGCATTCAGTGGGCCCCACAGTCAGGATCCACCCACTTCAGTGAATCTAGGGATCCACTAATGCCACGCCCCATGTCATTAGCATCCACTTGGCCAATAAGTTGCTATAGCTCATGTGATGATGTGGCATCAGAAATTAAGTAAATAAAAAACTCAATTGTACCTTGTGATAGTGGGTATAGAACACCAACCATTAAAGCCTTCTTGGACCCTATGTTATATTTATATGCCATGTTACCCTTTCTTAAAGTTAAATACTCAACATGATGAAGAAGAACAGGGATATCAGCTTCATCCCTAACTTCGGTGGGCCCTAAAAGGTTCCATTGGTGGGCATTCCAATCTCCATTCTTTATTTGAGGTGTGGACCACTTGAGTTTTGGATTGGCTAACGCCCTAAAATGAGTTGGTCAAATGATTGCATTATGTACAACTGTATGCATTAAGGGCATGTTTGGTAAGTGGGAATCATGACAAAATAAGGAAATCTATAATCCTTATTTTCTCAAGTACTATTGAAAAATGGATTTCAATGGATTCCATTTTAAGTTGCATGTTGATTTGCAATTGAAAATTTTTAAATTCATTTTATAAGAATGACTTCTAATCTTGTTCTTGAAAATTATGGAAGTGTCATAGTTTGATAATTAAATTATAGAATCAATAATTTCTTTTACAAATAAAACAAAAGAAAACATTAAATCTTACACCTCTTTTTTTTTTCCTTCAACGGATTTCTACTAATTAGTTTACCTAGGGCCTATCATGGAGTAGCTCAAATCTTTTACAACACCTTGTTTTACATAATGCATAAAACAGCCAAACTCTTGGGAGCCACCATGTCGTATATGTCAAAGCCACCCTATTTATCAAGTTCTCCCATCGATGCTAGGGCTTAGGACAAAAAATTAAACATATCTACAACTCAAGTCAGCGACACCATAATGAACAATGAGGATGGTGATATTTGTATAAGTCAAAGCCACCCTATTTATCAAGTTCTCTCATCGATGCTAGGGCTTAGGACAAAAAATTAAACATATCTACAACTCAAGTCAGAGACACCATAATGAACAATGAGGATGGTGATATAGGAAGTAGTTGGGCCAAGACAATTCCTACCATGATTATAATTGTGTAAGTCCGTGTTGGAGTTGTGCCCTGAAAAACCAATGCCCATCATATACTCACAAGTTATCCAAATATGGTAGAGTCAATCTCAATTATTGATTTTGATGATAGTGGGCCCTTTTTAAGAGAATGTGATATGCTTTAACAAATTTGTAATGTCACTTTAAACTTGTCATGAATACGGGTTATGTGATTAGTGATTCCTCTATAATCCTTCAAATATGAAGATTGGATACAACAATTATTAACCAGAGAGAGTTGCAATCAACGGATATTAGTATCCTAATATGCCATAACCATCATAGATACCTAGGACATTGTGGACAACTCTCTTCAAACATACACGGGGGTAACACTCACCACTTCCTTCAAGGTGCAAATGAGATGCAAGCTTAGAAAATGATGTTATTAATTTGGAGTTATCACAAACCAATGAAGTTTAGAATCCATGACCGGTTACACACTGTAGAATCGTTATGAGTTGGGGAATCAAAAGAATCCCTAACCTCAATTACTCTTGTGGTTAGTTTGTGACTAGGAATTCCAGATAAGGGCCTTGGTGATAAAGAAGAAAGGGGTTAGGAACCCTTCTTTGGCCACACACTTATATGTGTGGTCTTACTTTACGGGACTTTGGAGATTTACTAAGCTCTAAAGTATTATTTTAACTGAAGTTGGAATTGCAGAGATGAATCGCTCAATGTTAGCCCAAGCCTCCAAATAAGAAAAGAAAAGGACTAATATAAAGGACAATGGCTACAATCACAGAGATATGGCATTTAACGTCGATTTTGATCATAGTCTAGCATAAGTAAATGAAAGAAACATTGTAGAAAAATAAATGCGACTTCTTGTTTCGATATGTGAGAGGAAAAAATGGAGATTCGATACTCTTCAACAGAACTCATTGGCTTCATAGGCTCTTGTTTTTCTATCTATTTTCTCCTCTCTTTTTTTTTTTTTTTCTTGTTTTCTCTTCTCTCATTGAAAAATAAAAACCAGCTCCGAAATTGTTTTCTACCTCCCCTCATTACCTCTCTCTCCTTTAAATAGTCCTCTTTTATAAGTGGGGATAATCTTCTTATGGAGGCAAGGTTGGTGGGAATCGGATTCCCACCGGGTACATACATGGTTGATCACGAATCCTGAGGCCTCCCTCGACCATTGTGTGATCAATATAGTTCACTTCAGGTGTGATCAAGAATTGGAATCTTGATGTCATGCCAAGACTTACTTTTTGAAGTGCATTTGCCACATGACAACATAGGATGCCGCGTGTTAGGCTATGATTGATGGATGGTGGCTGTTCACTACCCCAAGTATAGGGTCACGATGTAGTAATAATCTCGGTAAGACCGAGGTCGAATCCACAGGGACTGAACCTTGTATGTATTCTGAAAGTAACTAGAACTAGAACTAGAAGAAGATATAATCTAAATTAGGAGAATGTAGGAGAATAATGATGAATTATTTAACTAAAACTTGTAAAATTCAAAGGTGGGAAGCTAGGGTTTCTAAGGATCCACTTGTAGACATCAGGGAGATTTATGCTTGATTCAAGAACACAACTGGAATCAGAGTCCCATCTTCATCCAATTGGAAGATAATTCATTAAAAATCAATTTTGAACTTTTTTTGATCTAGTTTTCTATGAATGATAGGTATGAGAACTATAAGTGATTCCATCACAAAACCATGCCTATGAGACAAAGCAAACAATGAAATTTAACCAATCCACAATCAATCTAAGAGAATTATGAATATTAGGAAGGATTCCATCATCCAACCATGTCCATGAGACGATGGTGAACACTAAGGGTTCCTACGTTCATAATCACAATAATGCAAAGAACATGCTCAAAGCTATCGCAGATCCATTGTAATTTAAGTCACAAAAAACCATTAAAAACTAAAAGCATTTCTTATAATCAAACTAGAATCAAAGAGAGTTCAATAAACATGAATTAAGGCCATATAAAGTATCACATCACGCTACAAGCTTCACCTATTAGCCCAAGCTAAGAGGTTTAGCTAACCATAATCATGATTAAGCTAGAATCTCTTAAAAACATCAAAACAAATAAAGGAAGAGGAAGGAAGAACTCTTGATGGAGCTTGGCCGGCCGCTCTCTCTCTCTCTCTCTCTCTCTCTCTCTCTCTCTCTCTCTTTGCTTCTCCATGTCTTTAGATGCCCTCCACATTCTCTCTCTCTTTCTTTGCTTCTCCACGACCTTGGATGCATGGGCTCAACATGGGTTTGACAGTTTTTTTCTCTCTACATGATGGACGGCTTGGATTATCCAAGTGGGTCATGATGGTGGCTCAAAGCAATCCGCACGGAGGACATACGTTCGGTTTCGCAGCAACGTGAAAACAAAAACTTCCGTTTTTTGAATGGGAGTCGGATCAGCGCACGCTGACTAACTCCCTTAGTTTGGTGCGCCTCAAGACCTCGTGCCTGGTGCACGCGTGCCTCCCAGATGGGACCCACTTAGACGTATTTAGGGAAATCCACACCGTACATTTATCTTCCCTCATAGTGTAAGGGGTTAAGTCTAAAACTGAGGCATATTCAGAGATCAGGTGGGCCCCAAATTGGTGGTTTTGTGACTGATCTTTCCATTGGCTCACTTCCACAAAGATTCAATGGCTGAAATTTTACGTGTATAGTTACTTCATAATCCTCAGGCTAGATATAAAGTCTCGTACCAAACGGATGGTGGGAACCCTGTGATCTTGCATTCAGGACGATTTTTAAGCTTTTTTTTTTATTTTCAATCACTTAATTTTGTCGAATCTTTAGCGTGTGAATTCTTCAATCTCGATCTCTGAAGATCCATCCTTTGCCTTGGTAATTCTTGGGCCTCAAATCTATGCTTTTTAGTACCCTTTTCAGTCCAAGCTCCTAAATTCACATTGCAACACAAACATGATTAAAACAGAGCATTAAGCGTTATCATGTACATAAAACCAAGTAATAACTAGGGTCTAATATGCAATATTTGACCCTTAACACAATCCTCAACCAGCATTTTGTTAGTCCCGAGCAAAGTATGTGAGAAATATTTCGAGAACCACAGGACAATTTTTATAAATTCAAGTTGTTATTTAGAAAATAATCCAAATAATAGAATTTTAAAATACATTAATGTTGAGTCGTATTTTCTCCTAAACTCGAGTACTCGGTAAACTTCATGGTTAAGTTCGAAGTATTAATCCATCAATTAGAATAATTTTTAACATTGAGTTCCATGGGTGTAGAGTGCAATCTCGACTTATCACAATTAAAGGTTCAATTCTCAATTTTCACGATAACCTTGACAATCAAAAGGGGCATTCCGGATACCAAACCTAAACCGAAACTTGCCTTACAGTTCAACCTTTTTTATTCTTCTAGCTTTTGATTTGTTTTTATCGACGGCTTCACGCTATGTCAACTTTTTAAAGATCTTTAATAGGTAGTCGTTTTTTATGACACTATTTTTTAGCTGGGTATTCTTTTCTTTTTCTTTTTCTTTTTGTAATATACTCATTGAACGTGATGGATAAATTCCCCAAGTTGGTTCCTTCCATGCTTAGTGATTACCAAGTTAACAATTCAATATCGATCTGACACCTTAATGTGTAAGCTAGATATAATATGTGTAATCATGACTCAATTAATGTTTAAAACTTCTAGTCATGGATTAATAATTCGAACTTATCGGTGAAATCTAACAAGTAACTGAACCCAAGAATCATAAATCACCAACATTACCTACCTTATACTTCTTAAATCAAGAATATCCTTCAAAATCACTCGAATTCACAAAATTTTTTAAAAAAATTAAAAAAAAATCACAAATTTTGCTCAAGATTGAGAAAGCACTGATTAGGTAACCTAATCTCTCATCCCCAACCTAAAATCTACATTGTCCTCAATGTAAAAAATATAAGCATGCAATGCACATGAGACAACGAAAATAAAGAAAAAGTGATGGAAAGGTAGTACCTGAAGAAGGAATCAAGAGCCTTTTCCAAAAGGATCTCAACGTGAAAGTGGGTCAGCCCAAGAATTAAACCAACAAAAAACAAACTATCCTATAAAAATGGAAAGCAAACTATCCTAACAGCATAAAGCCGACTATCCTAGAATGACATAAAGTAAACTACCCTAGTCCTATGAAAGCAGTAAACCTACCTATACCTCCATCAGACTAGGAGATCAATCCTGGTACACAGGATTAGTCAGAGGCATGGACATATCCTCTTAATCAAATTTCTCAACAAATGGTTTTAATCGATGTCTATTTATTTTAAACTCATTGCCATTGTTTGGATTCTGAATCTCGACAGCCCAATAAGGATAAACATTGATAATAGTGAAAGGGCTAGTCCAACGAAATCGAAGCTTACCCGGAAAGAGATGCAACTGAGAATTATACAAAAGGAGCTTTTGACCTGGCATGAATAATTTTCGAAGAATATATTGGTCATGAAACACCTTCATCCTGTCCTTGTAAATTCTCGAGTTCTCGTATGTATTATTCCAAATTTCTTCGAGTTCATTCAAGTGAAGTTTACGTAGCGAGTAAGCGTTGTCCAGATTGAAGTTCAGATTTTTTATTGCCTAGTAGGCTCTATGTTCCAACTCTACAGGCAAGTGGCAAGCCTTCTCCTAGACAAGTTTAAAGAGAGACATTCCAATAAGAGTCTTAAATGTAGTACGGTAAGCACATAAGGCATGGGTCAATCGGATTGACCAATCCATACAGTCAGGGTTAATCGTCTTTTCCAATATATGTTTAATTTCCTTATTGGAAATCTCAGCTTGCCCACTTGTTTGTGGGTGGTATGGAGTGCTCACCTTATGAGAGATGTCATATTTATTCATTAGATTTATGAATGACCTATTACAAAAATGTGAGCCCCCGTCACTAATGATGGTTCGAGGCGTTCTAAACTGAGAAAAGATGTTCTCTTTTAAGAATTTAATGACCGTTTGATGGTCATTGTTCCAGCATGGAATCGCTTCGACCCATTTAGTGACATAGTCTATGACGAGCAAAATATATAAATGACCAAAAGATTAGAGGAATGGTCCCATGAAATCGATGCCCCAACAATCAAATGCTTCTATAATAAGAATGAGGTTCAGGGGCATCATATTTCGACGAGACAATGATCCCAACTTCTAACAACGCTCACAAGCCTTGTAAAACTCATGAGTGTCCTTAAACATAGTGGGCCAGTAAAAACCAGAATCTTAGCCATGGTCTTTTTAGTAGAAAAGTGACCACCACAGGCCTGAGAGTGACAGAAGGAGATGACACTTTGATGTTCATCATCTGGCACATATCTCCTTAAGATTTGGTATGGGCAATATTTAAACAAATATGGATCATCCCAGAAGAATTTACGCACCTCAGTGAAAATTTTCTTCTTATCTTGCGCAGTCCAATGTGTCAGTGGGAAACCCGTGGTAAGATAATTAACAATATCAACAAACCAAGGTGAATGAGAGACTTTGAACAATTGTTCATCAGGGTACATATCATTGATATGTGTCGTCTCAAGGGAATTAGGGAGATCAAGGCGGGAAAGATGGTCTGTCACTATGTTCTCTACTCTTTTTTTATCTTTTATTTCCAAATCAAATTCTTGGAGTAGGAGGATCCATCTAATCAGGCGGGGCTTAGCATCGTTCTTAGAAAGAAGATACTTGAGTGTCGCATGATCTGTGTAAACGACGATTTTGGATCTGATCAAGTAGGACCTAAATTTGTCCAAAGCGAACACTACGACTAAGAGTTCATTTTCTGTAGTCAAGTAGTTCACTTGGGCAGGATTTAGAGTTCTACTTGTGTAATGAATAACATAGAGCTTCTTTTCTTTTCTCTGGCCTAAAACCGCCCCAAAAGCATAATCAAACGTGTCGCACATAAGTTCAAAAGGAAGGCTCCAATTGGGCCGGTGACTGCATGATAGGTGAAGTGGTTAACATGCCCTTAAGCTTAGTGAAAGCTTCCTGGCATTGCTCAGTCTACTCGTATGGTGCATCCTTTTGAAGTAGATTACATAAAGGACGAGAGAGGAGACTAAAATCCTTTATAAATCTTCTGTAAAATCCGGCATGTCCTAAGAAGGATCGCATGTCTCGTATGTTCTTAGGTGGAGGTAGGTTAGAGATAAGATTAATTTTTTTACCTCGATTCCTTTAAACGAGATGATATGTCCAAGGACAATTCCCTTACGAACCATGAAATGACACTTCTTCCAATTGAATACCAAATTCTTTTCTTCACAAAGACCTCTAGATATTGCCCCACCATGTTAGAAAAAATAATCATCATGCATCGCTGAAAAGTAACAGGGGCATTACACAGTCCGAATGACATCTTTCAGTAAGCAAAGGTGTCGTAGGGACATGTAAACGTGGTCTTTTTCTAATCTTCAAGGGTTATCTTTATTTGGTTGTAGCCCAAATATCCTTCAAGGAAACAATAGTACGAGTGACCAGCCAGCCTTTCCAAGATTTGATCAATGAAGGGCAAAGGGAAGTGGTCCTTTCTCGTGACGGTATTCAACTTCCTGTAGTCAATGCACATTCTCCAACCAGTGGTAACTCTAGTTGGCACGAGTTCATTATTGGCATTGGCTACGATGGTGATTCCAGACTTCTTAGGAACCACCTGAGTTGGACTCACCCATTGACTATCGGATATAGGGTATATGAACTTCGGCCTTAACCACTTCTTTCATGTTTGGATTTAGTCTACGTTATGATTGCCGAGAGGTCTTCGCATTATCCTCGAGATAAATGCGGTGAGTACAAATCGAAGGTTCAACTCCCTTGAGGTCCGTAATCATCCATCCAAGGGCTCCCTTATGCTCAATGAGAGTAGATATGAGCATACTCTCCTGTTCTTGTTTAAGGTGGGAAGAAATCACCACCGGATATATCTCATCTTGACCTAAATAAACACATTTCAAACCAGCGGGTAAAGGTTTTAGGTCAAGCTTCGGTGCCTTGAGGTTAGACGGTAGAGACACTTCATCAGTTTGGGGCAACTCTTCAAATTGTGGCCTTCACTGGTTAACTTCAAGTACCGGCACAGTATCAAGCATGATAACCATCTCCCTAATCATGTCATCATCAAAATTATGGGAGTGGGCTAAGCACATCTCTAGATGGTTAGAGGATAAGGTCAAAGGTGTTCTATCTTCCATGAAAAAGTCAATCATGGTAATGTCATGGAATCGTCATCATCCTCTAATCGTCTACCTGTGTTGAAAAAGATATTTAGCTCCAATGTCATATTCTCAAAAGACATACTCATGACTTCATTCCTGCAATTAATGATTGCATTTAAAGTGGCAAGGAATGGACGACCAAGAATGACAGGAATTTAAGTGCTTATGTTACTGATGGGTTCTGTATCCAGGATGATAAAATCTACAAGGTAGTAGATTCTGTCAACCTAAACCAACATATCCTCAATTATCCCCCTCGGTACATGAACTGAGCGATCAACAAGTTGTAATGTGGTTAGGGTGGGTACCTAACTGTTTGTAGACCGAGTAAGGAAGCAGATTTACGGTTGCTCCTAAATCAAGAAGTGTGTGCTCAATACGGTAATTCTCAATTACACAAGCGATGGTCAGGCTATCGGGATCTTTAAATTTTTTTGGCATATCTTACTTTAGGATGACACTCACTTTTTCAGTTAAAAAGATTTTCTTTTGAATATTTTGCCATCTTTTGGTCGTACATAAGTCTTTCAGAAATTTGGCATATAAAGATATTTGTTTAACTGCATCTAGTAGAGGAATATTGACCTTCACTTGTTTCAACACTTGTAGAATGTTCTAAGAGTTAGAGAGAGGTTTTGGTGCAACCAACCGTTGGAGAAATGGAGCAACTAGCTTGCCTTGAAGTTCCGGTTCTAGTTCTTGTGGGACATGGCTAGATCTATTATTGTTGTCCTCTTCCAGGTCCTTAGGCTTTTCAGACCTAACTGGAATGGTCTTGTCAATGGTCTTCTCACTAGTAAGAGTGGTGATAGATTTAACTTACTCCATCTAATTTGAAGAGCTTGAGTCGCTAACTTCATATTGTGGTTTTAAATTAGGAAGAGGTTGAGCTAGGAGGCTCCTCTTATTCCCAATCATACTTTTAGTCTCAAGTCCTTGTATGGCCTTTATGAGGTCTTGAAAGGCTTGTAGCATACCCTGATTGAAAAGCTCTTGCTTTTGAAGATGCTTTAGAACCGGGTCTTCTTGAGGTTTCTCTTGATTTGGAATTTGGTTGAAGAAACCTTGAGAGGTAGCAGTTTGTCCATTCCTCCAATTAAAGTTTGGATGATTTCTCCAACTAGGATTGAATGTATTGGAGGTAGGTCCATTGAAAGGTCTTTGGTAATTGTCCACGGCATTAGATTGCTCATTTAACACCTCTTAAAAGACAAGTATTGTTGGACAATTTTTAGTTGTGCGAATGTTACAAGCACAATTACCATAAATAGTTTCCTTAGCCTTATCCTTCTTTAATTTCATGACCTCGAGTTTCTTGGTAAGATTAGTCACTTTAACACTGATATCATTGTCCTCTTTCAGGAGATACATTCCACCCCTTTCTTTGGATTGAGTCGGCCTAGATATTGTGCTTAGTTTTGGGGAGATGTCCCATGATTGTGTGTTTTCAGCAAGCTTATCAAAATAGTCCCACACCTCATTGACACTTTTATTCATAAATTCTCCATTTCACATTGTCTCGACTAATTGGCACATGGGGGATGTCAGTCCATCATAGAAAAATTTCATGATGCGCTACGTTTCAAAACCGTGTTATGGGCATGAACTGACAAGATCCTTGAACCACTCCCAACATTAGAAGAATGTTTCATCTTCCTTTTGGGCGAAGTTCATGATCGACTTTCTAAGGGTGTTCGTCTTACGGTATGAAAAAATTTCTTTATGAACTCCCTTGTCATGTCATTCCATCTACCAATAGATCGAGGACGTAGTGAATGTAACCATATCTTAGCTTTTCTTTCAAAGAAAAAGGAAAGAGTTTCAACCTAACCGTGTCGTCTGACACATTAGGAAAGTATAGAGTGGCTATGATCTCATCAAACTCCTTCAGGTGTAAATATAGATTTTCAGATTCAAGCCCATAAAATTTTAAAAGGAGTTGGATCACCCCTGGCTTGATATCCATGTGTCTCGTATTTTCTGAAAAGACCATGTATGAGGGCGTGCTCACCCCTGCCGGTTGTAAATAATCTCATAAAGTACGAGGCGGGGGTGCTTGATGCATCTCATTCTCATCCTGGACTTCCCCAACCTGAGGTTGAGGTTGTCCCTCTGGTTGATTGGCCAGTTGAATTGTACCTATAACCTTAATTAACTCTGGGGATCTCGAGTGGTGTCTAATCCTGCGATAGATAGTTAACCCCTCAACCAATCTTCCTTCACTCAAGAGACGTTGAGTGTTGTCATGGACCCCCTTAGGCATGAAACACTCTCAGCCTTCAATCCCAGATTCTAACCTAAACCTAAAAAGAGAAAGAAAATAGAAATCTACAAATAGAAAGAGAGAAGAGTTGGAAAGAAGTTACCAAATTAGATGTTCCTAATTGAAATCCTGCAAAACAAAACAAAACAAGTCAGTTTCTAAAAATAGAAATTATAAAATTAGAAAGTTCCTAAAAAATAGAAAGTAGACTAAGTTATAAAAAGGAAAATTTCAAAAAATAGAAAATAGAAAGTTTTTAAAAATAAATTAGGAAAGTTCTAAACTTAAAATTAGAAAATAAGTTAGTTTCTAAAAACAGAAAATAAACCCTAATCCTAAAAATAGAAAAATTAGAAAGAGATTACCAATTTAGAAAGTCTATATCAGGATCCTACAACATAAGAAAGTTAGGTTAGCTTCTAAAAAAAAAAAAAAAAAAAAATCTAATCTTAATCTAATTCTAAAACTAGTTAATCTCAGAAAAACGCAACCATCAATCCTCAACAATGGTACCAAAAACTTGTTCACCACCCCAAGTATAAGGCCGCGATGTAGTAATAATCTCGGTAAGACTGAGGTCGAATCCACAGAGACTGAACCTTGTACGTATTCTGAAAGTAACCAGAAATAGAATTAGAAGAAGATGTAATCTAAATCAGGAGAATGTAAGAGAATAATGGTGAATTATTTAACTAAAACTTGTAAAATTCAAAGGTGGGAAGCTAAGGTTTATAAGGATCCACTTGTAGAGATCAGGGAGATCTATGCTTGATTCAAGAACACAACTGAAATCAGAGTCCCATCTTCATCCAATTGGAAGATAATTCATTAAAAATTAATTCTGAACTTCTTTTGATCTAGTTTTCTATGAATGATAGGTATGAGAACTAGAAGTAATTTCATCACAAAACCATGCCCATAAGACAAACAAATAATGAAATTTAACTAATCCACAACCAATCTAAGAGAATTACGAATGTTAGGAAGGATTCCATCATCCAACCGTGTCAATGAGACGATGGTGAACAACAAGGGTTCCTATGTTCATAATCACAATAATGCAAAGAACATGCTCAAAGCTATTACAGATCTATTGTAATTTAAGTCATAATAAACCATTAAAAACTAAAAGCATTCCTTATAATCAAACTAGAATTAAAGAGAGTTCAATAAATATGAATCAAGGTCATAGAAAGTATCCCATCATGCTACAAGCTTCACCTCTTAGCCCAAGCTAAGAGGTTTAGCTAACCATAATCATGATTAAGCTAGAATCTCTTAAAAACATCAAAACAAATAAAGGAAGAGGAAGGAAGAACTCTTGATGGAGCTTGGCCGGCCGCACTCTCTCTCTCTCTCTCTCTTTCTTTGCTTCTCCACATCCTTGGATGCTCTCCACGTTCTCTCTCTCTTTCTTTGCTTCTTCACGTCCTTGGATGCATGGGCTCAACATGGGTTTGACCCTTTTTTCCCTTCAACATGATGGACGACTTGGATTATCCAAGTGGGTCATGATGGTGGCCCAAAGCAATCCGCACGGAGGACATGCATCCGGTTTCGCAGTAGCATGAAAATGAAAACTTCTGTTTTTTGAATGGGAGTCGGGTCAGCATACACTGACCGACTCCCTTGGTTTGGTGCGCCTTAAGACCTCGTGCCTGGTGTGCACGTGTCTCCCAGATGGGACCCACTAAGATGTATTTGGGGAATTCCACAGCGTACATTCATCTTCCCTCATAGTGTAAGGGGTTGAGTCCAAAACTGAGGCATATCCGGAGATTAGATGGGCTCCAAATCGGTGGTTTTGTGGCTGATCTTTCCGTTAGGTTACTTTCACAAAGATCCAATGGCTGAAATTTTAGTGTACGGTTACTTGATGATCCTCAGGCTGGATATAAAGTCTTATACCAAACGGATGGTGGGAACCTGTGATCTTACATTCAGGACAGTTTTTAGGCTTCTTTGTCTTCAATCACTTGATTTTCTCGGATCTTTGACATTTGAATTCTTCAATCTTAGTCGTTGAAGATCCGTCCCTTGCCTTGGTGATTCTTGGGCCTCAAATCTATACTTTTTAGTACATTTTTCAGTCCAAGCTCCTAAATTCACCTTGCAACACAAACATGATTAAAACAAAGCGTTAAGCATATACATAAAACCAAGTAATAACTGGGGTTTAATATGCAATATTTACCCTCAATAATGGCAAGAGAGAATCAGATTCCCACTAACACCATCACCCTTGATTTTTCATCAATCTTAACTCTAAAGGCTATTAGGGGGCTTCTAACTGATTGGATTGGGTTTTTCAAGTGAAATCATGAGTCAAACAGGTGTCTTATTTCGAAACTCAACTTGATCACTATGAAATAGTTTCTTTGTCTCTGGTAAGGTGTATATAAACACATCTGTGGATATCATACTATGAGATGTACGGTCATCTTATGTAAGGGAACTTACGTGAGTTAGGATGAAATGTCTCATCCATTAGGGGCTGACTTACTGTTGGTTATACTTTTGACCTTACTTTACATGGGAGTGCAAGTGTATTTTGGATAAATGGTTCTAATATTGGACCTTTAGATACCTGCATTGGAGGATTGAGTTCAAGTCAATAATCTAATGGTCCATTAGCCTAAGTTATGATTGATTGAATCAATGACTTGATGTTACGAAAAAAAAGGTCAATCCTTATACTAAAATACATGAAAAGATGGTAATAATGATTGGATAGTTATGACTCACTTTATAAGGTTGCATAGAAGCTATTGAAAGTGGGTAATGCTGGGTACGTCAATCAAGGTTTATTGTTACATACTCGGGCCAACATGAGATCCATTGGATTTACCTATAAATTTTATGATTAGATTATATTAGAATAGGGACTCATTAAGTGGGTTTTTTTACTAGGTTTGGCACTTAAAAGATTTTAACAAATTTTCAAGAGTTTTTAATCATTGAAGTTTTATTGTAATGTTAAAACTGTTTCGATCGCACTTGATGATGACCTAATGACCTGTATTTAATGGTCTATTACTTGATTACCATAAGTTTTAGATCTATGGTGAATGACTTAGACAATGGAAAGATTGGAGTTCATATGGTGGTGGTGAATCATACCTATTACACCTTGATACCTTAATCTCTCTTTATATAAGATCCCATCTCAAAGGAGAGGACAATTAGAATAGATAAAGCCCTAAAGATCCCCTAAGGGGGGGGGGGGTAAAAGAGAGAGAGAGAGAGAGAGAGAGAGAGAGAGAGAGAGAGAGAGCTCATTTGTCTTTCTCCCTTCCCTTTCCCACATCACATGTGTGATCATGAAGGGTTGACCTCATAGATGGTATGCATCTCCTTCAGTCCCCAATCCCTATCATAAGTGTAGGCAACGACTTTATCACTTCTCTTACTCGAGATAGATTGGAAAGAGATCTCTTAGCATTGCATCAGCAATTTAACATTGAAAAATCGTATTTGCAATTTGATTATGCTAAGGTAAGATCTCAATCATCTCTTTTTGAGTTTTTTTTTTCATGAAAATCCGATGTATCACAAATAAATTCTTGGGATCATCGAATGAGAATTGAATTATGGAAGTATACTAAGTTTCCACTATATTTGGACTTAATTCCCACATGAAAAGTCACCTGGTTGAGTGACTCTTAAATCAACAGTTTCTTTTAAAAATGTTTTTCTTATTTCAATAGAGTTAGGATATGGAAATGTTTTAAGTATTATTTCCATAACTTTTCTTGTAGACTACTTTAAAGCAATCAAGGGATGTCAAAGTGACATAAAATTGATCCCCTTTGAAAGCTTGTTAAATTTTATTTTATCATTATTTTTTATTTTTTTTGTGAATCTAAAATTTTAACACCGTTATGGTAAACTTTCTAAGGGATGTACATGGTCATATCTGGAATCAAGAATACCTGTTTTATTTTCAGTTTATCATTGAAATAAATTGCTGATATTAGAAGTTAGGATATGGAATATTAAATGGTTTAGTTTAATTAGGTCTAAGATTTTGTATAAATACTATTAATGCATTGTAAATTTTTAATTAATTAATTTTATGAAACTTCATTCTTATTCTTCCATGTGAAAGAGAAGAGAAAAGATTTTATATTCGATTCTCATTTATTTTTATTTTTATTTTTTATAATTATTTTCTTGTTACTTACCCTTGGCCTGTTGTCAAGTTGTAGGGTGAAAGTACGACTCTACTTAAGGTAATTTATCATCACCAAGTCACTTACTGAATCAAACTATCATATATCAATTTGCAATTGTTGCCATTGATCTTTGTTGTCATCTCAATTGATTGTGCATGTCATTTTAAACGATCTAGTTTTCACCTAGGGTGTCAACTATAGGTTTGTGTGTATGATTGCTATGCTGTGCATCTTTTATCAAACATCTTAATTTGACTTACAGTTCGAAAAGAATTATACAAAAATTAGCCTAATACAAAACTCATGCAGGCCACACCACATGAATTTACATTTTTCTAAGAGTAATTTAGCATCGTTTTCATTGTTGTGGCCAATGAAGCTTTTTATCAAACTACTAGATTTTTCTAAGAGCAATTTAACATTGCTTTCGTTGTTGTGGTCAATGGAGCTTTCAATCCGAAAAATCCTCTAAATATGAGGTTCACACATGGGTTTTCACCTGATGAACGGAGTAGAATTTACATATAATACCTTATGGGCCCATGGATTGTTAGTATTTCCCAGGCTACTGAAAACAGGTGAACAATTGAGGTCTATCCAATAAAAAAATCACAACAATGTTACATTCACCCGCCCAAACGGAGAATCAAATTGCAATTGAGCCCATTGTATGAAGCATTTGGTCTGTAGGATGAGTCAATTACTTTCGATGATTTTCATACTCTAAAACCAACTCCTTTTCATAAGATTCTCAATAATTTTGGAGGAATTATAAGGTCTTGCTTCACAGGTTCTGGTGAATGTCAAAGATTAGAAGATCCTCATGGGTGGTTACAGATAAACAGCAAAATAAATTTAAAAGGCCAAATAATAGATGGTCTAGATCAACAAATATGCATTCATATGATCAATGCTCCTGATCAACAAGCTTAGCCCCCTTGTGTAGATTAGCCCAAGAAGACATTATTCATTTTCAGATGCATCTGGACTTGTGACTCCACGACCGTTGGCTGTTCATAAAACAATAGAAGAAAATCATCAATCAAGCATATATGTGGTTTTGGCAATGGGCTGGATTAAGCCATGGAAGTGCCATCCTCGGGAAAGCTCGATTATCAATGGACCATGAGAGCTTTCGCTTGTTGACTTTCTAACATGTAAGGTGAGAGTCATCGTAGGAATGATTTAGGCCATTGGAATATGACCCACATTCAATGGCTAAAGTCCCAATGCGTCCTATTGCAGTACCTTGGCAACACGAGTATGTTGTAGCGTAAACTCTGTGGGGCCCACCATGATGAATGTGTCTTATCCACGCCGTCTATTCATTTTACCAGCTCATTTTAGGGTATGAACAAAAAATAAAAGCATATCCGAAGCTCGAGTGTACCACATCACATGAAATAGTGTGAATTGATTGCCTACCGTTGAAAACTTATTGGGGGAGCAAAAGTTTTGGATCAAGCTCCTTCATCCATGTCTGAGTCACCTTATGGACAGGTTTCAACTGCGGATGCCATTTTCTGCACATTTTCAAGTGGTGTGGTCCACTTGAGCTTTGAATATGCTTCAATTTTGAGTTGACATCATAAAATAAGCTGATAAAACTAATAGATGGCGTGATAAGACATATACATCATGGTGGGTCCCACAGAATTACCATCCTGAGTTACCAAGTACGCAATGGGCTTCCCCATAGGACGTGTACAAGTAAGCTAATGTACACTTGGCATGTTGTGCAGCACGCCAACAATGCAGTGAGCCTAGATTCAATCTCAGGCCTCACCCATAAACGATAAACAGGAAGAAATATAAACTAGAAACAGATCAAAGCAATCCAAACAAACCACAAGACAAGATATACGTGGAAAAACCCCAAACTAGGGTAAAAGACCACGGATGCAAACTTCCATTATGAAGAACAAAGATTACAAGGTAATATACTAACCTCTCCCTTGGAAGAACATAGAAAATTCCTTGCCCACACCTTAGAAATATTTCTCAATATTCACCTTAACCCTAGAATAGCCCTAGGAATACCTATTTATAGTTTAGACAACTTCCCTTTGGCACCCTTGCAAAAGGCAACACCAAAATCCGCAATCTGCATCGGATTCGGAAACGAATCTGCGTAACTACAACTGATCGTGTAGCCTGCACAACCGGTCGAGTGAACCCTACGACCAGTTGTGAATGAGCCACGACCGGTCGAGCACCTCGGGACAAAAAAAACGATGCTCGCTGGACTTTGAGTCGAGCTGGTCCACGACTTGTCAAGCGGGCCCCACGACCAGTCGAGAATGGCTCAAGATCGGTCGAAGACGGCCCCAGATGTGGCTCTACATCTCAACAATCTCCCACTTGGAGACACATCACCATAAACCTTCGTCTTCTTCATCTGGAGTGCACATCCTCCCTGTCTTTAAGCCTGAAGACCAATCAAAACTGAACAGAGATTCAGCTTCTCCCGTGTGACCGCCTTGGTCAATATATCCGTAGGATTCTCACTTGTATAAATATTCTCCAGAGCAATCGATCCATCTTCTAGTAACGAACGTATAAAGTGATATCTAATGGCAATATGCTTGGTCCTTGAATGAAAGGTTGAATTCTTAGCCAAGTGTATTGCACTCTGATTGTCACTGTACATCTTGCAATCTGCTTGTTTTTTATCCAACTCTTCCATGAAACCTTGCATCCACACCATCTCCTTACACGCTTCTATAACTACAACATATTCTGTTTCTGTCGTACTGATAGATACTATCTTCTATAACTGAGAGACCCAACTGACTGCAGTACTACCCAGAGTAAAGACATAACCTGTAGTGCTTCTTCTGTTGTCGATATCTCTTGCCAAATCTGAATCCACGTAGCCCTGTAGCTTGATTTTCGATCCACCATAGCACAGCCCTACATCCTTAGTACCTACCAGGTATCTAAGAATCCACTTCACAGCTTCCCAATGTTCCTTCCCGGGGTTGTTCATGAACCTGCTAACAACTCCCACTGCTTGAGCAGTGTCTGGCCTCGTGCTCACCATAACATACATGAGACTCCCAATAGCTGACGCATATGGGACTTTAGCCATGTAGTCCCGTTCCTGCTGCATCTTTGCACCTTGCTCCTTAGATAACTTGAAGTGGTTGGCTAATGGAGTGCTGACCGGCTTAGCACCTCCCATATTGAATTGATCAAGTACCTTAGTTATGTACTCTGCCTGTGACAAAACCAGTTTTTTGTTTTCCCTGTCACGCTTTATCCTCATGCCTAGGATTTATTTTGCAGCTCCTAAATCCTTCATGACAAATTATATAGACAGTTGTCTTTTGAGATCTGAGATGTTCTTCATGCTTGAACCAGCCACAAGCATGTTATCAACGTACAGAAGAAGGATGATGTATGCTGTATCAAACTTCTTCAAATAGCAACAGTGGTCAGCATGACATCTCCTATAACCGTTTCCCGGCATGAAACTGTCGAACTTCTTGTACCACTGCCTTGGGGCCTGCTTCAGGCCATATAGACTCTACTTCAGTCTGCACACCTTGTTCTCCTTTCCTGGTGCCACGTATCCTGTCGGCTGATGTATATATATCTCTTCTTCAAGGTCCCTATGAAGAAAGGCCGTCTTAACATCTAGCTGCTCTAGATGTAAGTCCTCTGAAGCCGCTATACTTAAGACCATGCGAATCGTAGATATTTTCACTACAAGTGAAAATATTTTAGTGAAATCGATACCTGCCTTTTGTTGAAACCCTTTCACAACTAATCTGGCCTTGTACCATTTTGAACCATCGTGCTCCTCCTTTAGTCTGTAAACTCGCTTGTTATGAAGAGCTTTCTTACCCTTAGGTAGAGTGACTAGCTCTCATGTACCATTAAACTCAAGAGATTCCATCTCCTCATCCATGGCCTGCTCCCACTTAACCCGTGTATCTGACTGTAACGCCTCTTTAAAACACTCTGGCTCACCATTATCTGTCAGCAGTAGATAATATAAGGAGGGTGAGTATCGGACCGTGGGTCTCCTCTCCCGAGTAGACTTCCTCACAACCGATGTATTCGCCTCTACCTCATAATGCTCCTGTGCATGATCATTCTGTGGCCCTGTAACGCCCGTGTCCTATAACTCTTTCATCTCTATGAATTCTTTCTCATCGGCTTTATTTTCCTGCACACTGTCCTTATGCATCACTTTTTCATTGAAGACTACATCCTTGCTTCTGATGATTTTCCTGTTTTCTGCATTCCAAAACCTGTAGCCAAAATCATGCTGCCCGTAGCCTATAAACGTGCACCTCTTGGACTTCGCATCCAGCTTGTTTCTGTGCTTTGCATCAATGTGAACATATAAAGTGCAACCGAACACCCTGAGATGTGCAAGGTTTACTTCTTTCCCAGTTCAGTCTTCTTCTGGTAGCTCACCATCCAATGGTGCTGAGGGACTTCTATTGATGAGATATGCGGCAGTATTCACAGTATCCGCCTAAAAGATCTTGGACAACCCTGCATGTAACCTCATACTCCTGGCGTGCTCAAGGATGGTCCTGTTAATGCGCTCAGCCACACCATTCTGCTGCGGTGTCCTTGGAATCATTTTTTGATATTTGATTCCATTTGTTGTACAATACTCCTCAAACCTCTTATAACAGTACTCTCCCCCATTATCAGATCTGAGACATTTTACTGTTTTACCTGTTTCGTTTTCTACAATAACTTTCCACTTCTTAAATATATCAAATACATCAGATTTATGCTTTAAGAAATAGACCCACAGTTTTCTATTAGTATCATCAATAAAAGAAATAAAGTAACGTGGGCCACCAAGAGATAATACTTGTGCCGGTCCCCACACATCAGTGTGTACAAGTTCCAACAGATGTGTCTTTGGAGCACGTCTCGTCTTCTTGAAACTTACTCTCTTTTTCTTACCATACACGCAGTCCTCGCAGAATCTAAGTCAATAGATTTCAACCCTAGTAGCTTTCCTTTTGACAATAACACTTTCATCCCTTTCTCACTCATATGTCCCAACCTCTGATGCCATAACTGCCCATTCACTACAGTTGATGCGACTGCGAGTGAACTATACAATCCTTAAGTCACGTACAAAGTACCTTCTTTTTTACCTCGAGATATCACCAAGGCACCTTTTGTGATCTTCCAGGAATCACTGGTGAATATTGTCACATAACCGGTATCGGCCAACTGCCCCACTGAGATCAGATTCCTTCTCAAACTCGGTACATGTCTGACATCCTTTAATTTCAACGCCGTTCCGTCTTTCTGATTCATATAAACGTCTCCCTCTCCAACATTACCGCACGGCTTATCATCACCCAGGTAGACTCTCCTGAAGTCACCTAATACATAGTTACGCAGAACTTCCTTACACGAAGTGGCATGAAACGAAACACCTGAGTCTATAACCCAAGACTCATTCCTCGCATCAAGAGACAAGATCAACGCCTCTGTATCACTCTCTTCAGATAGATTCACTGAATCCTTCCCGTCTTGAAAGCTTCTTCTTATTTCTTGAGTGCCCTGCAATCACGTTTCATATGCCCCTTCTTGCCGCAATGCCAACACCCGTCTTTGTCTTTCGGTCCCTTGGACTTCTTCCTTGACTTAGAACGACCATGTTTATTGCCTCCTTTGTTCAGCGATCTTTCTCTTTCTTCAACGTTTAAAGCATTCCCTGAATCCCCTGAAACTCCTGATGCATTTCTTCTAGATTCTTCACTGAGAATTAGACCGGCCACATCATCAAATTTTAGCTTTGTCGACCCTGAAGAATTGCTTACAGCAATCACCAAACCATCTCGACTGTTTGACAAATTGGACAAGATTAATAACGCCCTAACTTCGTCTTAAAAAACAATGCCAATGGATTCCAATTGGCTCGTGATTGTATTGAACTTGTTTAGATGTTCAGCCACGCTCCCACCATCTGACATCTTCATGTTGAATAGCTGTTTCATAAGATGAACCTTGTTGGAAGCAGAAGGTTTTTCATACATGGTGGCTAGGGCTTCCATTAATTCTTTTGTAGTTTTTACCTTGGATATGTTGAAGGCGACGCTCCTAGACAAAGAAAGTCGGATCGTTCCTAAAGCCTTCCTATCTAGTAAAAACCATTCGTCATCTGTCATCTTTTCTGGTTTCTTCTCTTTTCCTCCTAGAGGAATATAGAGGTCCTTCTGATACAGATAATCCTCCATCTGCATCTTCCAGAAGGCAAAGTTTGAGCCATCAAACTTCTCAATTCTAGTTTTTCCTTCTTCTATCATCGCTCCCAATAGAACTAAAACCAATAGCTCTAATACCAGTTGTTGCGCAGCACGCCAACAACACAGTGAGCCTAGATCCAATCTTAGGCCTCACCCACAAATGATAAACAGGAAAAAATATAAACTAGAAACAGATCAAAGCAATCCAAATAAACCACAAGACAAGATATACGTGGAAAAACCTCAAACCAGGGTAAAAAATCACGGATGCAAACTTTCACTATGAAGAACAAAGATTACAAGGTAATACACTAACCTCTCCCTTGGAAGAACATAGAAAATCCTATACCCACACCTTAGAAATATTTCCCAATATTCACCTTAACCCTAGAATAGCCCTAGGAACACCTATTTATAGTTTAGGCAACTTCCCTTTCGCACCCTTGCGAAAGGCGACACTAAAATCCGCAGTCCACATCGGATTCAGAAATGAATCTGCGTAACTACGACTGGTCGTGCAGCCTGCACGACTGGTCGAGTGAACCCTATGACCGGTCGTGAATGGGCCACGACCGGTCGAGCACCTCGGGACCAAAAAAACAATGCTCGCTGGACTTTGAGTCGAGCCGGTCCACGACCAGTCGAACGGGCCCATGACTGGTCGAGAATGGATCACGACCGGTCGAGGACGGCCCCAGATGTGGCTCCACATCTCAACATGGCAGATAGGTGCAATATCCAAGCCATCCTCCAGGTGGACCTTGTCGTGTAGATGTTATTGCCAAAAGATGAAGGTAGTGCACCCAACAGGAGTGCAAATATTAGAAATAGGTGGATGGGTTAGAAAACTTGGACCCATTTTTTTTCCCACAACCGTACGTTGTTCAGATAATTGTGGCCAACCGAACAAGTGGATCGTCCTGAAGTTTTGCCCAACGAATCTACGTGGTGGTACCCTTCCTCTGGATGGATTAGATCTCACACACACATGCCATGAGGGCATTTGTGTAGCGTGTGCATGAGCAACCTTGTACGTGCATGGGCTTAGCATAACTCTAAAACCATCTGATGTAAACATATCAAAAAAGAGAGTTTGTCCCATTTGATCTCTGAGCTGTACCCATCAAACCATCCATTTGACTATTAAAAGTGGATGGTATTAAAAAGAATAAAGGTTGAACGAGTAAACATCATCCAATCTGTAGATAGGATGATCCTAAAATAATAGGCCCAGCAAGAAGATGGGCCTAGGCATGGATTTCTAACCAATGAATAAATGGGCCAAGCTTGGGCTCACTGACATCCATAATAGAAAGAAAGTGACTACAGAATTAGTCTATCCAATCATTTCTCTCTTGATAGTCCAATGTGGGTGTCCCCACCTCACTTCTCGTGGTGTGGCCCATTTAAGTTTTAGATTAACTCGATTTTTAGGCTTGCAACCTAACACGGGAATGAACAAATGATAAGACAGAATAAAACCATGCTCATGATGGTAGGCCCCATTTTATATATATATATATATATATATATATATATATATATATATATATATATATATATATATTATTGTGTATATATATATATGAGGGTGGGTCCCATCTCAGGCCTCACCCATAAACGATAAACAGGAAGAAATATAAACTATAAACAGATCAAAGTAATCCAAAACAAACCACAAGACAAGATATTCGTGGAAAAACTACAATCTAGGATAAAAAACCACAGATGCAAACTTCCACTATGAAGAACGAAGACTACAAGGCAATATACTAACCTCTCCCTTAGAAGTACAGAGAAAATCCCTTACCCACACTTTAAAAATATATCCCAATATTCACCTTAACCTTAGAATAGCCCCAGGGACCCTAATTTATAGTTTTGACAACTTCCCTTTCGCACCCTTGCGAAAGACGATACAAAAATTCGCAGTCCACATCAGATTCGGAAACGAATCTGCGTAACCACGACCGGTCGAGCAGACTGCACAACTGGTCGAGCGGACCCTACGACCGGTTGTGCATGGCCCATGATCAGTTGAGCACCTCAGACCCAAAAAATTGATGCTCGTTGGAGTTCGAGTCGTGCCAATCCACGACTGGTCACGATCAGTCGAGCGGGCTCCATGACTGGTCGAGCAGGGGCCACGACGGGTCGTGCGCGGCCCTAGATATGGCTCCACTTCTCAACAATCTCCCACTCAGAGACACATCGCCATAAACCTGTCTTCTTCATCCGGAGTGCACCACCTCCCCATCTTCAAGCCTGAAGACCAATCAAAGTTGAATAGAGCTTTAGCTTGTCTCGTGTGACCGCCTTGGTCAACATGTCTGCAGGATTCTCACTTGTATGAATCTTCTCCAGAGCAATCGATCCATCTTCCAGTAACAAACGTATGCAGTGATATCTGATGGCAATATGCTTGGTCCTTGAATGAAAGGCTGAATTCTTAGCCAAGTGTATTGCACTCTGACTGTCACTGTACCGCTTACAATCTGCTTGCTTCTTACCCAACTCTTCCATGGAACCTTGCATCCAACCATCTCCTTGTATGCTTCTATAGTCGTAACATATTCTGCTTCTGTCGTACAGATAGATATTATCTTCTGTAACTGAGAGACCCAACTGATCGCAGCACTACCCAGAATAAAGACATAACCTGTAGTGCTTCTTCATGTCTCCTGCCAAATCTGAATCCACATAGCCTTGTAGCTTGATTTTCGATCCACCATAGCACAACCCTACAACCTTAGTACCTACCAGGTATCTAAGGATCCACTTCACAACTTCTGAATATTCCTTCCCGGGGTTGTTCATGAACTTGCTAACAACTCCCACTGCTTGAGCAATGTCTGGCCTCATGCTTACCATAACATAAATGAGACTCCCAATAGCTGACGCATATGGGGCTTTAACCATGTAGTTCCGTTCCTGCTGCGTCTTTGCACCTTGCTCCTTAGATAGCTTGAAGTGGTTGGCTAATGGAGTGCTAATCGGCTTAGCACTTCCCATATTGAATCGATTAAGTACCTTGGCTATATACTCTACCTGTGCCAAAACTAATTTCTTATTTTTCCTGTCACGCTTTATCCTCATGCCTAGGATTTATTTTGCAGCTCCTAAATCCTTCATGGTAAATTCTCTAGACAGTTGTCTTTTGAGATCTGAGATGTCCTTCATGCTTGAACTGGTCACAAGCGTATCATCAATGTACAGAAGAAAGATGATGTATGACGTATCAAGCTTCTTCAAGTAGCAACAATGGTCTGCATGACATCTCCTGTAACTGTTTCGCGACATGAAACTGTCGAACTTCTTATACCACTACCTTGGGGCCTGCTTAAGGCCATATAGACTCTTCTTCAGTCTGCACACCTTGTTCTCCTTTTCTAGTACCACGTATCCTGTCGGCTGATGCATGTATATCTCTTCTTCAAGGTCCCCATGAAGAAAGGCTGTCTTAACATCTAGCTGCTCTAGATGTAAGTCCTCTGTAGCCACTATACTCAAGACCATGCGAATCGTAGACATTTTCACTACAGGTGAAAATATTTTAGTGAAATCGATACCTGCCTTTTGTTGAAACCCTTTTACAACCAATCTAGCCTTGTACCGTTTCGAACCATCGTGCTCCTCCTTTAGTCCGTAAACTCACTTGTTATGAAGAGCTTTCTTACCCTTGGGTAGAGTGGCTAGCTCCCATGTATGATTAGACTCACGAGAGTCCATCTCATCATCCATGGCCTACTCCCACTTAACCCGTGTATCTGATTGTAACACCTCTTCAAAACACTCTATCTCACCATTATCTGTCAGTAGTAGATAATGTAAGGAGGGTGAGTATCGGACCGTGGGTCTCCTCTCCCGAGTAGACCTCCTCATAACCAGTGTATGTGGATCTGCCTCATAATGCTCCTGTGTATAATCATCCTGTGGCATCGTAACACCCGTGTCCTGTAACTCTTTCAACTCTATGAATTCTTTCTCCTCGGCCTTATTTTTCTGCACACTGTCCTTATGCATCACTTTTTCATTGAAGACTACGTCTTTGTTTCTGATGATTTTTCTATTTTCTGCATCCCAAAACCTGTACCCAAAATCATGCTGCCTGTAGCCTATAAACGTGCACCTCCTGGACTTCGCATCTAGCTTGTTTCTGTGCTTTGCATCAATGTGAATATATGAAGTGCAACCGAACACTCTGAGATGTGCAAGGTTCACTTCATTCATAGTCCACGTTTCTTCTGGCAGCCCACCATCCAATGGTGCTGAAGGACTTCTATTGATGAGATATGCGGCAGTATTCACAGCATCTGCCCAAAAGGTCTTGGGCAACCCTGCATATAACCTCATGCTCTTGGTGCGCTCAAGGATGGTCCTGTTAATGCGCTCAGCCACACCATTCTGTTGTGGCGTTCCTAGAATCATTTTCCGATGTTTGATTCCATTTGCTGCACAATACTCCTCAAATATCTTATCACAGTACTCTCTCCCATTATCAGATCTGAGACACTTTACTGTTTTACCTGTCTCATTTTCTATCATAACTTTCCACTTCTTAAATACATCAAATACAGCAGATTTTTGTTTTAAGAAATAGACCCATAGTTTCCTACTAGTATCATCAATAAAGGAAACAAAATAACGTGAGCCACCAAGAGATAATACCTATGCCGGTCCCCATACATCAGTGTATACAAGCTCCAAAAGATGCGTCTTTGGAGCGCGTCTCATCTTCTTAAAACTTATCCTCTTCTGCTTGTCATACACACAGTCCTCGCAGAATTCCAAGTCAATAGACTTCAGCCCTGGTAACTTTCCTTTTGACAATAACAGTTTCATCCATTTCTCACTCATATGTCCCAACCTCTGATGCCATAATTGACCATTCACTCCAATTGATGCGACTGCGAGTGAACTATACGATCCTGAAGTCATATACAAAGTACCTTCCTTTTTACCTCGAGATATCACTTAGACACCTTTTGTGATCTTCCAGGAATCACTGGTGAATGTCGTCACATAACCGGTATCGGCCAACTGCCCCACTGAGATTAGATTCCTTCTCAAACTCGGTACATGTCTGACATCCTTCAATTTTAACGCCGTTCCGTCTTTCTGATTTATATGAACGTCTCCCTCAACAATACTGCACGGCTCATTATCACCTAGGTAGACTCTTCCAAAGTCACCTGACACATAATCATGCAGAATTTCCTTACACGAAGTGGCATGAGACGAAGTACCCGAGTCTATAACCCAAGACTCATTCCTCACATCAAGAGACAAGATCAACGCCTCTGTGTCACTCTCTTCAGATAGATTCACTGAATCCTTTCCGCCTTGAGAGTTTCCTTCTTGTTTCTTGAGCGCCCTGCAATCATGTTTCATATGCCCCTTCTTGCTGCAATGACAACACCCGTCTTTGTCTTTCGGTCCCTTGGACTTCTTCCTCGACTTAGAACGCCCGTGTTTATTGCCTCCTTTGTTCAGCAATCTTTCTCTTTCTTCAACGTTTAAAGCATTCCTTGAATCCCCTAAAACTCCTGATGCCTTTCTTCTAGATTCTTCACTGAGAATTAGACCGGCCACATCATCAAATTTCAGCTTTGTCGACCCCGAAGAATTGCTCACTGCGATCACCAAATCATCCCATCTGTCTGGCAAACTGGATAAGATCAATAACGCCCTGACCTCATCCTCAAAACTATTGCCAACGGATTCCAACTGGCTCGTGAGTGTATTGAACTTGTTTAGATGTTCAGCCATGCTCCCACCATCTGACATCTTCATGTTGAATAGCTATTTTATAAGATGAACCTTGTTGGATGCTAAGGGCTTTTCATATATGGTGGCTAGGGCTTCCATTAATTCTTTTATAGTTTTCATCTTGGATATATTGAAGGCGACGCTCTTAGACAAAGAGAGTCGGATCGTTCCTAAAGCCTTTCTATCCAGTAAAAACCATTCATCATCTGTCATCTTTTCTGGTTTCTTCTCTTTTCCTCCCAGAGGAATATAGAGGTCCTTCTGATATAGATAATCCTCCATCTGCATCTTTCAGAAGGCAAAGTTTGAACCATCAAACTTCTCAATTCTAGTTTTCCCTTCTTCCGTCATCGCTCCCAATAGAACTAAACCAATAGCTTTAATACCAGTTGTTGTGCAGTACGCCAACAACGCAGTGAGCTGAGATCCAATCTCAGGCCTCACCCACAAACGATAAACAGGAAGAAATATAAACTAGAAACAGATCAAAGCAATCCAAAACAAACCACAAGACAAGATATACGTTGAAAAACCCCAATCGAGGGTAAAAAACCACGGATGCAAACTTCCACTATGAAGAATGAAGATTACAAGGCAATATACTAATCTCTCCCTTAGAAGTACAGAGAAAATCCCTTTCCCACACCTTAGAAATATATCCCAATATTCACCTTAACCCTAGAATAGCCCTAGGGACCCCAATTTATAGTTTTGGCAACTTCCCTTTTGTACCCTTACGAAAGGCGACACAAAAATCCACAGTCCGCATCAGATTTCGAAACGAATCTGCATAACCACGACCAGTCGAGCAGACTACACGACTGGTTGAGCAGACCCCACAATCGGTCGTGCATAGCCCACGACCGGTCAAGCACCTCGGACTCAAAAAACTGATGCTCGCTGGAGTTCGAGTCGTGCCAGTCCATGACTGGTCACGACCGGTCGATGTTCACTCCCCAAGTATAGGGTTGTGATGTAGTAATAAACTCGGTGAGACAGAGGTCGAATCCCAAGGGACTGAAACCTGTACGTAATCTGAAACTAACTAGAACTAGAACTAGAATGAGATGAAATCTAAATCAGGTGAATTTGAGGAATAATGGTGAAATAGTAAACTAAAATATGTAGAATTCAGAGGTAGGGAACTAGGGATTCAGAGGATCCAGTTGTAGAGATTAGGGAAATCTACGCTTGATTCATGAACTCAACTGGACTTTGAGTCCCATCTTCATCCAGTTGGAAGGCATATCACTAAAGCACAATCTGAACTTTATTTGATCTAGTTTTCAAAGAGATGAAAGGTATAAGAATTAGATATGATTCCATCACAAATCCATGCCCATGAGACAAGGTAAACAATAGAACTAAACCAATCCACAACCAATCAGAAGATATATGACTGTTAGGAAGGATTCTATCATCCAACCATGTCCAAGGGGCAATGGTGAATAATAGGGCTTCCTAACTACATAATCACAATAAGGGAATGGATATACTCAAAGCCATCGCAGATATATTGTAATTTAAGTCACAATACATCATTAAAAACTGAAAGCATTTCATAAAATCAACTAGCATCAAAATCAGTTTAACATGAATCAAAGCCGTAGGAGTACTCCCATCACGCCACAAGCTTCACCTCTTAGCCCCTAGCCGTAGGACGGTTTAGCTTGACATAATTGGGCTAAAACTCTCAAAAATCACAAGGAAAAGAAAAACAATTAAAAACTCTTAAAATTCTCTCTGTTTCTCTCTCACTGAAGATTCCAGCCAACTGAATGCCTCCACCGCCGATCCACGTCCAAAGACTTCGATCCCCCTTTTTCTCTCTTCATGTTCCCTTTTATAGACAAGGTAGGACGCTGGCTTCAAGATTTATGCAGCAACAGATTGGAAAGAAATCGTGCGTAAGGCGTACGCACGTTGCCCAGTGAGAACCCCAAATCACTTGTATTTGGATGGATGATCGGGACACTGATCGTCCTAGATTTTGCATTTATCTTCATGGCTAGGGTCACTCCTAGCTTAGGCATCATCTGGGCGGTTTGGATCAGCGTTTTGATCAACACTGAGATCATACAACAGCCCGCAAAAGTCGGCCTGCATCCGGATGCGAAAACAGGGGACTGCGTATATCGGCTTACGCTGATTGAGTGGTGGGGTCCATGATCGAGTTCGGTTGGGAAATCCACACCGTCCGTTGAATTTCCCTTGAAAATCGGTCGGACATGATCGGTTTTGGATCAGATTCGTTGTGGCCCACGGATTATTCTATTTCACCCTCTATCTTCCATTTGACTGGGTGTAATTAGATCATCGCTGTTTCTTGGAAAATTTTCACCTAGATCTTGTTCAGTAGGCATGTAGGACTCTGATGGACGGTCAGGATCACTAGTACGATGACTGCAAGTGAGCCACACAACCTCCCAGCGGACGACCTTGTATCTGCTAAAAAAGGCAGTTTCCTTCTTTTGCACTCGGTCAAGAGTCGGTTTGACTGAGTCTCTACTGCCGTGCACGGTGAGTGAAATTGTACACTATGCACACTCATGCATAAATCGGGTCCACTATGATGGTTTTTGGGAATCTGAACCATCCAGACGTCTTGTTTCTTCAGATAATGGTTGACAAAAACTTTGAAGCATATCCAGATCTCGGGTGGCCCCAAATCTCTGATATGTTTGATCTATCAGTTTTGGCCACTTCTGGAGAGATCCAATGGCTAAAATCTGACATGTGCGGTTAATTTATGGTCCTCAGGCCATATATGAAGTTTCAAGCCGAACGGATGGTGGAAACCCTGTGATCTTGCATCTTGGCCGACTTTTGGGCCTCTTTAACCTGAATGGCTTGATTTTCCTGGATCCCTGGCGTGTAAATCCTCGATCTTGGTCCTATGGAGTTCCGTCCATTGCCTTGGTGATGCCAGAGCGTTAAATCCAGACCTTTTAGCATCCTTTTCAGTCCATGCTCGTCAGTTCTCCTTGCATCACAAATACGATTAAAATAACTCATTAAAACAGTATCATATTCATAATTCAGGTAATAACTGGGGTTTAATATGCAATATTTGACCCTCAATACAACCCCCAACCAGCATTTTGCTAGTCCCGAGCAAAGTATGCGAAAAATAAATTGAGAATTACAGGACAATTTTTATAAACTCGAGTGATTTTTGAAAGCAATCCAGAACTAGAAGTCTAAGGTTCATGATTGTTGGCATTATTTTCTCTTGGAATCAAGCTCACGGTAAACTTCATAATCAAGTTCAAAAATTAATCCATTAATTAAAACAATTCTAAACATTGAGTTCCATGTGTGTATAGTGTAATCTTGGCTTAACACCCTGGTTTATTTCTCTATTTCGTGATATCCTTGGCACTCCACAAGAGCATTCAGGTCAACCACAACCTAAACCAAAACTTGCCTCATAGATCAACATCCCAACCCTTGATTTTTTGTCAAAAGTCATGATAATGAAAGGAATCAAATCTTCACCTATAAGGAGCAAACCTATGGTGAAGATCAGTCACCCAATATTTTTCGAATGTCAACTGTGGGGAATCGAACCTTCACCTATAGGGAGTAAACCTATGGTGAAGACCATTCGCCCAACCCTGGGTATTTTCTTTTTCTGCACTTCTTCTTTTTCTTTTTCTATTGATCATGATAGGCAATTGTCTAGGCTGGTTCCTTTCATGCTTAGTGATTACCATGTTAGTCCTCCACTGTTGCCAACTCAGCGATCCGAACAAGGAGGATTCCTCCTATCCCAGACGTCCATTTGAGGAGATCTAAGCCGTCCCACTGAGGGCGTCAGTTCCTCAAAACCAGGGGAGAAAAACCAGTGGCCGAAACCACCATTTCATTAGCTGTTTTGAGAAGCCAGTCAGTGGAATCAAATTGGGCCATTCCTGGCTCATCCGACGGTGCTGAGAGGCTTAGGGAAGTGTTATAAGGAAGGCTAGGATCGGGGATGCAATGAGAGCTCTCTCATTTTCAGAAAAACCTAGAAAACGGCTATTTTCTTCCTCCAGTGAACCCACCACCTAAACCCTATTAGAGCTTCAAAAGAGCCTATCCATAAGCCTTCTAGGACCCATATGGGGTGTCTGAAGGGAGCAGATTGAAGGGAGAGGTGGTGTTTCCAAATCCGCCATTAATGGCATGTCATCTTCTCCACTGCTCAAAACCAGGTCAGCTTAGTTTGTGACACTGTTTTCAGGCTCTCACCATCTGGCGATGGCGTTGGAAGAGAAGAGTGAAGGAAAGAGAAAGAAGGGAAGAAGAAGAAAGAAAAAAGAGAATAAAGAGAGAGAGAGAGAGTGCGTCTGTAGTCCGTGCACTAACTCAGCCCGACCGGGCTGCTGGTGCGATTCGCCCGAGCTTGCTCAGGTGCGGATTTCGAGCCCCTTGTTGCTGGCTCGTTGCACCGGGAGGTCAGGTTTCCAACGGTCAACAGCTGCTGCCTCAGGTCGAGATAGCTTGCCCTCAACTGCGGAAGCCAACTCGAGTCCCTGGTTGAACTCAACGACTCGATTCCACTCGACTCGCAGTAACAACGACTGCATTCAATAGCATGATCTTGCACCGCCTCAGCTCAGGTGAGACTATCTTGCCGCATTCGAGTCCTCTTAGATGAAAACTCGACTCAAACATCACCACTACAACCCCCATAGGTTACTGTCAGACTTGGCTCGACTCACTGAGTCGACTCTCACAAATTAGAGCTGCGTGAGTCACCACAATCATAGTTGCAGCCCTGGGTTGTTGTGCACCCTCAGACCCAACTTGGGTGAGTTCGGCAACAACCTAGCCAAGCCAAACGTGAGTGATAGAGGAAGTAGATGTCTTGCAACATCATGGTGGCCCTAATTGGGTTTTTGGTTTCATGGCTCCCTATCTCACCTCATTTATGTTCAAAGGCATACCTATCACCTTTTGGTTTCTCAGGTTGGTAAAATGAGACCCTACATGCAATAGTGCAAACCATTGAATCCATAGTACTTACAATGGATGGATCATGCCCTGGACATCATTCTTATATTCATTGTAAGTGCTACAAATCAAAGGGGCTAGGATTTTCTTTGGGCAAAGCCAACATTCTAGATGCATCCCATGGTGCCCACAGTCCACATCACATTTAGCAAAACGAGCAAGCAGCCAAGAAAGGTATGGGAATGATTAGCTCGGTTAAGCCCCTTAATCGAGTTCATGATCAAGCTTGGAAGCATCTAAACCAACAAGTAATTGGGGCCGGGCAACTTCCAACCTTGCATTTAAATTTCTCTTAAATGTGAGTAGCATGCTATAGGTTCAAATCCCCCTTGGAATACTAAGTTCCCGGGTTAGTAATAACTATAAACCAGCCAGGGATAAAGTAGCTATCCCTTCCCATATTAGATTACCCTGCATTACTCTTAGTTTCATTACCATGAATATGCTAATTATTAAGCATGAATAGCCATTAGTAACTTATATGCCGATATAAGTTACTACATATAAAATGATATCATTACTAATACTAGTGTAGTCTGGTCACTCTTAAATGTTATCATTAATAGTAAGTCATAATATTAGTTATTATCATAACATTTGTTATTACTTTGTTAGCCTATATAAATAATAACACTAATGCTAATAGTCATTTGGTATTTATTAAATTTACATCATAATTGGTACGCTAACTTAAGTTCAAAATCCTAAATCTAAGCCTAGAACTAAACCCAAGGATGAAACCCTATGACCTAGGTAATCTAAACCCTAGGATAAGACCTTGACTATAAATAGTGCATAAGCTTGGATCTAACCATATAACCTTACAAATTTTGGTAGGCTTTAATCCTAAGGAAACACGCATTCTCTAGCAACATTGGTAGGTGGTTTGAATGATAAGGTGATGATTCTTCCCCTTGAGCATTCTCATTAGCTTAAATTATAGTTTTTATAAAAATTTATAGTTGATATCTCCATTCAATAATCACATATGTTAACTGTTGAAATTGAATTGCTATATTACATGCATGATGTTCATCCTGTATATTGTTCATGAATTATTTATGGATTGCTTATGGACTTTAAACTGGTACATTAGTGAGAAACCCTCACCTATAAATGTACACCCATACTTGGGATGTAACTCGATTGATGGTGGTTACAATGGACCTTCGATCTAGTGGTTATTGAGTGGTGGTCTAGATGGATAATTGATGTGGGCCTGTCATCTAGGGTTGTCGTGTCCAATGGTTTTTAAGGATGGTCTTTATCGTATAGTTTTGATATTCGCCCTATGTGGCATATTTTGATACCTGCCCTACATGGTTTTGTTTTGATGTTTTCCCTATATGGGTTCGATGTTTTATACTGTGCAACCATGCGATGGTAAGCTCCATATATTGTAATATAATTGGCCACTAGTCTACGAGTTTCCATTAAACATCCTAAGATGGTAGCCTCATGGGCTGGGGATGGTGGTAATGGGACACTATGCCCTAGCTGTCGGCCTACGCTGGGCCATGTGCTCCCCGTAGTGACCTTTGAACTTATCTAAATTTGCTGGTTGTAAATGGACTAATAATGACTTGACTAATCATACATACATGGCATATTCGATGACTTGGATCATTATGCCCCGCGATTATGCCGAGTATTGCGCTAGTGACCAGTCATTCGATTTATGATGATGAGTTGGATCTTCATGCCCATGCGATTACACCAAGTGTTGCGCTGATAACCAGTCACATCCTTGGGTGACGACCACATTGCTTGTCTGAATGTTTTTCCCGAGGCACAGCCCGTCTGAATGTTTTTCCCGGGGTACAGACCGTCTGGATGTTTTTCCTGGGTCTATGATTGCATCCATGCATCCATGCATCTAATAAGACTGTATTTACTCTGTTTTGGTTGTATGGATGTTTTATGCTATTTCTTACCTAATGCGACGGTGTGTAATCTTGAGAAAAATTCACACTGAGTTGGCCACTCATCCATCAAATATACAACCGTATAGGTAGTACAAGTGGCTTAAGTGATATGCCTGTTCAGACTTGATGAGGAGCAGAGTACGATCGCCAGAGATGCATGACTGTATTTGTCTGGAGGAGCTGCGTGATCTTGCGGCTTATGTTTATATGCTTTCTATCATCCTTCATGTATTGAATCATGTCAATTTTGTACTTGTTTAAATTTTAAGACATTGATTTGTATAAGTCATTATGGGCAACCACTTGTATATTCTAAATGAAATTGAAATTTTCCTTTATACTTACTTGTTCATTCTACGCTCATCTGCTTACTCTGATAAAAGGAAAAAAATATACTCAAATTAGACCATCATTTAAGGTTAACACTCGGGTTTTTGGGACACGGGTCGTATACTCGGGTCCTGAAAAGTCGGGGCGTTACATGGGTCCATGATAGATGGACCGTCAAAAACTTGTTTATAACCCCAAGCATAGGGTCGCGATGTAGTAATAATCTCGGTAAGACTGATGTTGAATCCACATGGACTGATCTTGTGCGTTTATGAAATTAACTAGAAGTAGAACTAGAAGAAGATGTAAAACTAATTTTGAAGTGATTGAGAGAGTAATTGTGAATTAAGTAATTAAAACTAAGAAATTAAAGGTGGGAACTAGCTAGGGTGCCAAGGATTCACTTGTAGTGATCAGAAAGCCCTCTTGCTTGATTCCAGTAACACAATTAGAATTAGAGTCCTATCCTATCAAATTGAAAAATATATCAATAAAACCAAATCTAAACTTCTATTGACCTAATTCTTAGTGAAGGAGAACTATGATAATTGTCAGAGATTTCATCACCAAATCATGCCCAGGAGACAATGACAAACAACAGGATTTACCAATCCCATAATCTTAAAGTAAGAGAATCGTGAAGATTAGGAAGGATTCCATCACCCTACCATGCCTAAGGGACGATAGTAAACAACAAGACTTACTAATTTCACAATCTCAAAACAGGAAGAAAAGATACTTAAAGCTATTGCAGATTTACTGTAATTTGAGTCACAATAAACCATTAAAAATTGAAAGTATTCCTTAAATTAAATATCAAATTAAAATCCATACAGTTCAACATAAACATGAATCAACGTAATAAAAATATATCATTATGCTATAAGCTTCACCTCTTAGCCCTAGCTAAGAGGTTTAACCAACTATAAACATGATTGGACCAAAGTCTCTTAAGAAAAATATGAAACAACTAAGGAAGAAGAAGAAAAACTCTTGGCGATGGTTTTTCCACCCTTTTGCTCAATTCCTTAAACTCTAGAAGATGTCGAAGAACATCCTAGGGAGTCCTAGCTATACTTATGGAACTTAACTTTCGCACCTAGTTGGAAAACTCTAGAAACCGCCTCAAATTTACGCAGTTTGTTAAAATAGACTTCACTCTGCGCAGATTTTCAAAATAGACTTCACTCTGTGTAATTTCACAAAATGATCCAAAGTTTCAGAATATGCTTTTTCAAGATTTTTTTTTCCACTTCAAATCTTTGATTCTATTCATTCCTCACTTGGTTTTCTTGGATCTTTGGCATGTGAATTCTTCAATCTTGGTCTCCTAAGATCCATCCCTTGCCTTGGTGATTCTTGAGCATCAAATCCATGTTTTTAGCACCATTTTCAATCTAAGCTCTTAAATTCACCTTGCAACACAAACATGAGTAAAATAGAACATTAAGCATTTTCATGTTCATAAAAATAAGATATAAATGGGGGATAATATGCAATATTTGACCCTTAACACAGTCTGCGTAAATTTGAGGCGGTTTCCGGACTTTTCCAAAGTCGGTGCGAAAGGGGAGTTTCATAAACTATAAATAGGAGTCCCTAGGGCCTTTCTAAAACATGCTAAGGTTTTCTAAAGGGATTCAAAAGGTTTCTAGAAGGAGTTCTACGGTTTCAAAGGGTGTAGAAAGGGTGAGATTCAAGCTTGTTTGAATCAGGTAAGTCTTCTCTCTTTGTAATTTATGCTTTCATAGTGGATTTCTGTCGCTTCGTGTCGTGGTTTTTTTCGAAAGGGTTTTCTATGTTAAATCTTTGTGTTCTCTTGTGATTGCTTGGTGCTCTTGGATTGCTCTTTTAGATCCATATCTGTGTGATTCTACAGAACAAATCCCAGCAAGTGGTACCAAAGCTATCATTGGGGGATAGATATGAATCTGCAGGATTAGTAATAATGGAAAACGACAAGTTTGATATTGAAAGTACTCAGGAAAATATAATTTTGAGTTATGGAAAGTTAAGATAATTAGCCTATTAACCAAGCGAGGCAAGATTAAGGCTCTTAAGGAGCAAAAATCTACCATGAAAGATGAAGAATGGGAAAACCTTAATAGTAATGCTTTAGCCTCTATCCGTTTATGTCTCACGGATGAGGTTCTCTAAAATATTTTGAGGGAGAAAACTGCGGCTAGTTTGTGGGCAAAATTAGAGAACATCTATGCCAAGAAGTCTTCTGAAAATCGCTTACACTTGAAGCTACAGTGCTATATCTTTAAGATGGCAGAAGGTGGAGATCTGGAGGCCCATATTAGCAACTTCAATAAATTGATGTATAAATTGCTGGATATGGAGGAAGTGGTTAAAGATGAGGAACATGCATGTATATTGTTGAATTTTCTTCCTGCATTATATAAGTCAGTCAAAGACACAATGTGCACCACAAATAAAACCCTGAGTGTCGACACCGTTATCTCAGTCCTTCAAGGGAAGGCCATGAGAAAGCTAAATGACGACATGGGGACATCTTCTGATGCATTGATTACAAGGGGCAGAGATTCTGAGCGAGGTATAGGATCTTCAAGGCCTAAATCTAAATCCAAGGGCAAAGACATTTTCAGTTAGCATGTCCAAGTAATCCCAATCATCTTTTGGATCCTTATTTATAAATTCGCCATTACACATCATCTACAAATTGCCACATGTTTGAGTTTAGTCCCTATAGAAAAAGCAAATCATCCACCAAATCTCGTAGACATGGTGTGGACAAGCAAGAAGTAAGTCCTTGAATCATTCCCAACGCTGGAAAAACGTTTCATCTCCTTTTTGGGAGAAGTTCATAATGTCATGCTTAAGAGTGTCGGTTGCGAAAATCTCTTCAAATTATTTTATGTGCAAGCATGAACTTTCTCAATCAAGTCCATGGAATTTAGGGAGTAGTTGGATCATCCCTGATTTAAAATCCACATTTGCGGTTGGGAAAATCATACGGGAATGTGTACTTGTTCTTGCCAGTTGTAAGTAATCACATAAGGTCTAAATTGGTGGAATTTTTTGTACCTCATTCTCATCACGCACTGTCCTAATCGGTAGTGTATTTCGTACATGATTCTCATCAAAGTGTTATTCAGTTTCAACCATATTTTTAGATGATGTTTCATGAGTATTTAAGTGTTTTCTAACTCGTTAATGGATTGCGAGCTCGTCAATTAAACCTCATTTGTTCAGAAGTCTCAATGTATGGTCCCTTACCCGCTTGGGCATGGACCACACAAAACTCTAATTCTAACCCTAAGTCCTATATCCTATAGCAATTAAGAAAGCAAGTAGAGGGAGTAATAAATGATGTTACCAAAAGAGAGAAACTAGAATTAAAATTCTACATAACCAAAACAAGTGAACAATGTTAGTGATGTTAGAAAATCTGACACAAAACAAATTTTTTTTTTTCTTTTGAGATTAGAAAAACTACAAACCCTAGGTTAGAAATATTTAAAAAATAAAAAATCTAACCTTAAACATAAATCAAACTAGAAAACTTAAACCTAAGTGTGTTCACGCCACTCCCCGGCAATGATAGAAAAAACTTGATTAAACCCAAGAGTTGACAACTCCAAATGCAAGGCTGTGATGTAGTCATAACTCGATAAGACCAATGTCAAATCTTCAGGGAATAGGGAACACGGCCAAGAACTATTGTAACAGTAAAGTTTGGTCTAGGTTTTTAATCCAATGATTAAGGAAATGATTTTAAAACACAATAAATAAAAGACTAAGGATTTAGGAATTCACTCATAGTAATCATAATATCCAATTTATTGATTCAATATATAACTCAATTGGAATTGAAGTCATATCCTATCTAATCGGAAGATAATTCAGTTAAACCAATCATTAATACCAATAAGAGTATGATTTTGATTGAATGATTCTCTCATGAAGTACTCGAATTTTAATCATAGGGAATTAAAAGCGTCTAACCACCCTTACACGATAATAGATCAATCAATTATACAGACTGAATCATTCTCTAATTAAGGCTAATGAATTATTAAATCATAGCATTTATTATAACCATAGTGCACAACAAATATAGAAATAAACAACTTAAAGAATTTAAAGTAAATACAGATCAATTTCAATCCATTATCATCATTCAAACTATTGTTATTAAATCAAATAAATTAAATACTGTAATTAAACTGTAAGCTTCATTCATTACCCTTAGTTAAGAGATTAACTTAATATGATTAAAATCCTAGAAAGAAATACTAAAAAAATAAAAAATAAAATCACAAACTAGATTTAAGGGATTGAAGAAGAAAGATGTCTCCATGGAAGCTCTGCCACCACTAGGTATTTCTCTCAAGTTTTAATTCATGCTTTGGAAAGATTAAAGCACTAATTTAAATAGAAAAAACTTGCACTGACTTGGAACCGACTTCAACTTTATGCACTTTTGTTACGCTTTGGTCGCATCGATAGTCACCTTTATATTGAGTCCAACCGAAGATACCTTCAGTTGCAGAAAAATTTCTCCAAAATAAGTTTGAAGTCTCTGTTTCCCTTAGGTTATATAGAACTCTTATTTGGTGGCACTGAATATGTCTTCGGTTGGACGTAAGTGTCGAGACAAATTTTCTCTGAAAATCATTATTTCTTACTAGATTGTTCTGTGCACATTCGGTCGGACTGAACCAATCTCAAGTGGGATCGAACAATTTGTTATTTCTATTGATATACTTTATGATTTTTCAGTCTTTTCTACATCCTCTGTCCTTGTTCTTCTTGGATATTTGACACTTGAAATATTCAATAATGACTTCCAAATCTCCAATTCTTCATCGATTATTTTTTTGAACTTTAATATCTCCTTTTAAGCATGTATTCATTTTTAAGTCCAAAGTCACATTGAATAGAAAAAATATATATGATTATATCGAATTAACACTTAAATGTCAAGAAAGCTAATGTAATTGAGAGAATAAATATACAATATTTAGGTGTTATCACAAAATTATCTGTTTATAGAATCGAGTCCAATAAAGAATTATTTATATATAATGCAACAAGCTAAGGAATCTTTCCTATGCAATTAGTTTTAAGACCATTATCCTTTGAGATTCTACTGAACATTAAATGAGATTTTCGATATGGATTAGTGGCATTTTTAGAAATTTGAAAATATGCATGCTTGAAAAGGGAGTATATGAGGAAATGATCAAATGTGGTACATGAAAAATAATCAAAGATTGAATAATTATCCCTTATAGTTGAGGATATATTGACAGTCATAGTATTTGAATGATTTAGCTTTCAAATCAAGTAGAAAATGAGACCAGCTGTAATTCGTAGTGAATCCTCTTATTTAAGATCCATTAAGGGTGAATTTCACACATGTAGCCAATATCTTGTTCCCTCGTAACTTCCAATTTGTGATTAAAATTTGAGTTTGATCATATGTGAAATGCTGGGTACACTTATTTTTTCAATTTGGACGCTTCTTAAAAATAAGTAAAGTACAATGTTAATATTCATTTCATAAGTTGCCCAATCACAAATATCACAATTTCCATTAATCACAATGCTTAAATATATTGTGTTAGCCAAACAAAGAAATTATAATTTCTACCAATGATAATACCCAATTATTATAATACTCAACAATTAGAAGATCTAGGTCATTCAAATAACTCCAATCCAAACAAATCTTATAATTCTTTTATAATTGTGTTGCTTAACAAATGAAATTTATTATGAACAACAAATTAATATCTCTCTCCATTATAAGGGTAGGATTTACATGCATAAGCCGATGATCTAGTTAAGTGGGCTATAGAAAGAAATACACGGCTGTAGAAACTTGGCTAAATATCCTAACTTCGTCAAGAAGACAATTCAAATTTACGTGAAAAAACTCTTTCATGGAAAAAAACATGGCATAAGATATGAAAACTTTACTTATCAAAGGCCCAAGAAGAAAAGCCCATGCCTTTTCCCTTTAAAATCCCTCTCAAACTCTTAAGTATGTTTAGAGAACCCTAATTCCTTACCCTAATCTCGATTACACTCGTTATATAAACTATCATAACTGAAATAGGAAATAAATCACACACTTTCGTAATTTTGCACATGCTCTCGATGATACCTTCGATGGCATCAATAGATATCGAAGACCAGTCCATGACATCGAAGAACCCTTGATACCATTGAGTAGGAACCTCCAAAATTGTCCAACAATCAATAAAGATTTTTTGGATTTTCTTGATGGGATTGAGCATCTGTCGATGGCATCAACGTTTGATCAATGGAATCGAGTGGTCGATGTCATCGACAAACCCTATTACAGACAAAATTAAGACATTAATTAGACAACATCTGATTCATATGAAAAAAAAAAGAGAGTGAGTCAACACCTTAAGAGAGAGAGATCGGAGATTGAAAGAAAAATCAAGCATTAGTATTTAGACAAAAGATTATTGGGAATATTGGGAGAGTGATACCCACGGTATAAATTTCAGATGATCGGGTTCACCATCATGTTTATATGCTATCTAACCATTCATCAGGTGAGCTCCATCAGAATGGAGGAACACACTAGAACAAAAGCCATTTCCATGTAGGGCATACCATGAAAAGTTTTAGGCATGATTTTACATTGCTCATCTTGTAATGTGTCCAGCCAAAAATTTTGAGCATGAATGCACACGTTGAGTGGGTGACGCACAACTCGATTGGCAGTTATTTGATACTTTACCAATGCATTAAGCTTGATCCGCAGGTACTCAGAATTTCTACACGTTGCAGACATTAACTAATCTAACCAACTAGATTGTAACCCACTGTCTCTAACTTAAGAGTTCTAAAATAAATTTGGTGGAGCATTCATAAACTTTAACTTTTCAATACTTGTTGGTTAAAATATTACTATTAGATATTTCCATTTTAACCATTGAATAAATGCTCACCAATCCGATTTTCAGATAACCAAATAAGCCTAAATTTCATTCCAGGATATTTCTAAATTGGGACCCATATTTTGGACCATTTAATTTGAGTTACTAGTATGCAACATTTGCATTTTAAAAATAATTTCTAATAACCCAGGTATCATCAATTATGTTATGTCCGAATATCAAAAGTCTTTCTCCAAGCAGAATATCTTTTATGGACTGCTCACTTGCATTCGAACACACGGTGATCACAATATGTTTGAGCTGTCTGGGACCCACCTGTGATGTTTATTACGATCTTAACTGATAATTAGTGTGCTTTACTATTTAACTAATCCAATTAGGGACAAAGCTATAAAATCCTTGGGTGATAAAGAACACGGGGGGCAATGTATCATGCCTAAAACCTATGCATCGTGTCTGATATAATTTTTTAATGGCTTTAATTTCAGTGTAAACGTCACTTAAACTTGATGGGACATACTAGTGAATGGATTAGATGAAATATACACAATATGTTGAACCCGACATTCCACATGACATTTTTAAGGTGGGGATCTCTCCAATGTCCACCTTTGCTCACTTTCATATGGCTTACCTGAGTTATGAAACAAGCTGAATTTTGGGATCTAGGCCAGACATTATGAGGCGAACACAATGGACAACTTGGATGCTACTCTAGCATCATGGTGGGCCCACAAAAATCAAATGTAGAACGATCCATTTGATTATTATTAGCAAGGAATGATTAATGGTCAGGAAATGGGTTGGACTCCAATCACCACTGCGAGAATTAATAAAATGCATGGGTATATTCGTACCACTATGATTCTAACTCTCTTCTTAGAGAACCCTATCATCTAAAGGGCCATTGTAAAATCCTTGTATATGCCAATACATATAATGAATTACATCTACCCCAGACATATTCAAGTTCACTTTACGGACTTTCAAGTCCGCACACCAAGCTTTACAATAATGGTCTAGCACCACATTTTAATATCAAATATAAAGATATAATTTTAAAGTTTCTTTTTAAGGAAATAGATGGATGCAAAGAGAGAACACATTATTAAGCAAAATAATAACAAATCATTAAATAAATAGTTTGTAAAATATAAACAAAAGTTGTTAAAATTATTTTGTAAAGAAAATTCAAAAAATAAATATTAGTGTGATTTACCTATTTTGGTTTCCTCTAGTGTCTTAAATGGCTATGTCTATGTGTTTTTCCTACAACACAAATGAACATACAACGAGGTTGAGATATCCCACTAATGGAAAAACGAAGAACACTAAAATAATCAGTATGCTATACCAAAATATATAGATGATAAATTTTATTAAAAATTAGTTGTATACAAAAGAAATATAATGATAAAATTTTAAAGTGTAAAAAATTTAAAAGAAAGAAATTACCCAAATCATGTCCTCTTTAAATGAAATATAATCAATTCTTATCACATTTAAATGGCTTTCGTTCTTCAGAAGAAAGAAGTTTAATGACCTCTTATTGGCCTAAAGAATATTTGAGAGACTAAGTAGACAATTATGTGTCCTTGAACGGAGATTTAGATTTTTTTTTTTTTTTTTTAGATTACTAGAAGTAGATAAAAAAAGAGGTAGATGAGGATGGTGGGAAGTTGTTAAAGTTTTGAAGGTATATTATTTATTTTGTTAATTATGTAGGTTACATATCTTAATTATATTTATAGACATTGCTCATCCAATGTTTTTGGAAAGAAATGATTGATATTGCAACCTTTTCTGACCCCAATCAATCAATTGAGCAGCAGGCAGAACGACTGGCTGAGCTCCTTGTAAGAGTTAGCCTAGTGGAACCGCAAGGTCAACCTTCACTGGTACTATTAGCTGCGGCAATAAGGAACAACTGAGATGGTCAGTCATACAGACTATAGGACTCCTGTCCTTCGTATCACCTCATAGTCACACACACATGCTGATTGGCCCGACTCGTAGATAGTAGAGCGCAAGTGCACAGACAGGTGTTTGGATGACCGATGCTTGTTATACTCGAGAGCTATGCCATATCAACCGCACTGCTACCACGAGCATGGAGGTGCCACCCATGCGTCAATCCGACACTCTGTTAATGAGATACGGCCCGTTGAATCCATTACCCAAATTACGTACCTTATTGAACAAGCAACCCTAGTGGGCCTATGCCTAAAAAGCCAAAGCCCAAGTCCATGGTTTAAGGCCCTTCAAGCCCATAGCCTAAGTACAATAGGTACAATAGGTACAAGGCAAAATAATACTCCACAAACACAGACACACTAAAAGACGAGAGAAGCGCTCTTCTTTAACCACCATCATAGCCCACCATGAGAGGATGCCCATGCTTGTTGTCACCTCATCTAACTGACAACCAATAGATGAACTTAGAATGACCATGTTACCCTTTTCCACAAATCGGAGCTCACTTGCATCCAAATCACATGCCATCTCACCATCTATTTCTTTAATAGCCCATGTATGTCATGACACCATCCTACTTGGCCAATGCATATGTTAGGCCTTTCCACATCATCAATCCACCTTAACACCCCAAGCACCGATAGAAATTTATAGAATTGCCACCTACACTTTCCACCATCCAAGTCATCTTAACAATTCAACTCACTTTACACCAATGACATTTACACACAATGCCACATCACATGCTACATCATATTTTTTTTCCCTATATAAGAGAGGGGCCTCTCTAGCATCTCTCCTCTTCTAACACTAAGTAAATTTCGAAAAAATTTGGGGGAAAAAAGAGAGTTGTGGGGCAAGGAGGTGGGCCAACCGCATCTAGCAAGGATCAAAGCCATCTATCCCTTCATCTAACTAAGGTGGGTCATACTCCTCTCTTTCCTTTTCTTTCCTTTCTTGACCCCACTCTCCCTTTCATAAGTTATGGTTTTTTTTGTACTTTTTAAGTTAATTTTCAGCATCCCGTCTTTTAAAGAAATTTATCAATTTTGCAACCGCGTGGCAAGCCCCGTCCACATCGGAATTGGTCACCACCACTTGGGTATTGTAGGATTCATACCAGAGTCCAAGATTGGCCTCTTGGACAGCTCGTAGCGGCCCCACACGAACTGTGTGTAACATCCCAAAGTGGACAGAAACCAGTAATGCAATTTTATCTGCATAGTATTTGTAACTCTCCTACTTTGGGGCATCACTGTTGATTGCACACATATTATCACCGGGCCCCACATTAGGACTTTTGGAGTCCATACATGGGACTACACGAGAAGTTGATGGTATGCTGAAAAGTGGCACCACACGATCGCGGGATACGCCCAAAAATGGGTCGAACCCATTTCTGCACCGCACTTTGTGCATAGTTTTTCCCAGAGCCCGTGTTTGGGCTCTTTCTATGACTTGCACACACATAAAAAATGGGACCCACATTGTGGGTTTTAAAGCCTATGCATAGGGATACTAGACGGTTATTCCCCTTCATAAAATGTTAGCCCCATGTAATCAGGAATTAGACCCCAAAATGGGTTTAGCTCAAGTTGTGCAGAACCAGGTGCAGAAATTTCAGTTGCCTATATTGGGCCTTGTACCGTAATTCGTGTATACACATTGAGCGAGTTCCACCTTGAAGGTTTTGAAGTCAATACATAGGTCTGGCAAGATATCATTTTACCTAGCCAAATCAGGGCCACACAGGATCTTAAATCAGACAAAAGAATGAGTCTGACTCATTTCTGAACAGAATTGTGCAGGAAAAAAAGATTACAATATATTTTTACAGGCACCTATATTGAGCCTTGTACCATAATATGCATACAATTTTTCAGAGGGCTACACCTTGGATATTTTTAATAAAATACATGGTGCAACCTGGGGTCATGTCCCCTTGCCAAATGCGGGTCCCACACAGTCGGAAATTAATGAAAAAAATGGGGACAACACTGTCTGTATTACTATTTTTCTTATATTTTGGCCGACTTTCGGCACGTATATATGGTGGGCCCAACACATGCTTGTTGCACGTCCCACCACTTTGAATATTGTATATCCCACTTAGTTATGTGTGAGAAACCCTTTACCTCACCTAAAATGGGCCCCACGTGATCTGCAAGTAAGCACCAAAATGAGGCTAGCAATAGTTCAGCAGGATAATCATATTTATACTTATGTAAGACGTATTTTGGGCAACGTACTGTGGGTCCCATGTGAAATATCAGTGGATTCCACCATTGGAACTTGTAATACCCACATATTATAGTAAGTATGATCTTTTACCTCACCTAAAATGGATCCCACATGCTCTGCACTTGGTATCCAAAATAGGGCCAACAAATAGTTCAACAACAAATGTAGTGCGGAAAGTTCAAGAACCCATTTTGGACGATGTAACGCAAAATTCATACACATCTTTAGTAAGCCTAGTCTTGAGGGTTTTGAAGCCCATACATAGGGATTCTAGGGGGTCATGCCCCTTGCCCAAATAGGGCTCCATGTTGTCAGAATCTGGACCCCAAAATGGACCCAGTAAAAATCTGCATAACTATTTCTGCTTTTTATTTGCAAGCAGCTGTTTTTGGAAGAAGATGGTGGGCCATATGATTATGGTATGTGGGCTCCTCTGGGTGGGATGTGTAGTCCCCACATACAATACTAAGAAACAGCAACCCGTGGCGAGAAGTGGGCCCCATTCGAAGTTGAGGTGGGCCCCAAAAATGGACCAGAACCAGACGTGGATCTGGTAGAAGGGAAACACAAATATCCTCTTGATTCAAACCTTAGGTGGGCCAAGTTTTTTGGTCAGTGTATGGAGACAAGGAAACCCAATATCCTCTTGATTCAAACCTTAGGTGGGCCAAGTTGTTTGGTCAGTGTATGGAAACAAGGAAACCCAACAATGAAATAGATACAAACAGCAGGTGGGTCACATGGCTGTGATAGTGTGGTGGGCCCCACCTTGGTGTATGTATGTTAGGCCTATGCTGCAATCCCAAGGCCTAAATAGAACCCAATGTGGAGCTAATTTAAAGCCCAAATAAACCGGACCAATGGGCTATTATATAGGTCACATGTGAAGCCCAAACTTAGGCAAATTCTAAGTGCCACAAGGCCTAATTACTTGAAGGGATATGCACATCTAATATGTGATGCAACTCATGATGCCATGTATGCATGTGTGTGCGTTGAATGTGATTGACTAAAATGAATGTATGCGATCATATGTGATTACTTGATGATGGTTGGTTGATCATATGTGATTACTTGATGATGGTTGGTTTTCATGTTTGATTTGGCCCACTGGCGATAATATAATAAGCCCATGAGGGCACGCAATGTATGTATGATGTAGGTAGCATGTGATGTATGTGTAATGTAGATGGTATATGAGGTATGTATGATGTAGAAGGCATGGGATGTATGTATGATGTAGATGGCATATGATGCATGCATGATATAGATGACATGTGAGATATGCCTGATGTATATGACATATGAGACATGCATGATGTAGATGGCATAAGATGCATTGCATGATGTAAGAGCATGATTGATGTTGGACCATGGTTTAGGCCCATGTTGAGGCCCATTGCTTATAGGTATTAATGTTAAGATCCGGCACATGTTTAAGTGAGATGAATGGTCCAGATGAACTCCCCGTGAAAATAAGTTATGAGATGAGGGTCTAAAGACTATGATACACTTGGTGTAAATTGCATAGTGGCCTAACATACATGGTTTACATTATGAGTTTCTTAATATCTTGATTTCATGAGCATTCATGAAACGTATACACAGCATATCATGATGTTTGGGGCCCTCATGTTGGTCAGTATGTCTGGACGAGTTTTAGATGAGTTGGAGTATTGTTAGGGATATTGTTTATGGACCGTGAGACCGCATGTGGCGGGCCCTCGGCCGTGAGACCGTGAGAGGTGTGCCCTGAACACAAGAGATTCTATTATAGATTTTGAGCCTGTTAAGTCAGTACCGATGATTCTCTTCAGACAGGTCAAGAAGCACGAGCAGTGAAGTTATGGGGCACCAAGATACTCTGCTGCTGAGACTGGGAATGGCAGAGGTGTAACGAGCCTACCTACTATTTGGATCAGGTGAGGGTATTAGTTAGAGGCGGTGGCCCCGCTGTTGATGGTCAAGTATGAAAAACAAATGTGATCCTCATTGACATACTGGGTGGCTAAGTTCACTGCCATGCATTGAATGGGAAGGGGTGTGACTAGCCTAACGTTTGTCTCATTGGAAAAATAATGTTACTCACACCATCACGCGGGGGCTCAGTCCCGATTCGCAGTGTGGCAGACATGTATACATATGAGCCATTGTGAGGAAATGTCGTCAAAGTCATGATTTTGATTATGAATATGGTTTCGGGTATGATGGTACAAATGCGACATGTGAATATGTACGTTATTCATGCATTTAGAATTGTAAATTTGTAAATATATATACTATCGGTGCACATGCATATTAGTGGGCCATAGTCCCCAGGAAGTATGAGACTATTTGAGATCCAGAGTATATCATCGTGAAATCACATCGCATGTTAGGTATGAGACTAATGTGGATTGTGGCCCTTGGTGCGAGGCCCCTACTAGCTTGCGATACTACTGACTACGACTTGACCATTCATTATGTATTGTTCTGTCATGTCTATTTATGATATCATATCTGTGATACCTTTCATGATTGAGGAAGGTCCATGATAAGTCGTACTCACCTTCCAACACACGGTATAATTCACGAGCTTGTTGCTCACACCCATGTTTCCTTCTGTGCTTTCAGGACACTACCAAGCTCGAGGTGCCTATATGTGTTAATGAGCATCCTTATCATAGCTTTCCTTCTATTTTGAAATTTTGGGATTGTAAATACGATATATTGTGGATTTGATGATGTAGTCCTTATGGGATGTCGACTTTTCATATTTCCATTATAGATGTAGCTCGCTTACAAAAAAAAATTCATCCGCCACAAACCGGATTTGGAGTTTGGGAATTTAGTTAGCTCGTTTGCCAAGTTTGGTGAGTGACGAGGTAGCTGGAGCATCTTGGGATTGGCGCTTGGGAAGTCGGAGATCTTGATCGTCAATTTTAAGGGCGACACAGACAACCAGAGTACCCTGACCCACATAATTATCATGCACCTGGGGGGCAATCCTCGATTGGTATGGAAAACCCGAGGGGGGGAGGAACTTTGCTGAGCAACCTCCGATCATTTTGACTACCCACAACAGCTAACATAGGGTTGAGCACCAAGGGGGGCAACCTTTGGTCAGCCTAACCGCTTACCAAGGGTATCAAAGGACAAAAATGCCTGGGGCATCCTCCGATCACGCCTTTTGTCCATGACGACTATTACAGGATAGACCCGTCCAATGGGCAACCTTCGACTGTTTCACCCCTACGGCCATTAACTATGCTGCACAAGGGTCATACCTTATGCCGCTGCAAAGGTACCATGATCGAGAAGAATCGGTAGGCCCACAGAGGTCACTTGGTTAGGACAACATTATAAGGCTTATCCAAGAGTATGGATTTTAACCGAAGGCTGATGAGTTGCTCGACTGATCTATAAAAATCCTTATCTTGAGTGGGTCGATTAGCATTACGAGTTCCCTGAAGGTTTTAGGTTTTCTGAGTCACTTTTTTCTCAGGAGATGAGAAAACCCCTACCATTAAGTATGTCGGCCATTTCACAATACAATGTGCCAAAGTGTCCCACAACGACTTCTTGAGGCTCAAGCTCTTCGGGAATTCTCTAACAAAAATTGCTTTCACATGGTATATAAACCTCCCAGCCAACTCGATTCAAATCTAGAATGAGATGGAAAAGAGGTTTCACATGCAGTTGCACCGAATAGAGCTTGAAGTATCCATTGCCGACTTATGATCAGGTTGCAACATCTACCTGATGAGACAGTCGAATGATTCATTGCCCAATTTAAAGGCACAAAAAATTGTTGCCCAATTATTCTCCTAGAGGTTGAGTTCGCCAGGCGAGCTTTAGAGGGCATGGACTTTGAGTTTCGCATGAAGTTCAAAGACGTGTACCTAGAGGCTTGTTTGAACTATCAACCATGGCTACCAAATACGAATGGATCCTCTAGGATAAGCAACAACAGATGAACGTGTCAAATGGTTCATTTTATCATAACCTAAATTACAAGTTGACCGTTGAAGAAATAATTCCTGCATGGCTGAGCGAAGATCACGACTCTTGCTATGAGATGGCCATAACTGAGATAGTTGGTACACGGCCGTGCAAGGTACAAACCTTTAACCAAGGTAAACCCGAGGAAGGGCGCCCCCAAGGCTCCGAGGCAGTATATGTTTGATATTTCCAAAGTTGAGGATATATTCAACATCTTGTTGGAGAACAAATTCATCAGGCTCCCCATTCACCAAAAGGTTCCTTCGGCCGAGGAACCCAGAAAGGGAATATATTTAAATGATGGTATTAGGACATATTCTACTAAGAATTGTATCTTGTTTAGAAATTAAGTATATGAGAACATCGAAAAAGGCTTACTCAAGTTCCCCAAAAAGGAAAAGGAGGTGATAGGGATTGATCTAACGCCTTCACCTGAAACAGTTTAACATTGTTAAGCAAACATGATGACAATCGACCGACCCAAGGAGAGGCCCACAAAATTGCTTCATCATCTAACTGAACACGATAACCGGTGATTGATCGCCCAATTTCTAGCACTCCAGGCTGGGAAATGAACAGTTCCTCCTAAAAGTACTAACAACCCACCATCGGCCGCGGCGGCCGAATGGATAACGAACTAGAGTCTACCCTTGATCACAAAAGGAAGGCTCACTACGAAGGCGACAAATATTGGAAAACAATCATCCCCACCTACAGACAACGGAAATGCACCAATGATATACTAGGACCCTGAAAGTTCTTCCTCTCGAAAACTTGTGCATAAGTACGGACCACTCATACACCATGTATGTTGGGAAAACATAAGTTGGGGGAAAAATCACATGAATCAGCAAGGCTGATGTGAGATTAAAGTGTTACCAGCATAAGGAAGGGTCGTTACCCAATAAATGGGCAGGCAACAACCAAAATAACTTGTTTAAAAAAAAAAGGCAAACTCTAGGAGAGAGAAAACTAGCTTTGGGTAGCCAAAGAGAAAAGTGGCTCAGCTGGCAACATGGCCTCTGCTACAGTCCAAAGGCCTTATTATGCTTGGTCAATAAGAAGCATGTAACAACATCCGATCAAGTATACGAGGGACAAATTGATAAACATGAGGCATGGGCAACAAGCAACTAGAAGGGGTCTTAATAAGAATAGAGGTAAGGTGGCCAAAGCTATGCCAAAGGACAATCCTGGCCAGAGGACCAGGAGGAAGCCACAACTAGGCCGACTAATGCAAGCTTGGGATAAACAACCGTACGATGAATGCCTTTAGCACATTGTAGATGCTATGAAATATGGTTTGCCGAGTGACGCCCAAACCTAGGCTCATGATGTATCACCACCGGAAGGGCATTCCAAGGCTGAAAAGAGACATTTTCGAAGGAAAATGGCCATTGAAAGTTAAACAAGTTTCGCATAGAGGAGATATTTGCTACAAGATATGGATGGTTCGGAAAGAGAAAATCCTATTAATGATCAATACCTGAAGAAATACTACCCCATGTTATGGGAGTCAATGCAGGCAGAAGAAGGATAGACTTGGTGCGAAATGCAGTTTGTTGTAAACGTCTCTAACCAATTGAAAGACCGGTTTTATCTTTATTTTTTTAAAAATAATATAGTGGCTAAGTCCTAAACTTAGGCCGCCACCTATAGAGAGCATAAATTTTTACAGTCTTTTTATTTTTACGCATCAAAAAGACATTTCATGCCAGCATCAATAGCTGACAATCATGTCAGACAATTTTTTATGCTAGCATTAATGCGCACGATGGTCAAGTGTGAACCCCTGACTGCCATGTGTCGCATGTCGGAATGACTGCCGAAACCCGAACATCAAACATCCCATCACATCTCTCGATACGAAGGGATGGGGGAGTTTTTTTACACCCATTTTTAGTGCACTGACATAAACCGATAAGAAGTCTCCATATGTCAATACTATGAGTTTGATGTTGGTAGAATCATACTCGCATCTGGGGATATCTTTCATTGCCTTTTTTTCGACAATATATCTTTCGTTATTAATGTGGTGACATAGAACCATATGCATGCCATTAGGAGATCAAAACTTTGAGTGACATGTAGCCATGATTCATGTGGTAATTGAATGAAGTGATGTGCCCAACATGTCTATAAAAGACCTATCAATCCAAGAATCCTATCACGAATTTGGATATGATACACTCGAAAAGGCTGTCTCTCACAATCATTCCAAAATGGGAGATCTTTTTAGAGACAATCGGAGTTCTCACGATGATTAAAAAGATTCCTAATATCCAAAGATCGGACCGATATCTAAATGGATGGATATCAATCGAATGGGCCCATATTGGAACAGATCAAAATCAAGAGAATGGGAGATCTATATCTGATGGATCTGTTTCTACTAGTTTCACAATCAGAAGAGATGAAGGGTAGAGATGGCTCTAATCGAGATATTTTTAGATGCAATAATGTCCTGAAAATTTGATAGGGGGCATCCACGTAAAAGTGGAGACCTAAAATTCAACAGTTTTAGATTTACATGGACTTCCTATGGGAAGACTGCAAGACGTAGATATGAAGGATCTTGGACCATCAAGGAAGAACTCGAGGTCCATGTCAAACACAATCTATCTTCTTTTTACATTTATCTTAGCATAGCTTAGCATAGCCTAGTTTTAGCATACATTGCTACAGTACCATAGGATTAACATAAACATCCACAACCCTAAGTTGTTGGATCTTGATCAACTGAATTCTTACTTAGGTGATCAATCATCTTGGTCATATCTTACTGACCATTTACCTACATCGCTTATTCACATAGAAAGATTGGGTATTTATCTTTTTCATTATCTCTACTTGTTTTTACTTTGTCGATTGTAATGAGCCACATTTACATATTAATAAGAATTAATATTGTTTTAACCTTTTTTTTTTTTTTTTCTCTTTGCTCATCTGTTCATTTTCATTCTTTTGAGAAATATACTAGTCACAAATGATGGTGAAAGTAAAGTCTTTAATGTAAGGAAAAAAGAATCCATCAGAAAGGACTCACCCCTATCCTTTCGCAAATTGCTTGATCGTTTACTACAACTGGTGGTTGAGATGACAATTGAATTTTCAAATTCGGTCTTACTCAATTATTTCTACGTGGGGTCACCAACATTCAATCAAACATTGACTCAAGTATGACTCTACACGAACCTACTTCTTAATCGCACATGTAAACCAAATACAAGCCCTTGATCACACATGTGGCCTTGTGTTTGATTGAATTGCACAAACATAGGCAGTACCCAATCAGTGACATTCGACAAAGCTACCACAATGATTTAAAAAGGTAAAGGTTGTACAAAGTCCTTAGGTGTGCATGTTGGCTAGTTGATCAAGACTGTCCATAAAGAGGATCTTATCCCTGTGGTTGACAAATACACCAATCAGATCCATACTGATGAGCTGGACCTTTCCATGCCATTTATTCATTTCCCCTAATCGTTTAAGGGAATGAGCCTAAAAAATGAGGCAGATCCAAGGCTCAAGCGGACCAAACCACATGAAGTAGCGATGATAATGACACCTATTGTTGAAACGTTCCTAGAGCCCACCGTGAAGTTTATTTGCCATCCAACCTTTTTCATAAGGTCACATAATCCTGGGTGAAGGGAAAACACAAATAAGAATACGTATACCTAAATGAAGGGTAAACACAAGTTGTATACCTGAATGAAGGGTAAACACAAGTTGAATCCAAAACTTATGTGGCCCCCAAAATTTTTTAATGGTGTGCATTTAATCCCCACTATGTAGTCCGAACCTAGGGCGCTTGAAGCTGAATCTTGACGGCTCGTCTAGAGGAAATCCCGGCCCCTCAGGGTGTGGTGGTGTCTATCGAGGCAACAGAGGTGAGTTCAAGTTCACCTTCTCAAAGGGATATGGTCAAGGATCCATCTTTCTTACAGAGGTGAAAGTAGTGGTAGATGGCCTCTCCATCTGTATTGACAAGGGGTTTAGCTTGATTGAAGTGGAAAGTGATTCCCTTGTAGCTGTAAAGATGTTCTCCAGCCTGGGAGATGCTCCCTAGAGCGTCTTCTATTGGAAGAAGAAGTTTGAGTCTTTTCGGTCCGCTGGAATTGTGTCCATTAAGCATGTCCCGAGAGAAGCCAGCAGGGTTGCTGATAGCCTAGCCCACTGAGCCAGCGTTAACCAGCAATTTAGGATCTTCGGCAATGCCTCTGAGCTTCCCTTACTGTCCCATGGAAAGCTAGTCCTAGACAGGGCTGGTTTGGGAGGGGTGTGGATCTCCTAAGTTTCCTTTGTTTTTGTTTAGTTCCTTACGATAGATGGGCCTGCCCGAATGTGCAGGGTTTTCAGCCGGGGTCTCAGGATTTTTTTTGTTAGCTTGATCCCCCATATCTGTATAGTCTCCAGCCATTTCAATGAAATGTTCTTTTTTGAAAAAAATAAAAAAATCCCTACCATGTAGTCTATTTGAGCCTTGGATCTGCCTCATTTTTGGGCCCTATAGAGTTCCTATTGGACCGATTCTGTCCAGCGGGGCAGGACCCAATCCACTTCCTGTGAAGACAAATTACAGAAGTGGTGCACATTCAAGTTAAAAAAGTCCTAAGATTTGGACAATCTGGGATATTTTTATTGCTTTGTGGTCCATCCTCAGTAGAACACTATACCAATTGGAGAACTCAAGTGCACTGCGTAAAGTTGTACACTAGACATACTTGTATGTAAATTCGTATGGTTAGTGGATTCAACTAATACAACACTGATCAAATAGACGAGCTTGATGTGATATTAACAGTTTAATTTTGGCCCATCATTTTCTTTTTACCATCCGTTGATAGCCACCAACTAGATGGTTAGATAATCAGGTAAGCATGATTTAATAATGGACCAATTTTGTTGATTTGGATTGAAGCATAGGTATGCCATGGGGGATTCAACACCCTTTAAGAGATACTGGTGACACACTAGCTTTTCTATTGTGTGCCTGAGTTGCTCCTCATGTGTCCATGCAAAGAAGGGGTCGGGACAAAACGGACGCAGATTGCATCCTACTTCACAAGGATGTAAGTAGGCAGGGATATGTGGGGCCTACCGTAATGCCTTTGTTTTATTCACGTGGTATTGTTGTATCCTATTTTTAACCGTTCCTCAAATAGCCGATCAGAAAATAACACGTATCGTTGCACGGAAATGTATAGCATGCGAAAGATCTTTAGAGATATTAGGAGCACTTTCTATGAAAGTATAACAAGCACTAAGCTGGATGATACACGTCACTTGAGGATGAGGCACGCCAAGAAGTCAAAGAAGCATAAAGCGGTTGGGTGGAAAAGAAAAGTTAGAGGGACACGAAGAGACAAAAAGATCTGGAAGACAAAATGACAACCATTTAGCGACCATAACTTTTGAAATAAAGAAGAGAAACACCTGAAGAGAAGCTACAACAAATATCTATAAATAACAATAAGTTCTGCAAAGCAAATCATCTCATACCGATCAAACAAGCCAATCACTTTATCTTTCCTTATCATAACTTTAACTATATCTTAGGAGTATCAATAATCTTTAGTGTGTGGTAATCTTTAGTTGTAATCCAAGTTTATACTTTTGTGCTGGACTATTTCTATTCTCAATACAAGTTCATCTTTCAAAAATGCTTCTTGCATTTGCTCCTTACAATTGATTGTAAGTATTTCCTTTTTTTTTTTTTCCAATCATGATCATCTTACTACTTCTCAGAGCATAGTCATATACGCTCACATTTGACGTATCTTCCTATCTTGGTGCTTGGGATCAAGTTATTTGGTTTGAATCGAGCTACACAACCGATTTTGTCACACCTGCACACACCACACGTGACCAAAACCAAGCCAAGTGCCAACAAGTACATCTATTTTGAATGATTATTTTGAGGGCATTACCCCAAGAAGGAGGCAGAACCAAGGATCAAGTGGGTGACACAATGGGGATTGAAGCAATAGAAGTATTGATGAAGCTAATATTTGTGTTTTCCTTTGTCCAGGTCCATGTTACCTGATAATTAGGTTGCATGAAAAATAAACATCAGAATTAGCCATGAGTTTTCAATTGTGGGCGTTATCATATATGTGCATCAATTGTGGGCGTTATTATATATGTGACAAGTGCAGATCATCTATGTTGAAGTCACGGGAAATTTCAATGCCATCGCTTCTCATTCATCCACATCCTTTCTGATGACTCCCACTCACAAAATAGGCCCAATTTCTCTCCTAAATAAATTGCCTGCTACACAATACAACTTTTAACATGAGAAACTTTTTTGAGTCCCACCATAATTTTTATGTTAGATCCACACCGTCCATTAATTTCTCTAGATGATTCTAGAGCACGAGACCACAAATGAGGTACATCAAAATGGACCACATGAAAGAAAGTAGTGGGGATTGAACAATTTACCATAGAAACCTTCCTAGAGCCGACTCTGAGGCTCATTTTCCATCTAATCTATTCATTAGGTTACACATACTTCAACAATAGCATCAATTCTTATTTTTTCCTGTGGTGTGGTCCACTTTAACTTTGTATCCGCCTTGTTTTCAGGCTCATATTCTAAAATGCTATGAAAATATGGATGGATAGTATGGATCTAAGAAATAGATCATCATGGGGCCCCATCTAAATTTCACATGTCAAGAAATTCTGTTGGTAGTGTGGTGCAACACATTCAGGGAGAAGAAAATTAGAAGAGTTGAGATGAGGAACTCCTGTGGGCCTCATCATGATATATGTATCAGATCCACACCATCCATCCATTTTTCCATAACATTTTAGGGAATGAGACCAAAATTGAGGCATATCCAAGGCTCAAGTGAGCCACACTACAGGAAACAGTGGGAACTTGTTCTTGGGGCCACGGAAGGCTCTGATCAAGCTGATATTTGTGTTTTCACTTCCTCTAGGTCTGTGTAAGCTTACGAAGAGGTTAGATGGCAAATAAACCTCACAGTGGACTCTAGGAAGGTTTCAACGGTACTAGTCATTCAATCCTTGCTGCTTTTAGTGGTGAGGTCCACTTGAGGTTTAGATGTGCCTATTTTTGGGCTTATGCTCTAGAATGATCTGTAAAAATTAATAGACGGTGTGGATTTATCACATAAATCATGGTGCCCCAAGTAAGTTCCACACGTTAAAAGTCAGGTGATGTAGTACGCAATCTATTCTTGTTTCGTAATATAGTGTTATCAGTGATGATGTAGACCGATGATAAGCGACGACACTAAATTTTCTTTTGCCTAGAGGTGTACACTAAATTTTCTTTTCTTAGGCTTGACCACTAGCTGACCCTAGCTCGAACTCGACTCGGCTTGGTCTTCGAGCTTGACTGGCCAGCTTAAATCGGTTCGGTCAGTAGCTCGGGCCAGTTCGAACGGGGTTCACCTTTGCGGCATTTTCACAAACACATGGACCACACCTTCAAAGTCTCACTGTTCGTAAAACAATAGTGGCAATTTTATGGGTATTTCATCAAACACCTTGTAGGCAACATCAAAATCAAGAAAAATGGGTATTTGTTTTACATACATACCTTCCTTGCCACCGGCTGACACTTCGTTTGGTCATTTCATCAAACACTTGGTGAGCAACATTAATGTTAAAGTAACCGAGTCACTGAACTAGTTTGATCTGAGTTTGATTCGAGTTGGGGTTCGATTTGAGTTGAGTCGAGCTCGGCCAAGCTCGAACTCAGTTTGAAATTTTTTCGAGCTAAAAAATTCAGCTCTACTCGGCTTGAACTCAGTTTCGAACCGAGTAAAATGAAGCTTTTTCGAGTCAAGTGGAGCGAGCTAATCGAGCTAACTCCGTTCCTGTACATCCCTACCTGTACAGAAGATCGGTGCTCCATTATCATCATTGCTTCATGTGGTGTGGTACACTTGAGCCTTGTACATGATTCCTTTTTTTAGCTCAAAATCTAAAATGATTTGTCAAAATGATGTGGATAAAACAAATACATCAAGTTGGCCTACTTACCTTTTTTTTTTTTTTTTTTTGCTCAGAGCCTAAAATGATCTTTCAAAATGTACGAAGGGGATTTAACTGGACGGCAGCGTGCAGCTGACATCAAACATAACGTTAGGCAAAGCATGTTTGAAGGTTGTTTCATTTAGTGGGTGCTGATTGGTACCGGTAGCCTCATGGCCAATCGAATCCTGCCACCTCTCTCCTGCTCTACGCAGGTACGGGTAGGGCAGTACCTAATCCACTCCCGCAAAAAACTACATCAGTTGTTTAAAAAGGCAAAGACTGTCTAAGTCCTTCGGTGCGGCTTGCGGGGTAGTAGATCCAGACCGTCCATCAGGAAGGTCTTATCTTGGATGGCCCGTTGCCCAAAAACACACCAATTAATCAATCCGTACCACTGAGCTGATCCTATCCATGAATGAGTACTCCGCATTGAAAACCATATAAAAAAGATCATCCTGGCCATTACTTTCACACCCTCAAATTTTAACTATCTATCCAATTTCATGTTCACCGTCCATTTAAAGTCTGCCAATTCAACGTTTAGGATTATCTATTAGTGAGTCATCAGCGAGCAAACCCTCTAGATGGAGTGATGGACACTTTAGACCCACCACCCCACCTGCCACGTATAAGGTGATGGCCAAGAAAGGCTCTTTCCAATTCGATCCGCGTTTTCAGTCAAACCGTGGACTCGACTCAAGTTCTTGTTATACCCGACTGAGTCCCAGTCCAAACATCCCCTAACACAAGCTTTCCACCCAAAATGTTCAAAAGCAAAGCTATACATATGCCCGTTCCTTCCATCCTCTCAGCTATATAAAACACAATCTTTCTTAGAAAGCATCCCTCATCAAGAAAATTTTCTTCTTTCTTCACGTTCATGGCTTCTCACTTAACAAATCTCTTACCACCAACATCCATCATTTTCCTCCTCTTGATCTCGTCCTTCCCACCGCTTGTGGTCGCAAGGCCTCTGGACGTAGAATGGGGACCCATGAAAGGATTAGTGGTCTTAGAGTCCCTACAGAAAGGCCCTGTGACATCTTCAGGGCCTTCTGGGTGCACATACGTGCCAGGGAAAGGTGGCCGCCCGTGCGTGCTCAATGGGAGGACTTTTGCGGTCCATGCGCCAGCTGGGACACTTGTGTCTAACGATGTGATTCTCCATTTTGGAGACACTGCTGTTGATAACAAAATGGACGACTAAGATTAGAGGTCCTGATGTTAATAACAAAGTGGGCCACCAAGATCAACGCCGTGATCATGCTGTTTTGATCAAGTCGGTCCAAAACTACAACATATATAATCACCGGGCACATGAAAATGTACGTGCTTCCGTTGTTAGTTTTTTTTTTTTTGGGTAACAACCCTCTTAAAAGAGCAATTGTATGGTGTGTTTTTATTTATTTTTTAATAAAACATGTAATTTCATGTAATTTCATGCATAACAACTGAAATTTATAATTAATTATTAACGTTACTCTCTCTCTCTCTCTCTCTCTCTCTCTCTCTCTCTCTCTCTCTCTCTCTCTTTTCCTCTCCTCTTTGAGGAGAGAAATGTTGTAATTGCCGGACTTGGCCTGAGTTTAAGTACCGGAATACTCTGTGTAACACCTGAATTGGGTGCAGTACCCCAAGCTCTGTGAATATGACATCTACTCCATCCATCAAATGCACTAATAATTTTCACCTTACAACGAAAAAACCAGCCCAAACTCAGGTGCACACCACAAGGAATTCCCTAAAATCACGCCAAAAACCTTTATTTTCATGTAACGTGGTTTGCCTAGCTTGTGGATTCCACTGAGTTTTTAAATATCTCTTCATCTTGCATACTCAATTTGTGAGTGGTGCATGTGGCTTGAAAAGCCAATATATATTGTATTGATTTTAACTGTTGAATTGATGATCTTGTCTGTAGATCATAATGCCTATGATTAATGTATGGGCATTTGATTAATGCCATAATTTATATGCGGGTATATTAAATTAGAGATGTATCTGATTAAAGTAGAGAGTTTTGCCCTCGAGAACTTGAGTTTCATCATAACAGCCACTAGTCTGGTGAGAATTGTGTTATGTGAATTTTAATGTCTTGTTTGATATATAACCACCAAGCAAGTTTTAAATTGAACCAGAGATTATCCTTATGTGGTCATCCTGTATGAGGAAACAAATGAAAAATTGAAATGGGAAGTCTCTGCCGTTAGGTTGACGACAAGGTTATCTTTGCCCTATCCTCCATATGAGTGTTAATAATCGTGGACATAAGATCTTGATATTAAACTCGTTGGATACTTGTATTGGATGATTACTTTAAGTCTCTCTGGATTGAAAAACTCACCGTTCTTGATCTACATCGACCTATGTATGCACTACTTTTTACTAATTCTTAAACTTTATGACATATGAGGAGTTCAAGTTCTTGATGTAATGTCTTTTGGCCGGAATTCGGAGACTCGATTATATGATTCATGCGTAAATGTTATTAGGTTCATGCATTAGGATATGACTGGGTTCTATATGATTTAATAATGGATCCACTAGTTATTAATATTCTTATGACTGATATATGATAGAATAGACTATCTCTATTAAGTGATTTTTCGCTAACATCGGCACAAATTTTTTCTTTTTAAATTAAATGATTTTAACAATTGATCATTTGTTTTAACCATTAAAAGATGTTAATCACACTTAATGATAATTTGAAGGTTGAGAACTTGCTGTCCACTTCTTGATTTGTATGATATTAGATCAAAGTGTGTATTACCGTGATAAATGAGGGGATTGAGTCAATGTAGGTACATGTTTAAATAAAATTATAAACTTTAGATATAATAGGGTATACTTTATATAAGGTGGTGGACCATCATTTGTTCTTCAAATCATATTCCCTCCTTAGAAATAGATCATATGCCAAAGTGATTAAGAGAGAGCATTAGACATTCATCCTCCCTCCAGGGTCACCACATAAATAAAGAAAATTGAGAAAAAAGGGGAGAGAAGAAGAGAGAAAACACTCCCCACTTCTTTGCTTCCATCCCACGTGTACATGTGTGGGGCTCACCTTTGGATAGCTCTTAGTTTGCCTTAACCCTATTCTAGGTAGTAACATATTGGCTCCTCTCCACTCCTCAAGCGAATCTTCTCCGTTGAAGGCATGACAGTTGCTGTATGTGTACATGGTTTTCAATGGTAATGATCTATTAGACACAATTGTGACGCTTTATTTATTTATTTATATGCATAGACTTGAAAATATCTAAACAATGACCATAATGGTTAATATATCAAACTTAAGACTTTTGAAAATTTACTACATTTTGAAGCCCTAACATGCACCACATTAAAGGATTGGATGAAACAAACAAACCATGGTGGGCTCCACACTTGAACAATCGTTGTCGTCCACTCAGGTCACTCCCTTTGATGTGACGTACCTTAGTCATTTGGACGGCCTTGCTCCAAGGGCACACATGGTGGGCAAAGGTGAATGCCACACACATAGCAGAGTGCGTTGCCACAGTTTAAAAACCACAAACTTGATTTTACTCAACTTACTGTCAACAACTATAAATTAAAGGGAATTTTCTGAATAACTATCTATCTTTCAAGCTATTTCATAAACTCGTGCTTTTAAAAATAACTGCTTGCTATCATATACCCTCTGGTTTATAAATTGTATTTTTTAATTGACGAAACAACCCTCTTTCAATCATGTGGCGTGTTCCACCAGAGACTTTGACAATGATCTTGAAAAGGATGGATGGTCGGGATAAAAATATATATCATGGAGGGGCCCACAGAGCACCGCCCACTATGGCCACTGGAGCTAGCGTGGTGTACCACACACCACACATCAGGGACCTCCATGGTGTGTTGAGGTCACCAAGTCATTTGGTCCACCATGATGTATGTGTTATATCCACACCATTCATTCATTTTGTGAGATCATTTTAAGATACCTCTGAAAATGAGGCGATACAAACCTCAAGAAGAACACACTAAAGACAGCAATGGCGACAATGATGCTTACCGTTGAAATCTTTCTAGGGCCCACCGTGATATTTATTTGCCATCGAACGTGTTTAATTATAAGGTCAAAAAGTCATGGATGAATGAAAAAAAATAACAAATACCATTTTTATCCACGGCTTTTGTAGCCCCGAATAAATTTCAATGGTAGGTGTTCACTGGCCACTACTTTTTGTGCTGTGGTCCACTTGAGGATTGGATCCACTTTTTTTTTTTCATGCACTAAAATGATCTCACAAAATCGATGGATGATTTTGATATAACACATATATCGTAGTGGGACGCACATAACTTGGTTAGGTAAGTAGAGATTCAATGATGATGTAGGCCCGGTCGTGGACACTTTCATGGTTGAGATGGGCCAGAGAAGGCCCGATCAGAGGCGAAAGTGAGCAGGACTTTCAAAACCTTAAAACAGTCTATCTCACAAATCAGAATGAGTTTTTCAACATATCATATATTATTGTGGGGTAGGAGAAGCTACTTTAGCCAACTAACCCGCTATGCCAAGTTTCCCATGCCCGATTTGTGAGATTCCATCAGATTGACAGCGGAAAGTCCATTTTATTTTTGTTTTTATTATAAATAGTGGGTTTTAAATCGATCATAACTCTTGATCCTTTGAGTTTTAGGAGTGTGTCAAATATGATAAGGGCTTAGAAAAATTAGGAGAATAACACGGTTGGGCCAAATTGGATATATACTTACTATTTTTGGCTGAAAACCATGAAGTCTAGTAGGAATCATGACCGTCTATAAATAATAAGTTTACTGTTTATAGTAAGTCATGTTTTTAAGGAGTTTGAGTCTAAAACTCCGTCTTAAGTTTGAGTTCACTATTTAAATGATTGTAATTTCATTTTTTTTTATAAAAATCATCAATCAATTTATTTGGAATTTATTAAATATTATTTTCTATTTTCATTCCTCTTGGATTCAAGGAATCTTGGTGAGGAGTCCAAGTGCTCCATGAATTTAGAGTAGTTATCCTTGAGGAAGATAGTGACCGACCTCATCACATCCTTCCCTTTGTCAAATGACCACTATGGAAACATTCGAATGGCTACAAAAGTTTTGTATTAGGTAAGTTTTTTGTTTTTTCACTTCATCATCCCAGTGGGAATGACCTTATAAATGGTTTGGATGGCATTAAAACATCAAGGTGGATCCCAAGAAGGTTTCAACGTTAAGCATTTCTTTCTCCAATGTTTCCTCTTATGTGGCCCACTTGAGTTTTGGATCTACCTCATTTTTTATTATGTGTCCTAAAATGAGCTCACAAAATAGATGGATGGGGTGGATTTCCCACAAACATCACCATGAGTCCCCACCTAGATTTCCCACAAACATCACCGTAAGCCCCACCTAACATTCCAACGTAGGAACTTCCTATGAAAGCCTTGGTAAGAAATTTGCACCTGCAATCCAGGGCACGGTAGATCCCTAACTGTGCGCCACTATTATGTATGTGCCTTATACCTCCACACTGTCCAAAAACAGATCCAAATCTTATGTGGACCACACCATAAGAAACAGTCCTTATTGAATCCCCACCATTAAAAACTTCCTCCAAGCCACTAGAATGTTTACTTTGTGGGATCTTTATTGTAGAATTGACGGATCGTCTATGCATCAACAATGAAGATTCAAAACCATAAACTAAAAGTGTACCTGATTGGGAAGACATTCCGCCGACAGGAATCTTGATCTTCCGCACCTTACACCTTTAGGAGAACCTTTAATGAGACTAGGGTTTTCTCACTTGTGTTGGTGAGGGGACCAAGACGTCTATATATAGGAAAGAGGACTAAAAGCTTACCCATCACACTTCTCCCTCTAGGGTCTATACACCATAGGTTTCCATTTCTGGCTTAATAACTAAGTATAGGAACCACGGTTCAAGCGTCCCGTCCCAAACCTATTTACAATGATCACAACTGTAGTGAGGCCTACTGAAACGCTCAATCTAAATAATCTAACGGTTAGATTTGATGATTATGTATGGCCCACCTGATAGGAGTTTTACATTCTCCCACTTGGGCTACACTGATATCTGAAAGAAAATAAAACATTTTATTTTAATTGTGAAAATAATTTTGAAAAATGCATTTGCTTTTGAAAGTTCCTAATGGGCGCCATACTGAATTTCAAAACAATACCGTTGGATAATTATAAATAACACTTGTCAAACTCGGTCCATCAAGACTACAGATATTGAATCATGGTATCAACACAACATTTATAAATTGCGAAGTGCGATGAATTATGGTCAAAAATACCAATAGCCTCAACGACATGGATCAAAGATATGGGGTGTGGTATGAAGATTGCACATCTAATGTGATCATATGTGCCTATCTTCAAGTTGTCCATCTGAACATGTCACCAAGATACAAACCAAATTCTTATTTACTCAAAACTGAAAGTATACACTGAAGGAGAAATAAGATATAAACTGAATAACATAATCATCAATGCATATAAAAGAGATCTTTGAAATGTCCGTACATAATCGGATCAAAATTGAAAACTCCCACTACTGAAATACATCCTTGGGATCTACAACTCTCATAGGCGTCAGATGTTCCTTAAAGAGCGTAATAGGAAGATCTTTAGTGAGAGGATCTGCTATCATCTACCTCGTGCCGATGAGTTCTACAGACACCTGATGATTCTGAACTCTCTCCTTGACAACAAGATACTTAATGTAAATATGTTTTGACCTTGATGAATGCTTGTTGTTGTTGGAGAAGTTAACTGCAGCTGAACTATCACAATAGATTTTCAATGGTTTTGGGATCATCTGTACAACCCGTAAACCAGAGAAAAAACTCTAAAGCCAGATTGCCTGACTCGTGGCTTCATGATAAGCTACATACTCTGCTTCCATGGTAGAAGATGTCATAATCGACTATTTTATGCTCTTCCATGATACGGCTCCACCACCCATCATGAATACATAGCCTGAGGTGGACTTCTTGCTGTCGAGACAGCCTGCAAAATCTACATTTGTATATCTAACCAGCTCTAAGTGGTCGGATTTTCTGTACGTGAGTGCGAAGTCCTTTATCCTTTGCAGGTAACGCAATACTTTCTTAACAACTATCCAATTATTCATCCCTGTATTGCTAAGGTACCTGCCCAATATTCCAACCATAAAAGTAATATCCGGGCGCGTACAAACCTGAGCACACATGATGCTCTTTACTGCTAACGCATACGGAATATCTTTTATTTTGTCCCTTTCTAGGTCATTCTTATGACATTAAAATTGGCCAAACCTGTCATTTTTTACAATAGGTGCTTGGCCAGGTGCAGAACCTTGCATGTTAAACCTTTCGAGAACCCTATTAATATAGGCCATCTGCGACAAGTCAAGCAGTCCACGTGATCTGTCCCAACTAATCTTAATGTCGAAGACAAATGATGCATCACCAAGATCTTTCATCTCAAAGTTTTAAGATAGAAGTTTCTTAGTCTCACGCAACAATCCAATATCACTATTGGCCAACAAAATGTCGTCAACATACAAGACTAAAATAATAAACTTAAACCCACTGAATTTCACATATATACACTCATTTGGAGTGTTTGCAATAAAACCATATGAGGAAATAACTTCATGAAACTTTAGGTACCACTTCGTGATGCCTGTTTCAACCCATAAATGGACTTCTTAAGCTTACAGACCAGAAGTTCTGAGCCTTTGTCTTTGAAACATTCTAGTTACAATATATATACGTTCTCACTTAGGTCTCCATTGAGAAACACTGTTTTTACGTCCATATGATGTAGCTATAAATCCATATGAGCCACAAGAGCTATAATGATCCTAAAGGAGTCTTTCTTGGATATAGATGAGAAAATCTTCTTAAAGTCAATGCCCTCACATTGACTGAAACCCTTTGTAACTAGTCTGCCTTTATACCTTTCGATATTGCCTTTAGAGTCCCGTTTGGTCTTGAATAGCCACTTACAACCAATTGGCATAATCCCTTTAGGCAATTCAATAAGGTCCCAGACTTTGTTGTCCTTCATGGATTTCAATTCATCCTTCATGACATCAAACCATTGAGAAGAATTAATACTTTGTTCGACTTGTGAAAAAGATACAGGATCCTTTTCAGCCCCAATGTCAAAATCATGCTCCTACATATAGACGATGTAATCGTTTGGAATCACAGATCTTCTCTCTTTATGTGATCATCTTAAAGGCTCATTATTCTGAATTGAGTTTTCTATTTCCTCATCAGTGGGTTGTATTTAAGGCTCTACATGGTCATTTATAGGGATCTTAGGGTCCACTGCTGGATGGATGACCATGCTGCACTGAATGATTGTGGTGGGAATCACAATCCGTTCTTCCTCAAATACAATATTTCTTAAGTTCATACTCTCACTATCTTCAGTATTCTAAATAAACATAGCATTCACAGTCTCAATGACTCTCATGGAATAGGATAAACAATAGAATCTGAATCCTTTGGATCTTTCTGGGTATCCAATAAAGAAACAACTAACCGTTCTAGGGTCAAGCTTTCTGGTTATATGGTTTGACCTTTGTAGGACAACCCCATATATGAAAGTATCTTAAACTAGGCTTTCGCCCTATCCACAATTTATATAAAGTTTTCATTATAACTTTATTAGGGACTCTATTACGGATATGTATAGCTGTTTTTAACGCATTACTCCACAAAGATTCTGGCAACGTTGAATTATTAATCATGGACCGCACCATATCCTTTAGGGTGCGATTTCGCCTTTTTGCTACACCATTCTGCTCTAGAGTACTAGGCATGGTATACTCGGCGACGATGCCACAATCTTATAGGTATCTAGCAAATGACCCTGGATTATGCTTAGATTCGTCATACCTTCCATAGTATTCACCACCACGGTCGGATCTGACGACTTTTATCATTTTATCGAGTTGATTATCAACTTCGACTTTATATATTTTAAATGTATCCAGGGTATCTGATTTGTCGTTAATAAGGTACAAGTACCCATAACGAGAGTAGTTATCTATGAAAGTGATAAAATACTTTTGTCCATTCTAAGATGCTGAAGGGAACGGTCCACAAATGTCTGTATGAATCACTTCCAAGAGTCCTACACTCCTAGTGTCACCCTTTTTCTTGGTTCGAGTCTGTTTACCTTTAATGCAATCTATGCAGACTCCAAAGTCTGAGAAATCTAGAAAGTGAAGAATTCCTTCACGCACAAGCCTTTTCAATCTCTCACGAGAGATATGGCCTAATCGCCTATGCCACAGCATGGAGGAATTTTTACAATCTAATCTTAGCTTAATGCCTTTAGTGTTTGAAACTTTTTCCTGGTTCGAGTCTGTTTGGAACTTTTTCTACAAGCTGTTTGATATTCCTTTCATCCAAAACCAACCTCTTCTTCATAGATTACAGTAATGGACAACAAAGGCCAGTTTCAAATCCAGGTTTAAGATGCTGATTGGTTTTACCCCCTCCTCTAGCATGTGGGAAATTTGGCTAAGCAGAAATTCTGCCCGGTTCGAGGGCAAAGTCATGTCAGCTAGCTCGATCATCCATAAAGTTACATGTTGGCTGAGAGAGATTGCCCCCTCCATTCCTGCCCCTCACAAGAAATCCCTATCTAAATCCATCACCCTCTAGCTTCTCAAAATAAACAATCCCTCTCCGTCTGAAGGAAGGAAGCCTATTCTTGTCACTTGGGCCAAGCCTCCAACAGGGTGGCTGAAGCTCAACACAGACGGTTCTTCGAGAGGTAATTCGGGCCATAGTGGTGGTGAGGGTGTCTGTAGGGATTGCCAGGGTCGGTTTATCTTTGCATTCTCGAGAAGTTACGGGGTAGCTTCAAACAATTTTGCGAAAGCTCAGGCCATATTGGATGGATTGATCATTTGCTCTAACCTTGGGTTAACCAATATTGTAGTGGAATCAGATTCCAAGCTCATAGTAACAGCGACTACGGACCCTTCAGCCCCCAATCCCTAGAATATTTGGCACATCATAGGTGCAATTCACCAAATAAGGCGGAGGCTCAATCTTTCTTTTGGCCACATCTATCACGAAGGGAATTCGGTGGCCAATGCATTGGCGAGGCTAGCTAGTGAAGAATGCCCAGAAATGATATTTCATTCCCGCTCTCTCCTCCCGAGGTTAGTTAGGGGATTGCTAGTTCTTGACAAAATAGGTTTAGGGTCTCTTAGAAATCTTTGATCTTTGATGTTTTGCATTTTCCAGCGTAGTCCTGCTGGCCTTTAGGCTTGTTCCGGGAAGCAATCGGTCGCTTCTCTGTCCATTTGGAGCTTTTTTCTTCTATATTTAGCTCAGTTAGGGGGTACATGATAGGTGAGGCCCGTCTCTTTTTGTTGGGACCCACCCGAAGGTCTGGAAATTTCTGTGGTTAATGAATTGGTGGCATGAGCCCACTTTCCTTTTTTTAAAAATGTCTTTAGTGTTTCCATGTGATGAGTTAATACTGTATACATGTGAAACATCCAAATCTAGCTGATAAAGGTTATTTGCTAAAGTGCCAGAACCAATCGTAACCGAATCATAGGAAATACTTAATTTTTCATTTCCAAATTTAAACTCATAACCGAATTTGTCTAAATGGGAAATGACAACCAAAATGATCTTTATAGAAGGCACACAAATAATATCTACTAGATCAAGAAAGTGTCCTGACGATAACTTAAGCCTACAGACTCCAATAGCTTCCACGTCTTCTCTAATGTCATTCCCTATATAAACCGATCTTTCTGTATCAGTTGGTGTCTGAATTTGGAGCATATCCTGTGTGGAATTACATATGTGAATAGTTGCACCAGAGTCTATCCACTAGGAGTCTGTGTCCATATCAGCTAAATTAAATTCAAAACAGACTAAAACTTGATTCTTACCCTTAGAAACAACTCATTCTTTAAATTGTGTGCAATCCTCTGTAGGACCCATAGAACGATTTCCTAAATGGTGCTTCTTTTTCTTAAAGTTGGACATAGTAAGCAAAGGTATGGAATTATACTGGTTTGGAACATTGTAAACAATCATGGCTAGACATAAAAAAAACTCCCATTAATGAATGAACAAGTCCCACATAATTTACATGAACATAAACTTCAAACATTATGCATGTATTAACATTCAATTGATTTGGGCCTTCAATCAAATGACCCAGAATGATGATGGGCCATAGTCATCAAATTCTGGCAAGAGCCTGGCATATCATTATGATTCCTCATTTGGGTGAAATTACAATATACAGAAGGCTCTACTAAACATGAAGCTAACCAGTGCTAGTGAAATAAATCTAAGATGTCCATCACCTTTGGGCAAAATGAATATCTTAAAGTTATATCAGCATCACCAATCATTTCACCTCGCTCATATCCTGCCAAGCGATGATACCTCTTTGTTTTAACCACCGCCCGCTATGGATAGGAACGCAACTGAATGCAATCCTATAATGGAAGGTCACCGAATTCCATATACTGAAGTCTGAAAGTAAAAATTTTCACCAATTGAGGTCACTTTGGTGACTAACACAACTAGTTCCAATCCAACTCTCAGACTCAAGGATTGCTATATAGTCCTGCCCATAACAAATCATTCAGTAGAAGTTCTGATTCGGCCCAAAAAACAACTGATGTTGACAAAAAAAAAATATTCTAAAGTGATGGTTGGATTAAATTATTGATGGTCAATAACTTAATATCAACCGTAAATATATGGGTAATGGCCTTATTTGGGTCAGATTAAAACTGAATAACAATTTTAACCATATATACTTAATTACATGAGCCATCTATCAAGTAAAACCCACCAACCATCAATTAAACCATATGAGTTTTACTTGTGCTAAAAAATGGGCCAAGTACAATTATTGCGAGGTTAAAATCATCACCTTCAGACAATGAGCTCAAATATCCAAAATGGGCCCAAAATGTCTAAAAAGTAGTACATAAAGCTAATTGGTTGGGACTAAAATTGAGTCATAGTTCAAATTGAAATGGCCCAAAATCAAGTCCAATCACTGCCATTCAAGAAAGCACAATAGCTAACTTGGATTAAACAGCAACCAGGCCCAATTTTGAGTGCTATAAATAGTTCAAAACATGCCCAGTGAGTAGTCTAGGTGTTAGACACAATAATAGATCCACTTCCCAAGAGACAGACCCAAACCATGGCCCAAGCAATCATGAGAACTAGGCCTGAACAACCAAAATGGGCCCTAAAACATTATCTAATGGGCCAAAATTGGCTTAGAGTATGCTAAAAATGGGCCCACATGCTGAAAATGAGCCCAAAGCCTGGCCGTTTGAAACACTCAAATAGGTCCAAGCACTAGACCTAAGCCTAAGGTCTGGCTCGTCAAAACACCAGGCCCAAAAGTAGGCCCAGTACAATCCAAGGAATCCAAATCCCTATCCAAAACAGGGAAACCAGAAAGAAGAACCTTAAGGGCTCTTACCTAAAACCATAGCCGCAATCACATTCAACCATCATGGGAAATGACAATCAATTGTCGTTGCAGGGGCGGGACTAGCAGATGGATCTGATTGAGGAGGTGAAGCAGAGGTGGGTTTCCGCCATTAATGGCCAATGGCGGTGCTGAAAGAGGAAAGGGGATTTGCAGAGGGTGGCTGCCATGGGTACCAGCCCTAGTTGCGGCTGCTGCCACTGGTTCAGAGGTGGCTTTCTCCAGATGCGGCAGCCAGCTTTCTCCAAGTGCGGCAGCCATTAATGGTAGTCGCTTGCTCTCAGCCATGATCAGTTTCATCCCATTCAAACGGCATTAGCAATGCCGCTGCATCTGATGATCGATCTGGGATCTGAATCCATTGCCGCGATTGGATTCTCCCTCATGGCCATGGCTGCCAGCGGATTACAGATTATCTGAAGCAGGCCATGACGGTTGGCAACGACACAATCTTTCTGAATTGGGTTCTTCACCCAGAATGTATCATTGCCAGGCAGGGGTAATAACCCTCAATTCCACAACTGCTAAACCATGACCGTCATGGCTACAGATCTAATACGGGGCTATCAAAATCCATATTTTGCATATGAAACAATGATGCAACCCTCTGTAAGGTCTACAGCCATGGTTGCCCTCTCAAAGTCTTATAATGGAAAATTCAATCCATCCACTGCGGGATTCCAATCCCTTTTAGGATTCGACGGTGTTCTGATTCTGAAGAGATCCAATCTTGCATATAAAAGAACTCCAAGATCAATGCATAGTGTCTCTGATACCAACTGTGGGATCTTTATCGTGGAATTAATGGATCATTATGCATCAACAATGGAGACTCAAAACCATAAACGGAAAGTGTACCTGATTGGGAAGACATTCCGCTGACAAAAATCTTGATCTTTTGCACCTTACACTTTTAAGAGAACCTTCAATGGAACTAGGGTTTTCTCGCTTGTGTTGGTGAGGAGACCAAAACGTCTATATATATAGAAAAGAGGGCTAGAAACTTACCCAACAGGGTCTGCACACCGTAGGTTTCCATATCTGGCTTAATAACCAAGTATAGGGATAGCGGTTCAAGCATCCCGCCCCATACCTATTTACAATGATCACAATTGTAGTGGGGCACATTGAATCGCTCAATCTTAATAATCTAACGGTCAGATCTGATGATCATGTGTGACCCACCTGATAGGGGTCTTACATACTTTCCATCCAACCTGTTGATGAGGTCACTAGGACCTAGGTAAAGAGACCACACAAATAGCAGCTTGGTCCAATACTTTTGTTCCAACAAAAAGTTTTTAATGGTTGATTACCACTGTTTTGTGTAAAATGATCCACTTGAGATTTGCATATGCTTCATTTTTTGGATCATGCCCTAAAATGAGTTTTCAAAACGGCTAGACGGTGCGGATATAAGTCATATACATCAAAGTGGGCCCCACAGTCAGGGATCTTACCCACCTTGGTGGATTCGTGATCCAATATGCAAGTCGTGTCCCATGTTTCTGTAACCACCGCTGCAAACTTCCTAGGGCCCACCGGACCCATCCAACCTATTCATAAGACTACGGCCGGAGAAATGGAGAAAGGGAAGACACAAAATCAATTTGATCTAAACTTTCAAGGCCCTAACATGTTTATAATGGTAGGTATTTCATCAACAGCGTTTCCTGTGGCAGGGTCCACCTACGCTTTGGATCTGGCTCAATTTTGGGCTCATGGCCTAAAAGAAGATCACAAAATAGATGGATAGCATAGATCACACACATACATAAAAAGAGGGTCCTGGAGAATCCTTCCACGACTGCCCCTTGCATTAGTTATAACCATAATAAAGTAAAGGTTTAGTGGCAAATTCACCATTTAAACAAGTTAACGCACAATTTCATGCACTATAGGTATAACCATAAAAAAGTAAAGGTTTAGTCGCGAATTCATCGTTTAGACAAGTTCATGGCACAATTTCATTGTTGACCGTTAGCCAAGGTAAGCGGATTTCTCGTGAAGGCCTTTCCCATGAAGATCATGCGCAAGGATTTTTGTGTGGGGCCCACTATGATGTTTATGATAAATCCAATCTGTCCATCCATTTTTCGAAATCAATTTAGGACATGCAACCAAAAATGAGGAGGAAATAAAAATTAAATGGGCCACATGCGAGGAAACAATAGTAATTTAGTGACCATCGTTAAACCATTCATATGGCTACAAAAGTTTTGTATCAATTTATGTTCATAGTGTTTTCATTTCATCTCAGTGAAAATGACCTTATAAATAGTTTGGATGGAATATAAACACCAAGGTGGAGCCTACGAAGGTTTCAACGGTAAGCATTCCTTTCCCCACTGTTTCATCTCATATGGCCCACTTGAATTTTGGATCCTCCTTATTTTTGGTATAATGTCCTAAAATGATATCTAAAAATGAATGGACGGGTTGGATTTCACACAAAGATCACAGTGGGCCCCACACAGAATCCTTCCGTAGGATCTTCATGGGAAAGGCTTATGCAGGAAATTCGTGTCCCCTGTGTTTGGGAGATGGACTGGCTACTCCCTCGCCATCGGCCAATGGTGGGTGGTCGGTGCTATGTGGGCCCCACCATGATGTATGTGTTTCATCTATGCCGTCTATCTATTTTTCTAGATCATTTTATGGTATGAGATAAAAAATGGAGTATATCCCAATTTCAAGTGGGCCATACGAGATGAAATAGTGGGGAAAGGAATGCTTACCATTGAAACCTTCCTAGGCTCCACCTTGATGTTTATATTCCATCAAACCATTTATAAGGTCATTTTCACTGAGATGAAATGAAAACACCAGGAACATAAACCGATACAAAACTTTTGTAGCCATATGAATGTTTCAATGGTGGTTGCTAAATCCCCACTGTTTCCTCTCATGTGGCCCATTTAATTTTTGGATCCTCCTCATTTTTGGTCGCATGTCTTAAAATGATTTCGAAAAATAGATGGAAGGGTTGGATTTATCACAAACATCATATTGGGCCCCACACAGAATTCTTGCACGGGATCTTCCAACAAAAGGCTTTTGAGTGAAATCTGCTTGCAATTCCAAGAGTGTCTCTATGAGTGTAGGAGAGAGTCTTTTTTTTTTAAGAATCTCGCTCTCAATGCAGCTAAATCTCAGCCACTCTCCTCATCTTATTACATGAACGCTTGCACACAAATTCCTTGTGGTAAGGTTTGCAGGAGACCATTACTTTATATATATATATATATATATATATATATATATATATATAGAAAAGGTACAATGAGCTCGAGCATATGCCCGCCCCTGTGAGGTCGAGATGTGGTGTGCCGGGAGCCGTCCGATCAAGGGGATAAACGTGCGGTGGATATCCCTACTTATTAGGGCCATGGATGTACATGACCTTATATAAGGTTAAAAAAGACTATTGCTTGCAAACCTTGCTCATTCCCTTCTCTCTCCCTCTTGAGAAAACCAATTTCCAACCCCATCTCCCTGTTGCTCTCTCCCTATCTCAGCCCCTCCATCTCTCTCTCTCTCTCTCTCTCTCTCTCTCTCTCTCTCTCTCTCTCTCTCTCTCCCTATCTTAGCCCCTCCATCTCTCTCTCTCTCTCAAGTGGCAACGACAACTCCTCTCTGTCCGTTCTTGCATCTCTCTCCATCTCAAGCGGCGATGCAAGCAGCGAACCACAATTGCAGGCCCTCTCCCTTAGCTTCTTTCTCTCTCTCTCTCTCTCTCTCTCTCTCTCTCTCTCTCTCTTAATCTTTAGAAATTTTTTCTATTTGATGTTGATTGGAGCCCTCTTCAATTTCGATTATTGTTTAATCAAAGGGGGTAATATAAAATTCTTATTGATTTCAATTATTTAGAAAATTTCATGAACTTAAAAAAAGATAATAATAATAAAAAAAAGAAATCCAGCAATGATTAGAAAAAAAGTGATGGACAAAAATGATTAGAAATTCAGCAATGATCAAAAAATGGTGGAAGACTTGAAAACCTCATTTTCGTAATTTGAGGGGGCTGTCTTCGGCTTCCAATTATGTTGCTTTTAAGTTGGACCTGGAAGAAATGTAACTACAATTTGAGGGTCACTTCCTTGTTTTGAATGCTAGGAAGTCAGCATTTTTTGTCATTTACTAATTCAGTTTATTTCCACCATGCATTCAAACACAGCCTAACTGATCCAACATTTTCTAATCTACATTTTTTTTGGTTTCTTGCTTTGTCCTGTAATGTGTGAAGTTTCTGTCAAGAGCACAAGATTTATTAGAATGGCTGCCTAGATTCTGCATTCTTAAGCATTTGAAGCTGACTTCCTTTCCTAATGAAAATCATTTCCAAGCAATAATCTACTTGCCTAAGAGCTCTCCCAATCTAGAATATCTCCTTGTGGATGTGAACAGGGCTAAGGTAATCAACAGGCACTTAAATCTTCTAGTTAATCCATTTTCAATGCTTCAATATATATGGATAAGTGAAATGAAATTGCTACTTGCAGTGAGGTCAAAGGCGACCTAGGTGGACGCTTAGTTGGGCCTGTTGCACCTTGCTTGGACCCTGGCCAAGGTGTTTACCTTGGGCGTGCGCCTAGGTGCACCTATGGTTAATGTGACATTTTCTCCGTGAGGCACAACCTTATGGGTACCTCATTCAATTCTATTTTTTGTAGTTTATAAGGGCTTTTAAGGTCAATGTCAACTTCTTCTCTCATTTCTTTTGAGATTAATGCTTGAGATATTATGGCCTGTTTGTATGGGGGTGAATTCTGATTTATTATTATTATTATTATTATTATTATTATTATTATTTTTGTTATCCATATGTATTTTTTTGTTATCCATAAGTTGTACCTATTATACTCATTGTTTCCTATCATGTAATTTTGCAGAATTTTTTATTTCGCATTTAGGGAAGAGAGAATTCGTTGTCCCAAGCTTAGTATTCAGTAGAGGGTATTGAAGACAACAATCTACTAGTCGAGTCCACTCGCATAGTTTTATAAAAGAGAAAAAGGTTATATTATACGATAGGTGAGGCCCATTTGTTTTATGTGGTGCCCACTTGAATCATTATACAGATTTTTGGGAGATTCAACAAAGGTACAAGTGGTAGGATCCCATCTTTCTTAAAAAAGAAGAAGAAGCAAATCAATCATGACTTCTTTGTTTCCCTTGGTAACTTGGGGCGGTGATGTAGAGCGGGTCGCGGACAGTTACATGGCCAAGATGGATCAGAAAAGGCCCGGTCGACGACAGAAGTGATCCAGACCATCGAACCTTAAATCAGGCGTATCTTGCAATCCGGAATGAGTTATCTGACGTAAAATATATGATTTTGGGGTAGAACGAGCTACTGAAGCCAACCAACCCGCTATGTCGGGTTGCGCAGCCCGGAATTGCGAAAAACTCCTGGATCGATGGTCGTTTCCCTGTTTTAATTTCGTTTTTACTATAAATAGTAAGTTTTAGTTTGATTATAACTCTTCATCCGTCGGGCTTTAGGAGTTGCGCCCAACGTGAAAAGAGCTTAGAATAATTAGGAGAATGGGTTGGTGAAGCCAAATAGGACACTTACTATTTTTGGCCGAAGACCTTGCGCACTAGTAGACATCACGACCGTCTATAAATAGTAAGTTTACTATTTATAGTAAGTCGCGGATTCTAAGAGTTTGAGTTGTAGTTTGATTCTAATTTCTTTCCCATTGCTTGGTACCCCTCTTTAAAGGGTTGTAAACTCGTTTTTATTTATCAATTAATCAATTTTGAATTTATTAGAATTTAGTTCTATTTTCTGCTTTCTTTCCTCGTGGATTCGAGAAGTCTCTGTGAGGAGTCCAGAGAAGCTCCGTGGATTCGGAGTAGTTATCCTCATCACGTTCATCCCTGCGTCAGGCGGCACATAATAACTTCTTTTCTTTTCTTTTTATTAAATTTTGTTCATATAGGTTAAATCTGGAACGGATGTGAATTTTGTAAATGTATATGGATTGAATGTGGATGGTTTATGATATGGATTAAATGTGGAAGAATGTGGATTGTTTATGATATGGATTAAATATGGAAGAATGTGGATTGTTTATGGGTATGTGGAAGAATGTGAATTATTTATGATATGGATTAAATTTGGAAGAATGTGAATTTTTTCTTCTTTTCCTTTTTTTTTTTTTTTGTTTTTTTTTTATGGGTCGAATTTGGAATGGATGTGAATTCTTTGAATGTGGATTATTTATGTAAATGGGTTGAACGTGTAAGTATTTTTTTGGAATTATTATTTATTGGGTTGTGTTGAAGGCATCTGCTAGCGCTACTATTGATGCTACAGTCTTTTAGCTTTTTTTTTTTTTTTTCAAAAACGATTCTCAAATTTTCATTGATATGGAGAACTGAGCTTACAAAAAACACTGAGTGGGGGCTTAGGCCCCCCAAAAAAAGAAGCCTAAGACCCCCTGCTGTACAGGAATTCACATTTGGAAGGTCCATCCTAAAGGCTCTCTTATCATATCAGAGAAAAAAAAAAGAAAAAGTTAGGAGATTCGGACCACCCCTAATCCTGTCCTATCTAGGACCAGCTCCCCTCTGGTGAAGAGAGGGAGGTCGGACGCTAAATTGATGAACCTGGTCTGCTGAGTAGAGCTACCCCATCTGGCTAGGCAGTCTGCAATGGAGTTAATTTCTCTGGGGATATGTTTGATTGAAATAGACAGAGAGGCACTAAGAGCTTGAAAATGGTTTTTCCAATAGAAAGCATTCTAAGGAGGGTTCCCTACTGTAGAGAAAAGGCCAACCACAACTTGGTAGTTGCTTTCCACCTTGACGTAGGAGAGGCCCATATCCTTGCAAAAATTGAGGCCATCAATAACTGCCTTCATTTACGCCTGAAAACTCGATCCCATGCCATAGCCTTTTGAGAAGGCAAACATGAAGGCGCTCTTATCATCTCTACACACACCCCCGCTCCCAGAAGGGCCCGAATTACCCCTAGACGAGCCATCCACATTAAGTTTCACCCAGCCCCTAGGTGGTTTGATCCATTTTACCAAGGACAATGAGGGCGGGGAACTTCTCCCTGGGACTAGCCGAAGGTCAGCTACCGCTTCCTTGTCTTCCTGGGATTTGCACGCGGGAAGGGGGAACGCATTGGACAGGTGGAACAACCAGGACCTGACTTGGTAGATGGTATGGGCGATTCTGAAGCGGGAGTCTTCAAAACGACTTTCATTTCTGGCCTTCTAGATTTCCTTGAGGATAAGGCCCGGGGAAAGCCCTCTAAGGACTCCCAAAGTAGAGGAATCCTTGGCAATCGCCCACCATTGGGATGCTCTACCCCCCGTATATTGGTTCAGAAAGAAAGAGACACCAAGGATGGCCAAGAAATGGGCCCAAATGGAGAGCGCAATCTCCCCCTTGGCAAAGAGGTGGTCGAGGGATTCTTCTTGTCGGTTGATAGACGAGTAACAAACACAGGAGGAGGCCATCTGGACACCTTTCTTCTTTACGCTGATGTCGACTAGTACCACGCCATTGAGAATCTTTCATGTAAAACTAGCAATTTTAGGAGGGAGGTGCAGGTGCCAAGCCCATTTGGCACAGGTGCGCACCTGGCTTGAGGACCTGATGAGGTGCCATGCCGATCTAGAGGAGAAAATCCCCAGCTTTTCCTTGGTCCAAATGACGCTATCAGTCCCATGATTCAACGCCAGCCCTTCAGATTGCACGTGATGCTAAACGAAATCAGGGAGCATATCAGGGAAATGTGCAGCGTGAAGGATACCTTCAGGGCCCATAACGTCTTTAATCTTCAAATCGCGGAGAAGGGGAGGGACATTGGTTGGAAGCCAGCCTTTTAGGGGGCCTAGCCCCATCCAGTTGTCACACCAAAAGCTACCATTACCATCCCTCAGCAGCATATGAGAGTTTCCTTGGACGAGATCTTGGAGTTTCTTGACTTGCTTCTAAGAAGGGGAGTCCGACTGATGCGGGTCGGAGTTATCCCGCATCTGATTAACGCCATATTTAGACCTCACAAATCTAGCCCAAATGCTATTTTTATAGCCGAAGACTGTCCAGGCCCTCTTTAATTTGAGGGCCTCGGTGACCTCCCTTAGGTTTCTGATACCCAATCCGCCCTCCTTGGATGGAGCTGAAATTTTCTTCCAGTTAACCCAATGCAGATTTTTCCTCCGTTCACTCCAACCCCAAAAGAAGTCCGCAAAATCTTTTTCGAGGGTTGACAACGTCTTCCTTGGGACTTCAATTGCTGCTAAGGTATGGATAGGGATACTTGAGAGAACATGCTTGATGAGAGTAATCCTTGCAGCCTGGTTTAGGAAGTGGGCTTTCCAACCTGAAATGCGAGCCAGAATTTTGTCCACTAGCGGCTGAGGTGTGGAAGATCTAATTCTACCTTCAGCTAGAGGGACCCCAAGGTAGAGGAGAGGGGGTGCAACTCTCAAGATTCCTGACACCCTTTCGATGCAACGAACTCGCCCCCGCTGTCATGTTGGAGGAAACAATCAAGCTACTCTTCGTTGCATTGATGTTGAAGCCTGACACATCCTTAAAAGTTTGGAGAAAGGACATTAAATTTCTGACTGATGGGCTGCTCCCATTGATGAAATTGGTAATGTCGTCTGCAAATAGGAGGTGGGAGACCGGCATGCTCCCTCTACTTGTTCTGAAGGCTTGACATGCATTAGAATCGAATAGAGACGAAAGGCCCCTGCTGAGGGCTTCCATGACCAAAATGAAGAGGCTGGGAGAAAGAGGGTCTCCTTGGCGAAGCCCTCTTTCCGACTTGAAGAAGCCTGAGGTCTCGCCATTAAGGAGCATCGAGAACCAGGCCCCTGACCAACATTTTTCAGCCAAAGCAATCCAAGACTGACAAAAACCGAACTTATGAAGCACCGCCTTGAGAAAGGACCAATTAAGTTTGTCATAGCTCTTTTCTAGTTCAATCTGGAAAATGACGTTGCTTCCCCGGACTTTCTTGCCAATGTCTCGAAACAGCTCATGGGCCAAAGATATACTATCCGTAATAGATCTCCCTTGGACAAAAGCCATTTGTTCATCAAAGATTAGCATAGGAAGGATGGAGTTCAACCTAGCTGCAATCACCTTGGAAAACGCCTTGTATACACAATTACAAAGGCTTATAGGACAGAAATTAGAAAATGATATAGGAGCCAATTTTTTTTTGGGATTAAACATAGCAGGGAAGTTGAGAAAGCTCTTGGAATCGTACCTCCCTGAAAGAGAAATTTGATAGCTCGGTGGAGGTCTTCCCCAACAATGTCCCAACATGCTGAAAAGAAGGCATTTGAGAGGCCATCGGGCCCCGGCGCGCCATCCGTTGGCATAGCAGAAACGACCATCTTCACTTCTTCAATGGACGGCTGCGCCATGAGGAATTCGTTATTTTCTAGGGAGACGAGGGCCAGGATTGAGTTGATGAAGTCGCTTATTGGAGCCGTTTCTTCCGCCATAAAAAGAAGCTTAAAGAAATCAGCCACTGCACTCTTAATGGACGCCTAGTCATTTGTAACGGTCCCATTTGGTAGCTGAATTTCTCTAATTTGGGCTTTTCTTATGCGGTTGATGGTGGAAGTGTGGAAGAACTTAGAATTGCGGTCCCCTTCTTTGAGCCACCTATTTCTAGATTTTTGTTTCCAGAAAATTTCTACCATATTCTCTTGACGATTAAGGATTTGCTTCTGCATGTCCAAGTTCGAGAGAGTTTGGGAGGAGGGGCTGAGAATCACTTCTTGCTCTAGCTGCTCCACAAGCTCACTGGCTGCTTTGATTTGACTGAATATGTTGCCAAACTCCTGTCTGTTCCAGGCCTTCAACGCAGCCTTAGTGTTCTTCATCTTGCACAAGAGGTGAATCATCAGATTAATGAATACATTAGATTTCCAGGCATTAGAAACAGTAGCCTAAAATCCCTCATGCTGGGTCCACATTCTTTGAATATGAAATAGCCGCAGGGCTGTGGGAGGGGTAAGAGGATAGGTTATGAGAAGAGGGAAGTAGTCGGAGTTGATGCGCGCCAAGTGCTGGACATTGAAGGACGGGAAGAGATGCAACCAAGCAGCGGTGCAAAGGGCCCTATCAAGCCTGGCCCATTTCCTGTTACACCCCGATCTATTGTTGCACCAAGGAAAAGCGCTCCTTGAAAAGCTTGCATCAATTAGATAATTAGCTTGGTTAGAGCTTAGACCCACCAGCGAGTTTCCACCTATTCTCTCTGATTGGGATGTGACTGCATTGAGGTCCCCACACACCATCTAGGGCCCTATATTTGTGTTAGCCTGACTCGCCAAATCAGCCCATAATTCCTTCCTGCACAAATAGAAGCATTTGGCATAGACACATGTGAAGAATAGGGGAGTGTTTATGTTGGGAAGTCTGGCCCTGAAGGCTAGAAATTGATCTGACGAAGGTAGAGCGTCTATGGAGATTGTGGAATGGTGGAAAACCTAGATCTTTCCACCAGCAGTAGCATTGGAAATGGAACAATGGAAGCCCAGCTTCAACCCCGTTCTAACTCTTCTAGAATCAGGGATCATGGGCTTAATGATGATTACTATTGCAGGTTTATAGGTTATAATGAGCATTTTCACATGTCTGGTCGAGGAAGAATTACCAATTCCCCTCACATTCCACATAAGGATGCTATCCATAAAAAACACTACCTGAGTTGACGGCCCTATTGCAATTGTTTCGCTTTCTACCTCTCTAAGAGTTAATGTAACTGGTCAAGGAATGGTCCAGGAGACAGAATCTCCCTATGTTGTTGCTCCTGGCCACATTTGGTGGTTGGAGATTGTCTGTAATTTCCCCACGTCTATGCTCCATGACAACTTTCGTGTCTTGATCTGCTTCTATCATGGCCTCTGAGAGTTGATCATTGTGAATTTGGTCCGATTTACCCGAGGGGCTGGGGAGGAAGAATGGAGATAAATCCACATGAATTTGGCCCATGAGGCCTGGGGTATCTCTGTCCCTAGCACCATTCGAAACAGGGGTAGTAGAAATCTCCTCTGAAGCTATGGAAGAATTACTCGGCTTGGCTCCCTCCGATTGGGAGCGGAATCTTCTGTGGTAGGTGATTATCTTTTTCACGGTAGCTCCTCCACCTTTGTCTTGGATTTGCTTGGGAGGACTATTCTGGGGCCTATCGATTGTAGGGGATTTTCTTCCTTGGGGTCGGCTTGGGCCTGTGGAAGCAATCTGCTCGGACTGGGTAGTATCTGCATGAGATTAGGGAGTACGACCAGGTGGAATCAGCATGAGACCAGTCACTGGGTGCCGTGGAGAATATGCTGGGTGAGGGTCGTCCTCCTGCTGCGGAGGATTGAGCTGGTGGAGATGTTAGGGTCTAAAAGTCTGATTATCAACTCTAGCTGGGGAGGTAGTAGCTAACGACAGAGGTGAGATGGGCGTGGCTGGAATGAAGGAACCCTGTGGGGAGCATTGTGATTCTGGGATGTAGGAGCCATTGGGGCTAACGTCGGTCAGGAGCCTGATGCTCAAACGACCTGGATGGTCTGATGCACTTCGGTTCTGTGAGGTGTTCCGTCGAACAGGTGGTAGGCTGCCCTAGTACTCTTCCCTGTTCTGATAGAAGGTTAACACAACCCATTGTTTAGTACCTTGTTCCTTCGTCGTGGATGGTTTTGGATTGGGGTGAGTGTGAGAGAACTTGTGGAGTTCTCCCGCAGGATCTTCGATGACAACAAAAACTGGGTAAGAATCTTGTCCCACCCTGAGGTCAACAATCATGAAAAAACCCTCCCTGGTTTGATGAGTAGCTTAATTCTAGTAAACACCTGAAAGATGCCATAGCTAGAAGCTGAATCTATTTGGACTACTTTGCCATACTGTTGACCTATGTCAACGATCACCAATTTGGTCCAAGCATGGGATGGGATGCCATATAGTCTAAACCACACTCCACCATGACCTAGCACCGCATTTGGGTGCCAGGGTTCTATTTTGTCCAGTCCCTTAACTGAGTGCAGGGCAGAATCGTTTGAGATGTCATGCCCCAAACTCGGAGAACGGGCTCACAAAATTTTCGATCGCCGAATCCAGCGTTAACAGCCTCCGTAGTGCCTTATTCTCGGATTCTGGCACTTACATGCCAGACTCCTATCCTGGGATCCTAAAAGGAGGATTTTCAGTATAATTTTTTTTTGTAATGGAGTATAACCACAAGCATAACCAAGTCACAAAACAACATCACCACATATCCACTATATCAAAAACTTTAAGTACAAATGTGGAAAGGGAAATACAAGGTGATTAAAAACTCCAAAATGAACTGATGTGCGCTCCTGCCTCAGCGCTGCTGCGATCCAATGCCACTTGCACGCAACGGTTGTGCATAAGCTTACAAAAGCTTAGAGGGTGGTGTAAGTGTGTGGGCAAGGCAAGCGCCCAGTGTACAATATTAGAGTAATGAGAAAATATGCAGTAAGTTAATGAATACAACCAGCCATACCAAGGCTATGTGATGCATGGTATGAATTCTATCGGCTATACCAAGGCCATGTGATGCGAGACATGAATGCTATCGTCCATACCGATGCAATGCGAGCCCTACATAGCCGAATGTCATATGCGAGATGCAATCCAAGCAAGCCAATACTTATCAAGTACACATATCAGTACAGTTCCCCTCTGTATATCACCGGAGTCTAATACACTTCACACTGTCTGCCTCCTCCCTAGCTGCACAACCAAGCAAGTTGAATAGACCTCACTATCCGCCTGACCAGTAATTTGCTAATACCTACCCGGCTCGTCGATAGTAGACTCATTTGCGAGCTGGTCAAACTCAGCCTACCTTATAGCCCCCTCACTCGGGCGGATAAGGCCACACCCCCTTCCAACCGACCACGACACAATGGGAGACGCGGCCTACTGGTATTCGGCAGTCGGGCGCTCGTGTATCCACTCGGTCTAGACGTTGGAGCAACTCCTGGTAGCAAAAAGGTTCTGGGACTTTCACCTAAGGACATTCTAAGTGCCCACAGTACTAGAACCAAGCATTTTCGGTATCCGATACGACCATCCATGATATGTCTATGGAGCAACGGCCCTGATGTCGTTAGGGCGTACAATGATCAAGTCACTCATATGCGAGATGCATGAATCACAACGTACAGTCATGCAGCAATCCCGCGCGTACCATGTACTTATGTGGGGCACTCCATCTCATAAGGAGTCCCGTAAATGTCTCAGCCCAGCGGCTTATGTATGATCAAACATTCCTCATATCAAGTATACATATGATGCGTATGGCATGAGGCATGGAATTATACTAAGCATGTTATAAAGTTATGAACTATCCTCACAATGAAGATGGGCTTAGACGGCCTTCACACAACAAGTATGGGCCTATCAATGGGCCCTAGGGAGAGTCGTAATGCGGACATTTAACCAACATTACCTTACAATGTGGATGTCAAACCAACATTGCTCCCAAGGCATAGCTTGCCATAAACATCATTAACTAAACCATGTTGGGATCACACATTGCAATGGACCTGAGGTACTTCCCATTGGGCATTCAACACACAAAATGGACCATATCACATGGGCCTTATATTCATCAAGTGGGCCACATCAATGGGCCGCACCAATGGGCCTTATGTACATTGCAATAGGCCATAACCCATGGGCCTTAGAATGCATCAAAATGGGCCTATTCACATGGGCCTTACGTGTATTAAATGGGTCACGCCAATGGGCCCCATATATATATATTAAATGGGCCACGCCTAAAATAAGTGGTGATAATGATTTCCATCATTAAAATTCCCAAGGCCCACCATAACATTTATTTTCTACCCAATCTGGTCATAATGTTATACAGACCTGGATTAGGAGGAAGAAACACATTTCTTAATGATCCAAACTTTTGTGACATCAAGGAATTTCAATGGCAGGAACTCAATCCCCACTACTTTTGCTAGGTGGTTCACTTGATCCTAGATCTGCCTCATTCTTCAGCTCATGCCATAAAATGAGCTTTCCAAATGGTTGGAAGGCTTGGATGCAACACATGCATCATGATGGACCCCATTGTCATGGGACAGTGTGAATAAAACACATAAAGGGGGTCCCACCATTCGCCTAGACGGTGTGACTAAAACACATACATCACTTGTGGGCTCCACCGTCCGCCTGGACGGTGGGAGCCGAACATATACATCTTTATGGGTCCCATGTGGGGCCCACCATAATGTAAATTTTCCATCCAACCGCTGATAAGGTCATATGGACCTGGCTGAGTAGGAAAAACAAATTTCATATTGATCTAAAACTTCTGTGATGCCCAAAAGGGTCAAGGGCAGGCGTTAGATCCCCACTGTTTCCTGTGATGTGGGCCATCTGAGACTTAGATTGGCCTGATCTTTGGAGGGGGCCCACTTCAAGGAGGGGCCCACCTAATGGATGGTTTGGATACTAAACATACATCATGGTGGGGCCCACGGCGGGGGCCGTGGGTCACTGCCATCCGCCCGCCCATAATGACGCAGGCGTTGCCTGTGCCTGCAGCAGTAGCACCTGCTGCATGTTATTATTATTATTATTTTAAAATCGGTTTTTCTGAGGTTTTTCACGTGTGGGGCTGGCATCAGGTGAATCCACCCCGCCCACTAGTTCTCATAGCTCGAGACAAGCCAAACAAGCCTAATATCTGATATTTTTCGGTGTATAGAAATGGCAGGATGGTTTTTCAACGGTAGAAACCACTGTTTTATGTACTATGGCCCGCTAGAAGATTGGATGGACTTCATTTTTTGGCTCAACGCCTAAAACGGTCTGAGGAATGAAATGGACGGCATGGATTGAATACATACATCAAGGTGGGGCCTACACAAGTGGCCCACCCAATAAGCTTGAAACCAAGTTTATTTTGTTTTCACGTCTAGCGTCCTTGGACACTGGATGCCCTGGCTCACACGAACGTTCAAGGTGGGCCCTGCTCAGGTGGGCCACCACATGGCTGGGTGGTGTGGGACAACACATATAAAGTGGGCCCCACCTACAAATGGATTGGATCCAATACATGCTTCATGGTGGGGTCCATCCAAGTGGGCCACACGGCCACCTCATCACACAAAAAAATAAAAAAAAGAAAAAAAAAAGAGGGGGAGAGAGAGAGAAAGATAGAGGGACATGCGTGATGGAGGGACCCCGATACTATGGGCCCTCTGTTTCAAGCATCCAATCATACATCAAGTGGGTCCCAATGCATGTGGGCCCATTAAATCAAAATTCAATGGTGGAGATTCCTTCTCCACTAAAATGGACGGTCTAGATGACCTTTATTCAAGCTAGAAAAGTAAACATCATGATGGGGTCCATGGAGAATGACCCCATCATGGAATGATATCGATAATCAAGGTGGGCCATCGGCCACATCTTAGGGTCCAAAGTGAGATCCATATCATCGATCGGTAGGCCTCACTTGGCCCATCATAAAAACATAAAAACCTAGCCTATAAGGCACCCACCGTCGATTTTCTTGGTCCGTTGGAAAGCCGATCTCCTTGTGCTTCACTTTGATGGTGGAAGATGATGAATGAATGGTTTGGATGAAGGTTTTTGGGATGGGAAGGTGGGCCATACACATGCACTCTCTCACATGGAAGAGAGCTTGGACGTGAGTGTTTTTGGTTGCTTGGACTTGTGTGTTGAGAAAGAGAGAGAGAAGGGGTTGTAAGGAGAGGTGATGGATGGGTGAAAGGGTGAGTGATGTGTGATGTGTACTTGACATGTATGGTTGTGTAAGAGAGAGGGTGAGAAAGAGTTGACTTGGTGGTTGCTTGGGGATGGGGTGAAAGGTGATCGTACTTGACATGAAGTGATTGATTGATTGATGGGACATGTTGTAGAGATTCTTTTGGGATTGCAAACGCACGGCATTTTCTTCGAAATAAATGCCGGCCCACATCTCCCTGCCAGGGTATCGGATCAGTATGCAAGATGTGGCGTTAGAACCGCGGCGACGGTGCGGTCACAATGGTACAAGTCTCGGATTAAGCCGACTCAATTCTACAGAATATGACTTAGAGTTGCGCACAAACGTTGATTATACGTCGAAGATTGCCGAATTTCGACGGGAAGTATCGCGGGAGTCGATGGAAAAGTATAAACTAGGATACAGGTTTTACAGCTCTCCCCACCTAATAAAAATTTCATCCTTGAAATTTTTCCTACCATCGCAACTAACCATAACTCATAAGGGAATAGCAAACATAACATCAAATATAATCAAACACAATATATCATACAATTAAACATCGAAAAGATGGGGATAACGCTCGCAAATCTTCACCTCACGCTCCCAAGACACCTCATCCACACTATGATGGCCCCACTGCACCTTCACCAAGGGGATAACCTTGGTCTGCAGGACCTACTCCTTCCGATCGAGGATACGAACTGACTGCTCAATGTAAGAAGTGTCCTCACGAACCTCCAACGGCTGCCAATCAATATCGCGAACGATGTCTGATCCACACTTCGTCAACATCGAAACGTGAAAAATGTTGTGGATGCTAGACAACTGAGATGGCAAGGTAAGCCAATAGGCCATGTAGCCAATGCGCCCGCTGATCTCGAAAGGTCTTATAAATCTCAGGGCAAGCTTGCCCTTCGCTCCAAAATGAACCACACCCTTCATGGGTTAGACTTTGAGATACACATGGTCCCCAACGGCAAACTCCAAGGGACAACGCCGACGGTCAGTAAAACTCTTCTACCAGCTCTAAGCTGTGCACATCCTCTGCCTGATGATGTTGATAGCCTCTGACGTCTGCTGCACAAGCTCGGGATCTAAGAGATGCCGCTCTCCAACCTCGGTCCAACAACTCGGAGATCTGCACGGTTTGCCATATAATGCCTCAAAGGGAGCCATGCCAATGGTCGCCTGATAGCTGCTGTTGTATGCGAATTCAGCTAATCGCAGGTGCTCATCCCAACTACCCAAGAAATCAATCGCACAGGCCCGAAGCATATCCTTAAGGATTTGATTGACCCTTTCGGTCTGTCCATGGGTTTGCGGATGATAGGCAGTGCTAAGCTGCAAATCAGTGCCCATCGCTCTCTAGAAGCTCCTCCAAAACTGAGACGTAAACCTTGAGTCTCGGTTTGAAATGATCGAGACAGGAACACCATGCAGTCTCACGATCTCATCAACAAACAGCTTGGCGAGCCGGTCTACATGTCAGGTCTCACGAATCGTAAAAAAATGTGCTGACTTCGTCAGACGGTCCACAACAACCCAGATGGCGTCATGACCATAATGAGTCCTCGGCAAATCCATGACAAAATCGGTAGATATGTGCTCACACTTCCACATCGAGACGCTCAACGGCTGTAATAGACCAGGGGGTCTTTGATGATCAGCCTTGACATGCTGGCATATGTCACACTCGGCCACAAAACTGGCATCTAGTGCTTCATCCCCACCCAAAAATACTGACGCCTCATATCTGATACATTTTTATCGAGCCAGGGTGGATAGAAAATCGCGATCAATGTGCCTCAGTCATAACATCTCTGCGCAACTCAGGGATATCCAGGACACATAATCGGCCTCTGAAGCGAAGTCTACCATCAGAACTAATTTACCAATTTGTCTGACTCTCAGATGTTGCCTCTGCTCGGTAATCCTATAATGACTCGTCTGTCTGCTGAGCCTTGATCACCCTTGCGACAAGAGAGGGTTGAATCGACAGGCTCGATAGCTGAACGATAGAAGACTGCAGACCAAACTTGAAATCATACTCTACTATATCCTCAAGCATCCTTCACTCCTGAATCATCATGTGCACCACCAAGCCTCGTGGTTGACGGTTGAGGGCATCCGTCACCACGTTTGCCTTGCCCGAGTGGTACTGGAGATCAAAATCATAGTCCTTCAGGAGCTCTATCCAATGCTTCTGCCTCATGTTCAGTTCGGACTGAGAGAACAAATACTTCAAGCTCTTGTGGTCGGAGAAGAGCTCGAACCTCACCCCATAAAGATAGTGCCTCCATACCTTCAGTGCGAAGACCACTGCTGCCAGCTCCAAATCATGCGTAGGGTAGTTCAGCTCATGAACCTTGAGCTGATAAGACGCATAAGTCACCGGCTTCCCGTGCTACATCAGGACAACACTCAAACTAACTCGCGAGGTATCGATAAATACAACAAATTCATCACTCCCAGAGGGAAGAGTGAGGATAAGAGAGGACGTGAGGTGGTTTTCAGCTCCATAAATGCCTGCTCACAAGCATCGCTCCACACGAACTCGACACCCTTTCGGGTCAACCTGGTCAATGGGGCTGCAATGCGAGAGAATCCCTCAATAAAACGTCTATAGTAGCCCGCCAAACTAAGAAAACTACGGATCTTGGATGCGTTCATGGGCTGGCCCAACTGACACACAACATCAATCTTCGAGGGGTCCACGACGACACCCTGCCTCGTCACCACATGATCGAGGAACTTCACCTCCTCCTGCAAGAAGTCGCACTTCTCCAGCTTCGCGTAAAACTGGTGTGTACGGAGGGTCTGCAATGTAATCTCTAGATGTCGTTCATGCTCATCACGGGTCCTCGAATATATCAGAATGTCATCGATGAGCACCACAACAAACTGGTCGAGATACGGACGAAAGACCTCGTTCATCAACTGCATGAACACTGTGGGCGCATTGGTCAACTCGAAGGACATGACCTGGAACTCAAAATGACCGTAGTGCGTCCTGAAAGCTATCTTCGGGATATCCTCATCTCGAACCAAAACCTGATGATAACCGGACCGCAATTCTATCTTCGAAAAGAACTGTGCCTCTTGCAGCTGATCAAACAAATCATCAATCCTCAGGAGCGGGTACTTATTCTTGATCGTGACCTTGTTGAGCTTGCGGTAATCTATGCAAAGCCTCAATGAGCCATCCGTCTTCTTCACGAAGAGTACCGGTGCTCTGTACGGTGAACTGCTCGGACGGATAAAGCCTAACTCGCGCAACTCGTCCAACTGCTTCTACAGTTCTTTTAACTCCAACGGTGCTATACGATACGGGGCCTCCGAAATAGGTGCGGTACCAGGCAGGAGATTAATCTGGAACTTAGTGTGCCAACGAGGTGGTAACCCTGGAATCTCCTGGAACACATCAGGAAAACCACAAACAACTGGCAGCAGGTCGATACTCAAAGAAACTGACTCCTCAACGGCACAAGATAATAGGCAAGAATGCTGCTCTCCCTTAGGCTCGACAACACACAGGAACTCTGGCACGCCGGGTATATAGAACGTGACTATCCTCGCGGAGTAGTCCAATATAGCGTAGTACTTGGCGAGCCAATCTATGCCTAGGATAACATCAAAATCGGACATGGGCAATACGAATAGGTCCGCAGGCAAAAAGATATCCCCAATCAGAATGGGAAAAGACAAGCAAAATTGGTCTAATACTGCAGTCTTCCTTAAGGTTGTCGATACTGACAAACCCTCACGGGCAGACTCCATCGGCAAACCGGTCGATCGATAGAAATCAACGGCCACAAAGGAATGCGATGCACCAGAGTCAAACAATACACGTGCAATGCATGTAAAAATAGGGAGAGTACCCTCGACGACCCCTCCTGATGACTAAGGGTCCTACTGGGCGGCATAAAATCTGCCCTGGGCCTGCTGGGGAGGTGCAGGTCCCCTCTGAGGTCTCTGCTGATGCTGCTGCTATTGTGGCGCCTGATTGCTGCCTCTGCTGCTATGGGGGAGGCCCTAGAGGCTGGTGCTGTGGTCGCTGCTGCTGCTATGGTGGCTATCGCGGAGGCTGATGCGGTGTCCTCGGCTGTTGTCGTAGATGGGGACACTTGTTCACGTGATGTCTTGTCTTACCGCACCCAAAGCAAGTACCTTTAAATGGTCCCAAAGGTGGTGCTGGGGGTACTGCTGGTGCTCGAAATGCTGAGCGGGTTGTGCGTTACTGCTGTGAACGATGCTGCTGCTGCTGGGAACTATGAGAGGGCGCCTTCCTCTTCTGATCTCCCCTCTGGTCACGGACTCTCTTCAAACTGGCCCAATCTGACTCATAAATCTGTGCCCTCTCCATAATCTGCTCAAATGTTGGAAGCATGTGTCCGATCACATGACTCTTGAAGGCAAGACGCAAACCGTTCTCAAAACAGTGGGCCTTCCACCCCTCATCGTCAACAAGATACGTCACAAATCTCGATAGCGTGACGAAACGTGCCTCATACTGGGACACAGTCTTGTCTCCCTGGACCAGAGTCTCAAACTCTAATGTGCGCTGCTGTCGCACATGCTCGAAAAAGAACTTCCGGCCAAACCAGTCTACAAAGTCCTCCCAGGTCCACTCAAAATCGGCCGCTACTGATCGGGCTACAGATGCCCACCAATGCTGAGCCTCACCCTAGAGAAGGAATACAGCTAATGGGACTCGCTGCTGGGTCGTACATCTCATGGTGTCAAATATCTTCTTTACCTCAGAGCACCATATCTCCGCTGTAGTAGGGTCAAGCTCCCCCCGAAAATGCGGAGGATCGTTGTAAGACCCGTAACCTAGCCTGTACCATTCCATAAACTTCTACGGTTCCCTCTAGTCGAGTTTCTACGACCCGGGACGAGTAGATAGCATTGGCGCATGCTCTTGAGTCACATCCTGTAAACCCGAGCCGACTCAAAATGAGACCTATGTCATTTTGACCGTGCCGTCGCCGCGGTTCCGACGATGCGTCTTGTGCGTCAATACGATGCTCAGATTATAAGATCCGGCCCGTGCATTATCTAGGCCGTTGATCGCTTGATTATGGGACCCACCTATCCCTATTGTTGTACTTCCCTAGAAACATTAATTACTATGATGTCACCCTAGGGGTGACATCACCCTACCATACCACCTTACCTTCCCTTTTCCCCATAAGTCAAACTCATTAATTCCCATTACCTCACCATCCCTCTCTCCCATCACTCCCTTACATCATTTCTCTCTTTCACTTCTCTCCATTCCAAGCAATCCCTCCATGGAGCAACCCACGTCCATGGCTCCCATGAGAGAGCTAGTGTGGCCCACCTCCCTATCTCCCATCTCCACCATCCAATGATTATCTCCACCATTGAAATTGTTTCTTTGGGGCTCTATCATGCATTGGCAGAAGAAGGAAGAAGAGATCTCGAGGTGGGTGCTCCTTTCTTTTCCTCTCATTTTTTTTTTGTGATGTGTGGCCCACTTGGATGAATCCCATCTTGAGGTATGTTTTATCCCAACCGTACAAGTCATGTGGACCCTACTTTATAGTGATGGAAACACACAAATATCAAGTTGATTTAAATATGGTGGGCCACGTTCATGTGGGACCCACCTTGGTGACACGTGGACCACCTACACGTAGGACCCACTATGATGATTGTATTATACCTATGCTGTCCAACGTCCAAGGGACGCTGGACAGGGAGTGGCTAAAGTGGTGTGCGTGCACTGAAATGGTGGTGTACTAATAAGCAAAGGAGAGGAAGAAGAATAGTATTTGGAGGTGGGCTGCTCATGCAGGCCCCACCTTGATGTATGTATAAAATCCACGCCGCCCATTTCACTTCTCATCTCATTTTAGGCGTTGAGCCAAAAGATGAGGCTAATCTGATAATCAAGCGGGCCATACTGTAGGAAATGGTAATTTTTACCATTGAAAACTCACCCAACGATTCTACATGCTGAAAAATACTCAATATTGGTCTTGTTTGGTCAATATTGAGCCGTGAGATGCAATGGTCAGGATAGATTTTCCTGATGAGGGCCCCACTTAAGAAATTCCTTAGAAAAATTGGATTTAGAGAAAAAAAAAAAAAAAAAAAAAAAAAAAAAAAGAATCATAAGGCAGCAACGCTGCTCCTGTCAGAAGACTGCATGGGCGGGCGGACGGCCTGGCTGGACCTGACGGCTCCAGCCGTGGGCCCCACGTGATGCATTTTGAACATCGAAACCGTGCATTTGATGGGTCCCCATGGACCAGCCGTCCATCCCAAAAATTAGCTGTATACGGAACTCAGGTGGGCCATACCATCTACAATCATGTGATAACATGCCTAAAAATATAAAATCATCTGGTGGGGCCTCCTTGAGTTTTGGATGTGATTGAAACTTGGTTTGGACCCCTAATTTTATGGGACACATATAATGGATGGAGTAGATCTGGTTAATGTGGGTCCCACCTAGGATAAAAGAAAAAAATAAATAAATATGCATGCATGTACATTGACGTCCAAACTCTCTGGACGTCCAACGTTAAGTAGGGAGGGTCCCATTGGCCCCAATGGTGGACCCTACCATGATGTATGTTCTACATCCATGTCATTCATTTAATAGGTTCCCTTTTTTGATACGTTGGTTCTAAAAATCAGTCATAAAAAGTTCTCGTATGGCCCACACCATCACCTTTCATGCGGTGGTATGTCAAGCCACATGGAATCAACTGCTGGGGTCCACATGCAGCTTGGATCCACCTGAAACTCGGTTTGGACCCTTAAATTGGTGGGACACACATAATGAATGGGTGGGATTTGTGAACTACATCATGGTGGACCCTAGGATCACATAACCGTACCAAAAGTTTGGTGGACAAATAAATATTACGGTGGCTCAATCCACGTGACCTTATAAAGAGGTTGTATGGCAAGTAAACATTGCGGTGGGCCCTGACCCATGTGACTTTATCAACGATTGGATGCGAGTAAACATTTCGGTGGGTCCCATGATCATGTGACCCTATCACAAGGTTGAAAAAAATAAAATAATAATAATAAAAATAAATAAATAAATAAATAAATACGTACCGGTCCCATGTCCGTATGACCTTATCAACAGTTTGAATGGAAATAAACATTTTGGTGGGCCCAGGTCTATGCGACCTTATCAGCAGTTGGATGCAAATAGATGTTATAGTGGCCCACGTTGGATGATAAATAAATATTACAGTGGGCCCTAGGCCCATGTGACCCTATGACTAGTTTGGATGGAAGATAAACATCATGTTGGCCTCATTTTTGGATGGACAGTATGTTGGGCCCTAGGTTGGGTGGAAAATAAACATTTTGGTGGGTCTTACTTAAGACTTATTTATGTATGTGTTGTGTCCACAACTGTGGACCTCCATCATGGAACATGTGACTTATCTATTCCTTCCATCCCTATGGGACCCACTATGATGCATGTGTTTCATCCAACCGTCCAACCATTTTTGGAAAATGATCCTTTTTTTTTTAGGTTTGGGACGAAAATAAGTCAGATTTACTTATCAAGTGGACCATAGTGCACGGTGAGGATTGAACGGCTATCTTTGAAATCTTGAGACCCTATGATTAGATTAGATGGGAAATAAATGTTATGGCGGACCTTGAAAATTTTAGTAGTGGAAATCATTATCACCACTTATATTGAGTGTGGCCCATTTAACATACATGGGGCCCATTGATGTGGCCAATTTGATGTATGTATGACCATGTTATGAGGCCTACTTTGATGTATGTTGTGGCCCATTTGTCAGGCCCACTTTGATGTATCTTTATCCACGCCATCCAGGGCAGGCACCTCATTATGATATATATATCAGGGCCCATGGGTCGAGGCCCATTAGTGCTGCCTATTTGATACAACCCACTTGATGTGTACGAGGCCCATTAGGGCGGCCCATTGATTCAAGGCCTATTGTGACATGTATTAGGCCCATGACGCGTGACCCATTTGATGTGTATAAGACCCATGGGTAGGGCCCACATATTATGTATTTGAAGCCCATGAGCAGAGCCCACCTGAGGTTTATATACGGGCCCCATTAATGTGGCCCACTTGTATTTGAGGCCCACGGGTTGCGGCCCATGGGTCGTGGCCCATTGTGATATATACCCGGCCCATACGTCGTGGCCCATTGAGATGTGTTTCCGACCCATTTAGTGAGGCCATTGTGAAATATTCCTACTCTTGTGATGAGGCCCATTGAGATGTATTTCTGGCTCATTGATGCGGCCCACTTGTTGAATTGAGGCCCATTGGTGTGGCGTGCGGCCCAATGTATCGACCCACCGTGATGTGTAGGTCCACGTGCTGTATGTGTAAGGCCCACCTGTGATGACTATTTGAGGCCCACTTGTTGGATATTTGGGCCCATCTTATGTTTGACTCTATGTGGACCACTCCTTGGGAGCAATGTTGGTTAAATGTCCACATTGCTGGGCAGTGATGGTTGGATGTCCACATTGTGACCCTTCCTTAAGCCTTATCAGGCCCATTCTCATCATTCTCTTAGTGGGTTAACCCAAATAAGCGGGCCCCATTTACCATGGACGGATGGCTCCATGCTACCAGATTTGATATAACCATGGTCGAGGGCTGATCTTTATATTATGATTGATCAGATGTTCATCTATGGACCCAGTCTTGTCTATGTGACCGGTCGTCGGTGTTGATTATCGAAGCTGATTGTCGGTGCTAATTATCGATGTAGATTATCGGTGTGGATTTGTCAAGGTCGATTGTATTGGCCGGTTCCGATTGTTGAGGCCGATTCTGAGTATCGAATTCGATTGCCATGGCCGATTGTTGAGACCTGCATGATGTATATGTGACCCGTAGTTGGGGGCCATTGTGATATGTATTAAGCCTATGATGCATGGTCCATTTAATGAATTCAAGACCCATGTGTAGGGCCCACATGTCCTGTGTTTGAGGCCTATGGGCAAGGCCCATTGTGATGTATTCATGGCCCATGGGCAAGGCCCATTGTGATATGTATTAGACCCATGAGCAGGGTCCACCTGTTGTGTATATGTGGCCTTTGAGTAAGACCCATTGTGTTGTATATTAGGCCCTTGTGTGAGGCCGTGGGCCCATTATATGTTTGACTCTATGTAGGCCATTCCTTGGGGGCAATGTTGGTTAAGTGTCCACATGGTCGAGGTCGATTATCGATGCTGGTTGTGGATACTGAATATGAGTATATGACACTAAAGCATCAAGATACATGACAATACGAATTATCTGCATGTTAGATATGAGATGTGGTTGATCAATGCATATGTCATTGAGAATTTTGTTATGAGACTCCGTGATAGGTGGAGGTTATCTAACACGAGCACGCGGTATGTGCGCAGGATTGATGCATGACTGGATTGTATGACTCATGCATCTCGCATTATGATTACTATACGCCCTAGCGACATCAAGGTCGTAGCCTCCACGGCATATCGTGGATGGCCAAATAGGACAGGAAATATTTGGTTCTAGCATACGGGAGCCATAGATGTCCCCGGGTGAAAATCCCTAAACCTCCGTGGCCGGAGACGCCCCAACGTCGAGGCCGAGTGGATACATGAGCACCGGGAGGCCGCGTCTCCCACCGTGTCGTGGTCGGTTGGGAGGGTGTGGCCTTACTCGCCCGAGGGTAGGGGGCAATACTAGGCCGAGTTTGACCAGCTCGTGAATGGGTCCGCTATCGACGTGCCGGATAGGTATTGGCGGACTATTGGCAAGGCGGATAGTGAGGTTTCTTATGCTCACTTGGACTGTGCGGCTGGGAGAGCGGCGGTGCCATTTGGAGTGTACTAAACCCCGGTGATGATCCCAGAGATGAACCGTCTGATATGTGGATTTAGTGAGCAGGAGTTGCATACTCATTCATGCATTCATTCATTCACTATCTACTCGGGTTGGTGGTAAGCAACTAGTTGATACGTGTGCCTTCGCAATGGCCGAGGATTTCGGTTGGGGCGCGCGACTAACTGAGATCAGGAGTCTCACATTGAGTCGACTATCCAAATTTAGGTATGGGGTGGTTTGGATAGAAGTCTCTTGTGATGGACCCCATAGCCTGCGATACTACGTCTACCATCCCGACTTCACACTCCGGTATGGTCATTCCATCCGCACCGCATATTGCATTCCATCCGCGGCATACGACATCTTGGGTTACTGTGTTTCTACATTTATATGGTTTAGATATGGCTGACGTATTTGTGAACACATAAGGAATTATATACCCAATTGCATTTATATGGTTATATGGTCTAGGTACGACTGATGCTATTTGTGTTACTCATCAGAAATGTATATTGTATTGCATCCTCTACATTTGATATTTGGCTCTTTATGACTCCTCGTTTGCGTATGTTATATATTGCGTATATATCGATTGGCTCATGGACTTGTTCATATTTCCGCTTACTCTGTTATCGTATGATCTATGATCTTGTGAGTATTTCTGTTTACTCAGATAATTCATGATCTTGCTAGTATATTTGCTTATTCCGATATTGTACAGTTTATGGATTACCAGTACTTCCAGTTTGTATGATAATGGCATTGTATCGAATACTTGGCACTTACCTTGTGCACACACTTACACCACCCTCTAAGCTTTCTATAAGCTTATGCACGATAGATGCGTGCAGGTGTTTTTAGGTTGCAGCAGCATTGAGCTTGGAGCGTGCAGTTGTATTCTGGAGCTTTGATTTCGATATATATATTTCCCTTTCAGCATTGTATTCAAATGATTATATTAGTGGATATGTGATGATGATGTTGCCTTTATGATTTGGGTATACTTGTGGTTATGCTTATTACGAGATAAATGTACATTGGCAAAAAAAAAATCCTCCTTGTAGGATCCCAGGATCGGAATCTGGCGTGTGAACGCTAGGATCCGAGAATGGGGTACTACGGAGGCTGTCGGCACCAGATTCGGCAATCGAAATTTCTATGAATCCGATTTCCGGGTTTGGGGCGTGACAATCGTGCTATCGGAAGTCCTTGAGAAGGGCGCTCGCACTCTCCTGCTCAGCCTCGACTGGTGTAACAGTCGGACGCCTGCTCTACCCCTGAAGAACAACGGTCATCACCTACAACATCTGCTGAAGCTAGGCGACACTCACAGGTACGGTCGGATCCGCACCGGCCTCAGGTAAAGGAGTAGCATCCTCGGGTTGGAAAGCAGTGATATCCAGTGGTAGAGCAGGAGTAGCCGGTGGTAGAGCGGGAGTCGCAGGTGGTGGGGTGGGAGTCGCAGGTGGTGGAGCGGGGTTCGGTCGGGTCGCTCTTCTAGGCATCACGTCCTACAGGAAGGAACAAGGGCTGATCAGCCTTGAGAATTCTCGAAAGCATAAACATTAAGGGTCTATATCAAAAAATTGCTAAGTTATTCGGACTCGGAACCTATTCATTCTAAGTTTATAACAGATATGTGATGTGATCTCAGGTATTCCCAAGTTATGCTCTGATACCAACTTCTGTCATGCCCCAAACTCAGAGAACGGGCTCACAAAATTTTCGATCGCTGAATCCGACGCCAACAGCTTCCGTAGTGCCCCATTCTCAGATTCCGGCACTCACATGATAGACTCCGATCCTGGGATCTTATAAGGATGATTTTCAGTATGATTTTTATTGTAATGGAGCATAACCACAAGCATAACCAAGTCATAAAACAACATCACTACATATCCACTATATCAAAAATTTTAAGTACAAATGCGGAAAGGGAAATACAAGGTGATCAAAAACTTCAAAATGAACTGATGTGCGCTCCTGCCTCAGCGCTGCTGCGATCCAATGTCACCTGCACGCAATGGTCGTGCATAAGCTTATAAAAGCTTAGAGGGTGGTGTAAGTGTGTGGGCAAGGCAAGCACCAAGTGAACAATATCAGAGTAATGTAGAAATATGCGGTAAGTCTATGAATAAAACCAACCATACCAAGGCTAGGTGATGCAAGGCATGAATACTATCGGCCATACCAAGGCCATGCGATGCGAGACATGAATGTTATCGGCCATACCGATGCAATGCGAGGCCTACATAGCCAAATGTCATATGCGAGATGCAATCTAAGCAAGCTAGTATTTATCAAGTACACATATCAGTACAGTTCCCCTCTGGATATCATCGGGGTCTAATACACTTCACACTGACTGCCTCATCCCTAGCTGCACAGCCAAGCAAGTAGAATAGACCTCATTATCTGCCTGACCAGTAGTCTGCCAATACCTACCCGGCTCGTCGATAGCGAACTCATTTACGAGCTGGTCAAACTCAGCCTAGCTTATAGCCCCCTCACTTAGGCGGATAAGGCCATACCCCCTTCCAACCGACTATGACACAATGGGAGACGCGACCTACTGGTATTTGGCACTTGGGCACTGTGTATCCACTCAGTCAAGACATTGGAGCAACTCTTAGTACCAAAAAGGTTTTGGGACTTTCACCCAAGGACATTTTAAGTACCCACAGTGGTAGAACCAAGCATTTTTGGTATCTAATATGGCCATTCATGATGTGCCTGTGGAGCCATGTCCTTGATGTCATTAGGGCATACAATGATCAAGTCACTCATATGCAAGATGCATGAATCACACCGTACAGTCATGCGGCAATCCCGTGTGTACCATGCGCTCATGTGGGGCACTCCGTCTCATAAGGAGTCCCGTAAATGTCTCAGCCCAACGGCTTATGCTATGATCAAACATTCCTCATATTAAGCATACATATGATGCGTATGGCATGAGGCATGGAATTGTACTAAGCATGTTATAAAGCGACGAACTATCCTCACAACGAAGATGGGCCTAGACGGCTTTCACACAACAAGTATGGGCCTATCAATGGGCCCTAGGGAGAGTCGTAATGCGGACATTTAACCAACATTACCTTACAATGTGGACGTCAAACCAACATTGCTCCCAAGGCATAGCCTGTCATAAACATCATTAACTAAACCATGTTGGGATCACACATTGCAATGGACCTGAGGTACTTCCCATTGGGCATTCAACACACAAAATGGGTCATATCACATGGGCCTTATATTCATCAAGTGGGCCACATCAATGGGCCGCACTAATGGGCCTTATGTACATTACAATAGGCCATAACCCATGGGCCTTATAATGCATCAAAATGGAACTAATCACATGGGCCTTACGTGTATCAAATGGGTAACGCCAATGGGCCCCATATATATATATATATTAAATGGGCCACACCCAAAATAAGTGGTGATAATGATTTCCATCATTAAAATTTCCAAGGCCCACCATAACATTTATTTTCTACCCAATCTGGTCATAAGTTTACACAGACCTGGATTAAGAGGAAGAAGCCTTTCATAGGTGTGGAGCCAATGCTTGGTTCAACCCATCTATTGCTCTAATGGCCCCATCTTCGATGAACCGTGGCCCAAAAATATCTTCATTTGATCAACTCTAACCTTTTCCATTTTGGGCATGCAAATACATGGTTAAGAAGAAATGCACCAACGGTCCACATTCAACGGAGAAAAGACAATATTTAATGATTCCAATTTGAGAGATGTTTCGGGCATGATTTATCCAAGGTAGGGCCCTTGGATCAATGGATGGGATAAACCAAAAATGCATCACACATGTACAGATTAGCTACCGAATAGGGAAGTTCCCTGTTCAGACAGAACATGAAAAAATATTTTTTTGCAGAAATGAAATGTCAAAATACCTTGATGAAAATTCCTTGTATGTACATTGATTTATACATTGAAAAAACAATAGAATCGGAAAAAGATACTGGAGAAGGATAGTTTCATGGTGGAGTACATAAATGGCCAATCGAAATTTCTCTTCATACCTGCATGAGAGGAAAACAACCCTTAGAATATTAGAAACCAAACCTTTAAACGAAGATTCAAACATTTAAAAAAAAATAAAAAAATAAAAAAATCGGGAAGATGAGAGATTTGGAGCAATGATCAGAAAATAGATTTTAAAATGACTTCAAAATTTTTAATTAAAAAAAAAAAAACCTTTGATGGATAGCATAAGGAAGAAAGTTTTCCAAAACATTGAGAAAGACATTTGCAACCCATCAAAAGATGAGAGAGAGAGAGATATATACCTGAGGGTATCGTGTGTGCTTGTGGTCCGTTGCTTTCATGGCCACTTGTGTTGGAAAGAGACATTGGAAGGGAGAGGGGGGTTGCCGTTGCCACTTGAGAGAAAAGGAGAGAGATGGAGGGGCTGAGATATGGAGAGAGAAGCAGGGAGATGGGGTTGGAAATGGGTTTTTTCAAGAGAGAGAGAGAGAAGGGCACTAGAGAGCAACAGGGAGATGGAGGGGCTGAGATAGGGAGAGCTGGAAATTGGTGTTCTTAAGAGGGAGAGAGAAGGGAACAGGCAAGGTTTGCAAGCAATATTCTTTTTTTTAAAAACCTTATTTAAGGTCGTGTACATCCACAGCCCTAATAAGTAAAGATATCCACCGCATGTTGATCCCCTTATCGGACGGCTCTCGACGCACCACGTCTCGACCTCACAGGAGCAGGTGTGTGTGTGTGTGGGGGGGGGGGGAGGGAAGGTACTATACGCTCGACCGTATTATACCTTCTATAAGGTCGAGTGCTGGCGGCACGTTATTCATCGGATGGTGAAAATTTTAAACAAACCAAAAAATTTTATAGGGCCGCAAGTAATTTATGTGCGAGCCTTTCGTTGTTGAAAGATCATGTGCAAGGATTCTGTGTGGGGCCCACTATGATGTTTGTGATAAATCCAACCCGCCCATTCGTTTTTCAAAATCATTTTAGGACATGCAACAAAAAATGAGGAGGATCCAAATATTAAATGGGCCACATGAGAGGAAACAGTGGGGATTTAGTGACCACCGTTGAAACATTCATATGGCTACAAAAGTTTTGTATTGGTTTATGTTCGTGGTGTTTTCATTTCATATCAGTGAAAATGACCTTATAAACGGTTTGGATGGAATATAAACACCAAGGTGGAGCCTAGGAAGGTTTCGACGGTAAGCATTCCTTTTTGCAGTGTTTCATCTTGTATGGCCCTCTTGAATTTTGGATCCTCCTCATTTTTGGTATAATGTCCTAAAATGATATCTAAAAACGAATTGACGAGTTGAATTTCACACAAAGATCACAGTGGGCCCCACACAGAATCCTTTTGTGAATCTTTATGGGAAAAGCTTTAGTAGGAAATCCGCACCCCTGTGTTTCCAAACGAACTGTCTACTCCCCTGCGACCGGCCAATGGCGGGTGGTAGGTGTTATGTGGGCCTCACTATGCTGTATGTGTTTTATCTATGCTGTCTATATGTTTTTCTAGATCATTTAATGGTAATGAGACCAAAAATGGGGTATGTCCCAATCTCAAATGTACCACATTACAGGAAACAATGTTGAATGGGCGTCGACCATTAAATTTTTTTTGGGGGCCATAAAAGTTTTGGATCAAGTTGATCTTTGTTTTTTTCCCTTCATATGGGTCTGTATGACCTAATCAATAGTTTGGATGTCAAATAAACAGTACAATGGGCCTTAGGATGATTTTAACCGTGAGCATCCCTCTCCACACTTTTTTCTATGGCGGGTTCCACTAGAGCTTTTGATCTACCTCATTCTTTGGATAATGCCATAATATGATCTCTTAAAATGGATGAACGGTGTGGATATAATACATACATCATGCTGGGACCCACAAAACTTGGTGACATGACTTTAGCTACTCAACCTCTCATTAGGTAATCCGCGTCCCACTCTGAGATGGAAGTAGATTGGCTGGTGTATTAACGTCAACAAGTTTTGTGGGTCCCATCATGAGGTATGAGGTATGTGTTAATCCAAAACGTCCAACCATTTGGCAAGTTCGTCTTAAGGCTTGAGCCTAAAGATAAGACAGATATAAAGATCAAGTGGACCACACTGCAAAAAGCAGTTGAGGATTGAACGTCTACCATTGAAACCCTTTTGGGGTCACAGAAGCTTCTGATCAATATGAAATGTGTTTTTCCTCTTCATCTATGCATTTGTGATCTTATTAACCGATTGGATGGAAAATAAAAGTTATGTAGGCCCTACGAAATTTTTTAATGATGAAAATCATTGTCCTCGCTGCTATTTTTGGTGTGGTCCATTTGAGCTTTGGATATGATTCATTTTTTGTTTAATGGTTTAAATTGATCTCGAAAAATGGATGAAGGGTGAGGATATAATAAATAAATCATTGTGGGGCCATGTAACTTTGATCTCCTTTGAATCGTTCGTGCAACTCGGAGCTCGAGGAGCGTCGTCACTTGACTTCATGCGACAGGTCTCTACACCAGCTATATAGCTGGTGTGTAGTACACCAACCAATCTGCTTCCCTCTTAGACGGAAAGGGATTGCTCAGCTTATTGAGTAAACTTTGTGAGGTCCACCATGATTTATGTATTTTATCTTCTCCATCTAATCATTTTCCCTGAAAATTTTATGGCTTGATCCCAAAAATGAAGTATATACAATGTTTAAATGGACCACACCACATGAAAAAGTTGAATTGAACTTCTATTGTTGAAAATTTCTTGGGGGCCACATAAGTTTTGGATCAAGCTTATATTTTTGTTTTCCGTTTATCCATGTATGTATGATCTTATGAACAAGTTGGATGACAAATAAACATCACTATGGGGCCTAATAAGGTTTCAACAGTGGAAATTATTATCCCCACTTTTTTCCAAGCATGATTAACTTGATCTTTGGATATGCTTCAATTTTGGGCTCAACCCCTTAAATTAGATGGAAAAATGGATAGACGGCATACATGAAACACATACATCATGGTGGGGCCCACATAGCACTGACCACCTGCCATTGGCCGGTGGCGGGGGAGTAGCCAGTCCATTTCCCAAACTCAAAACCCAAGGACACGAATTTCCTGCTAAAGCCTTTCCCATGAAGATCAGCGGAAGAATTCTGTGTGGGGCCTACTGTGATCTTTGTGTGAAATCCAATCTATCCTTTTGTTTTTAAATATCATTTTAGGACATTATACCAAAAATGAGGATGATCCAAAATTCATGTGGGCCATACGAGATGACATAGTGGGGAAAGGAATGCTTACCGTTGAAACCTTCCTAGGCTCCACCTTGGTGTTTATATTCCATCTAAACCGTTTATAAGGTCATTTTCACTGATATGAAATGAAAACATCATGAACATAAACCAATACAAAACTTTTGTAGCCATATGAATGTTTCAACGGTGGTCACTAAATTAGGGGTCGTTTGGCGTCGTGGATTGGAGGGGATCAGAGGGGTTTCAAATCCACTTAGTTATTTGGTAGCATAAAGTAACTGGGGATTGCCAATCCAGGGGGTTTCCAATCCCCTCTTTGAGGGGCTTTGTAATCCTTGGTGAGAGCTTGGATTACACCTAAAATCATTTCAATAGTTGCAAGTGTAACATGTATGTTACTGTACACTATCATTCTTTTGGGCACATGGCCCACTAATGATGATCAACACCGTCCAAACATTATCCATGTAAATCAGCACTGTCCAAACATTGTCCAACACCATCCAAACATTGTCCATATTAATCACCGATTAAAAATCATTAGTTAGTCACTCAGACATGATCTTGTGCTTGCAGTCCATCCGAGACTTGGAATTTCATCATTTTCAGGCAAAGCATATATTTCAGTGGGCTTATCACAACCATAGTGTCAAAAATTATATATCTCACTAATTAGGGATATTAAAGTTGATTCAATAATTAAATTCAAACCCCTGTAAATATACCATGGATAGGTATTTTTGAATTAAAGTTGATTCACATTGGTCACATTGGAAGGTGCGAAACACACCGGGAGGATTGCCAATCTAGGGGGTTCCAAATCCACGCTCCCAAACAGTCCCTTAGTATCATAAACAATCTAAGATGGTCTTTAACAAATACGTTGATTAAATTCTTGATCGACCTATTTTTCTGTTAATGAGTCAAACTGTCCATACTAGAAACATTGATCCAATGGTTAGTATTTGTCAGATTGGTGTGATGCTTCCATGGTTGCCTATGAAACGTGCTTCTGACCAAATGAACAGTTTAGATCAATGGATTGGACAGTCAAGGTGCCCCATTTCAACTAAATGCAAGTAGGAGCTCCCGGAGCATTTCCCTATTTAAAATAGATAAATAAGTGCGCGAAATGCGCCACTCCTCTATGAGCGCCACGGTTCTCCTAGTTGTATTGGGACATTTGGAGAATCCAACAAATCCATCAGGGCCGTTCAGAAGGTCCCTACATAGTTTTCATGACTCATCATATGGTTAAATCCATTCATGGAAGGCATTGCTAAGATTTCCTGATTAAAAGATTGTTTAGAATACTAAGAGATCCATGATTAGAAATATTTCGACATAAAACAATCTGGTCCATCCATTTTATAGGCTATTGATTGGATGCACATATTAGTCCAACTGGTTTAATTTTTGCATGTTGACCATAACATGCATTTTAAACTTAGTGGACGAGCCTGATTGATTAATTGGACTGTCCAAATGTCTCGATGCTGCTAGAAGCAGTATAGCGTATGGTGCTATGGTTAGTTAACACTTGATCTGCGATCATGGCCATCTGAGCAGTAGGATCTAAGTGGCGGTGAAGAAAACTTGTTTAACGGCTGACATTCAGTGTAGAAATGCAGCAAAGAGATGATGGGCAGTTCTGATTGCTACCTACTTAGATGGACGGTCCTGATCAACAAGCTCAATATTACTACGAATACGTGTTGCCAATGAATAGGATGTGATGTTACCGAAGATATCTCAGGGCTTCTTTGAGAATGTTGGGCTTGATCTTTTAACTACAGGTGTGTAGTTACATCCGTAAGTAACGGTGGCGATTTCCCAGGGCCACAGCTCCAGATCTTTTAACTGTGGGTGCAGGCCTATTCTCTTCAGCCGGGCCTGGCTCTTGCCAGCCCTAGGATGGAAATGGCCACCGTTAACAAGGGGTTTGGGTTGAGGGTCAACTCAAGCCCAACCTGACCTGGAGAACTAGCTCAAGACCCCACCCATTTGGAGACCTGACCCAAGCTACCCTACCTGACCTCAACCTGAATGCTCAACCCAACCCCAGCCCAACCCAACTTGGGGTTCGGGTCTTGCCATATCAGGATCCTTTTGGTTGGACGCGGAGTAGCTACTGAACTAGACAGTAGCTAGTCTCGCTACCGAAGTGATGGGCCCCACCATGATGTATTTGTTGCATCTATACCGTTCATCCATGTGTAAAGATAATTTTATGGGATAAGGAAAGGAGTGATGCAGATCCAATGCTCAATTGGACCCCACCACAGAAAATAGTGAGGACAATAATGACGCCCATCGTTGAAACCTTCATAGGGCCCAGCATGATGTTTATTTGAGATCCAACCTGTTTATAAGTTATCACAGACATGGAATGAGGGAAAACACAAATATCAGCTTGATCAGAAACTTCTGTGGCCTCGAGATGTTTTTAAGGGTAGGCGTTCAATCCCCACTGTTTTGAGGGGTGAAGTTCACTTGATCTTTGGATATGCCTCATTCTTTCTCTTATGCCCTAAAATGGTCTCTTAAAATGGATGGACGGTGTGGATACAGCACATACAACTTGGTGGGGCCCACAGAACGTAGTGACATCACCTCAGTAGCTAGTCTCGCTACTGTCAGGTCCAGTAGCTAATCAGCGACCCTTTTGGTTCTAGGTCTTGTTTTTTAGGACCCCACGTATTAGTTGGCATCGGGTTCGGGTACCCACCGGGTCTTTGGACATTGGTTTTGGGTCGAGTCAACGACAAACAAGGGCATCTACAGCATTGGGTCCATCTAAATGGATGGATTGTATCACACACGTGTGACACTTTGATACATTTAGGGTTTAAATGGGCTATATTAAATTAATACGGATGGTCAAGATCATTTACTCAAAATTAGGTCCAATCAACAATTCGATCCATCCATTTTCTTTGGCCCGTCATTGATTGCTTAGATTATAAATGATCATATCCCCATCATCATCACATCATCCTTGCGTGGTCATAACCTTGTGGTGTATGATCTAATCACAACCGTTTGATCCTGACCATGATGTATGGGGCCCACAAAAGTGGACTCTCACGTGAAAATCGGCCTAACACTTCACCATAATCGACTGTTTTGATGAGTGAAGCTACTACGGATGGGATTAGAATAAAATCCAATCAACATACAATCCCCACAAATATGAGATAATATTAGAATTAGACTTATGCCTTTATTTATAGCATTTCATGCACGTAGAACACCACATGCACGTGCGAACATGTTGGTATCGACACGTTACAAATGAGTCCATCCTATCCGATCTGTGGTACGCGGATCACTTTACCGTTGTGGTCCACCCACACCCAAACCCTATTGCAGCTGAAATCCTTGATGACCGGCGTTCCGTCCTTCTGGACAATGGCATCGACGTGATGATTCTCTTGCTCGATCGTCGCTGCTGCAGCCTCACCGTCCACCCCGACCAGCTCCGGCCATGAGTTTTTGCCTGCAGATTTCATTGAAATTCAGTACAAACAGATATTGGGCAGTGCTAATGCATCATCAGATGGGACTGGCATGTACAAATGGTCAGATGATTGGATCTGTCCATCTCCTGGGCGTTAATCCTAGCCACCAAAATGCACCCATATGTATAAAAGGGGCTCATGGTTCAGTAATCCAGTACGCTCAACTGACAGGCCCTACCAGGAATGGTGGATTCCTGAAAAATCTCCACGATCAAATGTTCCTAGACCTTAGATCAATGGCCTCTAGTCCAGGAAACATTGGATGTCTAGGATCTTCCAATCAGGAAGAATTTTGGATCATCCCCAATCGGGAGGGGTATTATAAGATCAACATTCTGAATCGATGAGTTGTGGGGCCCACTTACTAGGGAATATGATGCATCGGGACTCTATAATTCGTATCCTCTCAAGGGGAAGGATGCCTTACCTTTGCATTCAGACGCCATCCTCTCAGTCTCGTGTGTCTGTATTTTCTGGTGTGGGGTTGGGGTATATATAGACTGTGGATGTGATCGCCTTGGATATCAAGGTGCTGACCAAGAGCCGCTATGTTTGAACGGCTGAGAGAATCTCATTCATTGCTTTTGAAAATCAATCAAGAAAAGAGGTTTTGCGTTCACATTAGCTATACTCATTTTGAGAAAACGTAGGGTCCGGATAACGATAGGAATTTTAGCAAGTGAAACAAAATGGAACCCGGCAACCAAGTCCGGTTGGGACAGGTTGGGCTAGAACATGAACCTAAGGATACTGTTTCACATTTTAATTGTCCATGTGATCGGCACGGATCAGATGTGTGAGCTTAAAGGATCTAATATCATCCACGCGTTCATAGGGGCTTTAATGCAAAGCTAAAAATAAAAGGCCTATGTTTAGTGATTCACCTCATTACAAAAGTAAAAAAGAGCTAATTATCCATCTAATTTTATGGTTTGGATGCCTAAGAATACCATCAATGGTTTACATCATCTACAGGAAGTCTAATGGACCATCAAGTATTCTCTTCGTTATTCCTCTTCTTTTCTTAATGAGGATATATGTCTTCACCGGGGAAATATCTTCACTTCGTATCTGGCTTTAAGCCATTTCCCTATCTTGACTTCACTTTCAAGTAGCACTCAAAGAGATGATATTTCTACTTCAACTAGTTGAACATTGACATCCCGTTTTATCCGCTTAGTTACATGTCTTAAATGAAGGACATTTTAGCTTTTATAAAATACGGTTTAAAAAATGTATGCAATTGCAATAGCATATGACTAGAGTTGGACACGAACCAATCTAGCTCGATTAACTCACTCGACTCACCTCTAATTGAAAGTTGGGTTTAGGTCGAGTTGAGCCTTTTTTAGTTAGAAAAAATTTCAAGCCGAGTTCGAGTTGACCCGAGCTCAACTTGACTCGACTTGGAGCTCGATTCGAAATCAACTCCATTCGGTTCGGCTCGACCTATATATATATATATATATATATATATATATATATATATATATATATATATATATATATATATATATCGCCCTCGTTCCTTTCAGCAGACTGGTGCATTCATGTCCCTCCTCCCTCTCAAATACCCTTTCCTTTTTTTTCCCTAGATGAACCAACCGGCCGACATCCCTCCTTGTCTAAGCAGTCGGCCGGTCATCCCTGTCTAGACGTCCTTCCCTGTTCGTGCACTCGGTCATCCATGTTCAGTTGTTCGTCCTTGTCCAAGCACTCGGTCCTTCCTATTCAAGCACTCGACCGTCCCTGTCCAATCGAGTAGTCAATCGAGCATTTGAGCTTCCCTGTCTGGCTGTTTGTCCCTATCCGAGCACTAGAGTTGGTAACCCTCTCTCTCTCTCTCTATCTCTCTCTATTTGGGGTCGAAAGCTTGAATTCGACTCGAACTTGGCTTGAGTTGCTGACCGAACCGAGCTGGGCTGGCCAATCAAGCTTGAGGATTGAGCCAGCCAAACTTGAGCTGAGGTAGGTTGCTAGCCGAATAGAGCTGAGCTGTGCCAAGCTCGACTCGGTTCGACTTGGTGTCCAACTCTACATATGACACTAGGCGGATTACTTTAAATAACTTTAAAAAGGCGGCTTTTGATAAATAGTTTAAAAGGTAAGTGGGTTTTAATAATTGGCTCAAAATGAAAATATCTTCCGGTCGTTTTGGATTCAATACACTACCTTTTTTCTATCAATAATGTGGCAATGTAGACACCCTACCCCAGACTGATAAGCTGATTGAGTTTGAACTGATGGATGGTGAACTAAACCCTAATCTTAAACTTGAAAGCCTAGAAGCTTAAACCCTTGAAACCCCAATCCTAAACCCTAAACTCAACCTAGTCAGCCCATTCAACCAAGTAAACCTAGTTAACCCATTCAGCCTAACCCTAAACTCTAGGGACTTAAAACCCTAGATCCTTGAGTCAGCTCGACGAGTCAACTCACACAGTCTACTTGTTGAGTCAACTTACTCAATCAGCTTACCCAATCCAACAATCCAGTCAACTCACCTAATTAAGCCCAAAACCACACCCAAACCAAAAGCCCAAAAGGCAGAATAATTGGAGAAATGTGTAAAACCTCAAAGCATTAACATTCACAACAAAGCCTCCACACACTTAGAGAGTGGGGACTGACAATAGCCGGCTTGCCATGAACCACGTGGCACTCCCCCTCCTTGAGGTGGCATCTCTCAAGCATGTGGAATCGCCCTTTTTCAGAACCTAAGTTTGTGGTTGAGATGTATTTACTCTAATGCCCATCTCCTCACCCAAAATTGTCATTTTTTCACCTCATCCAACCCATGAGATGATGCCATGAGGCAATCTCCAATCCTAACCTGTCAACCATCTTTTACCCCTAGGATTACCAGTAATTACTAGAAAACTGGGTTAAGAGGCTATAAATAGCCCCATACCCTTCCCATTTCAAGCATCCAAGACATCTAAAAAGTATTCATCCACTCCCATTTCAAAGCCTTCTCAACCTTTAGGGCCTTAGCCATCTAGTCATCCCTCCACCAAGGAGAGTGAGAGTGAAAGAGAGAGTCCAGTCCTAGTCTAGCCTAGCCTAGCTAGAGTTTGAGCCACCTAAGTTCAAATCTAAGCCATTCAATCTAGCTTTGTGATACTACCATTCATTCAATCGTTCAAGCTTCAGTCAGTTTCATCAAAGCAGAGCATTAGCATTATGCAACACCTATTCTCTTCTGAACCTCCTTAGTCCTCATATACATCAGTATTACATTGCATTTCATTATTTTCTCACATTTGACTGGTTGACGTATGCTTCGAGGCTTGATGATATAATCAGAGTAGGTCCATAAAAAACCTTAGCTAGTTGGTTATCGTTTTATAATAAGCATCAATACAACGTCAAGCATCCCATACATCACATTAATTTATACATAATTTGCACTTGCACTCGATCGTTTCGAACTTATGCTCTGCGGCATGTAGATATAATCGGATCTTCCCCATTAGAAATTTGGATCGATCAATCGCCATTGCCATTACATTACATCACATCCCCTTCATGCGAGAACTAACCCTATTCCTCAGGAATTAGTTAGATCATGTGAAGTAGCCATACACTTGTACGGGCAGAATGGGTGCCTAACACCTTCCCTCTCTATAACTGTGATCCGTTATTCGGAATCTCTGGAACACAAATTCACGAGTCATCTAATTAGGGTTAAGAATCTTAGGGATCTCAATCCTAAGCGTTTCTATAGGGTCTAACTGACTGTAGGATCGTAATAATTAGTTTGTAGCGACTCTGGTCAAATATTACACCCTCTTACCCCCAAATAAAAGTCTTAAGCGAGGCAACCAGTGAAAAGGATACTCGATCTCTCATCTCTCAAAAAATTTGCCATCCAACGTCCACAGAATGATGACTCTATTGGGGATAAACACGACACACTAATCATGACCTGACTTGAAAAATAAGATCTTACGAATTCCTGAAGAGTGATAATTCTCACACATTTGCATCTGCATCTATATCTATAACAACATTCATTTCAAAAAACTAAAAAGAACACAAAAAATTGTGCCTCTACAAGTCAAGCTTCTTAAAAAAAGTCTCCCTTATTGTAGCATAATTTGCACTAGATCTCAAGTGGCTATGGATAACTACAAGGAAGATGTTCAACCTTACCACGTTCTTGATCTCGCAAAAGCTTAACTTGTATAGGTATAATAAGCAGAAGTCGTGCCAATGGCCTTCATATAGGAATTGACACAGTGTAAAAGAAATGCAAGACATGTTCTGGCAATTCATGGAAGCACAAGCCACCACAGCCAACAACCAAGTTAGTCCAGTTTAATAACAACAACAATCAACTCACAGGCCTTTCGTAGCCTACAGTTCAAATCAAGCACAACCGTCAGACTCTGCACAAGACTAGCGATGCTAGCCAACGTAGCCCTCGACCATGGGGCACATCTTTCAATATCCTTCTGCAGCTAGGAATCAATCTCAACCTGCAACCGAGATTCCCAGTCAATTTCAGGACAGCTTCACAGTTGAGGCTTTCAGCCAATTTCCAGCTCAATTTCCAACTGATCCTGCAAACAAGGTCACCAGTTAATTTCCAGGTCAGTTTCAAACCAATCCTGCAAACGGGGTCTGCAATCAATTTCCAGCTCAATTTCAAACTAATCCTGCAAATAGGGTCTTTAGTCAATTTTTAGTACAATTTTAAACTGATCCTGCAAACAGGGTCTCTAGTTAATTTCTAGCACATCCCTCAATAGGGATTTCAAATCAATTTCAAGAAGTAGCTTCCTCGACTAGAAGCCTAGGGAAAGCACTGGCGAATGCCCATAATGGGGGTCAGTGTCAAGCCCAGGTCAACTAGTGGAACATGAGGAATACCCAATAAGGGGGTCACTTCCCATCATCTCAACCTCCCCTGACTAAGAGTGCTTTTCAATTTCAATTTCCCACAAACAGGAACACATACATTACAACAAGCTCCCCCTCACGAAGCCATAGGATTGAAGAAATTGATCACTATGTCGAATAAGCGGAACATGCCTTGCAATGAGAAACGTTGGTCCCTAAAATGAGCCACACAGAAATAAAGGAGTTTTGGGAGCAGCTCCAAACTATGCAAAATTAGCTTCAAAGACAACAATGGGTCGATCTCCCCTCTACCAAGTTTAGGAACTTGTGTCCCTTTCTAGATGCACAAGTACCTCAAAACTTTGAGGTATCCAAATTCAAGAGATGCGACAGCAACAGATGTCTTATGACACATGTTAAAACATTTTGTGGGGAACTAAATGAAGTGGCAAGAAATGGATGAGCTCTTATCCGCCAATTCCAAAAGTCTCTAAAGGGCGGACTGGTATCCTTCTTTGGATTGTCATCAGATTAAGATTTCGAAGCAGCTCTCAGAAGCATTTGTTAATAAATTTACCTACAACTTCAACATGGCTCCCAAAAGAGCAGACTTGGCAGCCTTGAGAATGTGCACCCCATTCACATGTTTTTCCAAATCATTTTATGGAATGAGCCCAAAAATGAGGCAGATCCAAAGCTCAAGTGGGATTCATGACGGTTAGTGCAGAGCTCAGGGCGATTCATAACGGTTTGTCCAGTTATTTTAGTTTGGGCTTTACTAAGGTGGTGGTGGAATCAGATTCTTAGTTGGTGGTGGCATTCCTTAATGGGCCCTCCCTCCCGGGTTGGAAATGGATATATTGGATGTCCAAGATTGAGCGTTTCAAGCTCATGGGGCAAGTGAAATTCACCCATATCTATCGGGAAGGTAACGCGTCGGCAGTTAGTATGGCCCGCATGGGTAGCGAGGCCCAATCTAATGTGTTGGTGCATAATTTCTCGGATCTTCCTTTCCATGTTAGGGGTCTTCTATTCCTAGATAGAGTGCGTCTAGGGGCTATTCGGCATGTCCCTAGTAGGATCTCTAGCGAATAGCCCTGTGTAACGGTTCCCCCTTTCTGTGTTTGTTTTATGATAGGCTTCCCCCAGGTCCTTTTTTCCTGGGGGAGCCCAAATGTCCAGGAGTTGTACATGTTGTTCATTGAAATGGAAACCAACAGTTTTTGTTAAACAAAATAAAAAATAAAAAAATAAAAAAAATTTGCATGCATGTGCTTATGATTTCATTTCCATAGGTGCTATTTTTCAATCAACCAATTTCTAAAACTTCATTTTAAACTCTGTAAGTTTTTTTGAAAATAAAATAAAATAATAGCCAATATTGATAGTGGATCTCCATGACTTCTCTCAATCCTTCGTCGCTTTTGACGAATGAATTCATACGTTGGGTAAAATTTTATGCGCCCTCGAAAAGATGTAAAATTATTTTTATTAGGGAATTAATTCCAGCTTTTGTGTGCTTTCTTTATTCTTAACCAGAGGCTGGCTTGCAAATCCAGGGACATAGATTCCTTCCCAAAATGATCTGAGCGTTTACACGCGGATCCCACTGATGAACGTCTTACATCTGGCATGAACGGGCATACACTCGGCATTTCTGAAATTACAGAAGGAATTGCCATATCAGATTCAACATGCAAGTTTGACCTGATACATTTGCACGTGGATCCCACTCAATGAGCGTTTTGGATCTGGCACAAGTGCACGGGAGGGGAGCCTATTAGGTGCGGCCCAGCACCACCCAAGACGGTGCCGCCCTCACCATGGGGCCCACCTTGATGTATGTGTTCTATATCCACGCAGTCCATCCTTTTTTTTTTAAAGGTCATTTTATGACATTATACAAAAATAAATAAATAAAAATGAAGCAGATACGAATCTCAGGTGGACCATACCAAAGGAAACAGTGATGATTAACCATTGAAAACTTCCCGTAGGTAACAAAAGTTTCCGATCAAGCAGATAATTTTTTTTCCCTTCATCAAGGTTTGTGTTGAACTCATCAACAGGTTGGATGGAAAAAAAATCTCACGGAAACATTGCGGTGGGCCCTAGGAAGTTTTTAATGGTGTGGCGCTCAATCACCACTATTTATATCCCTCTCATTTTTCGGTGGGACCTAGGAAGTACGGTCCAGATGAGATTTCGATGTGCTTCATTTTTCGGTTCATGCCTTAATTAAAATGATCTGGAAAAACGGATGTACAGCGTGGATATAGAATAAATACATCTAGATGGGCCCTAAAGTAAAGACCGCACCGTCTCGGGTGAGGCGGGGCCGCACCTAATCCGCTGAAGTTACAAACTTGCAGGGTGGACTTTTTCAACCAGTTGGGATGGTGGACTTCGTCCTCTCGCAACGTGGGGGCAAATCTCCAGGACCGTAAATCCAATGGCTGGTGGCATGCCACGAACCATATGTCGGGATGGATCTAAGTCGATCGGCCTCTGATATAAATACCCGTATCCGCCGTGATCCTCTTAGATCGCATAGCGGATTCAGGATGCAAGCTACTCTCGATTGCAAAGACAAGGGTTGGTTTTGTTTTTTGTTTTTTTTGTTTTTTTCCTTTATTATTATTATTATTACCCCATGCACTGGATAGCGTGTGATGGATGGGACACCTCATGGTACATGCGTGATATCTGGACCATTCGTCAGGAAAGACCCCCATTAAAATGGAAAGCAGATTGCGGGGTGACCCAACAGTACTATTCAGCTAGGTGGTGTTTGGACGCTGTGCGGCCCACCGTGATGAATGCATTTTATATGAACACGAATTGGCTACTCCCCTGCCATCAGCAAGTGGTCGGTGCTCTGCGAGCCCCACCATGATGTATGTGTTTCATCCATGCCGTCCATCTATTTTTCTAGATCATTTTATCGTATGAGACCAAAAATGAGGTACATCCAAATCTCAAGTTGACCACATTACAGGTAACAGTTTGGAATGACCGTTGACCATTAAAAACTTTTTGGGCCATAAAAGTTTTGGATCAAGCTGGTATTTGGTTTTTCCCTTCATCTGGGTCTGTATAACCTAATCAACAGATTGGATGTCAAATAAACAGTACAGTGGGCCAATGGAGGATTTTAATGGTTGATATCCAATCACTATTTGTTTTCCTGTGGTGTGGTCCACCTGAGATTTATATCCCTCTCATTTTTGGGATCAAGCCCTGAAATAATCTGTAAAGATGGATGAAACACATGGATGAAACATGTGCATTATAGTAGACCCACATGGCACCGACCACCGGCCCCGGAGTAGCCCATCCCTTTACGACAAAAATGGACTGAATTGCGTCGTGTAGAACACGGTATACTGTGTTGACGTGACAAAGTTCTGTGGGCGCCACCATAATGAATTGTTATAATGACACCCACCGATGAAACCTTCGTGGAGCCCATATTAATGTTTATTTGCCACCCAATGTAGGACAACACAAATATCAATTTGATCCAAAACTTTTGTGGCCCCAAAAACTTTTGAATGGTGAGTGTTTAATCATAATTGTTTCCTGTGTTGTGGTCCGATTAAGCTTTTGATCAGCACAAAAACATGTGCTTATTTCCTAAAATGAGTTGTAAAAACGGATGAACGGTATGGATAAAACTCAAACAACATGGTGGGCCACACAGTGCTTGTTGGTTTTGGAGTCACCAGCCAATCCCCTTCCCCATAAATCCACCGGCCAAAAATCTAGCCAGCACTGCCACTGGCGGGTGTCACACTTGTACAAGCAAAAAATGGACGGTTGGAAAATGGCCCATATCCGACATACAAGTAGTGTAGCTTACCTGATGAGTGGATCTTCGATCAGGGTGTGATCAAGGTGTGCACCTGATGAGCGTTCCACAATTCGTTACATAGTGCATGTATGTAGCGAAATTTGCTAAACCCACACCCATGTGGAGCTCTGATCATCCACACGAAAGCACACGTGTGAATATGGCACCCGTGAGCTGAGCCTGAGCTGTTCATAGGGTCGTCAGGTGGGTCATATAGTGTATAAAACAGGTGGATGGCGCAACTGAGGTAAACAGTGTGGCCCACCTGATGGAAAGCATGGATTGCGCACATGCGTGTCATGTCAGCGTGTGTGATTGCTAGGCAATGTGCGTTCTCGATATATATACTCAATTCCTTCTATGGCCACTCTACCATGGTAAATACATACATATAACAGATGGCATCTAAACCATCCATTTTATGGGCATTATCGTTGATGAACCACAGTCCAAAGAAGCCATGTTGGATGATCATCAATACGATTGCCGGATGTGGTCAATAAAAGAAAAATCACAAATAATTCACATTCAATTCCACATATCGACCGGTAGGATCATCATTTTTGGACAACTATACAACATGGTCCACCATAAGATGGACATCTTCACTCATCTGATAATCTCTGAGTGTGGGTACTCGATGTAAACTGCATTGATATTTTCGTGACGAGTTTCTAATGAAATGTGTAGGTAAAAGCTCGTGGCCAGAGATGGTTGGGATGAACGGAGAGATGGCAGCGATGACGATCCAGAAAGAGAATCCTCACGTGGAAGCCATTGTGTTGCTGGAAGGAACGCCGGTCACCACGGATTACAGATGCGACCGGGTTTGGGTGTGGGTGAACCAGAACGAATTAGTGGTGGCGGAGCCTCATATCGGATAGAATGGATGCATTTTGTAAATGTGAATGTATGCACGTGTGGACCAATGTTTGCATGTGCATGGGGTGAGTTCTATAAGAATGCTATGTTAATGGCACTGATATGAATAAAAGGCAAGTAAGGGCCTGTTTGGGTAAACATGAAAGTGGCTATTGTTGTGATCCCCTCTATAGTAGCAACATATATACCTGCAACTTTAATCAAATTATTTTGTAGGGCCTAATTAGTATGCTAATTCATTTCAACCATCGGATTGTGGACATCAGTGCTACCTAGTGTTATTTATTTATTTGTGTGTGTGTGTGTGTGTTTAAATCACTTTGCAACAAGTTACCTTGATAGTTCAGGTTTTTCGGGCTAGTGTACTGTCTTCTGTTAGTTTAAAACTGTACAAGTTATGTATTAGAGATCAGATTCATTCATTAGATAGAGTACATTGTTAGTATGCTCCAAACCAAATAAAAATTTTAAAAAAATAATAGCCTCATATGACAAGTATGTCAAACATTTATAAAAAGAATGGGTAGTCAATAAAACAGCTAAATAGCCTAAATTCAACATACATGTATGCTTAGTTAATAAGTTTAATTTATTAGGATATTGAAGATGACTTCTACTTGATGGGCCTTAACTAATGAATAACTTGGATCTTTGACCCTTGTACTCCTTTACATAACTATGACACTTGTTCTAAAATTCCTCAACGTATTTGTGTATGTTGTATCAAAGAATTGTATTTAAGAATGAACTTTAAAAAAAATAAATACAAGATAAATGGACGAGAATGTAACATCCAATTAGTTGTGTGAGCATTACTCTCTCTCTCTCTCTCTCTCTCTCTCTCTCTCTCTCTCTCTCTCTATATATATATATATATATATATGTGTGTGTGTGTGTGTGTGTGTGTGTGTAATTGGGTATGATCTTAAAAATGAAGTAATCCTAATTTTAAGTGGATCACACCACTGAAAATAGTACATATTGAATACCCATCCAACCTATTGCATAAGGTCACGGTGACATGGATGTCACTATGTTCTGTAAGCCCCACCATGATGTATATGTTGTATTCAAACTGTCCATCCATTTGGAGAGATCATTTTATGACATGAGACAAAGAACGAGGCAGATCAAAGCTCAAATGGACCCCACCACAGAAAACAGTGGGGATTGAATGCCTACCCTTAAAACATCTTGAGGCCATAGAAGTTTTTGATCAAGCTGATATGCCTGTGTTAACTTATAAACAAGTTGGATCTCAAATAGACATCATGGTAGGCCCTATGAAGGTGTCAATGGTGGGTGTCATTGTCCCCACTGTTTTCTGTGGTGGGGTTTACTTGAGCTTTGGATCTACATCATTCTTTGACTCATGCCTTAAAATTATCTCTCCAAATGGATGAACGGTGTGGATATACTACATACATCATGGTGGGGCCCACAGAACGTGGTGGCATCACTTCAGTACGGGAGTTCATTAGCAAATTAATCGTGACCACCGGCATTATGAGCATTAACATCCACCTTAAATTACGCGTACTAGTAGTGTTTTGGAAACATACACCACACGGACTCCCACTCTTAATTTTTTTTATGGGACTACCCTGATATGGATGCGAGATCCACTCCGACAATTAGATGTATAATCAAGTAATATGCCCCCTATCAATAAATCAGGCTAACCGGTTATTCAAATTGGCCACACCAATGAGAATAATTAAGAGAGAGACATCCACCCTTGATTTTTACAAGGCCAATCATGACGAAACTGTTAAATCTATACCAACCATTAGATGTCACACCAAAAGTAAGCCTAGGTACCAAAAATCAAGTTCATACATGATTCATGTGAGCCACACCAAGGGAAATTGTTTGGAGGGTGATCCTTTCCATATACACCGATTCCAATCGTGTGGTCCTCTTGAACTACGGATGGGGATAAATTTTGAGACCTTGATCTAACATGGAGTGACATACGCGATGGTTGGGGTTGATTTTACATTAACACCATGATGGCTCACCCAAGCTGTGGCTGCCTTTCCATGCTAAAATGAAATTAGTCTCCAATGGAAGCATTTACTTACATTAAGTAAGAAGAAAGTTTTCATCAAATGCATAGCTAGTTGGACGAAAATGTAAATATCCAACTAGTAGTGTGTGAGCATTACTATATATATAAGAAGAAAGTTTTCATCAAATGCATAGCTAGTTGGACAAAAATGTAAATGTCCAACAAGTTGTGTGTGAGAATTACTATATATATAGAGTTCCTCACCGGCACACCAACGCACGTGCACACCTTTGCGCACACATGTCATGGGTGTTTAATTCGAACAGTTCATATGATGCGGAATACCATGAAACCCCAAGGGATGAATTTTCACCCTGATCTAAAATTCTAGTGGGCCATAGCAAAGAGACATGCAAATCAAGGGAAGAAACTATTTTCATTTTTCATGGCCCACCAAAGTTTTGGATCAAAGTAAAAATTTGGGCCGAAGGGTTTTGATGAGGTACTGCTTCACGTGGACCGTTAAGATTTTGGAGTCACATTACGTAGGATGAGTTCTCAAAAAAGTTCACACGAGTTCTATGCGAGCTAGTGCGCAGCTGAGCATGGGGCTATATATATATATATATATATATTCAAGTGGATGGGAAGCACAAAAGCTTGATGATCTAAATTCGCACAGGGCTAACGACAAAGGTTATGGGCCCACCTATTGTATGAAGCAAAAAAGGAAGACAGGAGATATGATTAGGCCTCACGCAGGCTGCCCAACCCGAATCTGTCCAGGAACAAAAGACCATGAATGGTAGAGGGGAGGTCTACCAATGATCGGTAGATAAGATCTAGTTGGCCATCACTCCCTAATCCGACCAGGCCATCTGCAGCTAAGTTGGCCTCCCATGGGGTGTGGGTAATGCGAACCTCCATACTGTGCATGAGATACTCGATCCTAGCCCTCCAATACCACATAGACCATGAGCGAAGAAATTTATTAGAGAAGGTTGCCACCACTGAGTTTGAGTTACTGGCCACCTCCACCCTGGTGTATCCAAAACTCGCACACTGAGTTAGCCCATCTAGAATCGCCTTGATCTCATCCCTTGTATTGGAACCAAAGCCATACCCATAGAAGAATGCAAACAGGAAATCACTCGAGCTAGCAGTTCCCTCCACCCATTGAAGGACCCAGGTTACCTCTCGCTGAACCATCCACGTTAATTTTAATCCATCCTTGCTGAGGTCTAGCCCATTTAATTATTACTATTTTGAGTAGTTTGGGGGATGGCACTTGGATCCCCGGGAGACTGAGCGTTAGTAGCATGGGCATCTTTAGGGACTTTGGCAATGACAGTAGGGGGCCAACTAGTTTGATCTAGCGATGGATGCTCGAGATTACCCTAAAGGCAAGCATCTCGGAATTCTTGAAGCAGGCGTCGTTCCTAGCATTCCACAGTTCCCAGAAGATGACGATGGAAATGAGACCCTTAAAGAGGAGGAACTTTCCCGAATAGGAAGATGTAGCCCACCATTGGTTGGCCCTATCGATTGCTAAAGTGGGTATCGGTCCTCGCACGTTGAAAATCCGATTAAAATATTCCCAAACTTGCATTGCCGTGCCACTCGAGGCAAAAACGTGGTCATTGTTTTCAATCTCGGGCATAGAGGGAGGGGGGCAGTAGGCACATTTGTATACGATGTGGACACCTTTGCTTTGAAGTCTGGCATCCACTGGAACTGCTCTGTGGATGATTCACCAAGCTAGGAGAGAGAGTTTTGGCAGGAGTTTCGCATGCCACACCCACTTTGACCAGAATTTCTTCACAGTACTCGGCCTTATACTCTGCCACACCAGCCCAACAGAAAGCTCGCTGGAGACGAAATCCAACAAGATGCATTTATCATTGGATGAGGAGGTGCACATTCCCTCATTTGAAATATGCTCAATGGCTACTTAAGGAAGGAGGTGGTGCATAGGGGACCGCAAGATCCAACCATTAGGACCTATCAGATCGCGAACCTTGGCAGATTGTAAAGCAGTGGGAGGAGACTATAACCTCCAATCGTGAAGGGGGCCTAGCCCCGTCCAGTCCTCATCCTAAAATTTTATTTCCCCTCGGCCGATCAACAAGCATGTGTGGGCAGCAACAGAAGGGCTTAACTCACAGATATGTTTCCAGAACGGCGGGGCAAAAGAAGCATGCTCACTCCCCCTACTGATTGGAGGTCAGTAGCATATTTCTCCTTCATGAAGCTGCTCTAGTAGCTGGACTTTCCCCTGAAATGAGCAGTCCAAGCCAATTTCATACGAAATACCTTCATCACCAACTTAAGGTTCCTCAGCCCCAAACCCCCTTCCGATTTTGGGAGGGATATCTTTTTCCAGTTAAGCCAGTGGCAACGTCTCTTATTCCTATCCCAACCCCAGAAAAAGTCTGAGAAGGCCTTTTCGAGATCAACCAAGTTGCTGATGGGAGCATCCATTGCCGTAAGAGTGTGGATAGGCATGCTAGCCAGCATGTGATTGATCAGCATCAACCTACCTACCTTAGGTAGGATTCTGCACTTCCAACCCGATATCTTATTATGAATTTTTTTCAATCAAACCTTGAAAGTATGCTCTATTCGGTCTCCTTAAGAAAATAGGGATTCTAAGATAGGTGAATGGAGCGACAGCCCCACTGAATCCCAAAATATTTTTCGCTGCTCTAACGCGAGCTTCAGATTACCCTGCCGACGGGATAAAGTATCTCTCGTGGGCATTAATTTTTTGGCCCGATGCCTTTTCGTATTTCTTGAGAAATTTGACAATGTTCCTTAAGAATTCCCTACTACTGTTCACAAAGAGGATCATATCATTGACAAAGAGGAGATGCAAAACTATCGGGCAGCTTCTACAGGTCTTGAAGGGCTGACAGAAGCCTCTCACCATCAGTTGGTTGAAGCCCCAACTAAGAACTTAACCACTAAATTGAAAAGCCTTGGTGAAATCAGGGGCGCAGCCCTCTTGACAATTTAGAAGAAACTAGACGTGTCTCCCTTAATGAGAATCGAGAAGCAGGAATTAGACCAACATTTTTCCACCATAATAATCCATTTCCTATCGAAGCTAAACTCGGCAAGAACTTCTTTAAGGAAGACCCAATTAAGTCTATAATAAGCTTTCTCCATGTCCAATTAAGTTAGAAGTTTTTAATCAAGTATATATATATATATATATATATATATATATATATATATATTCCATTCATCCATGTCTCTGTGACCTATGGACAGGTTGGATGATAAATAAACATCACTTTGGGCCCTAGGATGGTTTCAACGGTGGGCATCATTATCCCCACTGTTTCCTGTGGTGGGGTCTTGAGCTTTGGATATACTTCAATTTTGTGCTCATGGCCTGAAATCTGCTGGTAAAACGGATGGACAATGACACATACATCACGGTGGGCCTCACAAAGTTTTCTTAGCATGCTATACCATGCTGAGTTACTCGATCGGGACCCAAAATCCGCCTCCTATGTAGACATGGCTAATCTTTGGTTGATAGAGTCATTCATTGGGTAGCCCATCATGAGATGGCCATTCTCAAGATACAATCCATTAGATAATCCTACCATTTCATTAGCAGTTTGCAAATGGACGGTTAAAATTCCATGTTTAATGATTAACATGACCATCTAGCATGGCTGGTGGGACCTGCTACATGAGTGGTTCGAGTTACAAGAAAGTGAGCCAATCCACTCGTCTGGAGGGACCTGGTTGATGAATGGTTCGAATTACAAGAAAGTGAGCCATTCCACAAGGTTCCTGAATGAATCAATGGTTAAGAAAAACATGTCACAATTGTTGTATGCAATGATCCATACAAGAAACTGGCCCATGCAACATTGCATGGATCCAAGTCGTGTTGGCCCTTGTACTGAGTCAACTCACTCAGTTTCCATACAGTGCTAGCTTTAAAATGTGGCACATTATTACATGTAATTATAATAAGACATTACTATGAAGTTACTTTATAACTGCCAAAAACTTTCGACTGATGAACAAATCCCAAATGAGCAGCTGAGGAAAGAGAAACTGCAGTGGAGAAGAGAGCATTTTCTATGAGAAATAAAAGCAATTCATGGTTTATGAAAATCAAGCATTGCAGCCATGGTGTCAAACTGAAGGGTCAAATTTTCATAATTTTTGAAAGACCCATGGATGGTCCATCCTTTCTTTCTTTTTTTTTAACATGCAACCGACACTACACCCACGCACACCATAGTGGGATTTCACCACCTATGGGTATCAAACCCAAGACCTCATGTTGAAACTCCTCAAAGTCTACTACTGAGGTAATCTACTCTAATAGTAAGGAACAAAAAAGGTTGACTCAAGAAATTATGTATGCCAACTAAATAAATGATGGCTAAGATTTGCTCGTAGTTAGCCCACTAGATGGATGGTCCCGGTTTCATGTAACCGGGCGACATAGCTCTACCATATTATGGTTGCTGTTGAGGGTCGAATATTGCATATTGACCCCATTGATTGCATAGATTTAGGATTATGATATTGCTTAACGGCCTGAATTAATCGTATTTGTAATGCAGGGTGTGTTTAAGAGCCTGGATTGAAAAATGGTGCTAAATGTATGGATTGACGCTCTGAATTCACCAAGGGCAAGGGACAGACTCCAGGGGTCCGAGAAAATTGAGAAACTGAAGCTCAAGCAGCCTGAAAGTTAGCCAGAATGCAAGATCATAGGGTTCTCGCCATCCGATTGGCTCAAAACTTCATACATGGCCTGAGGACCATAAATTAACCGTACACCTCGAATTTCATCTATTCAGTACCTGTGGAAGTGTCCCAACGGACAGATCAGCCCTAAAATCTTGAGTTGGGGCCCACCTGATGTATGGATATGCTCCATTTTTGGTCCCAACCGTTTAAATATTGTGAAAAAATAGATGGACGGAGAGGATTTCTCATAAACATCACGATGGACCCTACCTGGAGGGTGTGCGTGTGCATGGCACACTTGCACACGCCGTGCACCGAATATCCGAAACGGGTCAGCGGACACTGACCCTTCTTCCTCTCTCCTCTGCGAAAGAACGGACAGTGTCTTTACACTGTCCGTCCGTTTCTTACTAGTGGACCTCACGCATCATATGGTTCGATGATCCGAACCGTTCACCTGTCTCAGGATACGGCCAAGACTAACTCCTAGGTGTCCGTCTGGTCCCATGCATGAACATATGTATAGATCTCTGTTTAAACGCAGGATGGACAGCTGGGCTACAATCTCATGTGACACCACAGTTTGGATCGAAAACCGAGCAATTCCGGACGATTTTTTGTCCTGAAACCAATGGACGGAGTGGATTTTCCACTTGACTTCAAGAAATAGGACAACATGATCCATGGAGTCGAATGGCGGTGACTCTGTTTCGCAACAGGGAGTTGCGGAGGAATGTTGTGGGCCATCCTCTGATCGGATCAGTCCGATCTGGACCGTCCAGTGGACTCCAAAGGGCCCTGTAACCATCACCTAGGTGGAGGAATTGCAGGATACAAGTTGAGATCAGTTTCGATCGTGTAAACATCGGACGAACGGCGGCGAGGTAGATCAGGTGGGCAGCATCAAGAGACGGCCAAAACCATCCATTTCCAGTTATTTTTTCGACATGCATTCAATAGACGAAGTGGATTTATCAAAACACAAGTGATGGGGGCCCCACCATCAGAACAGCGTAAGGGCGTTGCGCACGCTGTTTCACGTCCGGGAAATTCGAAATTTTCGGATGGCTGTGGGCCATCATCCATGATCGGATGAATGATTTGAACCATTCATGTGGAGCCCAGGCCAGTCTTGACCCCTACCATGGACGCAACATCAGAGTTTGGGACGATCTTTGGCCCCAAAACTCAGTCCAAATGCAAGACATTTTGCGCTTTCGCTGAACATGCGAACGCTGCGGCGTAAGCAATTGTCCATCTCCCACCACGCAGCAACTGAGACTGGGGCATGAAGTCTCCAGGTTCCCAGCGAACAGGAGAGACCATATAAGCCGGGGAGAGAGGAGAAACCAGGAGGCCGGAAGTGGGACGTGAAGAGGCAGCCGTGGAAAGCAGGTCTGGATGTGGAGCCGTTAATAGTTCTTTTTCTTTTCCTTGACCTGACTTTATGTATTGAGAGGTGAGTAAAATCATGGAGATGATTAGCTAAACCTCTTAGCTAGGGCTAAGAGGTGAAGCCTGTAGCGAGATGGGAGATACTATTTCATGCTTTTAATTTAAATTCAGGAACTGAATTTGATTTGTGTTGATTATTAAAGAAATGTTTTTCTTAGTCTTTAATGGTTTGTTGTGACTGAAATTACAATGGGTCTGCAATGGCTTTGAATATTTCTTTTTCCCTTTTTGATGTTTATGGCGTCAGGAAGCCCTGTTGTTCACCATCATCTCCTGGGCATGGTTGGATGATGGTACCCTTTCTAACTTTCATGCACTGTTGATTGGTTGGTAATTAGTTTAATCCTGTTGTTTGTTTTGTCTCCTAGGCATGGTTAGATGATGGAATCCATTCTAATTCATATACCTTTCATCTCTTGAAAAGCAGATCAAGTAAGTTCAGTTTAAATTCCATAAATTGTGATGCAGGCATAAGATCTCCTTGATCTCTACAAGTGGATCCTCTGAATCCCTAGTTTCCTTCCTCTGAATTCCTTAAAGTTGTAGATTAATCTCTCACCATTATTCATCACTTTATATCGGATTTAGACTTTATCTCATTCTGGTTATAGTTTTAATTAGCTTCAGATTACGTACAGGTTTCAGTCCCTTGGGATTCGACCTCAGTCTCACCGAGTTTACTACAACATCACAACCTTATACTTGGGGAGTGAACAGTTGCACCGGTCAAAGTTGACTATTCTGTTATAGAATGGTATCACTGAGTTTTAAATTAACTAGCATACCATCCCACCACCGTATCAGGGTATAAATGTGATGAATTGGACACATTGAAAGTCCAAAAAAATGGTCTGGATCGTCCATATATCCCAGCCCTTTCTTCATGAGCCAACAGGGCATTAGCACACGCATCAGTTGAACTTAACCATCTGATCAATGGTGTCTTTTGTAGTCATCCTTTTCCTGAGACACCAATCAGATGGTTGGAATCTTTGGATCCAAGTGATTCTTCACGGATGTAAGAATAAAAAACAAGTTGAGATCTACCATTAAGTGTACCATCTATTTTGATGATCATACTGTTATTTTATCATTTATGAAAACTGTCCATTTTGCAGGCCATTGATCAGATGGTCAAGATCATCCAGTAAGCTTGGTTTAATGTTAGTGATCCATGAAGATGATTATTATCCACGTGTCCAATACAACCCATTTGTACCCTAATACATTTATCCTATAACAAGTTGAAAAGTACTTTTTGGAGATTGCTTGTGGAGGTTTCTTTATTTTTGATAAGCTTTGACACGGGACACCTAACAATGTGGTGGCTCTGTTAAACGTGTGTGGTTCTGTTAAACGTCTAGGACTCTCTCTCTCTCTCTCTCTCTCTCTCTCTCTCTCTAAATTCAATACTCAAACTTCAAATATAACGGCTAGTTAGTCAAGATTGCCAAAATGTGAGACAACTCCTACTTCAAAACACCATTCTATAAATACCCAACTCCTCTAATGAACTTCAAAATCAGAACAAAGAAAGATAAGGGAATCAAGAGATGGCATCTGAATGCACTGGTAAGCAATTGTTTCACCATGCAGGTACTTTGCTGACATGCAACACATGCGCAAAATTCAAGCTGTATTAGATGGGCCCAACATGTGTATGTCATGGGCCGGAATCAGGGTTGCCCAATTCATTTGGCGAGCCACATAGGTTCAGTGTGGACCACTTGAAAATTTTTATAAAACCATCCACTGTTCTCATATATACGTGGCTTAGCCTGATTTTGGGGTAGGGCGATCTAATTCTGGTGTACCCCTGGATGAGGGCCTTGAATCTTGCACATGTGCCACATGTTTCTATGTGAGTTTGTTGGATATTGAGCAAGAAAAAAAAGAGCTATGTTAATCTAACTCTAATTCCTTGAGATAAAGCATCGAATGATACTAATTAGTTTTTCTTTAAATGTGAAGGTAAAAGCGAATGGCCGGAGCTGTTGAATGTAGCAGGAGAGGTTGCAAAAACAACGATTGAGAGAGAATCCGTCAGTAACTGCCTACATCATTGATGAGGATGCGGTCGTCATCCAGGATGTTCGCTGTGATAGGGTTTGGGTTCGGGTTAACACCTATGGTGTAGTTACGAGCATTCCAAAAATTGGTTAGAACATTTTCCATGGTATTGAAAGACTGGTATCAACTATTGTATTATTATTTGAAAGGGATGACCCCACCTGAGGCTTCTCCATTTCTCATGTATGCTTTATAAATAAAATCCTTCTCTTCTTGTTTATTAAAGTACTCTAAACATACATCTGAAAACTGTGGATATTCAGTCACCACATCAAGGTGGCGTGAGAGGTGGATCTAAAATCCTTGGCTAAAAACCACATAGTTATTACGGAGTGGGCTCGGGGCCTATTTTATTTTTGTCCGCCACAGACCCACGCTAAGCTCGGCTTAGGTTTTAGTTTGTGAGATGGACTTGGATTGATCTCAGCTCCGCTAGTTGACAGTCATAATTACAGATCAAATGCAGCGAGAAAATGTTGCCATATAAACGACCAGATTTTCACATACAAACCCGTCTTTCCTGCCAGATTGTCAGCTCTTGCAAAACATCAGAGCCATGCAAAAGTGAGTCACATCATGAATATCATCCGTTGCAAAAAAATCAGGATGGTCCACTCACCAAGGGGACTATCCTCTCAATATATATGTGGACCCGGCTGTCAACACCACCTGATATGGATTAAGGTCGGGATAGGGTGTAGGTTAAGAAAATTTTCTTACAAAGGCCAGCTTGAGCGCAGGTTTTTTTTTTTTTCAAAAGAAGGACCATGTCCCTATATCATTGTTAAGAAGGAACAAATGATGTACAAGCTAGATTTTTGGGTGAGCTCCACACAAACCGAATTGGGCCTCACCTATCATATCGGATAAACAGAAAAGAGAAAAACAGAGCAGAAAAATATAAACATCACTATCTTCCCTGCGGAAAAGATCTCCAAACCCAAAACTCCCCTACCAGCAGTACTTGGATATCCCCATATCAACAGAGATTGCACCTCCCAAGAGCTGCACGATGCTGCTGCTATGCCGCTGAGAGGAAGCTGAAACAAGAAGTACCAAAAGTCCCCAGACCGAGCTGAGCACGCTGCCCAAACTGAAATGGGGAAGCAAGCGTGAGTAGTTGACATGTAGCTGCTGAGGGAGACAACTCAGAAGTCAGATTATCCTATCCCCTTTTTAGAATTTCTGGATCGACGAAGAGACCCGATGCCCGCCCTATCCAAGGAGAGAGGTCCCTTAATTTCCCTAGGGAGATCTGAATAATTGGAATAAATCTTGTTCGGGCATCCTTCGCTAGCCCTCTTAGCTAAAGCATCAGCCGCTGAATTACCCTCCCACAAAGTATGAGAAAATAAGAGTCGGAGAGGCTCACTTGTCAGCAATATGATCCATATACTGCCAAATGTTCCACAGGCAGTTATCAGAAGAGGAGGATGCCACGTCTGCAATGATACACGAATCAGTTTCTATTGTGATGTTATGTAGGCCCAAATCGTTACAGATAAGAATACCATCGAGCATGCCCCTTGCTTCAGCTACAGTGTTTGAGGTTTGCCCATAGAAGTTATGGAACACGAATATAAGGTGACCTCTGTGGTCCCTGCACACTCCTCCAGCCCCGCCTGAACCCGGGTTTCCTTTCGAGGTGCCATCTACATTAAGCTTCAGGCTTGCAAATGTCGGTCTCCACCATTTAATTAGGTGCATTTACTAGGTGCATTTATGACTTAATGGCCTAGCTTGGGCTGATTAAATATTGAGTCATTCGAATCCATATACTGATTATGCATAGAAGTTGGGATAATATATTTACCTTTGTTAAAGATGGTAGAAAGATTATCCCCGCCTTTATAGGAATGAAGAAGTAACCTAAGACTCCTAAAGTGAAGGGGCCACCTGACCGGTTTGAGCAACCCAGTCTAGTAGAGCCAAGGCTTAGACCACTAAACTTAGCCTAATGTTTGGACCCATGCCTGAAATTTAGGCTTGATGCTTGAGCTGGGCTGGCCCAAGTTTGATGATGAATGGCCTGGACTGGCCCATGGGCCGGTCTTATCCAATTGTTAAGTTGGCCACCCTTACAATTGTTAATGGTTCTTTATCGATACACATGTATTCATAGTTTAAATATAATCATCTTTAGTGATTAAACTATTTGTATATAGGATTGATTGTGCATGGAAGATATTAAAAAATAAAATTCAAAATTCAAAATTAAACTCGTTAAAAACCTCTTATCACTTAACTCTTTTCCTCATAGAGCCAAGCCAGGGATTGAGGGATTTGCCTTGGTCCGGCCATTAATTAAGATGTGATTTATACAAAGAGTTACAAGACTATGATGTGCATAAAGTCTGTTGCACAGGTGCACACACCAAGGGACAACCAAATCGATCTGGATCGATGGTTATGGTCCACGGGAAGAGTTACATTCCATACCATCAGATCACGGAGATCAATAGTATATATAATGTCTTTGTCAATATATGATCTTTTTTTTTTTTTTTTTTTTTTTTAAATGTGGGCGTATGCCACTAGAATATCATTGATCTGAAAATTTACAGGCATTTGAATGGGTCCTAACAAAAAGATTACGGACATCACCTATCATATCTCCATTAGAAAAAGAAATTCTAAGACACAAGAGAATCTCCTAGAGATCCTCAAAACAAATATATACAAACCAGCCATCCGACTAATGAAAAGGGCTAGGGGGAGGACCAACAAACTGCCGTGGAAAAGAAGGGGCTACTGAAATTATTGATCCTATATTAAGGCCATCTTAAGGAGCCTAGGCCTGAGTTATTCAGAACTAGCACTCCTCTGATTAACCTCGGAAGGTCAGATTTGCGTGTGTACATTCTTTCTGGGCATCCATCCCTTGCCATTCTAGCTAACGCATCAGCCACCACGTTCCCTTCACAGAATATGTGATCAAAGATGAGATTAAATTTGTGCCTTTTGGACTGAATATCACCCATCATATACCGCATTTGCAATGATTTTGGAGTCAAATTCTACTATCACATTGGCCAGGCCCAGGTTGGAACAAATGATTAGGCCATCAAGCATGGCCTGAGCTTCCGCTATCGTGTTTGAAATAACCCCATAATATCTGCAGAAGGCAAAAACCGGTCTACCTGAATGGTCTCTGCAGACACCTCCTCCACCACTTTCCCCTAGATTGTTTCTTGATGAACCGTCTATGTTTAATTTCAACCAGCCTATGGGAGGTTTAAACCATCTGACAATGAAAGGTTTACCTACGGATGGGGGGTTTGAGATTTTGATCTTCAAAGTCTGGAGGATGATGTTGTTGGCCATGGAATTCCTGCCCTCCACTTGAATGGACGATCCTATTTCTCTCAGCCAATGGGAAACCTAGGAGATGATAAGGTTTTCTAACATTTTGTGGCCCTTGAACAGGGCGGCATTTCTGCTGAGCCAAATCTCCCATATGACTAGTCAGGGGAGGAGACCAGTAAGAGTGGAAATACAAGATTTCTCACTAGCCTTTGAGGTCCATTGCCAAATACGTTGAAGGATGGGTTGGTTCGGGATGAAGGGAATATAGAACAGTTGATCGAAGTACCACCAGACGTTCCCTGCTATAGTCATATAGGAAGATAGTTCCATGGATGCGGATCAATGGTTATGCTCACTTTGAATTGTAAGTCCCATGGATGCCCGGCGTGAGTTGAGAACTCTAGGTCTTCTCCCAAAACTCTATTACATGGAAATCACACCCTTTACGTTCCATGGATGATGAGTTGACTAACGAGAGTTTCGTTATTTTAAAAAAGAACTATCTTCTCTATTTTCAACTTTTTGTGAAACTCGTGCTGTTAATTGAAAGAGTTTCATGAAACTCTATGCAGGACCCATACATTCAAAACAAACCCTAAAAATACAAATATAGTTGTTTGGGCCGTCGACATGTAGGCCTTAATTGGTTCAGGCCCTAGTTTGAACTGCTTAGATTGAACCTACTTTAAAATTTGACATTCCATGGACTATTAATGATGTGCAACGTAAATCAAGAGGGGAAAATGTAAGAGGAACTTTCGGGCTCCAAAATCTAAACTACAAGAGGGGATTCCGACAAAAGGTTTCCGTGAAGAAAGTTTTAAGCCATTCGAGTGAAGAACACTGATATATGGTCATACTTGTATCAAATCAACACCATGGTGGGGCCCACCCCAGCCGCAAACTCCTTTTCCCATTAAAACATATTGGGCTTTTACATGGAAACGGATTGGCTACTCCCCCTGCCACCATCCCGGTGGCCGGTGGTCGGTGCACTGCGTGCCCATCATGATGTATGTGTTTCATCCATTTCTTTCATCCATTTTTACAGATAATTTTAGGCTTGATACCAAAAATGAGAGGGATATAATTCTCAGGTGGACCACACCACAGGAAAACAATAGTGATTGGATATCCACCTTTAAAATCCTCCTAAGGCCCACTGTACTGTTTATTTGACATCCAATCTGTTGATTAGGTCATATAGACCTAGATGAAGGAAAAAACAAAGATCAGCTTGATCCAAAACTTTCATGGCCCCCAAAAAGTTTTTAATGGTCGATGTTCATTCAACATTGTTTCCTGTAGTGTGGTCCACTTGAGATTTCTATATACATCATTTTTGGATCTCATACCATAAAATGATCTAGAAAAATAGATGAACGGCATGGATGAAACACATACATCATGGTGAGCCCACAGAGCACCGACCATCAGCCATTGGCTGGTGGGAGGGGGAGTAGCCAATCTGTTCCCTTTGGGATTTTGACTGTACTGGCCTCGATGTGTGGTCAAATCCATACAGGGGTTCGAACTTTCAAATATTCCAAGGGTGGCCTTTGGACAAGCTTTGAAAATTTTTTTGGACCAAATACCCTTGTCCTTGTATTAGTAGTTGTACGGTTTATAATGCGGAAGAAGTTACATGTCATGAGTTGGGCCTTGCCCACACTCAAAAAAGGCTTTTATGCACGTCACTTTCTGGGATTGAAATAACACGTAACTTCTTCCACACTCTAAGCGGTACAAACTAATGATCTAAGGACAGGGTATTTTGGTCCAAAAAATTTTCCACAGTTTGTAAGAAGGCCATCCTCAGAATATTTCAAAGGTTCAATCCCTTTCGGGAATTTGACCATACATCAAAATCCCTTTCCCTTTCCATCCTCTTTCTATATGAGTTTTAAGAATCTGATGGTTAGAGGGTGGAACCAACCGTACATGATTCGTAGGGGCTACTCGATTGCAACGCACCTTTTGTTCGCCAATGATACTCTTATATTCTTGAATGGAAGTAGAGTGTCGCTGCAGGTGGTGAATTCTTTCCTAGACTTGTTCCAAGAGGCCTCTGGCCAGAGGATCAACTTCAGAAAGAGGAGTTTTAGATGCTCAGACAAGTTGTTGTTCACTACCCCAAGTATAGGGTTGCGATGGAGTAATAATCTCGATAAAACCAAGGTTGAATCCACGGGGACTGATCCTTGTATGCAATCTAAAAGTAACTTGAACTAGAACTAGAATAAGATGTGATCTAAATCAAGAAAATTTAAGAGAGTAGTGGTGAACTACTTTATCTAAAACTTGTAATATTCAAAGGTAGTAACTAGGGTGCCAAGGATCCACTTGTAGCAATTTGGAAGTTATCTTGCATGATTCAAGTACACAACTGGAATCAGAATCCTATCTTATCCAGTTGGTAAGAAGAGATTTGTCAGATCTCTGAACTTCTCATGGATCTAATCATCAATGAATGTGAGTGGTGAAGATTTGGAAGTGATTCCGTCACCAAATCATGCCTAGGAGACTATGGCAAACAATAACAATTTACCAATCCACAACCAGTTTAAGAGAATTCTGAACGTTAGGAAGGATTCCATCATCCAACCATGCTCAGGGGACGATGATGAACAATAGGGTTCCCAAGTTCATAATCTCTATAATGAAAAGAACATACTCAAAGCTATCGTAGATCTATTGTAATTTAAGTCATAACAAACCATTAAAAACTAAGAGTATTCCTTATAATCAAACTAAAATCCAAGAGAGTTCAATAAAACATGAATCAAAACAAAGCAAACATCCCAATCACACTACAAGCTTCACCTCTTAGCCCTATCTAAGAGGTTTAGCCAATCATAGACATGATTAGGTTAGAAAAATCAAAAAAGAAAACAACTAACGAGAAAGGAAAAGGAAAACTCTCGTTGCTGGCCTGCTCCACTCCTCCATGGTTGCTCACTTCCAAAGATGGATGTCCCCTCTCTCTCTCTCTCTTCTCTCCTTTTATAAGCAAAGGAGGGTCGGTTTGTGGCTAGAGTCGGTGGGAGCACCCTGCATGTGTAACCTTTACGAAGTAGAAACCGAAAAAATGCAAACAAGCTGCATTCGGCCGCAAGTTTGGAACTGTGGATGTCCCAACCTCTATTTTGGCTCCATAGTTGGGGTTAGGACCCCCTGCCAGAGCTTTTGGACGGTTCAGATTAGAGATCCGAACACAAACGGTGGGCCACAACTCCCTACAACGTCCCAAAAAATTGGACATGCGTTGAATGTAAAAAATCCTGCGTTGAGATGCTCGGTGGGCCCTACAGTGATGTTTTCGAAGAAATCCACCCCGTTCATTGAATTCCTGGCGAAAAACCAGTTGGAAAAGGGTGGTTTTTGTTGAGTTTTGTGCACCCCATTGTATCAAATCATCCCATTGTCCATCCTACGTTTCACGGTGATCTACGTGTGTCCATGTGCATAGATGTAGAAGGTAAGCATGGCTAGGGTCGTGGACACCCCCTGGAGTGAATGGACTGTTCAGATCGTCTTAATGGATGATGATGGTGGCCTACTACATGTCTCAGCATCCGGTCGTGTGGATGCTGGCATTTTTTTATGGAAAGAGATGGGTCAACTGTCTTTGACTAAGACCGGTGATCCGATGCGGAGCTGGTGTGCGTCGTCTATGCACACGCACCCCTTCATATGGGGTCCACTATGATGTATATGAGAAATCTGCTCCATCCATCCGTTTTTCCACCTCATTTAAGGGGTTAACACCAAAATTGAAGCATATCCAGATATCAGGTGGGCCCTAGATTAGTGTTTTATGGGCTGATCTGACTGTTTGGCCACTTCCACAAGGATCCAATGGCTGAAATTTGACATGTACGCGTAATTTAGGGTCCTCAGGCCATATATAAAGTTTCGAGTCAAACGGATGGTAGGAACCCTGTGATTTTGTATTTAGGACGATTTTCAAGACTCTTTATCTTCAATTACTTGATTTTCTCGGATCTTTGGCCTGTAAATTCTTCAATCTCGGTCCCCTAAGATTCGTCCCTTGCCTTGGTGATTTTTGAGCGTTAAATCCATACTTTTAATACTCTTTTCAGTCCAAGCTCTGAAATTCACCTTGCAACAAAAACATGATTAAAATATAACTTTAAACATTATCATGTTCATAAAATTAGGTAATAACTGGGGTCCAATATTCAATATTTGACCCTCAACACTATCCCTAACCAGTATTTTGCTAGTCTCGAGCAAAGTATGCGAAAAATATTTTAAGAATTACAGGACAATTTCTATAAACTCGAGTGATTTTTGAAAAACAATCTAAATAATAGAATTCTAAGATACATGAATGTTGGACATTACTTTCTCTTACACTCAAGCGCACGGTAAGCTTCATGGTCAAGTTCAAAGTATTAATCCATCGATTAGAACAATTCTAAACATTGAGTTCCATGGGTGTATAGTGTAACCTTAGCTTATCACAATTAAAGGTCTGATCGTCAATTTTCATGATAACATTGATAATCAAATCGAGCATTCCTAGATTAACCAACCTAAACCAAAACTTGCCTTATAGTTTAACCTTTTTATTTTTCCAGTTCCTGATTTTTCCATCAATGGCTTCACGGTGTGTCAACCTTTTTTAAAGATATTTAATAAGTAGCCCTTTTCGACGACAACTGTTTTTTAGTTGGATATATTTTTTTTATTATTTAATTCTTCTTATTGAACATGATGGACAAATTCCCTAGGTTGGTTCCTTCCATGCTTAATGATTACTAATAATTCAATATCGATCTGAAACCTTAATGTGTAAGCTAGATGTAACATGTGAAATTATGACTCAACCAATGTTTAAAACTTCTAATCATGGATTAACAATTCAAAATTATACTTCTTAAATCAAGACTATCCTTTAAAATCACCCAAATTCACAAGAATTTTCAAAAAGAATTTAAAATTTTTTCACAATTTTTGTTCAAGACCAAGAAAATACTGATTAGATAACCTAATCTCTCATCCCCAACCTAAAATCTACATTATTCTCAATGTAAAAGATATAAGCATGCAATGCACATGAGACAATGAAAGTAAAAGAGAAGTGATGGAAAGATAGTACCTGATGAAGGAGTTAAGAGGCTTTTTCCAAAAAGATCTTAGCGAGAAGGTAGGCCAGCACAAGAGTTAAACCAACAAAAAGTAAACTATCCTAGCACAGTAGAAAACAAACTATCCTAACGACATAAAGTCAACTAACCTATAACAACAAAAAGCAAACTAATCCTAAACTAGGAAAGCAAGGGAAAACCTACTTAGTCATGCCGCAAGGTTCCTCATCCGGCCAATATCTTGATAAATTTCTCAGTAGGTGTCTCAACAAGATTATCCAAAAGTCCTTTTTGCAATAGGCTTGAATACCCTGGAGCATAAATTCCTAGAGAAATTTATTGACCTCAGCAAAAAAATTTCGTGGAATCACCTGAGGTATCCAAAGTATATATGATTCACCTGTAACAGAAAGGGTTTCAAAGTTAGTACCCCAAGGTGAATAAGAGACTACAAGTAGATAAAATTCAGAAAAAGTCTCAGTAGATGATGTAGTCTCTACACATTCCGAAGTTCCACACTTTAGTTCAATTGTCAGCTCCTCCTCCCTTAATGGTAAAATTTTAGGATCTGTGGAAGGAGGGGCTTCAGAGTGAGGGTTTTCTCGGTTAGTAACAACTATCGAGATGTTATTTTGTAAGGCATTCACTATTTCTTATATCATGGGATCATTTGAATCTTCAAAGTGTGTCAACCAATCGTCTAAAGAGTTAGAAAATTCAGCCGAGAGTGACTCAGTTTCCATATTGAAATCTATAACGAGATTCTCAAGGACTCGATTGTCTTTAAGAGTAGATGGAGGTATGTTCTCTTGCTCCAGCCCTGCACAGATTGATTAAGGGTCAGTAAACGAAGTATTGATGTGAGGACTCTATTCATTGATACTACTCAGAAGAAGCATTGAATCGTAAAAAATTGACAGTTCAGATGGTGATCTCAACTGGGTGGTTTCAACTTCCAGAATCTTATTGAGCAATTCGTCTATCTCCCTAACCATCTTATAAGTTAATTCAGGGGAGTGGTCTAAACATGCATCACAAAGATTGGAAGGTTTAGGTGAAAGTGGTTCATCCTTTACATTTAAATTGGCCATGTTAGATAAGTGGAGTAGATCACTATGGTCGACAACTTCCTAAACCTCTTAATTATTGATATGGGCTAAACTTAAGATTGAATTCCAATACTCATTATCATCCAATTCAATGCATTACACACTTGGGATGAGATTGCTTCCCTCACATTCTACTCCTAGATTGGGTTGAGGTTCGAATAAACTAACCTCTTCCTCATCATTAAAATCAGGTGTGTCATGTGAGTGAAGTGTGTCAATATTATTATATTTGAAAACCAACAATGTCTCTTGATTATTCCTTTGGACCGTCATTGAGATCGATTTATCGGGAAATTCAGCCATATGCTCATTAATGAATTCCAGCTCCTTATTCCAAATTTCAGAATTCTCTATAGGCAAGTTAGGATCACTCTCCTCATATTATGTTTCTGGATGGAGTTGTGGCTGGGACGAACTAGCCCCTACTATCTCATCATAAGTAGGGAATCCAAAGGAGTAATCAATAAAATCAATCGGCGGTTCATCTATCCAATGTGTCGAGTTGAAATCACTTTCTTTGCACTATATTTGTAATTTGGGTTACGGTTAGGATGAATTAGTCTCCATTAGCCTATTGAGCCATGATTCAAGTGCTTCTAATAATTTTCTTATGTCAGTAACATAGTCTGTGTAACCTTGAGGTGACTCCTCTTGGATCATTTCTAGTGGATATTCAAAAGTGGTTGATCCAAGAAGGTTTTCACCGTGATGTTTTACTAACTCAACTTCGAAATATTTTTGTTTCCACTGATTATAATCATACGGGTCATAGGTCAGGAGTTGATATGTGTCATCATTCCAATAATCACGTATTGTTTTCTTAACTCGTGGAGTGCAATTATTTTCCCACCTATAATCACCGAAGGACTTCTTAATTGGTGGAGCATTATATTCCGATTGACTCTCAAAGATATTTTCAGAAAAATTTTCAGGTATAAGCGGTTTTCTGCTATCTCAGCATACTGACGTGCCCACTCATGCATGGTGAAACCCTAACTCTGAATCTAATCCTAAAAATAAAAGAAAAATCCTATAGCAATAAGAGATTTGGATAGAGAAGAAGTTATAAAGAAGTTACCAGATTGGAAGAGATCTATGTTAGAATCTTATAGAACAAAATAAAACAAATTAGTTTCTAAAACAGAAATTCTAAAATTAGAAAGTTTCTAAAAATAAAAATAGAAGAGATGGGTTAGTTTCTAAAATTAGAAAAAGGAAAGTTTCTAAACCTAAAAATAGAAAACTAAGTTAGATTCTAAAGTTAAAAGGAATCCTAAAATTAGAAAGTGCTTAAAAATATAAAACAAATCTTAATCTAGAAATAGAAAGGAAGAAAAATTAGGAAGGGATTACTAAATTAGAAGTTTCTATGTTAGGATCCTACAAAATAGGAAAGTTAGGTTAATTTCTAAAAATCAAACGGAAAAACCAAAACCTAAAATTAGAAAACCCTAATCTTAACCTAATTCTAAAACTATTTAATCTTAGAAAAACGAAACTGTCAATCCCCGGCAACGACGCCAAAAACTTGTTCACTACCCCAAGTATAGGGATGTGTTGAGGGTTAAATATTGCATATCAGACCCCAGTTATTGCTTGGATTTACGAACATGGTACTGTTAACAGCCCGATTTAATTGTGTTTGTGATGTAGGGTGTATTTATGAGCTTGGATTGAAATAGGATGCTAAAAGCATAGATGTACGCTTAAAATTCACCAAGGCAATGGACGGGACCCCAGGGGACCATAATCAATGGATTTACACGTCAGAGATACGAGAAAATCGAGAAACTGAAGCTCATGTGGCCTGAAAGTCAGCCAAAATGCAAGATCATGTGGTTTCCACCACCCATTTGGTTTAAAACTTCATATATGGCTTGAAGACCGTAAATTAACTGTACATGTCGAATTCCAGCCCTCGGAACCCAGTGGAAGTGGTCTAACGGACAGAACAACCCATGAATCTGTGATTTTGGGCCCACCTGAGATCTGTATCCACTTTAAAGTTTGTCTCACCCCATTTTATAAGGTGACAAAATAGATGGACGGAGAGGATTTCTCATAAACATTACACTTGGACCCAACTGGCAGTGCCAGTGCACAGTGCACAAGTGCACTCAACGTGCACTAGGCTGACATGCTCAGTTAAAGTCGGTTTGACCGACTTTCCAAAACAGGAGAGCACCTCTCCGTTCGTTCGTCCGCATAGCAATCTGTCGAGGAGATAAGTGGGCCACTACTGTTGATCATGTGGTTCATCTGGACCGTCCATTCATCCCAGGACGTCAAATATACTGTACAAACGATGGTTTTTCAGACCCATGCGCATGTACAGCGCCACTGCATCTAATGGACGGCAGGTTTGAAATTCAGTGGGCCACACTCAACCCAATCCAAAACTGTCCATATATGAACAGTGTTTCGACGTGAATCGAATGGACTGAATGGATCTATCTGTTGAAGCTGATCATGGACCCCACCATCGTCACAACATAACTGTTTTACGCAAGGCCTGTTTTTGCGTTCGTTGCTGCCCACTTTTGGGGCTATTATACGCCCATGTGATGATCAGACGGCCGATCTGGACCGTCCATCGTGTAGGCCACTCAAAAACATCCCAAGGGACGTTATTCTTTTGGACAGAATTAGAGGAACATGGGCATTGGGAGGATCCGTTCTTTGCTACGTAAGGAGAGGTGCGTAAAACTCCACCGACCGACTTCTTAATGCACTCCAACACTCCACCGACTTTCTGCTGTGTGTAAAGGCTACGCGCACAAGCTGCCACCGACCCCCTGCTCTTATAAAGGGAAGAAAGAAGAGAAGAGGGGATCCGAATTCCTTGGACATGCATAAGAGGGAGAGTAGAGTTTGTAGGGTTTTTATTTTTATTTTTCTGTTTTATTTTTTCTTTTTTTTAAGGTGTAGCCTAATTATGTTGATGGGTTAAACCTCTTAGCTAGGGCTAAGAGGTGAAGCTTGTGGCGTGATGGGAATGATTCTACGGCTCTAATTCATGTGATGAACCTTCTGTTTGATTCTAGTTAATTATATGGAATGCTTTCAGTTTTTAATGGTTTGTTGTGATTGAAATTATAATAGATCTGCAATAGCTTTGAGCATGTTCTTAGCATTATAGGGTTTATGAATTTGGGAACCCTGTTATTCACCATCATCTCCTGGGCATGGTCGGATGACGGAATCCTTCCCAACATTCATAAATCTCTCAGATTGGTTGTGGATTGGTTTAATTCTGTTGTTTATCTTGTCTCATGGGCATGGTTTGGTGATGGAATCCATTCTAATTTACATCTATATTATCTTTTGAAAACTAGATCAAAGGAAGTTCAGATTGTGCTTTAGTGATATATCTTCCAACTGGATGAAGATGGGACTTGAAGTCTAGTTGAGTTCGTGAATCAAGCATAGATCTCCCTGATCTCTATAAGTGGATCCTCTGAATCCCTAGTCCTAACGTCTAAATTCTTTAAGTTTTAGATTAATATTTCACTATTATACCCTCATATTCACTTGATTTAAATTTCATCTTACTGTAGTTCTAGTTCTGGTTACTTTCAGATTATGTACAGGTTTCAGTCCTTGTGGATTCGACCTCGGTCTATCGAGTCTATTACTACATCACAACCTTATACTTGGGGAGTGAACAAGTTTTAGGCGCCGTTGCTGGGGATTGATGGTTACGTTTTTTGAGATTAATTAGTTTTAGAATTAGGTTAAGATTATGATTTTACTGACTTTAGGTTAAAGTTTTTTTAATTTTATTTTTAAAAACTAACTTGTTTCCTGTTTTGTAGGATCTTGACATAAACTTCTAATTTGGTAATCCCTTTCTAAATTCTCTACTTTTTCTAATTTCTATTTTTATAATTAGGGTTTTATTTTTTAGAAATTTTCTAATTCTAAGCTTTCTTTTTTAGAAATTTTCTATTTTTTTATTTTAGATTTAGATTCTTCTTTTAAGTAACTTTCTATTTTCTAGTTTTAGAAATTTTTTCCTTTTTAGAAACTAACTTAGGTTTTATTTCTAAGATTAGAAACTTTCTTTTGTAGAAACTAACTTTTTATTTTTATTTTTAGTAACTTTCTAATTATAGAATTTCCTTCCTTTTTAGAAACTAACTCTTCTTCTTTATTCTTTAGAAAATTTCTAATTTTAGATTTTCTGTTTTTAGAAACTAATTTCTTTTATTTCCTTTTGCAGGATTTTAACATAGGAACTCCAATCTGGTAAATTCTTTCTAACTTCTTCTCTACTTACTCTCTATATTGCTGTAGGATTTTTCCTTTTACAATTTGATTCAGAGTTAGGGTTTCACCATGTATATATACGAGTGGGAACGTCAGTATGCTGAGAAGAATAACATATATTGGGATGATGATGATAGAAATCAACCTATGTCTCAAAACTTTTCTAAAACTATTATTGAGAACCGATTGGAATATAAAGATCCACCGATTAAGAAGTCCTTACGTGATCATATGCATGAGAACAATTACACCCCACAGATTAACAAAACAGTACGTAAGTGTTGGGGTTATCATAACTATGGGAGAGAGAATTATTATCACCCATCCTATAAAAAGAAAACAATGTGTGATTATATTATGAGTGATAATATGTATTACCAACAATCAGATTCTCCCACCTATGATCCGTATGACTATAATCAGTGAAAACATCAAAATTCGGAAAATGAACCAACAACATGTTATAATGATTATTCTCTTGAATCCCCTACCTTTGAGATCCAACCAGAAATGATCCAAGAGGATTTATTTCAGCGTAGCCTAGCCCGTCTCGCAGAAATGAGAAAATCGTTGGAAGCGCTTAATTCACGCCTTGATAAGGTAGAGGAGGCTCGGTCATCCAAGCCCAATTTATTCCAGAAATACAATATGAGGAAAGTGATCCTAACTCGCTTTTGAAGAACTTTGGAATTACAAATGAGGAGTTAGATTCCATTAATGAGCATACAGTTCAATTTCCCGATGAGTCGATCTCGATGACTATTTAAAAGAATGGTGAAGAGACATGGGTGTCTTTTAAATACAATGATGATAACACACTTTACTCACATGACACACTCGAGCTCAATGATAAAGAAGATGTTAGTTTATGTGAACCTCAACCAAATATGGGAATAGAGTGTGAGTAAAGCAATCCCATCCGAAGTGTGCACTGCACGGAATTAGACAATGATGCGTATTGGGATGACTATTATAAACGTGCAGCCCAAATTCCCCTACAATCAATCTTAAGTTTGGTCCAGATCAATGATCAAAACATGCATGAAGTGGTCGGTCAAAATGAGCCACTCCTCTCACCTAACATGTCTGATTTAAAAGTGGAGGATGAGCTCCTTACAACCGACCCTTTTATCTCTTGTGAGACATGTTTGGACGATTTCCCTGAATTGAATGATGATATGATTAAGGAGATAGACGAGTTATTCGCTATGACTCTGAAATTTGAAACCACCCCATTAAGGCCACCATCTGAACTATTGAATTTTGACGATTCAATGCCTCTTCTGAGTAGTATCAATGAACAGAGTCTGCGCATTAATGCTTCATCTACTGACCCTCAATCTGTCTGTATAGGGCTGGAGCAAGAGTGCATACCTCTATTTACTTTTAAAGATGATGGAATCCTTGAAAAGATCATCACATACTTCAATGTGAAAAATGAGTCACTCTCAACTGAATGTCCCAACTCTTTTGACGATTACTTAGCACACTTTGTGAATTCAAACGATCCCATGTCAAAAGACATAGTGAATGCCTTACAAGACAACATCTCGGTAGTCATCACTGACCAAGAGAACCCTTACTCTGAAGCCCCTCCTTCCCCAGACCCTGAATGTTTACCATTAAAGGAAGATGAGCTAAAAATAGAACCGAAGTCTGGAACTTCGGAATGCATTGAGACTACATTACTTCCCAAGAATTTTTCTGAATTTTACCTACCTGCAGTCTCCGATTCACCATGGGTTACTGACTCTGAAACTTTCTTTGTCACAAGTGAATCATATATACTTTGGACACCTCAGGAAATTAAAAGAAAACCTTATGCTGAGGTCTATAAGTTTCTTTGGAAATTCATGCTCCAGGGCATCCAAGCCTATTGCAAAAAGGGCTTTTAGATGATCTTGTTGAGAAACCTACTGAGAAATTTATCAAGATACTGGCCGGAAGAAGAACCTTACGGCATGACTAAGTAGTTTTCCCCCTACTTTCATAGGACTAGGGTAGCTTGCTTTATGCTATTCTAGGATAGATAGTTTTATGCCATTAGGTTAGTTTGCTTCCTACATTGTTTTAGGATAGTTTGCTTTTGTGTTTTCACTCTCATGCTGATCGGCTTTCATGCTGCGATCTCTTGAAAAGTCTCTCTCGATTCGTTATCCAGGTACAATCCTCCCATTACTTCTCATTTACTTTCGATGTCCCATTTGTATTGCATGCTTATATCTTTTACATTGAGGACAATGTATATTTTAGGTTGGGGGTAGGAGATTAGGTTACCTAATCAGTGTTTTCTTAGTCTTGAGCAAAAAAAAATTGTGAAAATTTTTAAATTTTTTCTGAAAATTCTTGTGAATTCGAAGTGATTTTGATGGCCATCTTAGACTTAAAATTTCAAGATACGTGATGTTAGTAATTTATGATTCTTGAATTTAGTATTTGTTAGATTTCACAGTTACGTTTGAATTATTAATCCATGATTAGAAGTTGTAAACATTGATTGAGTCATGATTTCACATATCATATCTCGCTTACATATTAAGGTTTCAGTTCGATATTGAATAATTAACTTGGTAATCACTAAGCATGAAAGGAACCAGCCCGAAAAGTTTTAGCATTAGTTTATATAGAAGAATTGAAAGGATTGGGAGAATGGTCTTCACCATAGGTTTGCTCCCTACAGGTGAGGACTTGATTCCCTAAGGTTGACATTCAAAAATTATTGGGCGATTGGTCTTTACCATAGGTTTGCTCCCAATAGGTAGGGACTTGATTCCCCTCGACGCTACTTTAATTTTTTTAATTTTTTTTTTAAAAGTCAAAAGCTGGAAGAATGAAAGAATGATCTGTGATGCATGTTTAGTTTTTAGGTGTCCTGAATGCTCTTGTTGGTTACCAATGGTATCAGGAAATAGCGAAATGAATTGTAATAATGATAAGCCGAGATTACACTATACACTCATGGAACTCAATATTTATAATTTTTCTAATCGATAGGTTAATACCTTGAACTTAATTATGAAGTCTACCATGTGCTTGCGTCTAGGGGAAATTAATGTTTAACATTCATGAATCTTAGAATTCTAAGATCTGGATTGTTTCTCAAATATCACTTGAGTTTATAAAATTTTCTTATAAGTCTCAACATATTTTTCGCATACTTTGCTTGGGACTAGCAAGATGTTGGTTGGGGGTTGTGTTGAGGGTCAAATATTGCATATCAGACCCCAGTTATTGCCTGGATTTACGAACATGGTACTGTTTAATGACCCGATTTAGTTGTGTTTGAGATGTAGGGTGTATTTACGAGCTTGGATTGAAATAGGATGCTAAAAGCATGGATGTATGCTTAGAATTCACCAAGGTAATGGACGGGACCCCAGGGGACCATAATCAATGAATTTACATGTCAGAGATACGAGAAAATCGAGAAACTGAAGCTCAAGTGGCCTGAAAGTCAGCCAAAATGCAAGATCACATGGTTTCCACCACCCATTTGGTTCAAAACTTCATATATGGCTTGAGGACCGTAAATTAACCGTACACGTCAAATTCCAGCCCTCGGAACCTAGTGGAAGTGGTCCAACAGACAGAACAACCCATGAATCTGTGATTTTGGGCCCACCTGAGATCTGTATACAGTTCAAAGTTTGTCTCACCCCATTTTATGAGGTGACAAAACAGATGGACGGAGCGGATTTCTCATAAACATTACACTTGGACCCAACTGGCAGTGCTAGTGCACAGTGCACAAGTACACTCAACGTGCACTGGACTGACGTGCTCAGTCAAAGTCGGTTTGACCGACTTTCCAAAACAGGAGAGCAATCTTTCGAGGAGATGAGTGGGCCACTACCGTTGATCATGTGGTTCATCTGGACCGTCCATTCATCCCAGGACGTCAAATATACCATACAAACGATGGTTTTTCAGACCCATGCGCGTGTACAGCGCCACTGCATCTAACGGACGGTAGGTTTGAAATTCAGTGGGCCACACTCAACCTAATCCAAAACTATCCATATATGAACAATGTTTCGACATGAATTGAATGGACTGAATGGATCTATCTGTTGAAGCCGATCATGGACCCCACCATTGTCACAGCGTAACTATTTTATGCAGCCCCTTTTTCCGCATTTGCTATTAACCGGTTTTGGGGCTATTATACACCCATGGTGATGATCAAATGGCCGATCTGGACCATCCATCGTGTACGCCACTCAAAAACGTCCCAAGGGACGTTATTCTTTTGGACAGAATCACAGGAACATGGGCGTTGGGAGGATCCGTTCTTTGCTGCGTAAGGAGAGCTGCGTAAAACTCCACCGACCAACTTCTCAATGCACTCCAACACTCCACCGACTTTCTGTTGTGCGTAAAGGCTACGCGCGCAAGTTGCCACCGACCGCCTGCTCTTGTAAAGGGAAGAAAGAAAAGAGAAGAGGGGATTCGAATTCCTTGGACGTGCACAAGAGGGAGAGTAGAGTTTGTAGGGTTTTTATTTTTATTTTTCTGTTTTATTTTTTCTTTCTTTTAAGGTGTAGCCAATCATGTTGATGGGCTAAACCTCTTAGCTAGGGCTAAGAGGTGAAGCTTGTGGCGTGATGGGAATAATTCTATGACTCTGATTCATGTGATGAACCTTTTGTTTGATTCTAGTTAATTATATGGAATGCTTTCAGTTTTTAATGGTTTGTTGTGACTGAAATTACAATAAAACTGCGATAGCTTTGAGCATGTTCTTAGCATTATAGGGTTTATGAATTTGGAAACCCTGTTGTTCACCATCGTCTCCTGGGCATGGTTGGATGACGGAATCCTTCCTAACATTCATACATCTCTCAGATTGGTTGTGGATTGGTTTAATTCTGTTGTGTATCTTGTCTCATGGGCATGGTTTGGTGATGGAATCCATTCTAATTTACATCCATATTATCTTTTGAAAACTAGATCAAAGGAAGTTTAAATTGTGCTTTAGTGATATATCTTCCAACTGGATGAAGATAGGACTCGAAGTCTAGTTGAGTTCGTGAATCAAGTGTAGATCTCCCTGATTTCTACAAGTGGATCCTCTGGCCTAGTCCTAACCTCTGAATTCTTTAAGTTTTAGATTAATATTTCACCATTATACCCTTATATTCACTTGATTTAAATTTCATCTTATTCTAGTTATAGTTATGATTACTTTCAGATTATGTACAGGTTTCAGTCCCTGTGGATTCGACTTCGGTCTCATCGAGTCTATTACTACATCACAACCCTATATATACTTGGGGAGTGAACAGGTTGCGATGGAGTAATAATCTCGGTAAGACTAAGGTCAAATCCACAGGTACTGATCCTTGTACGCAATCTGAAAGTAACTTAAACTAGAATTAGAATAAGATGTGATCTAAATCAAGAAAATTTAAGAAAGTAATGATGAACTACTTTATCTAAAACTTGTAACATTCAAAGGTGGTAACTAGGGTGCCAAGGATCCACTTGTAGTAATTGGCAAGTTATCTTGCATGATTCAAGGACACTACTGGAATCAGAGTCCTATCTTATCGAATTGGTAAGATGAGATTTGTCAGATCTATGAACTTCTCCTAGATCTAATCATCAATGAATGAGAGTGGTGAAGATTTGGAAGTGATTCCGTCACCGAACCGTGCCCAGGAGACTATGGCAAATAACAGCAATTTACCAATCCACAGTCAGTCTAAGAGAATTATGAAAGTTAGGAAGGATTTCATCATCCAACCATGCCCAGGGGACGATGATGAACAACAGGGTTCCCAAGTTTATTATCTCTATAATGAAAAGAACATACTCAAAGCTATCGCAAATCTATTGTAATTTATGTTACTACAAACCATTAAAAACTAAAAGTATTTCTTATAATCAAACTAAAATCTAAGAGAGTTCAATAAAACATGAATCAAAACAAAGCAACACATCCCAATCACGCTACAAGCTTCACCTCTTACCCCTAGCTAAGAGGTTTAGCCGATCAGAAACATGATTAGGCTAGAAAAATCAAAAGAGGAAACAACTGAGGAGAAAGGAAAAGGAAAACTCTCGTTGCCGACCCGCTCCACTGCTCCATGGCTGCTCACATCCAAAGATGGCTATTCCCACTCTCGCCTCTCCTTTTATAAGCAAAGGAGGGTCAGTTGGTGGCTGGAGTCGGTGGGAGCACCTGTGTGCGTAACCTTTACACAGTAGAAACTGAAAAAATGCAAACAAGCTGCGTTCAGCCGCATGTTTTGGAACTGTGGATGTCCCAACCTGATTAGTTTTGGCTCCATGGTTGGGGTCAGGACCCCCTGCCAGAGCTTTTAGACGTTTGGATTAGAGATCCGAACACAAATGGTGGGCCACAACTCCCTGCAATATCAGAAAAAATTGGACGTGCGTTGAATGCAAAAAATCCTGCGTTGAGATGCTTGATGGGCCCCATAGTGATGTTTTCAGAGAAATCTGCCTCGTCCATTGGATTCCTAGTGAAAAACCAGTTGGGAAAGGGTGGTTTTGGTCGAGTTTGGTGTGGCCCACTGTATCAAATCTTCTCACCATTCATCCTGCGTTTGACGGTGATCTATGTGTCCACGTGCATGGATGTGGAAGGTTAGCATGGCTAGGGTCGTGGGCACCCCCTGGAGTGAATGGACGGTTCAGATCGTCCGAATGGATGATGATGGTGGCTCACTAAATGTCTTAGTGTCTGGTCGTGCGAACGCTGGCATTTTTTTTATAGAAAGAGACGGGTCAACCGTCTTTGATCAAGACCGGTGATCCGGTGCGGCGCTGGTGTGTGTCGTCTGTGCACATGCACCCCTTCATGTGGGGTCCACTGTGATGTATCTGAGAAATTTGCTTCGTCCATCCATTTTTCCACCTCATTTAAGGGGTTAACACCAAAATTGAACTATATCTAGATATCAGGTTGGCCCCAGATCAGTGTTTTATGGTCTGATCTGGCCTTTTGGCCACTTCAATAAGGATCCAATGGCTGAAATTCGACGTGTATAGTTAATTTAGGGTCCTCAGGCCAGATATAAAGTTTCGAGCCAAATGGATGGTGGGAACCCTGTGATTTTGCATTCAGGATGATTTTAAGGCCTCTGTATCTTCAATCACTCGATTTTCTCGGATCTTTGGCGTGTAAATTCTTTGATCTCGGTCCCCTGAGATTCGTCCCTTGCCTTGGTATTTTTGAGCATTAAATCCATGTTTTTAATACCCTTTTTAGTCCAAGCTCCTAAATTCACCTTGCAACAAAAACATGATTAAAATATAACTTTAAGCATTATCATGTTCATAAAATCAAGTAATAACTGGGGTCTAATATGTAATATTTGACCCTCGACAGTTGTCAGTAGGAGGAGTCAGAAGCATTGAGAGGATTCTTGGGATCACTAAATCTAATTATGGGGTACGATACTTGGGTGTCCTGCTAGCCAAGGGTAAAGTGAAGAGTTCGGATTACCAGTTTCTGCTAGATAAGGTGAACAACAAGGTCAGTGGGTGGAAAGCAAGATTGCTTTCGTAAGCAGGCAAAGCCACTTTGATTAGACATGTCCTGAGCAGTATCCCGTTTCATGTTATGTCTGAATTGGAAGTCCCGCATCAGGTTATTTCACCTGGAAAAATGCTTCACGAATTTCTTTTGGGGTTGGGGTGAAGGGAAAAGTTAGCTCCACTGGATAGCCTAGAAGAAGATATCTAGGCCTTACAAGGAAGGTACATAGCTTGGGGATCAGAAAGTTGAAAGTAGTCAAAGCTATAAGACTGAAGTTAGCGTGGGAGGTGAAATATAAAGTGAATAGAGGGCTGTGGGTTGAGCTCATGAGAGCTAAACATCGCGCTGATCTCGATCTAAATCTTAAGGGAACTTCGGCTAGAGTCTCCTCCCCATTATGGAAAAGAATCAGGGAGCTACTGCCCATGTTGGAGGACAACGTCTAGTGGCTTGTGTGTCAGGAATTAAGAAATTTGTGGAAAGAAAATTGGACTGGGTTGGGCCTGCTGCAGCAGTTAGCAACCAGTCTGATCCCAGGTGAGCTGCTCTCTTTGAAGATTCAAGATTTTCTTGGTTCTTCAGGGCCCCTCCCTCCCTCATCTGTTTTCTCCTTCCTTTCGCAAGAGGTAGTGGATTTCATATTCCAAGGGGGTTTCACCACTTCTGAGGGCGAAGATACTTGTTTTTGGCATCACGACCAATTAGGAAAATTTTCTATTAAATCTGTCTGGAATCTGTACAGGATGAGATCCGGCGGTAGAAGCTGGTTAAGTTAGGTGTGGCATGAGAAGTTTCCACCCAAGATTGTGGTTTTCCTTTGGAGGCTGCTTTAGGGGGCGGTGCCAGTGGATGACCGTATCCAAGCCAAAGGTATTCCAGCTGTTTCCAAGTGCTTTTGTTACGAGGAGGGGCATGACCTTCGGCCTGATTCTGAAACAATCAGCCATCTGTTCCTATATGGATCCCAGCTAAATCTATTTAGGATCATTTTTGCACCATCTTCGGTATTTTCTTCCTGCAGGAGCAATCTGTGGAATCCAGACAGAGGTAGTGGTTGACTGCTTCAGCGGATGAAGGTCATTTCACCTCCTTTCGAGAGATCATGCCTAGTCTAATCCTTTGGGAGATCTGGCGTGCTAGGAACTCAGCCAAGTTCGACCATAGGGTTGCCAAGGAATTAGCGTGCATCACAAGAATCAAGGTTGTTCTCCCTATTTCAATCTCCCAAGTCCGCATCCTCCAGGCAGGATTCTCTTCTGGGAAAGGCTAGGATTGTCCCCTCCTCCTAAAAGGCATTAGTGTGTGGAAATCATTAAGTGGTCCAGACCATCAAGGGACTAGGTGAAATTGAATGTTGATGGTCTTCTAAAGGCAATCCAGGGCTAGCTGGAGGAGGTGGGATTGTTAGAGGAGATAATGGAGATTTTCTTTTTTGCTTTTGCGACTGGTTATGGGTTTGGCACCAACAACAGAGCTGAATTGCGGGCTATGCATGATCGTCTCCTGTTAACCCTGAGTAAAGGGTATAATAGCATCAAGATAAAATCATACTCTAAGTTCGTGGTTGACGCCCTTTCGAGGAAGTCATCTTGCTCTTAACATTGGAGACACTGGGTGTCCAGAATTAATAATCTTATGAGCAGAGGCAGGGTGTCGATCAAGCTCATTCATAGAGAAGGGAATGGTCCAGCTGACCATTTGGCCTGAAAGGGAAGTGACTGCCAATCATCTCTTTTCTTTGATCATGAGCGAGATCCCTGGGTCAGGTTAGGGGATTGGTGTTCCTGGACAATATGGGCCTGGGATCCATTCGTGTCTTCATAGTGTCTATCTAAGGTTGGGTTTTGTTTTCTATATAGGGGTGGTTAGTTTGGGCTCCCGTCGATTGGGCACCTCTCTGTTTTTTGTTGTAGAGGGGCTGTGATGGTTCTCGTTGTCTATCCTCCTAATTGTCCTTGTGTAGGAGTCTTATATGATAGGTGGGCTCTGATTTTTTTGGTTGGGTCCAACTGGAATGGTTGTACATCTCTCTTTCTTTAATAATTAAAAAAAAAAATCATCGTGGAAATGCTCATGAAAAAGATACACAGTTTGGAAAGATACTGAATACGTTGTGTACGGCTTTAATGGTTTCACTCCCATTAAAAAAATAGTGATAAGGAAATACTCCCATCCAACCAGTTGGATGATGAGTTACTGTCCAATTGGTTGAAAATTTCCAAGTGGTCATGTCTATGTGAAATCCTATCTGTCCAATAAGTTGGGTCCAACATGAAGATTGCCTCATGCTAAAATTCACCTGATTCAATCATTGGTACATACAACAAGACAACAATGGATAGTCTTTAATAAAAGAGAAGAAAATGAGGATATGAGCCACTTGATGAGTTGATCGATCTTCGGGGTGGGGCTAACCTTTTGGATGTGTTGGATTTTTCATACATATGACAAGATGGAAATTATTCGGTGGTTGGACAGTAGATTAGTGGCTCAACCAGATTGATGATGTTGAAAATTCACCCAAGCTCAGCTCTAGGAAGAAGGTTGTGATGTGCGATGATTATAGGCAATTGATCAATAGATCAAAAGCCTAGCTTGTGTTATGATAGTTCCAAATGAAATTGGCCTGGAATATTTTTACATCTGATAATGCCAGCAGCAGGGTGACTTTTGTCAAGGCCAAATATTCTATTGATATAGGCAAGGCTGATGGTTCCTATCTCTCCAATCATGCATCTCCCATCTGGAAGCGAATGTACTCACTTCTCCCAGTTGTTGCATCCAAGTCTCGCTAGATCATTGGTAAAGGTGAGCTGGATTTTTGGAAAGACTCCTGGTCGGGGTTGGGGCCTCTCTCAGCTTGGTTACAACATCCTACGCTATCTCAGGTGATTTAGGTCAGTGAATTCATTGGCCCCCATGGCTGGATTGATCCTGGTAGAGCCTGATCTCTCCTGCCGTTAGAAGTTGTGGACCATATTTCAAATGAAGGCATTTGCACCTCCCCATCAGAGGATAGAAGAGTCTGGGCACCCTAATCATTTGACAAATTCAAAGTTAGATCTTCTTAGGAGATCCTTAGGCCAATTGGAACTAAGTATCCATGGGCCAGATGGGTTTGGCACCCCCCCTAATCCCACTGAAAATCTCCCTTTTTTCTTGGGGGATTATCCATAGAGTGATCTCGGTGGATGTTAGAATTCAAGATAAAGGTGTTCAGATAGCCTCCAAATGCGTCTGTTGCCCCGCTTCTCTTTAGCCCAGCATGGAATCGATTGACCATCTCTTCTCGGATGGATTTGCTGCTAGGAAGGTTTGGTGTCATTCCCAACCTTTCTTCAGGGTCGTCGGTGCTCCACAGCTCTCAACTATGGAGAGGGCCACATTGTGGTAACCCCTCCTCACCTCTTCTGATCGCCTTTTTCTCCTGTACATCCTCCTTCCCTCTTTCATTTTCTAGGAGATATATATGGCTGGAAAGGAATAGGGCATTGTTTGACAATTCCTTGTTCTGTACTTCAAGGGTAGTTGCTTAGGTTCACTGTTGGATTGAGAAGATCAGTCCATCCCTGCCCCTCCCTAAATCCCTCAATAGGCTTTCAAGTTCACAACTCACACAGCTGTGCATTGTTGGTCCGTCGATAAAGAAGATATCCTCTCATGTGGTGAAATGGCTTAGGCCTAAGAGGGGCTAGATTAAGATCAATGACAACGGGTTTGCTCTGGGGAACCCAGGGCCATCGGGAGGAGGGGGCATTGGTAGAGGTTGGGACAGGAATTTTGTTTTTGGATTCTCATTGGGCTCTGACATAGGCTCAAGCTCCCGAGCCGAATTTTGTGCTATCTAGGAGGGCCTCACGAGATGTGCTGGTTTGGGTTTTTCTAAAGTCGAAGTGGCAAGCGACTCCAAATCCATTGTGGGGATCCTTTCAAATAACTCAAATCCAACATGGTCCATGTGCTACTAGTGTGTGAGGGTTAGGGCGATGCGAGATGTGTTAGACATTTCCTTTGCCCACACCCCTAGGGAAGCTAATGCAGTAGCAAAGAATCTGGCTAGGAGAGATAACGCATCGCAAGCAAGTTCCTTTTGCAATTCTCAAACCGCTCTCCCTGACATTACTAGGGGCCTTTTTTTTTTGGATAAGGCAGGCTTGGGTTACTTCAGGGAGGTTTAGATTTCCTGTTTTGTTATACAATAGGTACTGTATTGGCCTTTGTGATGCTTCCCCGGGTTTTCGGAACTCGAATATATGACTCGTCCTCCCAAAAACCTGAGTGGTAACCTTTAAAGATAGTCAAATACAAGTATTTTTTTCCTTTTCCTTTCTTTTTTTAAAGTTAGCAGTTTAGTAGAAGATGGACAAATCAAACATAAAGGAAAATTTTCACTTACATTCATATTATACGAGCGATTGCCCAAATGACTTATACAAACCAATGTCTCTATGCTTAAAAAATACAAGAATTACACAATTTAATACATAAGAAATAATAAAATGCATATAAACTTGAGCCGCAAGATCATGCAGCTTCTCTTGGCAGATACAGCCATGCATCCCTGATGATTGTACCCTACTCTTTATCAATCTGGACATGAATATCTTTTAAGCCACCTGTACTACCTGTATGGTTATATATTCCATGAATGAGTAACCAGCTCAATGTGAATTCCCCTCAAGATTACAAACCGTCGCATTAGGTAAGCATAGTTATAAACAAAAAAAACATTCAAAACAATACATGATGCAGTCTTATTAAATGCATGGATGCATGAGTGCACATCAACTAGGGATGCTCATTCAGTTGGCTTTTGGGCAAAACCCATACATGTGGCCGGTCACTAGTGAAAGTACATCGTACATGCATAGTACCAACTCACCGAAAGTGGGCTGATAGTCAGTGGTCTGGGCGATAGTGAAATGATTCCTCAACTAAATCATATAGACCCATGCTAAAGTATCCAGAATTACCTACCCATTATCATCTGTATGCTATGAATGCATGATTGACCCAACCATTATTATTCCACTACAACTAGCCAATTTAAGGAAGCTCAAAGGTCACCACAGGGGGTTCATCATCCAGCGTAGGCCGACAGCTTGGACATAGTGTCCCATGACTACCATCATCGGCTTATGAGACTACCACCTTAGGATGTTTAATGGAAGCCTATCGACTAGTGGCCAATCAAATTCAATATATGGGACTCACCATCGCATGGTTATGTAGAAATAAATCATTAAAGTCACATAGGGCAATTACTAAGTTGAAGCCATATAATGCAAATAACAAATCGAAATCATATAGGAAAAATATCAAATTGAAGACGCATAGGGCAAATATCAAATTGATGTGATAAAAAAACCATCCTCAAAAGTCACATAGGCACAAGTAGGCCCACTTCAACATTCACTACAAGAAAAACCACTTTTACCGACGAAAATATTTGTCGCTAAATGCAATTTTTTCATAGGTAAAAAGTTTTACCGATGAAAAAATTCGTTGGTAAAAGACCGATGGAAAAGGCTTTTACTGATGAAAATTTGAGTTGTTGGTAGTGGCAAGATTTTTATCGACGAATTTTTTCATTGGTAAAAAATAAGTAAAAAACTTTTACCAACGATTTTTTTCGTAGGTAAAAATATTTATAAAACTTTTACCAACGAATTTTTTCGTCGATAAAAAATAAGTAAAAAACTTTTACTGACGATTTTTTTCATAGGTAAAAATATTTACAAAACTTTTACCAAGGAAGTTTTTTCATCGGTAAAAAATTAGTAAAAAACTTTTACCGACGATTTTTTTCGTAGGTAAAAATATTTCACGATACTTTTACTTACGAAAATTTTCATAGGTAAAATATATTTACAAAACTTTTACTGACAATTTTTTTCGTCAGAAAAAATTGAGTAAAAAACTTTTACCGAAGATTTTTATCGTAGGTAAAAATATTTCACGATACTTTTACCTACGAAAAGTTTCGTACATAAAAGTCTCTTATATATATATATATATATATATATATATATATATATATATATATATATATATATATATATATATATATATATATATATTCCAGCACAAAATTCCTGATATACACCTATTACAATATATTCATCATATTCTTCTTGATATACACTTGTTATATAATATATTTCATCATATTCACATTCACATCCATCTAAACCCAAACTATGTAAATCCATCCAAACATAAACTACATTCATCCAAACATAAACTACATCCATCCAAGCACAAACAATCTATTCCACATCACATTCATCCACGAATAAATATATATAAGTTTAACATCATAAATAAAATACAAAAAATTATTCATAGCTTATTTCCTGGTGGGGCTTACAAAATTCAGTGTGGTGAACATATCGCCGACTGTGCACACACACCTAGGTCCTTACTCATGCCTTCATGGTAGATTCAAAATAGTTTCAATACAAGGTCACGAGTTCAAGTACCCATTGTGGTCGTAAGCAACTCTAGTGTGTGAGTGTATGTTAAAAGAGAAAGAAAGAAAGAAAATGCTGATTTTTCTTTTGGGTTGAGCCTATTAGTACTTGGTGATTTCTCATCAGGTAGAAATTATTATTAGTTGTTTTTAGAAAGGTAAGATTAGGCCACTTCTAATTATATTAACATGATAAAATGTTGTATGTATATTTGAGCAGACACCACAAAATAAACAATCCTATGGAAAAAAATGAAGAGAGAGAGAGAGACAGAGAGAGAGAGAGAGAACATATGAGAACTGATTAGATTGTCTAAAAATGATTAAAGATTCAATTAATGGATATGCCTAATAATTTAGTAATTTTATTTATCACAGGTAAATTTCAATTTCCATTTAAAAATAACATTTTCTTTTCAAAATGTATATTTTTTTACTCTTTTAACAAAATATCATTTTTATTAAAAAATATTTCAAAAAAAATTTAAAATACAAATTTTGAATTTTTATTTTCAAAATCTCAAAATTTTTCTCAAACATGTGATATTCCTTTTCATGTGATATTTCAAATCATTTAAATATTACCTTTTAATTATATAAAAAAAAATTTTCCCACTCATATGATCTAAAAACTATATATATATATATATATATATATATATATACATACACACAAACATACTACCATTAACAACGGTTTTTTTATCATCGGTAAAAACCATTACTGATGGTTTTCATCCGTCGGGAAAAAACGCTTTTACTGACAAAATACGTTTTCGTCGGTAAAAACATTATTTCCGACGGCTTTGGTTCGTCGCTAAAACTCTTACCGTCAAACTTTTCAAGGCAGCGGGAAAATTTTCAAAGTAAAAATTATATCATTATTCCCGACAATTTTTCGTCGGTAACAACATTATTCCTGATGGCTTTGGTTCGTCGGTAAAACTCTTACCACCAAAGTTTTCAAGGCAACGGGAAAATTTCATAAGTTAAAATTATGTCATTATTCCCGAAAAAATTTTTCGTCGACAAAACATAAGTTTGTTGGTAAAAACATTATTGCCGATGGTTTTAGTTCGTCGTTAAAACTCGGCGCGAAAATTTGCTAGGTGAAAAATATAACAGTTTTACCGATGAAAATTTTCGTCGGTAAAACTCAGCGCGAAAATTTTCTACATGAAAAATATAACAGTTTTATCGATGAAAAACCCATACACGTACCTCCCTTCACGTGAGACAACTTGGGTTTCAGTGGAAACTTGATGCCACACTAGATGGATGGTTTGGATCATCAGATCAATGTCCAATGATGGGCCCATTTTCAAATGGATGATCTTTGTTTGTCACTGGTGAGAAAAGAAAGCAAAAGAGGAAGTTTCCTCTTTTGCTCGGGTCAGCAGGTCAAACCTGCCTTGACCGGGTCCTGTAGTCACAAGTACACGTGCACTATCGTACACATGCACAGTGTGTGGGACCCACCGTGATGTATTTGACAAATCCACTCCAACCATTCTCTTTAGAGGCCTTAATCAGGTCCTCTGACCAAAAACCAGATAGATCTAGAGCTCAGGCAGGCCCCACGACTTGTTTTATGTGATAAGATTACACTCCTAACAATCTAATGGTTGGATTTTTCTCTGATCTTAATCCGTCCCTATCCGAAAGGTCCTGGGGTCTTAATGGGCTGTTTGTAAGTCTTTCATAATGGGTTACTAACCAAATACTAATATTAATATTAAATTTTATTATTATTACTTTATTATAAACTATATATCATTATCATTACTTATTTCACTTTATTATTATTATTATTATTATTTTCTTTTCCACACATGCATGCATTTTTATTCATGCCGTGGGTCCCACTATGTAGGTAACTAAGATTACCCATCTTATGATTTTATACTATTTAACCATTAACCATTATATATTATTGTTGTTGTTATTTGTTTGTCTTCTCATTGTACTTATATTTAAAATGTGGGACTACTCGTTATATGTCATTTAGCTATATACCCTGGTATTGGAATTACCTTGCATTCAACTGGGCCACTCCAAATGAATGTCTAATTCTCAATTCTTAACATCTCACTAATTCACTTAATTCAACGGTTGGATTGCTTGATCTAAGAATGGAGGTTACTTTCGACAGTCTTAAGGGTCATAAGGTTTGTCTAGATGAAGATCCATGATTGAATTGGTGGTCCGATGGTTTAATTGTGGTGACTAGGTGGCAGACCTTTAAGTTGGACGTTGTGGATCCAACGAATGGTGGATCTAATGATCTAAGGCCTATGATTGATAACGTATGGCTCAATCTGTCTAATAAGGTAGGGTTAGACTTCTGTCGCCATTTGGATCCTAGCAACATGGTGAGTACCTAAAGATAAATGTCACTTTTGGGATGAGATGATTGTTCGTTCTTGAGAACCAAGGGTCAGATGACTCGATATATGAATGAAGATTTTACTAGATAGTCTAGATGGATAGATTGAGGATCACTGGATGATGATGCATAAGGTGAGTTATGCGTGATCCTACGCACATGTAATTAACTTAGATCTTCAAGGTAACACCTGAGTACTGAAAAGTACAGGGTGTTACAGATGCCCACCCGAAAGCGCTGTAAATTCCCTTCTTTTTTTAAGAAATATACTATGAATCAAGGTTGTAAACCAAAAAAATAAAAAGGCAATTGATCAATAGCCTCCAAAGTGATGGTCGAGAATAAAATGTTTAATTTTTAGCATTCAATGTAGAAGTGCAGCAAATATCATAGTTAGACTTGTCCGAAAAGTGTGGATTCTTGATCCACATGCAATCTATGATGGCTCATCCATAAGTGATGTGCACGCTATATGGACCAATTTCCAAACAAGATTCTTCTCCGGCATAGAGATGACAATGGCCATAGGGAGCTTAACGAATGCAGACAAGATCTCAAAACTATAAGTCATACAACAATGTCATATATATTTGGGATTTTGACCAAAGTAGTATTATGATAATGTTAAATGCCTAAAAAATTGAGACCTTTAAAAAAAATTCCCTAGATGACTCCTTACTCATTTTTTTAAAACTTTGGGATGAAATAACCTTTGCTTGGAGCCTGGTGCTCGTGCAAACTTTCTTGTTTTTTTTTTTCCTTATGACTTTTCTTTTTCCTTTTCAAGCATATTTTTTGGGGGCCGTCCACTACCATTTCAACTGCATTTTTCGACGTACAATCCCCACCATCAACTTCTTCGGCATATGGGCACCATCGATAACTTCTATAGCCCTAAAAATGAGTGTTTTTTTTCTCAAACAACCACATTTCTTAGAGATGGAAACCACTGATAAGTGAAAGACATTTTGAATGAATTTTTTATTTTATTTTTCTGTAAAATAGTATTTTATTAGAGATGGAAGCCACTTTTGGTTGTGGATAGATAGGGATGGTCATGGTTGTTGTCCTAGGGAGAAGTGTAACACCCCGAACTTTTCAATACCTGAGTATTGAAAGTTCTCAAGTGTTACCATAGAATTTAACCCATTATGTACATGTGTACAGTACCAATCTAGCTAACTTAACCTCACATTTATTCCCCAACGCGAATTTGACCGTTAGGAATAGTTTCCATTCATAGATCAAGCCATCTGATCATTTATTTTAAGATAGGATCATCATATACCCAAGTATTCTCACTTGTCCATCATAACCAATCATTCAGTCAACTATTCATCACTAGGTAGAGACATCTGACTGTCTACTTTGATTTTGGACCACCCGATCATAGTAAACTAGCTACTTGACCTCTACATCCGCTCATACACATCAAATTGAAATTATAATCCATTCATCTTGTTCACCACCTATGAATACGCTTAACCCACTATTAGAATTACAATCTGATAAACTTATACATGTGAACAAGACACTCAAATCTAATGATAAACATGTTCTACCCCCTAATCACTTTAGAAACCCACTTTATGTCTACTCATTTATGAAAATGACCATACATCCACCTACATACATGGCCAAATGGCTAACTATCAAGTTTCCTTATTTTTAGCAAGTCATCTAACCATCCATCATGTTTAGATCTGCCAAACAGACCATTCAAATATTAGGATAATTTAGTCATTATGAAAATCTTAGAGTCTAGGTTCAAACCACCAGGTAACATGACAATTAGATGTGTACAAACGCTATTTTGGAATTATGAAGTGTGTTAGCCATTAAAAAGTCATCTTGGTCGTCTGTAAGTGATCAAGGCCCAAACTAGACCAATGGAAAGAGCACGAAAAATGATGAATGCCTATTAAATTTCAAGACATTCGGATGGCGCATTTCGATGTAATGGATGCCGGGAGCTAATTGAGAAATGGATGGTAAGATTGTAAATATTCAGTGCTCTTACATGCAACCGTTGATACTCGATCAGACCGTATGGCCCACCCTATCAATGGATCCATCCCATTTTCGGACCCATGTCCTAACATGACATGTCAAAGTTGATGAACAGAACATATTGTACCACTACAAACAATACAATGAACTTCGCAATATATATATATATATATATATATATATATATATATATATATATATATATATATATATATATATATATATATATATATATAAAAGTCTGCGTAACCTTCCTTCTTGCTAACACCGAACACACCTCTCACGTAATGTTTTTAACGTTACCGGTCACTCACACACTTATCAAATGTGTGGCCCACTAAAGACTTGGATCTACTCCATCTTTTGGTCCTTTGCCTAACATGACCTTAAGAAAAAAGTGAAGGGAGTGGATTTCTCAAGAAATCATCACAAGTGGACCCCACCTACTCCAACCATCGAACCATGGTCAGCGTCACTCTGTTCGCTGTAACAGAGTTCGAACAAATTACGCTTACGAGAACTTCCTCGCCTAAACTCCCAGGCTCGGCGACTATGACCGAATCTGAGCAGTTTATTCTCCATCTGAGGGAGTTCCAACTCTAACCTGATATCATGGAGGAATTAGGAAAACAACATGTAATTGAGAAGCTGGAGTGTTGCAGTTTTGGGTTGAGATGACACACAACGAATGGTTTAGCTCATATGATGATGCACCCTGGTGAGATCGAGTTGACCAGTCGATGACCTCTCTAAAACCGATCCGATCTTTGAAGTAAGAGAAAGAATGAAGAGTCCTATGAGGACTGGAATTGGTGGAGTCGCAACACCACTTGTGTCATCCCTTCTACATGCTATATCCAACGTACGCACTGTGTAGGAAACCTCTAGAATTTTGAAGTCATATAAAACAAAACCCCACACCCTATGCTGGAGAGCACACACAGCAAGAAAGGGAGAGAAAGAAGAGAGAGGAAGAAATAAGAATTAGTCCAGTAATCTTGCCAAGCTGTTGAATCAAAGCTTGGACTCGAGGGGGCCTCCCTGGCCAAAAGATTACTCTTCTTTCCCTTTCGCTCTTATCTTTTTTGTTCCGGTGACAAAGGTGTAGAATTCCACCTTGTCAAACTAAGTTGACTTGGTGAAAGAATGCACCAAAACCTCTAGGTTTCTAAATCGAAACTCATGAGGTATATTAAACATCCAAGCCATCAACCAAGATTTCCCTTCAGATCCATTAATTCAATTGAATCTAACCCTACCATAAAATGGGACCAAATTAAATTCTAACCATTCAAAACTTGTAAATTAGGGAAAAGCTTAACCATAACATTGTCTCTAGATGTTTAATTGAGCCAGCTGATAACCAAAGGTGGGGGTTTTTCCTTTAAGCTTACCTTGATTTAAGTTGATATATTCTATTATGCCTTTGATATGCCCTGTTATCATGCTATTATGATTCTCTTCTCACAATTGTTTTATTTACCACCAATAATTATTTATCTTTTGGGAATAATGGTTAAGGTGTGATGTTAATTGTACATGACCTTTCTGAATTTATGTGAGGGATTCCTTTTAGCTTATATTACTTTGAGTTGGTGTGATTTATTATATTTCCTCACATGCTTTGAATCCTTCCTTCATGTATTTAATTTACCACCACAATTTTTTTTTAAGACAATGGCAAATGCCATGAGTTCCATTGATCAAACAAGTATTACAAACTTTCGGGTGGGCTCAACATAAAAAGAATTGCAGCCTCACCTATCATGTGGTAGCATATGGACAAACAGAACTGTACAAGGGAAAACTAAAGGTAAAGGGACACTAGGATCTCGATCCCTAACGTCTGAGAGTTCCTATCCCTACCTTATCTAAGAGGAGGGCTCCCCTAGCTAACCTCGGGAGTTGGGAACTGTGAGAGAAGATCCTGTCAGGGTGACCGTTGCTTGCTACCTTTGCTAAGGCATCTGCTACTGAATTTCCTTCTCTAAAGGTATGAGAAAAAACCAGGTTGAGGCTTTGAATCGTGGCCTTAATAGTACCCAAGTAGTACCAAAGATTCCAGAGGGAGGGTGAGTCTTGGTCCACCATTGCATCCGCAATGATTTTAGAATCAATTTCTATAATAATATTCGTGACGCCCAGATGAGAACAAATACGGATTCCATCTAGCATGACTCGAGCTTTTGCAATATTATTAGTGGAGGAACCATAGTATCTATGAAAGGCAAAAAGAAAATGGCCACAGTGATCCCGACAAACTCCACCTCCGCCACTCTGTCCCGGGTTGTCTCTCGAGGATCCATCAGTGTTGAGTTTCTGCCAGTGTTGGGGGGGGGGGGGGGAGGGGGGGAGTCCATCTCACAATCTGCAGAGATTGGGAAGGTGGAGGGCGGGCGGGGTGAAGACGCAAGATCTGAGAAGAGATGTCCTCTGACAATGAGTTTCTATCCTTCATTTGAATAAGATTGCCAGTCTCATGAAGCCACCTACTGACCTTGAAGATGATGCTTTCCATGGACATCCTACAGCCCTCGTGATGCCCCGCATTTCTGCTCAACCATAATTCCCAAATAAGGAAACAGGGCAAGAGTCCGGTGAGCATTTTGATTCTAGATTTTTCGTTAGCTGTTGCTATCCACTGGTTAATCCTTTGGCGAATTGATGCGTTGTTGATCACCGAGATGTCGAAGATCGAGCTGAAATAGTCCCAGACCTGGGGGGCAATCCTACCATAGCTGAAGAGGTGGTCTAGCATCTCAATTACCCCTAGTGGGTGGGGAGAAAGGGCGCTGTTGAGGTGCGGCCCCCTATTGTGCTAATCCGTGGAATTAGTCCCATATCTGTCTCACTGGGAGGAAGGAGAAATCGTTTGCACCCTGCTCCCAAATGCTATTCCTAGGTGGCTCGGCAGCTTACAGCGTTCACATCCTGATGCTAATGGGATACCACACCGTTGCAGCGCTGAATCAATAGGAATTGCATCCTGTGTTGATCTCCAGCAGAAGACAGCCAACTCGGGGGGAATATATTTGTTCCAAATCCACTTGGACCAAGGAAGCTTCTGCCCCTGCACTCTGATGAATTCCATGAAGACCTCAGCGAGGAGCCGTTAGGCGTTGGGTCCCAGATGAACTTATCCCTTCTGTTAGACAGCCCAACTCCTGACGCGATTATAGCCTGCATGGCTGCCGGTTTGATAATATCCTAGATGTCGTCAAGTTTCCATCTCCTTGTTAGAGGGTTGAAGTCATGTATTATAACATTCTTATCCTTTGAAAATAATGATTAAGGTGTGATGTTAATTATGCATGACTTTTCTGAATTTATGTGAGGGAACCCTTTAAGCTTACTTTAATTTAAGTTGATATGAATTATCTTACCTTTTACCTATTCTCATGTAACTATGATTCTCCCTTTACAATTATTAATTTACCATTAACAATTATTTATCCTTTGGAAATTTTGGTATGACTTTAAATTATGTGCGATCTTTATGAAATTATGTGAGGCCATGGATACAAGCCTTGCCTTTGCCTTTACTAACTTGTTGAGTTAGCCCTTATTATTCTTCTCTTTATTGAGTTGGTCATTACCACTCTCCGTATTATTAAGTTGGCCATTGCCACTTTCCTATTTATGAGTTAGCCATTGCTACTCTCCTCCTTACATTACTAGCCTTGTGCTATTTACCTTTAAGGTTTGGGCAAGTGTCTCGATATTCCGGAACTCCTATGATTCAGTTTACATTCTCTTTAATGTAAGTTATGTGTTGAAGGTATCACAACTAATGATTCAATTATTATATCATGGACGTAATGAGCTTTAGGTAGAGACCCTCTTGATCGTCGCATAATTCCATGCATTTTTGGGTAGTGGTGTACAAATCGATATAAGTAATTCGCAATGTATGTTACATCACTTCTAGGATTGGATGTCACAAATAGTTACTCTATGAACAAATCGTGTCATGTAATTCATCCGACTCATGTGTTGTTCCGCCTCGAAGTGTTCACATAAATACATGGTAGCGTTGGATATGCCGACGAATATCCGTAGTTATTGGATGTGGGTCGAGTCAATTTTTCTATAAATTATGATCCACCTTATGATGTTCACTACGTATGATGAGCCACACAAACTTTTCTAGGCATGCATTCATGTAGATTGCTTGCGCATGCTGATACCTCTCATAGTGGTGGAGTATAAGATGTATCAGAACCCTTATATTACTTTTATGAATCTCTTGAATTATTGTTAATCTTAAATGATAACATCACTATAAGTAGGGTGTTGACCCTCTCCAACCGTACAGGTGATGCACAGAATGAAGATCTAGAGGACTATCTCTCTATGGAAGATTATATTGAAAGAATAAGAAGATAGTTTTATGATTTAGTTTTATATTTTAGCTGCAAACTCGATAATGTAATTAACTCCCACTAAGAGGGAATTTGATAATTTATCGAATTCATTTACTCTAACGAAATAATAAATACAGTCAATTTTATTCTCGTTAATGGTTACCTTCATAAATATAACTGGATATGATCTAGATAAATATATATATATATAGCACAATTTTAAAAGCATCCAATTTATTCAATTATTAACTTTCAGTTTTCTTGGGCACGAGTATAAACTCTGATCGTGAAGATTTGGGATGTTACAAGAAGTGATTATCAGAAGGTATTTGAGGTGGAGGTGGATGGTTGTGATTATTATATGAAAGACAATTGACTTGAAAGACAATGACATATATCATTTGCTAAGGCTCAAGGTCATCGTGTGTTAATGGCTTGGGTCATGGTTGTCATGTATTAAGGATCAATGTTGTCATGTGTTAAGGGTCGAGGTTGTCAGGGTCTGAGTCATGGTTGTCATGTGTTAAGGGCCGAGGTTGTCATGTATTAAGGGTGTAGGTCGTAGTGGTAATGTGTTAAGGATTGTGGAGCCCATCATGGGATATGTGTTGAATATACTCTGTCCATTAGATCTAGAATTTAATTTAACATTATAAGCCAAAGAATGAGTTACATCCAAAAATTTTATAGCCCCGAGAAGTTTTCAATGACAGGTTTTTAATCTCGCTGCTTTCTTTGGTTTGGTCCACTAGAGCCTTTGATATGCTTCCTCATGCCCTAAAATGATCTTTGAAACTGGATGGATGGTGTGGATAAAATACATACGTCATGGGTAGGGAGAGGCGTGGGTCGCAAATGAGGTTAGGGCTTCATATTTTTAGTTTTATATGGCCCCTTTAATGGCGGCCGGTTTTACTTACCACCGACAAAGGTTAGCCCCAAGTGCCAGCTATGCCCAGTTTTGTTGTAGTGGGAGGAAATGACAAAATGAGATGAATAAAATCTGTTTTGTAAGTTAAAATCTTGATTAAAATAATTAATATCTAAAGTTGGATTTGTTGTCCTTTTTCTATAAATTTCAGCAAGTGTAAAATAAGAAAAATTGTAAATTGTTTTCAGGATAAAATGAATTCATATATCTGAATTCCAACATGAAAATTTACGCCTGTAAGTGTTGATTAGATCCCTAGTTTCGATACTAATATGCCTCTTAAAACATTCTAAAAAAGATATAGTAGGTGGACAAATTTAAGAGGACTATAGATAACTTGATCTAAAAATGGAATATATCCACTTTGGACAAGATATTTAGGATATATAAGAATTTAAGGGACATAGTACCCTTCTAAAAAAATGTTCATGTGCCTCTTCAAGACACCGACACTCATTCACAATAATAGACACTTTGACATAAAAAGACATAACTCTGTCTTATTATAATTATTTTTGTCCTTTTCTAGATAATTATGGTTATCTAAAAGCATAAAAATATTGCCAAATTTTATACAGATCTTGTTGATGCATAAATCTGGTTAGCCCCTTTTAGACCGTCATGTACTTGCATAAGAAATGGACAAGGAAGACCCTGCAACCAGGATAAGAGTGCTACAACGTTCATTGGGGATCCAGAGGTCCAATTCAGATCCTTCTACCTGGGCATCCCCTTGATTAGGGGAAGAGTGAGGAAAGCATATTTCCAAGATCTTAAAGAGAAGATTGAAAGCTGAATATGTGGATGGAAGGCTAAGTGCATCTCGCAAAAAAGGGAGGGCAATGCTAATCTGTCATGTCCTGGGTAGTATTCATGTGCACATAATGGCAGCCTCTCTCATTCCACTGCAGTTTTTAACAGAAGTTGAGAAAATTTTTGCCAACTTCTTTTGGGGTTGGGCAGATGGAAAAAGAAAGCTTCACTAGGTCAGTTGGAATAAAATTTCCAGGCCTAGGAATGAGGGTGGGTTGGGTATCAGAAATCTAAGAGATGTTATTATGGCTCTCCATCTTAAGCAAGCCTAGGTTGTGAAATATGGAAATGGGGAAAGCTTATGGGTGAGATTAATGAAAACTAAATACCGCAAGGACATCCATCAGTCCGAGACAGATTTTCAAGCTTCTTCCCCTCCTTCCTCCCCAACATGAAAGAAGATCAAATTTGTTTTCCAAATTCTGGGCAACATTGTTCAATGGCAAGTCGGACAAGGGGACTGTGATCTCTGGCGAGACAACTGGATTGGGATGGGACCTTTAGAAGCCAGGATATCTAAGCCTATTCCTGAAAACCTCATGGGAATGAAAGTGAGGGACTTCCTAGGCCCGACAGGCCCTACTCCCCCATCAGTGATCTTCTCTTTTCTTCCCTAGTAAGTTATGGATATCATCTTCTACGGCGGATTTTGTACAACGGATAGCCCGGACACTTGTATATGGCCTCTCGAGCCGTCAGGTACCTTCTCACTCAAATCGGCATAGAATCTGGGCAGACTAGGTGGAAACAAGTGTAGGTGGGCGAAGTGGGTCTGGCCTGATAAGATGCACCCTAAGATCTCTTCCTTCGTTTGGAGACTCCTTAACGGGGCAATCCATACTGATGGTAATGTTCAATCCAGGGGAATTAGTTTGGCATCTAAATGCGTGTGTTGCAAAGAGTCCCAGGCTCATTGTCCGACTAAGGAAATGATTGCACATCTCTTCATTTTCAGCTCTCTCGCTTAGGAAGTATGGCAGAATTCGAGGCTATCTGCAGCATAACAATTATGAACAACCAGACTGTGGAGGACAGGATAAGAGCTTGGTGGACCTCCCTTTCATTAACAGGTAATTTAGTAGTGCTATGTGGCCTGGCTTTGGGAAATCTGGAAGTGTAGGAATGAGGCCAAGTTTGAAGATATTGCTACCCAACCATCCAAAACCATCCACCGAGTAATTGGATGGTTTAAGGCCCTTAGCTCAATTTTGAATAAGTCCAAGACAAACTCTTTGATGGGAGATCTAACACACAAGGTGGTAGGGATGGAAGCCCCTAGAACATAGGCTAGGAAGTTTGTTTTGGTTAAATGGACGCCTCCATAGCCGGGTTGGGTAAAGTTAAATGTTGATGGGTCAACCAAAAACAATTTAGGCCTATCTGGTGGTGGAGGGATCTACAAAGGGGAAAGAGGCTCCTTCATATTTGCTTTCTCCCTCGGGTATGGGGAGGGATAAAACAATGTGGCTGAACTGAGAGCAATCTAGGACAGTCTTTTCCTGTGCAAGAATTTGGACCAGGCCTTCATAGAAGTGGAATCCGACTCTAAGATTGCGATTGACATTCTTATGGGCTAGTCTAATATCAATTGGCGATGGAAATGCTGAGTGTTAAGGATCTGGAAGCTATCTAGCGAAGGTCAAGTCAGATTTTCCCACATGTCGAGAGAAGCGAACGCCCCAGCGGATGGGCTTGCTCACCTGGGGAGCGATAACTAGGCATCGATTTTCTTCTGGCAGACTTTTGACCTCCCCACATAGATCAGAGGAAACGTGGTCCTAGATAGGGTTGGATTGGGTACCTTAAGGCAATGCCCAAGCTGAAGTATGGTGGATAGATTCTTTTCCTGTTTTTGTATGTATTTTGGGTTTCTTGGGTTTACAATAGGCCTCCTCCATGTCATGATTGTTTTTGGGAGGAGGCCCGAAAGCATCTCATATGATGTATAGTCCTTTCTATATATACAGTTTGGAAAGTTGAAAAAAAAAAGGAAGACCCTGGTTCGTGCAAGGGACCCTCAGATGCCAAAGTCAGGAAAGAGATCTGGGTCTAGTTGAGTATTGAAGGTTTAGGGCTAAAGATAGTGCGTACCTTTCACCATTAGAGGTATCTCTATTTATAGTTTTAGGAGAGGCTGTGTCATAAAGGAGATCTCCCTATTTAGTAGGTGAGTATTGTAGAGGGATTCGGATCCCAAATGTGTGGTGAATCTCCCGAGATGCTTGGCGAAGATATTGGGATCACGTGCATGTCGTGGAAATCCTCCAAAGACCTAGAACGGATCTCCATCGCAATGGATTTCCTGGGTCTTCGTCGGCTAAGATTTCTCGGGTAGGGGCCATTTGAGATCACGCGTTTAAGCCTCAAAATTAGCCCCTTGCTCTCTGTTTTTGCTCTTTTGTTTGGTTCCGGATCTTTTTGGGGGTGGTCGGGGGCCCCCTTTGTACTGTATATGATAGGTGGGGGAGGAATTTTTTCCTTGTTTTCCTCCCAAATGGCTTAGGTTGTAATTTTGCATAGTCAATGGCAGATCATAAAAAAAGAAAAAAAGAAGCGGATGTGGTCAGACCTTGATGGGAAGCAAGCTGAGCCAACCTGAAGTGTCTTAACCTGGGTAGCGCCGATTTGCGTAATGCCGACCTGTTTCCTTAGTTGAGCTAGGGGACAAGGTGCTCTTGACGAACTCCGGAGATATTGGAATCGATGGAGGCAGTGCCCTTTCAGGCATTTAGGCAGGTCGGTAGGTGTTTCGATTTGGTGACGGGATGCCGAGCTTGATCTTACTTCTTGCTTGGGTTCTGAGGAGGGGACAGAACCTACTGTTGTGTCCGGCCTGGAGAAGTGTGCAAGGTCCCGACCTGACTTTTCATCATTGGTCGGCCCATTTTCCCTACAACAGATCCTAATCATCACAACTATCATGTGGCACCAATGTCACGTGTGTGACACATACAAGCATGTCATAGTCACTCTCAATCAACATTAAAGTTAAAACCTTAGGTGCCGAAGGGTCAAACCTCAAACTGGACCCCTAGTTCACTGCCAATTGTACCATGGCTCAGGCATGGGTTCAAACTACATGTCCTTTGGCTAGACCCTAATTCACTCTTAATTGTACCATAGCTCAAATAAGTTCCAACGATGTGATAGAAAGATTAGGCTCTTTTCAATCCTTGACGATGCATATTTACCACTAATCTAGCCAGTATTTTTAAAGAAAGTTTTCATATATAGTAAATATCTTTACTTTCTAAAAAGGGATGATAGGTGGAGAGAGGAATTAAATTCATCATTCTTGTGGAGTCTCTCTTAGGGAGAAATTTTTGTACAAAGGAATGAAAAAGATGCAAGTCTTGTACTTTTAATTTTTCTTGTTTTAGTAAAAGAAGAAAGTTTTGTATTAATATCTCATGGACGTAAGTACATTGCCAAACCACATAAATTTTTATGCATTTAATCTCTTATTTTTTATTTAGCGTTTTGGCTTTTTGTTAAGATTTTTTTTTTTTTTTTAATGGTTTTGCTTTGCCTACATCAGTCGTGTATGAGTGTTTTTTTATAACAGAGTTGTGTTCGGCCAGAGAGAGAAGTGGAAGATATGGGTGGTTGTGGAGAGGGAGAGAGAAATGGGAGGAGAGGGGTGCGGTGTTCTAATATTTTTGTATGTTACAAAATTGCCCTTGCAAATCATAATGGCCAAGGCTAGGCCATATTTGAACCGGGTTATCGGGTTGTTGTCCATGGTGTAAACTTGACCTGATTGAAAAATGGGCTTGAATTTTAAGCCTAATTTTGGCCCTCATGCCTAATACTCCAACCCAACCTGGCCCCAACCGGGCCATACCCAAAAGCCAGACAAACAAGCTTGGCAAATTGATAGCCTTTATATACATCTGCTTGACAAAAAAGGAATAGGAAAATTACCATAATCTACTCTAATAGCAGGAAACAAAAACAGTTAACTGTAAAAATTATGTACGGAAATTAAAGAAAAGTAATGGCTAAGATTTACTGATAATTAGCCCACTATATAGGTGGTCCTGGTTTTCATATAACCGGCCGGGCCGCATAGCTCTACCATTTTATGGTTCCACCGGTCAAAGTTGGCTAATCTATTATTGGTATCATTGAGTTTTAAACTTAACTAGCATACCATCACACTTGTTTGCACCGTATATGAATTGGACACATCAAAAAAAGAAAAAAAGAAAAAAGAAAAAAGAAAAAATAAAAAAAGAAAAAAGGAAAGTCTAGATCCTCCGTTTATGCCATCCCGTTCTTCATGAGGCAACAGGGCATTACTGCACGCATCAGTTGAACTTAACCATCTGATCAATGGTGTCTTTTGTAGTCATCCATTGCCGGAGATGGTTAGAATCTTTGGATCCACGCGATTCTTCATGGAAATAAAAATAAAAAAAGAAGGTTGAGATCTAGCAAGTGTACCATCTATTTTGATGATCATACTGTTCTTTTATCATTTAGGAAAACTGTCCATTTTGCAGGACATTGATCGGTCAAGATCATCCAATAAGTTTGGTTTAATGTTAGTGACCCATGAAGATGATTATTATCAACGTGTCCAATACAACCCATTTGTACTCTAATAGGTAGGATATTTAGAACAAGTTGAAAAGGTACTTTTTAGGAATTGCTTGCGGAGGTTTCTTTGTTTTTGATAAGCTTTGACATGATACACCTAACAATGTGGTGGTGGCTCTGTTAAACGTCTAGGACTCTCTCTCTCTCTCTCTCTCTCTCTCTCTCTCTCTCTCTCTCTCTCTCCAAATTCAATATTCAAACTTCAAATGTAACGGCTAGCCAAAATGTGAGACAACTCCCACTTGCAAAACACCATTCTATAAATACCCAACTCCAATGAGCTTAAAAAGAAGAACAAAGAAAGATAAGGGAATCAAGAGATGGCATCTGAATGCACTGGTAAGCGATTGTTTCGCCATGCAGTTTACTTTGCTGACATGCACACACGCACAAATCCAAGCTGTATTAGATGGGCCCAACATGTGTATGTTGTGGGCTGAAATCAGGCTGCATAGGTTCATCATGGACCACTTAAAATTTTTTATAAAACCATCCATTGTTCTCATATATATATATATATATATATATATATATATATATATATGTGGCTTAGCCTGATTTTGGTGTAAGGCCATCTAATTCTGGTGTCCCCTAGATGAGGGCTTTGAATCATACACGTGTCACATGTCTTTATGTGTGTTTGTAAGATGCGAGAGAGAAGAAAAAAGTTATGTTAATCTATCTCTAATTCTTTGTGATAAAGCATCAAATGATACTTATTTTTCTTTAAATGTGAAGGTAAAAGCAAATGGCCGGAGCTGTTGAATGTAGCAGAAGAGGTAGCAAAAACAACGATTGAGAGAGAGAATCCATCAGTAACTGCCTACATCATTGATGAGGATGCGCGAGATCGTCATCCTGGAATATCGCTGTGAAAAAAAAAAACCATCGAGAATTCATTGATCAGAAAGACCGGGACGGGCTTACAAGGACTTTGGCAAGGCCCAAATACAAAAAGGGAATGGGCCCTCCTATCATATGAGCTAAGTGGAACAAGAAAGAAACAACGTAGCCTAAGAGTGGCAGAGTGAGCCTAGCCCAACTTTGTCAAGAAACAACAGCCCTTTGATGATTTGAGGGAGGGAATCTCTTCTCAGGAAGTTGGAGTTGGCTTGGGCCTCGCTCCCCCGGCGGGCCAAACCATCCGCAACCGAGTTCGCTTCCCTTGGGGTATGTACAATTTGGAGTTGAAGGGAGCGGGTGAGGAGGAAAATTCTTGCCTTCCAATACCAGATTTGCCAAGAAACGTTAGCTGAGTCTGACAGGGCCTTCACCACCACCAAAGAGTCACTCGCAAAAAGTATTCTAGAGTATCTTAGTTGATGCGCTAGAGCAAGAGCATCCAATACTACCTTACTCTCAGCCTGCGTGCTTGTACCGATACCGTAGCCCCGGGCGAACCCGAACAAGAATCTTCCTACTTCATCTCTCCCAACCCCACCTCCTCCTGAAGGCTCCAGGTTTCCCCTAAAGGAACCATCCACGTTCAGCTTGATCCAGCCCGAGGGAGGTTTACTCCATTTCACAACGGAGAATTTTGGCGGCCTCGGTTGCGGGTTCGTGATTCTCCAGCCTATGTTCATGGTAGTGACCAATCCGAGGAGAGTTTTAGGAGCGGGAAGCGTGAGCTGACTAGCTGCGCCCAGTGGAGAATTCGCTTTACAATGATGGAGACTCCAGAAGAGGCGTTGTCAAATTTGGTGGCATTTCTGGCTTGTCGCAGTTCCCAGAAGATGAAAATGGGGATCGGGCTCTTCAGAGGAGAAGACGATGCCATGGAAGAATCCTACCATAGAGCAACTCAACCAGCCGGTGTGGGGGCCAAAGGCTGGGGGATCCCACAATCCCGACGAAATCGCTTCCAAACCCCGCTGACAAAGGACCCCGTGGCAAACAGGTGGTCCACCGATTCACAATCTGGATGGGCAGGCGGAGGACAGCAGGCGCACATGGAGGCCAGACTGATACCTTTCCCTTGGATATTGGCGTCGACTGGGACTGCATTATGAAGAATTTTTCAGGAGAGGAGGGAGACCTTTGGAGGGACTTTGGAGTGCCAAATCTAGTTAGACTAGCTGGTCTTTAGCACAATGGGCCTAATGATCTACCAAGCCGAGGTAGCCGTGAGCTCCCCGTTCCTCGACGAAAGTCATATTCTTCTATCATCTGAGTTCGACGTGCAGATCCCTTCAAGGGCTATGCCACTATAGGAAATTAGTATTTTACCGACGACATAATTCGTTGTTATTTTATCTTTTTCTTATCGGTAATGATTATTACCAACGAAATATGTTGTCGGAAAGATCGTCACAATAAGACTATGGCTAAAGGCATTTCTCAACGAAATTTGACTTCGTCGGCAGTGATAAAACAAATACCGACGACTAAAATCGTCGGCATAACATGTTACTTTTGGTAGGAAAAAATAAAATATTTTGTCAGTAAACACAGCTTATACCGACGAATATCTTTGTCAGTAAAACTGTGGATTAACGACATTACCGACGAGTATATTCATTGGTAAAGGCCCGCTATTACTGATGAAATAATTCGTCGGTATATCTCATACATAGATCGTTAGTACAAAGTTTTGTTTTAATTTATACCTACGAAATATTTCGTTGGTATAAGTTTTCGACTTACTATTACCAACGAAATGTTTCGTCAGTAATAGTCTCTTTCTTTCCTGTTCGTTTATTTTCAAAATTCAAGAAAATATTCCTGATATACACTTGTAAATACATCTGTTACAATACATTTTCATCATATTCACATTCACATCCATCGAAACACAAACTACATCCATCCAAACACAAACCACATCCATCCATACACAAACAATCATATCCACATCCATATATATACAACCCACATTCATCCATGGGCAAATACATATAAGTTTAACATTCATATATAAAATAAATCGTAAATAAAATTTTTAAAAAATCACGAAGATGAAGGCGAAGGTGGTGGGGCATCGGTGGTAAAGCGTATAGCGAGAGCCTGAAACATCTCCTCCATCCTTCACCCATGCTCCTCCTGCATCTCCTCGATCCTTCTCTCTTGCTCCTCCCATCGCTTCTCCTCCTCTCTCCGCCTCTGCCCCTCCTCTTCCCTACGCATCTGCTCCTCATCTCTCTGCCTCTTTTCCTCCTCCTCCCTACGCCTCTGCTCTTCCTCCCTCCGCCTCTCCAGTTGCTCTCTGATGTCAACGACGATGATCAGTAGTTACTGAACCTCTCTCTCTGTCATTCAGCTCGGCGTAGGGCGCTCTCCCCAGCAATGGATCGGCTGGAGGTAGCTCTAGCGGGTGCCATGAGCTTGGCACCATGGCCAAGCCTACACACATATCCAGAATGGGTGCCAAGCACCTCGCTCAGGATATCTGGCTCACTCCACTAACTACTATCAGGAGTGGGGTGATTGCGTATAGTGTCCATCGCTGCCTGTAATGAAAACACATGAATTTTCATAACGAATGACATTATTATAATTCAATGCAATTAAAATTTACAATGTAAGGATTTTTACCTAATTCTCGCTGGCTCTAGGATGAACCCAAGATCCCGTCATCTGCTAACAGTGAGTCCCTCTGTAAAGGTCTACTAGTCCAGGCTCCTGGCCGGTGACGGAATCTCGCTGCACAATTGAAAGGACAATAGAGTTAATATAAATGCATGAAAATAATATATTAACTTAATAATCACCAGTAATTTCTTACCATGTCGTAACGATGTTGTACAAATGACTTTGAACCAGCTATGTGGTTCACTTATGACTTTTTCCTGTTCGCAGAATTTATTCTGCTCCTCTTCTTAACACATTATTCAGAATACATTGTTATTAATTATGAATTTAATTGTTACCTTAAAATATTGTAAATATGTAAATATTACCTGAAAAACCTAAGACGAAAATCTCTCGCAGAGTATCCGCTAGTCATCTATAGTCAAGTACGGCGATGCGGACAGTACGGCCTCATCGTGCGTCCTGCACTGCTTGTACCGCTGGTGTAACTCTTCGTGGTACTCCTTGAACCACTCCCTGACCATGTCGTCGACGAAATGGGAAATGTAAGGAACACTCAAATCTAAGTTAAATTTATCCTGCAATTTCGTAAATAATAAATTGAGGCAATAAACTTATTAAAAAAATAACTTAACCATAAATGAACTTTAACAAAAAAAATTAATTTACTAAAATTTACCTGAAGGCACTAACAGATGAGCTGTCACACATCATTTGTCACGTCTGCTCAACGAGGGGGTGGTGGCGGGGATCAGAGATCGGCATAGGACACTAACCTCCGAGGTAAACAACCTAACATTGTCCCCAACAGGTCTAAAGCAGTCCTGTGGGAACTCTACCATCACCCTACCCTCACGCGTAAGTCGCTCTAAAACTAATCTACGCGTGGGTACACGTCCTCATCGGCTGGTCCACGATGCTGTCACAAAAGAAATATGTAAGTCTAAAAATAAACAAAAGTCACTAAACAAATATATGCTTAGACTTACATGGAGTGCCCGGTGTATGCTCAAACGAGGGCTCAAACGCTTGTGATGCAGTATGCGACGTCGATGTTGTTTCTATCGCATCACAGGTGCAAATGATAAATCCAGTGCTCGAGCGACCTGATCTCCCACACGGTGCCATGACTGAATATGTGCGAACTACGAACTTATAAATTTAAACAATGTCAGTACAAATGTATGAACATCAATATAATAAACACATTAAACTTTACAGCGCAAGTGGAATATACTAAAACATTATATAAGTAGTGTTGATGGTAGAATGAATTTGTGCTTATGCTTTGAGAGATGATTAAAATATGATTAGACCATTACACTATAATGCAAGTAGAATATAATAAAACCGTAAACATTCTAGTAAATTTTGAAAATTTCATTACACATTATCATTCTATATTAAATACATGTATTTCATTGTGATACGAAATAACTTTGGATCAACTATTCGAAGTACTCCCTGCATAAGTTATCGTACGCTACAGAAGTATATGTTAAGCTATGTGAAGCACTCGACATTGTTACAACCAACATACCAGTCACAATAGGAGAAATCTGGTCTCTTGGGACTCCATTCAGATGTGTAAGTGACAAAACTGCATCTTCCATACAAAGTTTCCCGCGATTATATTCCTCCATCATCAAGACTGAAATTTCTTTGAGATTGTATAATCTTTCATCTGAGTTATCGTTGATATATTCCTCCCTACACTCATTGACCAGACTGGGTATCTCTTTGGCCCTACCAAAAGTCGATAGGGACAGAAAGTCCATCCGCAACAGCTGATGAAGTATGTTGCATGCTTCCGCTACGCTCCGTTTTGAGGAAGACATGATCAGAAATTAACTCAATTGCAAATGTGGATTATAAACAAGTTAATTAAAGGAATAAATCATGACTTGTCACTACCAGAAAAAGGGACAAAGGCTACGAATAAAAACTGTAGCTAAAGGCCTTTTGCTACGAATCTAATCCGCAGCACGTCCATAGCTATTGGTGGTGTAGCTAAAGGTCAAAAAATCGATGGCTATGGATTACATCCGTAGCAATAGAGATTAGTAGCTACGAATAAAAGCCGTAGCTATAATTTTTGTAGCAAAATGTATCTACGCCTACAGATTAAATCTGTAGCAATAGATATCACTAGCTACGGATAACGGCCATAACCATAATTTCTATAGCGAAATATACCTCCAGCTACGGCTACTATCTTAGCCAAAAGTGGATGAAATCCGTAGCAATATTCTAAAGTTAGCAATAGCTACGGTTTTCCGAACAAGAGCTATGGTGAAAATCCATAGATATTTTTTTAAAATTAAAAAAAAATTTATAATAATGGTGCTTGTTTCCATTGCAAGAACCTGCTGTCTAAGCTGATAGGAATAGTACATAAAATGCAATCAGGAAAAAAAATGATGCAGTTATTACAAATAGCAATCAAATCATACAATACATCCCACATTCACATTTCTAAATAAACAATACTTCACTTTGCTCAACCTATCATAAGAATTACAAAAAAGGAACATGTTCAAACTTTAGCTTTGACTCCATCTCCAAATACTTCCTACAAAGTTCTTCCATATCCCACTGCATTTGAGTAACTCTTTCCCTTTCAATTAAGATGGCTTGTTGCCGGTTTTGTTTACTTTTCTGCTTAGTACTTTCAAGTTCCACATCCAAATCTTTCACCTGGGTAGGCATATTACCATTTACAAGAGTTATAAACACTGCAATAACCATGCAAAAGGGTTTGAATGACATGGCAAGGAGTCCTAAAATCCAATGGATAACATATGTAAAGTTTTAATTAATTACAAGGCCTAGATTCTGGAGTTATATATGTCAAAGAAGCTCGATTTACAAGAAACTTTGAAGCTAATTAACCCAGGAGCTTGTAATCAAGAAAAAAAATACAACTCACCCCTGTTCTATAATTCGTCATACGTTTCAGTTGTCCAGATGTTGATGAAAAGGACATCTTCAAATTCCCAGGTCCAACCTCCAATGTCTCATTTTGTGAAGTATCCGTAACTGACATGTGCCCACTACTTACTCCTGTATTGTTTAAAGGAGAATTATTGTCACGCCCTAAACTCGAAAACCGGGCTCACAAAATTCTCGATCACCGAATCTGGCGCCGACAGCCTTCGTAGTACCCCATTCTCGGCTCCCGGCACCCATGCACCAGGTTCCGATCCTGGGATGCTATAAGGAGGATTTCATATCATCAATTTAATTGTAATGAGCATAACTATAAGCATAACCCACGAACAATAACAACAAGAACACCATCACAAAATCCACTATGATCAAAAACTTTTGAGTACAATGCGTAAGAAAGGAAAATACACAGTGAAAGTAACAAAACTTCAAAAGCTTGGCTGCATGCTCTAACTGCGGCGAGACTATGGCTGCGACTGCGTCCTTGCGTCACCTGCACGCATCGATCATGCATAAGCTTATAGAAAGCTTAGAGGGTGGTGTAAGTGTGTGCGCAAAATGAGTGTGCTCAGAATGTAAGGTCAGAGTAATGTAGAATCATGCTGATGAGTACATGAATGCAATCAGTCGTACCAAGGCTATGCGGTGCAAGATATGAATGTTATCGGCCATAATACAGTCATGCGATGTGAGATACAACTCAAGCGTACCAATCCTCATCATGTATCAGTACAGTTCTCATTCTGGATAATCACCAGGGTTTAGTATACTCCAAGTGGCACTGCCACTCTCCTAGCCGCACAGTCCAAGTGAGCGTAAAAAACCTCACTATCCGTCTAGCCAATAATCTACCAATACCTATCCGACATGTCGATAGTGGACTCATTCGTGACCTGGTCAAACTCAGCCTAGTATTACCCCCTACCCTCTAGCGAGTAAGGCCACACCCCTTTCCAACCGACCACGACACAGTGGGAGACGCGGTCTCCTGGTATTCGGCCCTCGTGCGCTCATATATCCACTCGGTCTCGACTTTGGAGTCATCCTCTGGTACCATCGGGTTTAGAGATTTTCACCCAGGGACATCTATGGCGCCCCGATGCTTAGTAACAATATTTTCGGTATCCAATCTAGCCACCCACAATGTGTCTGTGGAGGCTATGACCTTGATGTCACTAGGGTATACAGTAATCACAATCACACAAATGCAAGTGCATGAATCATACTATCAGACATGCAACAATCCTGCGTGTACTGAGCGCTCATGTGGGGCGACTTCACCTATCAGGGAGCTCATAAATGATATGCCCGAAGGCATATGTTATGATCAGTCACTTCTCATATCAGGCATATATATGATATGTATGATCATGAATCATGGATCTATGTTATACATGTTATGTGGTGATGGGCTCTAATCAAAATGAAGGTGGGCTTAGACGACCTACACACTATAAGTATAGGCCCATCAATGGGCCCTAGAGAGAGTGACAATGTGGACATTTAACCGACATCATCCTTACAATGTGGGCCTCTAACCATCAATGTTTCCAAGGCACTACCCGTTATAAACATCATTATATACACCACGGAGGAATCACGCATTACAATGGACCTAATTGCGCCCCACTGGGCCTTAAATACATCAATTGGGCCATATCATATGGGCCTTATATTCATCAAGTGGGCCGTATCAATGGGCCGCACCAACGGGCCTTATGTACACTGCAATGGGCCATAACCCATGGGCCTTGCGTACATCACAATGGCCTCACCACATGGGTCTTATATATATATATATATTAAGGGGGGCCTCAACAAGGGCCACCAATACATTAAGATGGGCCTCAACAATGGGCCTTAAATTATCTCCAAAATAGTTGGACAGCTTGGATGCAACACATCCATCATGGTAGGTCCCATAGGGATGGAAGGCATAGATAAATCGCATACTTCATGGTGGAGGTCCACACTGATGAAAGGTGTGGACACAATACATACATAAGTGGGGCCCACCATAATGTTTATTTTCCACCCAACCTGCTGATGAGGTCACAAGGACCTAAGGCCCACTAAAATATTTATTTTCTAACCAACCTGGGGCCCACCATAATGTTTATGCGCCATCCAAACTGTTCATAAGGTCACTTGGACTTTGGGCCCACTGTACTGTTTATTTGCATCCAATCTGTTCATAAGGCCACATGGACCTGGGAGCCCACTAGAATGTTTATTTGCCATCCAACTGTTCATGAGGTCACGTGGACCTGGGAGCCCATTGGAATGTTTATCTGCCATCCAACTGTTCATGAGGTCACGTGGACTAGGGTAGGGCCCACTGTAATATTTATTTGCCACCCAAACTATTTATAAGGTCACAAGGACCTTGGGGGTCCACCCTGATGCAGTTCACAAATCCAGTCCACCCATTATGTGTGTCCCACTTGACTGAGGGTTCAGACTAAGTTTCAGCCGCATCCAAATTTTAGGTAGGCCCCACCGACTGATTTTATATGTTTTAGGCATGTCCTCACATGATTTTAGATGGTATGGCCCACCTGAGTTTCGTATACGGCTGATTTTTGGCAGGGGAGCCACTGCCCTAAGGGCCCACCCAATGCACGACCTTGATGTTCGAAACACATCACGGTGGGGCCCATAGCTGGGGCCATGAGGCCTAGCCCGGTTGTCCGTGCGTCAAGCGCAAGCACTGCCTGCGGACGCTCTGCAGCAGCGTCAGCGCTGCCTTTTTAAAAAAAAAAAAAACAGTTTTTCTGCGGTTTTTCCGTGGTAGGGCTCACATCAGTTCGATCCGACCCAACCATCGGATTCTACGGCCCATGATCGACCAAATGAGACCAATATGTAATGTGTTCTAGGCGAATGGAAGATTCAAGGTGGGTTTTAACAGTATTACCACTATTTCCTATAGTATGGCCCGCCCGAGAATCGGATTGGTCCCAAAATTTTGCTCAATGCCTAAAATGGCCTAAAGAAAAGGATGGATGGCTTGGATTGAGTACATACATCAAGGTGGGGCTTGCATGAGTGGCCTACCCCAAGCCTAGTACACCCCATGTCAGTTTACACTTCATGTTAGCCACGCCCGTCCTCACGTCCAGCGTCTCTGGACGCAGGATGACATGGATGTACTCAGCATCATGGTGGGCCCCACATGTACGTGGCCCACCTGCATGTATATAAATATATAATATATATCTTATATTATATATATACAATACATATTATATTATATATATCATATATATATATTATATATAATATATATAAAGAAAGGTGTATTGGGTCCATCTAAATAGTGGATGGTGTGGATCATCACCTGCAATAAGGTGGGCCACACCATCTGATGTTGATGGACGGGGTAGATATAACACATATTGGTAGGATCCACACCATCACAATGAAAAGAGAGAGGGGGAGAGTGAGTGAGAGAAATAGAGAGATCGGTGGAGTGGAGGGACCCTGCCAATATGGGCCCTCCATGGATATGTTACATGTTGAGGGTTAAATATTGCATATTAGACCCCAGTTATTACCTCAATTACAAACATGTGTTTTAATGGGCTATTTTAATCGTGTTTGTGATGTAAGGAGAATTGATGAGTATGGATTGAAAAGGATGCTAAAGGTATGGATTTGATGCTCTGGCATCACTAAGGCATTGGACGGGACTCCATGGGACCAAGATTGAGGATTTACACACCAGAGATCAGAGAAATTCCAGCCACTCACTTCAAATAGGCCTGAAAAATGTCCAGAATGCAAGATCACAATGTTCCCACCATTTGCTCGACTTGAAACTTCATATATGGCCTGAAGACCCTAAATAAGCCATACACGTCAAATTTTAGTAGTTGGATCCCTATGGAAGTAGTCCAATGGTCAGATCAGCCCATGAATTACTGATCTGAGGGCCACCTGATATTCAAATATGCTTCAAACTTGGGCTCTATCCATTAAATGAGATGAGAAAAGGGACGAACGGATCAGATTTCCCATAAACATCAAGGTAGACCCCACTTCACATGGCGGGTGTACATAGCGAGTGTACACCCGCTATGCACTGGACCAACCAAATGGGTCAAAGTCGGTTTTGACCGACCTTATTTCTTAAAATGGAAATCTCCGTTTCCTCTGTTCGCAACAGGGAGTTGCGGGTGATCTTAGTGGGCCACCATATGGACCCATTAGCTCAATCTGAGCCGTCCATTCGAATCATACGAAGGTCCTGATCACGATATGGTAGTTCTTGGCCTGAAGAATGCCAAAAAGAGGTTGTAAATGTGCTAGATGGCAGAATCCTCGTCGCAAGATCAAACAGGTGGGCCGCGTCAACGAAAATCCAAAACCGACCATATCTAACCGGATTTTCAAGGAGAAACTGATGGACGGTGTGGATTTCGTTGGAAATTTTGATTATGGGCTTCATCTATCATCAGCGCACGAAACGCGCAGACCCTGTTACAGCTCGTCCAGGACCCAACAATTCGGGTCCGTTTGCACTCATGGCCAGGATCGATCCAACAATCCTGGCCATTAAAAATCTCCCCAAAGAAGGACCGACCAAGGCAAAGACAATTGAACGTCTTAGATTTTTTATTCATGGCCGTAAATTCAATCGGATGCAAGGGATTTTTATGTTGCTGCTGCACCAAACTGAGTGTGCGTAAATACCTCTAGCTGTCTCAACCATCTGGATCTCTCCGCACCGATGTCTTTACGCACTCCTCTTCACCACCCTTTCACAGCTGCTATAAAGAGAGAAGAGAGAAGAGAGAAGGGGCATTAAATCTTTGGATGATTGCAAGGGAGAGAGAGAGAGAGAGAGAGAGAGAGAGAGAGAGAGAGAGAGATAGAGAGTAGTTGTTGTTTTTGTGTTCTTTTGTTTTGGAGAGTTCCAGCCGCATTATGTCAGGCTAAACCTCTCAGCTAGGGCCAAGAGGTGAAGCTTGTAGCGTGATGGGAGAACTATTTACTTGTGCCTTTTGTTTAGACTGAACTACTGTTGATTTTAGTTAATTATTGGAATTTTTTTAGTTTTAATGGTCTGTTGTGACTAAAATTACAATGGGTCTGAGGTAGCTTTGAGCATGTTCCTTTCCTTTTTATGTTTATGACGTCAGGAAGCCCTGTTGTTCACCACGTCTCCTGGGCATGATCAGATGACGGTACCCTTCCTAATCTTCATATCATGTTGATTGGTTATTAATTAGTTTAATTCTGTTGTTTACTTTGTCTCCTGAGCATGGTTTGGTGATGGAGTCCATTCTAATTCATATACCTTTCATCTCTTGAAAACTAGAAGAAAGGAAGTTCAGTCTTGATTTTCATGGTTACACCCTTCAACTGTATGAAGATAGACTCCAAGTCCAGATGAGTTTTTGATGCAGGCATAAGATCTCCCTGATCTCTACAAGTGGATCCTCTAAATCTCTATTTTCCTACCTTTGAATTCTACATATTTTAGTTTACTATTTCACCATTATTCCTCAAATCCACCTGATTTAGATTTCATCTTAATTTAGTTCTAGTTCTACTTAGTTTCAGATAATGTACAGGTGGTAGTCCCTTGGGATTCGACCTCGGTCTCACCGAGTTTATTACTACATCACAACCCTATACTTGGGGGATGAACAAGTTTTTGGCGCCGTTGCCGGGGATTGACAGTTACGATTCTTTGAAATTAATTAGTTTTAGAATTAGTTTAAGATTAGGATTTTACTAACTTTAGTTTTAGATTGTTATTTATATTTGATTTCTAGAACTAACTTGTTTCCTATTTTGTAGGATCCTAACATAAACTTCTAAATTGGTAATCCTTTTCTAATTCCTCTACTTTTTCTATTTTTAGAATTAGGGTTTGAGTTTTAGAAATTTTCTAATTCTAGTATTTTTTTTCTATTTTTAAGAAATAGTTTATTTTTAGAAACTTTCCTCTTTTGTTTTTAAAAACTTTTTAATTCTGGGTCTTCTTTTTAAAAACTAACTTAGCTTCTAGGTTTAGGGAACTTTCCTTTTTAGAAACTAACTTTCTATTTTTATTAACTTTCTAATTCTAACTCTTTTAGAATCTAACTTTGTTTCCTAATTTTATTTTTTTTTCTACTTTTAGACTTTTTGTTTAGAAACTAACTTTCCTATTTTGTAGGCTTTTAAGATAGAAATTTCTAATTCGGTAAGCTCTTTCTCTACTTTCTATTTTTGAGATCTCTTTTAGTAATTTACTTTCTAGTTTAGGATTTTTCTAATTTATTTTAGAAATTTCTACTTTCTTTTAGGAATTTCTTCTTTTAGAAACTAGTTTACTTCTATCTTTCTTTTTAATGATTTTCTAAATTTAGTCCTTCTCTTTTTAGAATCTAACTTATTTTGTTTTGTTTTCCAGGTTTTTAACTTAGGGACTCCAATTTGGTATCTTCTTTCCAACCTTCTTTTTCTAGATTTTTATTTCCTTTCTTGGGATTAGGTTTCGAATTTGATTGAGGGCTGCGAGTGTTTCATGCCCAAGTGGGCCTATGACAACACTCGACGTCTCTTGACTAAAAGAGGATTGGTTAAGGGGTTGACTATCCATCGCAGGAGTAGACACCACCGAAATCCCCTGAGTTAATTGAAGTGATGACTGAGAACCAACCTCTTCTACCCCAACCTAGGGTGGAGGACATTCAGGATGAGAATGAGGTGTATCAACCACCCCCGCCTCGTACTTTACGAGATTATTTACAACCAGCGGGGGTGAGTACGCCCTCATGCATGATTTTTCCTGAAAATACAGGACATATGGACATCAAGCCAGGGGTTATCCAATTCCTTCCTAAATTCCATGGGCTTGAATCTGAAGAACCATATCTACATTTGAAAGAGTTTGATGAGATCATAGCCATTTTATATTTTCAAAATGTGTCTGAGGACACAGTCAGGCTAAAACTCTTTCCTTTTTCCTTGAAGGAGAAGGCTAAGACATGGTTACATTCACTGTGTCCTAGATCCATTGGCACATGGAATGATATGCAGAGGGAATTTATAAAGAAAATTTTTCCACATCATAAAACGATTATCCTTAGAAAAGCAATCATGAACTTCACCCAAAAGGAGGATGAAACATTTTACCAATGTTGAGAAAGGTTCAAGGATTTGGTCAGTTTATGCCCACAACATGGCTTTGAAACATGGCGCATCACAAATTTTTTCTACGATGGACTGACATCCTCCATGCGCCAAATGGTAGAGACAATGTGTAATGGAGAATTCATTAATAAAAATATTGACGAGGTATGGGATTACCTCGATAGTCTTGCTGAAAAAACACAATCATGGGACTATTACCCAAAATCGAACACCACGTTTAAGCCGACTCAATCTAAGGAGAAAGGTGGATTGTATCTCTTGAAAGAAGAGGATGATCTCAAGTATAAAGTAACTATGCTCATAAGAAAATTTGATTCCATGGAAGGAAAGAAGGATAAGGTTAATGAAAGTGTTTGCGGCATCTGTGATTGAAACATTCATACAACTGAAAATTATCCTACAATACCCGCCTTTCGAGAAGTGCTGAATGAACAATCCAATGCCGTAAATACTTATCAAAGACCTTTCAATGGACCGACCTCTAATACGTACAATCCTGGTTGGAAAAATCATCCAAACTTTAGTTGGAGAAATGGACAAACTACTACCCCTCAAAGTTTCTTCAATCAAAATCCAAATCAGGGGAAACCTCAAGAAGAACCGGTTCAAAATTCCATGCAAGAGCTGACCCAGGCAATGCGAGATTTTATACAAAAGATGGATTCACGTATGACGGTTATAGAAAAGGGAATGCTTCCTGCACAACCGCTCCCTAATCCTAAACTGCAATACGAGATAAGTAATCCCAGCTCTTCAAATCAAATGGAGCACGCTAAATCCATCACCACTCTTAGGAGTGGGAAGATCATTGATAAAACCCTTCCGGTTAGGCCTGAAAAGCCTCAAGAACCAGAAGAGGACAATAATGATGGACCTAGTGAGGCCCCACAAAAATTAGAACCGGAACTTCTAGAAAAGCCAGTTGCTCCATCTCCCCAACGATTGGTCGCACCAAAACCTCTCTCTTACTCTCAGGATATCCTAGAGGAGTTGAAACAAGTGAAAGTCAACATTCCTCTACTTGATGTCGTAAAACAGATATCTTCATATGCCAAATTCCTAAAAGACTTATGCACGACCAAACGACGGCAGAGTATTCAAAAGAAGATCTTCTTGACCGAGAAAGTGAGTGTCATCCTAAAGCAAGACGTGCCACAGAAATTCAAAGATCCTAGTAGCCCAATCATATCATGTGTAATCGAGGACCATCGAATTGATTATGCACTTCTTGACTTAGGAGCGAGCGTCAATCTGATTTCCTACTTAGTATACAGACAGTTAGGTTTGGGTGAATTAAAACCAACCCTAACCACACTACAACTTACTGATCGCTCTGTTCGTGTACCAAGAGGGATAATTAAGGATGTATTGTTCCAAGTTGATAGATTTTACTATCCTGTAGATTTTATCATCCTGGACACCGAACCCATTGATAACATAAACACTCAGATTCCTGTCATTCTTAGTCGCCCATTCCTTGCCACTTCCAACGCAATTATCAATTATAGGAATGGTGTCATAACTATGTCTTTTGGGAATATGACATTGGAGTTAAACATCTTTTTCAATTACGGCAGAAACTTAGAGGATGATGACAATTTCCATGACATTAATATGATTGACACTTTCGTGAAAGATACGACACCTCTGACCTTATCCTCTGACCCTCTAGAGACATGCCTGGCCCACTCCCATGATTTTGATGATGAAATGATTAGGGAGACGTGTGCCTTGCTTGATACTACACCGGTACTTGAAGTTAACCGATGGAGGCCACAATTTGAAGAGTTGCCTCAAACTGATGTAGTGCCTCTACCGTCTAACCTCAAGCCGTTAAAGCTTGACCTAAAACCTTTGCCCTCTGATTTGAAATATGTCTATTTAGGTCAAGATGAGACATACCCGGTGGTGATCTCTGCCCACCTGGAGAAAGAACAGGAGAGTATGCTCATATCTACTCTCATTGAGCATAAAGGAGCCCTTGGATGGACGACAGCGGACCTCAAGGGAATCGACCCCTCGATTTGTACTCACCGCATATATCTTGAGGATAATGCGAAGACCGCTCGGCAATCACAACGTAAACTAAATCCAAACATGAGGGAAGTTGTTAAGGTCGAGGTTCTTAAACTATTGGATGTGGGTATCATATACCCCATATCCGATAGTCAATGGGTGAGTCCAACTCAAGTGGTTCCTAAGAAGTCCGGGGTCACCATCGCAGCCAATGCAAATAATGAACTCGTGCCAATAAGAGTTACTACTGGTTGGAGAACGTGCATTGACTACAGGAAGCTGAATACCGTCACGAGGAAGGACCACTTTCCTTTGCCCTTCATTGATCAAATCTTGGAAAGGCTAGCTGGTCATTCCTATTACTATTTCCTTGACGAGTATTTGGGCTACAATTAGATTGAAATCGCCCCTGAGGACTAGGAAAAGACCACATTTACATGTCCCTACGGCACCTTTGCCTACAGAAGGATGCCATTCGGATTATGTAATGCCCCTGCCACCTTTCAGCGATGTATGATGAGTATCTTTTCTGACATGGTGGGGAAATATCTAGAGGTCTTCATGGACGATTTTTCTGTTTTCGGTTCATCTTTCAGCGAGTGCTTAGAAAGTCTTAAATGTGTGCTGAAAAGATGTGAAGAAAAGAACTTGGTACTTAATTGAGAAAAGTGTCATTTCATGGTTCATAAGGGAATTGTTCTTGGACATTTTATCTCATCCAAAGGAATCGAGGTGGATAAGGAAAAAATTAATCTTATCTCTAACTTACGTCCACCCAAGAACATACGGGACGTGCGATCCTTCTTAGGACACGCTGAATTTTACAGAAGATTCATAAAGGACTTTAATCTCATCTCTCGTCATTTATGTAATCTACTTCAAAAGGATGCACCATACGAGTGGACTGAGCCATGTCAGGAAGCTTTCACTAAGCTTAAGGGCATGTTGACTAGTGCACCCATCATACAACCACCCGACTGGGGCATTCCTTTTGAACTTATGTGCGACGCATCTGATTATGCTCTTGGGGCGGTTCTAGGCCAGTGAAAAGATAAGAAACCCTACGTTATTCATTATGCGAGTAAGACTCTAAATCCTGCCCAAGTGAACTACTCGACTACGGAAAAGGAACTCTTGGCCGTAGTGTTCGCTTTGGACAAATTTCGGTCCTACTTGATTGGATCTAAGATCATTATTTACACTGATCACGCGGCGCTTAAGTATCTTCTGTCTAAGAATGATGCTAAGCCCCGCCTGATACGATGGATCCTCCTACTCCAGGAATTTAACCTAGAAATAAAAGATAAAAAAGGGAGTAGAGAACGTAGTGGCTGACCATCTTTCTCGCCTTAATCCCTCTAATTCTCTTGAAACGACACATATCAATGACATGTTCCCTGATGAACAATTGTTCAGAGTCTCCCATTCACCTTGGTTCGCTGATATTGCTAATTATCTTGTCACAGGATCCATACTGACACATTGGACTACGCAAGATAAGAAGAAAATTTTCACCAAGGTGCGCAACTTTTTCTGGGATAATCCATATTTATTTAAATATTGCACAGACCAAATCTTAAGGAGATGTGTGTCAGACGTTGAGCATTAGAGTGTCATCTCTTTCTGTCATTCATAGGCCTGTGGTGGTCACTTTTCTGCCAAAAAGACCACAGCCAAGATTTTGCAGTGTGGCTTTTACTGGCCCACTATGTTCAGGGACACTCATGAGTTTTGCAAAGCCTGTGAGCATTGTCAAAAATTAGGAGCATTGTCCCATCAAAATATGATGCCCTTGAATCCCATTCTTATCATCGAGGCATTTGATTGCTGGGGCATTGATTTCATGGGACCATTCCCCCATTCTTTTGAAAATCTATATATTTTGCTCGCTGTAGACTATGTCACTAAATGGGTTGGAGCGATTCCGTGTCGGAATAATGACCATCGTAAGGTCATTAAATTCCTAAAAGAGAACATCTTTTCCCGATTCGGAACGCCTCGAGCTATCATTAGTGATGGGGGCTCACACTTTTGTAATAGGTCATTCGAGAGTTTAATGAAGAAATACGATATCTCTCATAAGGTGAGTACCCCATATCACCCGCAGACAAGTAGTTAAGCTGAGATTTTCAATAGGGAGATTAAACAAATTTTGGAGAAAACAATTAACCCTGACCGTAAAGATTGGTCAATCCGATTAACTGATGCCTTATGGGCTTACCGTACTGCGTTTAAAACCCCTATTGGAATGTCTCCCTTTAGACTTGTCTATGAGAAGGCTTGCCACTTACTTGTGGAGTTAGAACATAGAGCCTACTGGGCAATAAAAAAATTGAATTTCAATCTGGAAAACACTAGCTCGCTACGCAAACTTCAGTTGAATGAACTCGAAGAAATCAAGAACAATGCATACGAGAACTCGAGAATTTAAAAGGACAGAATGAAGGCATTTCATGACCAACGTATTCTACGAAAATCATTCACACCTGGTCAGAAAGTCCTTTTGTATAATTCTTGATTGCATCTCTTTGCAGGTAAGCTTCGATCTCGTTGGACTGACCCTTACACTGTGGTCACTGCGTATCCTCATGGGGCCGTTGAGATAAGAGATCCTGACAATGGCAAGGAGTTTAAAGTAAATGGTCATCGACTAAAGCCATTTGTCGAGAAATTCGACGCAGAGGACATGTCCATGCCTCTGACTGATCCTGTTTACCAGGATTGATCTCCTAGTCTGATGGAGGTACATGTAGGTTTCCTGTTTTCATAGGACTAGGGTAGTTTGCTTTATGTTGTTCTAGGTTAATTTGCTTTCTACATTATTTTAGGATAATTGCTTTTGTTGGTTTCTCTCTTGTGCTGACTTGCTTTTATACTGAGATCTTTGTGAAAAAGCTTCTTGATTCCTTCATCTGGGTATTATCTTCTCATCACTTCTCGTTTACTTTTATTATCCCATGTGCATTACATGCTCATATATCTTTTACATTGAGGACAATGTAGATTTTAGGTTGGGCGTGGAAGATTAGGTCTCCTAATCGGTGTTTTCTTGGTTTTAAGCGTGAAAATTGTGACAATTTTTAAATTTTTCTGGAATTTCATATGAATTCGAAGTGATTTTGACAGCCATCTTAGATTTAGAATTACAAGATAAGTGATGTTGGAAATTTATGACTCTTGGATCCAGCTATTTGTTAGATTTCACAGTTACGTTCGAACTATTAATCCATATTTAGAGGTTTTAAACATTGATTGAGTCATGATTTCACAAGACACATCTTGCTTGCACATTACGGTTTCAGCTCAATATTGAAGTGTAACTTGGTGATCAATAAGCATGGAAGGAACCAACCTGGGAATTTGTCCATCATGTTCAATAAGAAGAATGAAAGAAAAAGAAGAAAATACCCAGCTACAAGATAGCTGCCTGCGGAAAGGGTTGGGAAAACGAACTTCACCATAGGTTTGCTCCCTATAGGTGTAGATTCGATTCCCCATGGTTGACATTTGGGAAAAGTTGGGCGACTAGTCTTCACCATGGGTCTGCTCCCTATAGGTGAGGATTCGTTTCCCCTCCTTAGCTTTACTTTTAAAAAGTTGACATAGTGTGAAAATCATCAAAAGCTGAAAGAATGGATCAAGTTTTGGTTTAGGTTATCATGAATTCTCTTGTGGTTACCAATGATATCCTGAAATAGAGAAGTGAATCTTAATAGTATTAAGCCGAGATTACACTATACACTCATGGAACTCAATGTTTAGAATTTCTCTAATTAATGGATTAATATTTGAACTTAATTATGAAGTTTACCATGAGCTTGATTCCAGGAGAAAGTAATGCCAACAATCATGAATCTTGAACTTCTAGTTCTGGATTGTTTTCAAAAATCACTCGAGTTTATAGAAATTGTCCTGTAATTCTCAATTTATTTTTCGCATACTTTGCTCGGGATTAGCAAAATGCTAATTAGCGGTTGTGTTGAGGGTCAAATATTACATATTAGACCCCAGTTGTTACCTGAATTACAAACATGATATTGTTTTAATGGGCTATTTTAATCGTGTTTGTGATGCAAGGAAAATTGACGAGCATGGATTGAAAAAGATGCTGAAGGTATGGATTTGACGCTCTGGCATCACCAAGGCATTGGACGGGACTCCATGGGACCAAGATTGAGGATTAACACACCATAAATCAGAGAAATTCCAGCCACTCACTTCAAATAGGCCTGAAAAATGTCCAGAATGCAAGATCATAATGTTCCCACCATCTGATCGACTCGAAACTTCATATATGGCCTGAAGACCCTAAATAAACCGTACACGTCAAATTTCAGTTGTTGGATCCCTATGGAAGTGGTCCAATGGTCAGATCAACCCATGAATTACTAATCTGAGGCCCACCTGATATTCAGATATGCTTCAAACTTGGGCTCTATCCATTAAATGAGATGAGAAAAGGGACGAACGGATCAGATTTCCCACAAACATCAAGGTAGACCCCACTTCACGTGGCGGGTGTACATAGCGAGTGTACACCCGCTGTGCATCGGACCAACCAAATGGGTCAAAGTCGGTTTTGACTGACCTTATTTCTTAAAACGGAAATCTCCGTTTCCTCTATTCACAACAGGGAGTTGCGGGTGATCTCAGTGGGCCACCATATGGACCCATTAGCTCAATCCGAGCCGTCCATTCGAATCATACGAAGGTCCTGATCAAGATATGGTAGTTCTTGGTCTGAAGAATGCCAAAAAGAGGTTGCAAATGTGCTAGATGGCAGAATCCTCGTCGCAAGATCAAACAGGTGGGCCGCGCCAATGAAAATCCAAAACCGACCATATCTAACCAGATTTTCGAGGAGAAACTGATGGACGGTGTGGATTTCGTTGGAAATTCTAATTATGGGCTTCACCTATCATCAGTGCAAGAAACGCACAGACCCTGTTATAGCGTGTCCGAGACCCGACGATCCGAGTCTGTTTGCACTCATGGCCAGGATCGGTCCGACGATCCTGGCCGTTAAAAATCTCCCTAAAGAAGGACCAACCAAGGCGAAGACAATTGAACGTCTTAGATTTTTAATTCATGGCCGTAAATTCGATCGGATGCAAGTGATTTTTATGTTGCTACCGCACCAAACTAAGGGTGCGTAAATACCTCCAGCTGTATCCACCGTCCGAATCTCTCCGCACCACGTCTTTACGCACTCCTCTCCACCGCCCTTTCACAGCTGCTGTAAAGAGAGAAGAGAGAAGAGAGAAGGGGCATTGAATCTTTGGACGATTGCAAGGGAGAGAGAGAGAGAGAGAGAGAGAGAGAGAGAGAGAGAGAGAGAGAAAGAGAGTAATTGCTATTTTTGTGTTCTTTTGTTTTAGAGAGTTCCAGCCGCATTATGTCGGGCTAAACCTCTCAGCTAGGGCCAAGAGGTGAAGCTTGTAGCGTGATGGGAGAATTATTTGCTTGTGCCTTTTGTTTGGACTGAACTACTGTTGATTTTAGTTAATTATGGGAATGTTTTTAGTTTTAATGGTCTGTTGTGACTAAAATTACAATGGGTCTGTAATAGCTTTGAGCATGTTCCTTTCCTTTTTATGTTTATGACGTCAGGAAGCCCTATTGTTCACCATCGTCTTCTGGGCATGATCAGATGACGGTACCCTTCCTAATCTTCATATCATGTTGATTGGTTATTAATTAGTTTAATTCTGTTGTTTACTTTGTCTCCTGGGGGTGGTTTGGTGATAGAGTCTATTCTAATTCATATACCTTTCATCTCTTGAAAACTAGAAGAAAGGAAGTTCAGTCTTGATTTTTATGGTTACACCCTTCAACTGGATGAAGATAGACTCCAAGTCCAAATGAGTTTTTAATGCAGGCATAAGATCTCCCTGATCTCTACAAGTGGATCCTCTGAATCTTTAGTTTCCTATCTTTGAATTCTACATATTTTAGTTTACTATTTCACCATTATTCCTCAAATCCACCTGATTTAGATTTCATCTTAATTTAGTTCTAGTTCTACTTAGTTTCAGATAACGTACAGGTGACAGTCCCTTAGGATTTGACCTCGGTCTCACCAAGTTTATTACTACATCACAACCCTATACTTGGGGGGTGAACATTACATTCATCAAAATGGGTCCCACCAAGAAGTGGGTGCAAAAATTAAAATTAACGGTGGATCACCCACCTCTAAGCCTTCTTCTTGCTCCCGTATGCTTGTAAGCTCCTATGCTCAACTTTTAACGGCAGATGATGGAGTTTCTATGGTGGGGATGAGAGATGAGAGGGTGGGCCACACTTGTTGTTTGGGAAGGCTTGGAGAGGCTTGGACGTATGGAGTTTTTTTTTTGGGGGGGTTGCTTGAGAGATTTGAGAAATGAGAGAGAGAGAGAGAGAGAGAGAGAGAGAGAGAGAGAGAGAGAGAGAGAGTGAGATGATGGGAGTGATATGGATGGGATGATGTAAGGAAGGGGATGGGAGGGTATGGTTTAGTTTGAAATATTTGTTAAAGAGGTATGGGTGAGTTTGAAAATTATAAAAGGGAATGGCGAGGTGGAGGGTGACAGTGGACTTTTGAAAAGGTAGGGATGGGTTGTTGTACTTTAGGTAAGGCTTGTACTTGACATTGATTGATGGGACATCTAGTAGAGATTCCCTTGATATTCGTAACGCGCGACGTTTCTTCGGAATGAACACAAGCCCACATCTCCTGGCCTGGGTATTGGTTCGGTGCGCAAGTCGCGGCGTTGGAACCGCGGCGATGGCACGGTCGCTATGATACAAGTTTCAGTTCGATCCGACTTTAGTATGCGGGACCCGGTTTAGGATCGCGCGCAAACGTTGGATATGGGTCGAGGATTGCCGGAATTCGACCGGGAGGACTGCGAAAGCCAATGGAACAGTACGGACTAGGACACGGGTCTTACAATTATAATATGTGAATATTGTTATTGCTCATGGTGCTTTTGAATGCAGTATGTAACTAATGACTAGAAAAGCCAAAAAGTATTTAATGAGAAGAATATTGAAAATCCACCTTGTCCTCCAGCTTTTGCAATAAAAGATCATTCGTTATCACAATTCAACCAAGATACCTACTTGCTTTTGCAGTCAACACATTCCCTATTCCCTAGCAATTTAAGAAGTCCTTCCAATATATCTGCAAATGATGCACCAAATGAAGGGAAAAAAATCAATCATAAATTATAACAAAGAGAAAGTGGTACATATCTATAGAAGTGAATAAGAAGAGGAACCCAAGTAGAAGAGGTTAAGATGCTTATAAAACTCCATGAATAGGATATGACAATATAGTTCCTCCGTCCCATTCAGAAACAAGAATGCAAACAAATGGAGCACAAAAAAATCAAGCCAAAATGTGAATATGATATTAAAAAAAAAAAAAACTGACCCTTCTTCTCCATAGTGATGATGAAACTCGGATATAAGTATATGTATATTACAAAAATGTGAGGAAATCCTGACACATGACAAAGTGTTGCACTAAGCTGAGTGAGTCCAAGTCTCGAGTAGTATTGACTCAATACAATAACAAAACACTTAAAACACAACATACACATTAGGTTTTCCCATTGCCAATCTCAAAGTCGTAATTGAAAATTTTCAGTTTTGTGGAAACTAAATAAGGTTTTTGGAGTTATTTTTCTTTTTCTTTCTTTCTTTTTTTTTCTTTTTAATACTTTTTTTTTCTTTTTTTGGTGATAGGAAGAGGAAAAGGAAATAATCATTAGTCTAGTTTTTTTCTTCTAAATTTCCTTCCTTTATTATGTTTCTCGTACATATATATATATATATATATATATATATATATATATATATATATATATATATATATAAATATATATATATATATATATATATATATATATATATATATATATATCAGGTTATAGGTTTAGGTTTAGGAATTCGGGTTCGGGTTTAGGTTTTCAAGTTTAGGTTTTGGTTAAGGTTAAGGTTATAAGTCATTGGTTTAAGTTTAGGTTATAGGTTTGGATTTAGGTTTAGGTTTAGGTTATAGGTTTAGATTTAGGTTATAGGTTTAGGAATTCGAGTTCAGGTTCAGGTTTAGGTTTAGGGTTATAGGTTATAGGTTATAAGTTATAGGTTTAGGTTTAGTTTATAGGTTATAAGTTTAGGTTTAGTTTATAGGTTTAGGTTTAGGTTATGGGTTATGGGTTAAGGTTAAGGTTAAGGTTATAGGTTATAGGTTATAGGTTATAGGTTTAGGTTTAGGGATTTGAGAATAGGTTTAGGTTATAGGTTATAGGTTATAGGTTTCGGGTTCGGGTTTAGATTTAGGTTTTCAAGTTTAGGTTTAGGGTTAGGAAATCATTGTACCCATTATAAATATATGTAGTTTATCTACACCGTCCATCTACTTTTCCAGGTCATTTAAGGGGTTGAAACCAAAATTGAATCATATCCTAAACTCAGGTGGACCATACCATAAGAAATAGTGGGTATAATGATTTTCATCATTGAAACCTTTCTAGGGCTTGTAGTGATGTTTATTTATCATCAAACCTATTCACAAGATCACAAAGACAGTGATGAAGGGAAAAAATAAATATCAGCGGTTGCCACCTTCCCGGGACCCCTGCTCAACATCCAAATAGCTCCGATGCACATCCGGATCTGCTTCATCAATTTCGAGATAATACATAAGCACAGGCCTGTTCAAATGGTCAGGCTACCCATATTGTTGTCAATAGGAAATGGACAGCTTCATCATGGTCATAATAGTGGTTCTCACCTTCCAGGGACCCCCACTCAACATCCGGATAGCTCCGACGCAATACAGAAACAAAGTAATTTGGAACTTACAATAACAAAAGGTACCAAGTCTTTGGTCCAGGGGTGATCCACAATAAAAGGTACCATTTACCATTCACCTGCTAATGTGTGGGTCCCACCAACTACTAAAATTGTCTAGTTATGGTGTTTTCTTCACAGTGGCACGTTTACTATAGGTCCCAGTGATGCACGTTTACTGTAGGTCCTAAAGCCAACCTCCTTTTCACATTTGACTTGTCTAATATCTCCATAAATGCACCAGCCCCATATATATAAACAAAAGAGACCCCAAAGCCAACATCTCCAAACCTGCAACCACTCCGCTAATTCATACTATGCATCGGTCCTATACAAAAATCGGCCAAGTTTTGCATTGACTTGGCCAATCCACTGGGCCATGAAAACTTAGCCGAGTTAATATTTGTCTTATAAAATTGCTTAATAAGAACCATTTTTTTAGGTGAACAAATTTTCTTTACTTTTATAGTAGTCACTAGAGACCATGACAAGTACTCAAGAGGACGAAATTGTCAAGTGGTGTTAATAAAAAAATTTGTCAAGGATATGAAAGTGAAACCATGGTACTCACCTTAGTCAAGACCTGCCTTCTGCCTTCTGTTGTTCAAAATCCCATGATGCACAATTCCCGAAGTTTCAGGAATTGTGAGTGATGGCTCTTTGTAAACATGCACCTAAGAAAAAAAAAAAAGGAAAGAAAAAATCAAGTTACAAAAATATTTACACCAAAATTTGATTGTCCTTTCAATATAATGCCTTATATCTAGAATTGAGCTGAATTCCATTACCAAGGCCACGAAGAATTATTTGTCAATATGTTAACTATTATAAAAGAATTCAAAGAAGAAGGTACAAAGTGAAAATCACAAAAAACAACGGGGAATAGAAAAATTCATGTTCCAATCCTTTCTCTTGACCTTGACTTCAACTTTTTTTCTAAATGAAACTTAAATACCTCTAATTGCTTTATTATTAAAGCACACAGCTACTCTACCAGTTACTAGGAACTGGGCAATTCCAACTAAAATTTCAAACAAAAGCCCGTGGCACAAAACTAAAAGGAACAAATGACAGTTTTTGGTACTCTTGAAAGAGATGATAATATTCAAACAAACTAGATGGAGGAGTTCTAGGGGCTGCTACTCTCATTCGAAGTGATGGTGGAATGTAAAAGCAGGGATGCCATATCAAAAAGAGTTTATATAAATGCACAATCAAACAACTAGGAAGCATGCTTGTACTTGTGTGATTCACAGCAACATGAATTCTCACATTGATTGTAAGGATAATTCAAACGAGATCACAACTTGGCTTTTGTTTATCAAACATTCAAATAAACCATAAAAAAGATGGGCATGTTTGGATACAAGGAATCTACACAGATTCCAAACAGGCACCTGATTTAAATGTAAAAGAAACGAACTCAAAAACTGTAAGCATTTTAATTCCAAAGGGTTGATCTTCATAAACTGACCATTTATTTATATGGCAAAGAACTACTGCAAAAACAAATAGAGCGTCATCATTCATCCAAAGGAAGAAATCACCTAAATAAAGGGCAATCAGCTGGCAGCTACCTAGTTTGAAAATACAAATGGCAAATGGCCACTTGAACTAAAATATCACAATCTTCTAATGTTTATAGTCCTGAGGGAAAGCTAACGAAGTTATGTTTTGATCCTCCTCATGTATAGCCGCTAGCCCCCTTGCACGCATGTGAGATTCAAACAATCCACTATGTAGGCCAAACATGCAGTTGCCCAAGAATTAGCCCTTTCTGCTCATCCGATGTAGCACATTAGCATTGAATTGGGTTTGTTGGTTAACTGTTTGTAGTCATCCATTTGTTTCGTACATTTGTCCCACCTGATGAGCAAACCGAACTAATTCTTGGGCCCACCTAATTGATAGTTTGGATATGAGACGTGCCACACTAGCATGTGTGTACACGTAGGAGAGTCTAGGTCATAGTTGCATCTGCAGTTAATGAACCTTAGCTTTTTGGGCCCTACAATGGAGGAGCTAAGCACTGAAAAGGAACCCAAATCCTCTTTTACTGATGAAGGGTCTAAGGCTTTATTGAAAATTCTAATAATGATCAGAACACTTAAGCGCTAAAAAGGAACCCAAATGCTACCTTGTGTTTTTATTTTAGATTTTCCTTCCACATATACATACAGAGGTCATAAAGTAAACTCAGTTGAGTCAAATTTTGCAGTAGCCAAGTTGAGGGCGAGTATCAAGATTTTTGATATTGTATAAAACTAAATCATCTACTATTTCTGGACACCAAGCATCCTAGGAAACTAACAGGAATGATTTCCAAAAAAAAAGGTGTCAATTAGAAGGGATTAACTTATAAGAAAGTTAATCCTGACAGATGGAACTAAATAATATGGTAAAGCATTTTAAATTTTAAATCATGGCCATCTATTCGAATTCTATGAAACTCAAATATCAATTACAGTTTAATAGTGTTTCGTCTATTATTTTTACTTTTCAATTTCCAACTCTGGAGCAGGGAAATAAAACATATATTGGTCTGGATGGATTACAGCTGTTCAGATTTTTGTATCATCAACATGGCATAAACATATGCAATTCTTGAACTTCTAGGTTCACCAATCTATAAATAGCAACAGTTCTACATTATCCCTCATTTAACAAATAAGCTCTTACCAGTTTGTACAACTAAAAATAAATGAGAAAGAAGTTGATGAATAACATTCAAGATAGAAAGGTAAGCAATCATTAACATGAGGGAAAAGCATTTACCTTGGTGAAAGGCCTTGGGGCATCCATCACAAAGCAGAAGATCTCCAAAATCTGCACATATTGTGCAAAGGTCATTATTGTCACTGGCAGAAAGCTTCTGAACTTTAAACCCAACATACACCCCAGCCCATAGTTACAAAGCCCATAGTTTCGAGTCAACCGACTGGATTTTAGTCAAGACATCTTGAGCAAACATTCTCACTATAGCTAGAGGCATAAATGCATCCAACCAAAAAACGCACAAAAAACGGAAGAGTTTACCTTCTCCTCTGGTCCCTTTTCTTCTACTTCATTTGTTGGATCCTCCTTGCTTTCCTTATTAACATCTGAAGCTGGTGCATCTTCCTGCTTTGAATGCTTGTCAGGAGTCAAGATCTTGCTTCTTTGTTTATGATTTCCTCATGTTCCCTAGTTAATAAAATCATTCAAATATTGATATACTGCAAGTGATGAATCCAATTCATGCATTCCTCATCAGGCCATTTTAAAATCATTCAAATATTCATAAATGCATCCCCCATCAGGCCATGTGCATCTTGCACAATAACTATTCCCAAAACTCTAAAATACCAGATAGCTGATTGAACTGGAGAAGTTCTCTCCCCATCACCTTGCGCATGGCCTAATTTTGCCTACCAACTTTACTTTCTCTAAGCTGGGAAAACAACTTAACATGCATGAAAGCACTGTGTCAATCAAGTATATGAAACACCTTGTTTAGCCTTGATCCCCAAAGCAAACTAATTCAATACTCAGGTGGGCCATCCCAAAAGAATTATTACATAAAACCTCTAAATTCACATGGTATTACCCACACGAGTTTTGGAATAGCATGTCTTTGGGTAAGTGGTTCATCTTCACATCAAGTGAATGGATGGAAAGGCATATAAACACCACGAAGGGCCCTACACAAAACTATATGTGGTGGGCATTCCATCCTATTTGTTTCATATAGTCTGGCCTACCCAGATTATCATGATTCTTTGGTTTTTGTAATTTTGAATGAATTTTGTACTGAGCAACTAGAAAAAACATGCAGACTATCAATATGATGAACTATAGAGTGCCAAATTAGTTCAAAATTAAGGAAAAAACAAGTCAAACATCATATAAAGGTAACTAAAAAGGAAAAAAGAGATGAGCTACCATCAATGGAGTAGGAGAACTGCAAAAAAGCAATGGGTGCTAATCTTGAAGTCACATCAAGCTGGAAATTTCCTCAATGGTTACCTATATTTGATAATAAATCAATGTAATCAACTATAAAATTCTAAACTAAATAAAATAAAAGCCATAAAAATCAGGGAAGAGAGCCCAACTCATCCAGATGTAAGCATACGTGCAAGCACTTAGAATATAACCTCAAAAACAATATACATTTGAGATGAACCCCTACCAGATGACTATAGCATGCCGATGATATGGTTGATGACAACCAACAGTCCACATTTGACAGGGAACCAATGGATGGTTAGGATAATCCAATCAAGGATGTTTTTGAGTGCAAACAACTATCCACATTTAATGGTCAGGACCTAAAGGTCTGGGAGTGGTCCAAGGAATGCTCTAGCCAATGGAAAGCTCATCGGACTAGCAAACTGGACCATGGAATCATGGTTCCACTGGCCATTGATACCCACCTGTCATATAGGTAAACCATGTGAAAAGTGAAAAGTGAATACATGATACCCACCTGTCAAAAAAGTTAAACCATGTGGGACCCATTGCATCACTTTGGGCCACGCATGCATAACTGATCCCATCCATCTAGCCTCATCCCTTGCTTCATATCTCTCAATGACACAAGCATAAGTGGATGGATCATATCCATTCCAACGATCACATTTTCTATCATAATCTAGCTCAAAAGCTTTTATTTTTTCTTCAGGTGCTATGTTCTTGTTTGTATGTTTTGCTCCTAATTTCCTTGGTCTTTCCATGCACATCAATATTTAGAAATAATTGATTAAATCTTTTACATTATTCCTAATATGTCACCATTTTAAAATTTAAATACAAGAATAAATAGTCTTTGTTATTTCCCTGTGGGAACTGGATGTTAATGTCTGGATAGATAGGATTAAGGGATCATATGCCCATCACTCCAATGGTTTGATCATTTTCAAACAGGTCCAACCAAACAAGACATCAACATTCTATATATAAAAAAATAATAATTCAAGTTACTTCCAATTTCAATAACCTAAAATTAAAGCATTTGAATATATACAAAGAACCATTATATATATGAAAAAAATACCTAAAAAAATATACAGTCATGGATAAGAAAAGATAGTAGAAACTGAACAGCCAATGAAAAAAATAAATAGATGGCATTACCTGAATGACTTTTAGCAAGTTTAAAGAAAAATAGAATGCAACATTAATGAAAGTTTTTTTTTTTTTTTTTTAAAGATTGTTGGAGTTCCAATACCAATATCAAAACAGAAACTTGGCAGAGACTGAAAGAATATCACTAGAAAAATTATGAATTGAATATATAAGTGCAATTATTTTTTTCAACGAAAAGAGGAAACCATTAGCTAGAAAACAGAGAGCAATGAACCACAAGCCTATCCTACCAAGATCTGAATACCTATCAATTGCATCACTTGGAATGAGATATGGTCCTATGGATCTAACACATCCAAACATGCATTATTCATTGCTTGTACCGAGCTTTTACATAATAATAACAATAATAATAAAAGCAGTTAATCTCATATTCAAGTCGCAGTAACAAGGAAATCAACCAAAGCCTAGAAATGTAAGGGAGAGGGAACCTTTAAAGAGGAAGAAGCCTCAATGTTAGGGGAAGTGAGGGGGCGGGAGAGCCGGTGGAGGCAGCGCTGCTAAAGAGCCGTGGTGTTGAAGGGGGAGTGAGGGCGCGGGAGCTCGAGAGAGGGAGAGGGAGACGGCGAGGGAAAGGGAGCTCAAGAGAGAGAGAGGGAGATTGAGAGAGCTGACAGTGGAAACGAAGAGAGAGAGAGAGAGAGAGAGAGAGAGAGAGAGAGGAATGGCGCACAGATAGAGAGTGAGAGGATAAGGGAATGGAAAGAGAGAGGGAGGAAGATGAGAGAATGGGTTAGGGAACGGAGTGAGAGAGAGAGAGAGAGAAATGGGGTGAATTTTGGGCGCGCGCTCGAAAGGCACCCATGGACGGTCCTGTCAGGGTCTCCGTAGGGCCCATCATGATGTATTTGCTTAATCCATTCCGTCCATTAATTATAATAAAATAATTTAGTCCATAATCCCAAAAATAAAGTATATTGAAGGTCCAAGTGGAACACACCATTGGGAGCACATGTGATTTAATCTCCATGTTTCCTACCGTGTGGTCCACTTTAGCCTCTAATCTAGATGATTTTTGGTTTAATATCCTATAATCATATTTCAAAATATATGAACGGCTTACATGGAACACATATATTTTTTTAGGCCCTATAGAGCCCCTTACACCACCGTTAATTATTAATGGTGTGGTAACCTTTTAGCTACGGATTAAATCCATAGTAAGTATAGCTATAGTTTAAATTCGTAGCAAAAAACTAACATAGTCTGTATCCTTTGCCCCTTTTTTGGTAGTGTGTAAAACATGTATACATCTAATAATCAAATTATTCGAATTGAAAAATGACATGTAAATCACGTGTACATTTTATAATCGTCAACTGTATTACTATCGCTTAGGACTATTTCTTCTTCACCATCACTATCGCTGATCATCAGTATTTCCTCTTCATCGTCTGCAACGTCGTCATTAATAAAACTACTATCATCTCTAACAATGTCATGTATTATTGAGGTATCAACATGATCAGGTGGCATATCATCTCTGTCCAATTTCTCCACATCAATATCAATATTTGGATCAGTCCCTCTATCCCTAGATGGCATGTCTTCTTGATATGCTTGTTCAACCCTAGACGTTTCATTTTTCCTGTCCTCGCTATCTTTAACGTCTGCTTCGGGATGTCAAATACGTTCTTGGGCTTTATTTTCTGCACCATGTGCCAAGAGCCGCCTAAATTCGTGTCTACGAGGTAAAATACTTGTTCGATTTGGCTGGCGATGAAATATGGGTCATCCTTAGACCACTTCCGAGATAAATTTATGCTTGTAAAGTAGTCATCAGTCTATATTCCCAACTTCTTATTTTCAATGTCCCACCAATTACATTTAAATAAGTACACCGCTTTCTCATACAATAACTCAGTTAATAACATCTGTTAAAACACCAAAAAAGTTAATTTCTACCTCCTCATACGTTTCCTTCACAACCACCCCACTATTTTGTGTAGTCCTATACTTCTCATACTCTTCAGTGTGGAACTGAATCCCGTTTACAATACAACCTATATATCTAGATACACGTCTATCAGGGCCACATGCTAGTGAAGAGAATGCATCAGACACATCCACAGAGTTGCTAGCGCGTAATGTTTTCATCTAGGGCCTATTTATTTTTTCAAAGCAATGGGAAATACACAGTAAATGGTAATTATTTCGATTTCACCGTGTTTGAAAATTCATAGAAATTCGTGCCTTTGAAATTGGTTCAAAAGAGATAATTTTAATTTTTGAACTGCAAGGTAATGCATATGATATATCCATTTTGTCCATCTATTTTATTACAATATTTTAGAGCATTAGACAAAAAATGAAGCAGATCCAACACTCAAGCGGCCCACACCAAAAGAAACAATGGCCCCACAAAGTTTTTAATGGTAAGTATTCGATTCCCTTTTTCGTATGACATGGTCCACTTGAGTATTGGATATGTCTCAATTTTTTTCTCATGCTATGAATTCAACTGGAATAATGGATGAATGGTGTAGATAAGCGTAATGCATCACAGTGGGACCCACATATATTTTGTAATATTACTGGTTTTTGTGTAAAAAAGTAAGCAGTCAAATCAGGTATGTTGTAAATGCATGGGGAAATAATTATTACTTTTTCACACGGTATTTACCATTTCATTAGAAAATCAAACGCGCCCCTATTATCATGTACAAAATGTAATTGTTTAAGAATTTTCTTAGGTTTAAATATTATGTAATATAACAAAATTCTAAGTATGGTGAGATAGAAAGTGAAATCTTACACGTTTTGCGAACCATTCTGGAAACTAATCCTGATGCATTCGATCAAAATTTGTCAGGTATTGGGACTTCATCTCCTCGGTGTGTTCGCTACACATAATTGGCACGTCAACAGCAAGAAACATTAAAATCATCATATGTAGAGATACAATTATCGAAGGAAGACTTACTCTATGTACGACTCTATTTCTTCACAATTATGCAACATATACCACCGCACCTTTGCTTGATCCCCAAGGTCCATATCCTGAAACGTCGGGGATCTTAAAGGATGGACATTATGTGCGAATACAGATATGAGTCCTTATTCATGCTCCTGCCCTTCATCGGCATTTCGATCTTCTTGGTTGAATCTAGTCTCTATACTACGAAGATACATGAACACTCATTATCAATGTACGCCTCAATAATGGATCCCTCTGGACATGCCTTATTCCTCACAAATCGTTTTAGTGTGTGAAGGTATTTGTACACAAAACCACTATGTTATACGTATGAAAACATGGATATATGTAGTTTATGGAATGAATAAAATTTTTAATAGGTTCTACCACTTTCGATCGGATACATCCAATGATATTGTACTAGGCCCGCATGCTTCACCTCGTGCGGTAAGCGAATCTGTAGGTGTACCATGACATCAAAAAATGCAGGTGGAAATATTCTTTCAAGTTTATAAAGGATTACGACAATGTCTCTCTCCAGTCATTTAATAACCCCTACATTCAACGATTTCAAACACAAATCCTTAAATAAAATCTCTAACTCAATCAGCGCTGCACTGATATCCTTGCTCAGGAATCCATGAATCGCGACCAGTAGACGTTGCAGAAGGACGTGACAACTATGACTTTTCATTCCTGTTACTTTACACTCCGTTATGTATACACACCGAGATATATTTGACTCATACCCATCGAAAAACTTCACCGATCTCAACCATTCACATGGACACTTTTTTTCTAGTTTTTTCAATGTGTAGCAGGTTGCTGGTATAGTATATAAATTACCATGTGGTTGCAAGTACAACTCTTTCCTTAAACTCATTGCTTGTAGATCCAATCGAGCCTTGAAACTGTTTTCCATTTTCTTTTCTATGTTCATCGATGTTCCGAAGACATTGTTACATGTATTCTTCTCAATATGCATGACATCCAAGTTGTGTCACAATTTAAGATCACTTCAATAGGGCAATTAAAAAAATGCTCTTCTTCCTCCAGTTATAGTCCAATACTGTACGTTTCATCTTCTTCAAGTGCGGGGCCTTACCAAATCTAACTTCTCCAATGTTATTCAGTTGTTGTATCATATCTTCTCCAGATAGCTCTTTCAGTGGTAGCCTATGATCTTGTTTGCCATCAAAGATCATCGTCTTTTTACGCCAATTATGATCGCTCGAAAGGAAGCAATGATGACCCATATAACACCTTTTTTACCATGCTTCAATGATAATGAACAAATCTCAATACTACATGTAGGACATGCCAATTTTCTCTTCGTGCTCCACCCAGACAAATTCTCATACGTAGGGAAGTTATTTATTGTCCACAAGACTGCTACATGCAATCAAAATATCTGTCCTGCAAATGTGTCATACGTCTGTAGACCTTGACTCCACAACTCATTTAACTTATCTGTTAACGGTCGCAAATACACATCAATGTCATTCCCGGGTAACCTGGGTCCAAGACTAAGCAATGACATCATGAAAAATGATCCCTTCATACACAACCAAGGAGGTAAATTGTAGGGCATAAGTACCACTGGCCACATACTATACGAGCTAGTCATATTACCAAATGTATTAAAACCATCACTTACAAGACCTAGTCGAACATTGCGAGAATCCTCTGCAAACCAGTCATATTGCTTGTCAAAATTTTACCGGGCTTTAGATTCCTCAGGGTGTCTCAGTGTACTATCATCATGAACGCGTTTCTCCTAAAGTCACCTCATATCTTCAACCGTCTTGCGAGACGTAAACAATCTTTGCAATCTGTGTTTCAATGGAAAGTACCTTAACACCTTTTGTAGGATTTTCTTACGCTCGGCTTGGTCATACTTCTACCTAGACTCTCCACATTCTAGACACTCTTCAACATTTTCATGCTCTTTCTAATGCAATACACAATCATTTATACATACATGTATGAGGATGTAACCAGGGCCCATGTCTCGCATCAAGGATTTTGCCTCGTAATAAGACTTAGGCAATGTCTCACCGTCCAGTAATGCTTCTTTCAACAAGTCAAGTAACGTATTGAACGATTTATTACTCCAACAATTTATTATCTTCAAATGAAGTAACCTTATAAGAAAATTCAACTTGGAGAAGTTCTCACACCCCAAATAAAGTGGACGTTGCACATCCCTTAACAACCTACTAAACTTTTCTAATTCGACATCACCCATAGGAGGAATATCTTGGCTACTACTTGTCGCTACAAAATCAATATCTGTAATTATTTCCCTGAACACATCCCCTATGATATCTTACATTTCGTCAACGTCTTCATCCTCGTCATCCGGCACATTGGGTCAGCAAGGACTTCAGTGGCCTCAACTCTTTGGTGGAACTCTTCACCATGATAGATCCACCAAGTGTAACCTTGGTCAATCCCAACTATGAACAAATCGTCTTCTACTTTGTCTAAAGTCTTATGAACCATGTTCTTACATTTTCAATATGGACATCTAATCCTATTACTTGAATCTACTTGATATCACGCAAATTCCATGAACTCTTGAATCCCTTATTTATACTCAAGGCCAAACCTATTCTAAGCTTGCATCCAACTCTTATCCATCTCTACAATGAAAATATTAGAGTCAGTTTACGGAAATATGTTTAAGATTAGGTTAGGGTTTTAGGTTTCGAATTAGGTTTAGGTTTAAGTTTAGGTTTAGGGATTTAGGTTCGATTTCGGGTTTGGGATCTGGTTTAGGATTAGGTTTTCAAGTTTAGGTTTAGGTTTAGGTTAGGGTTATAGGTTTAGGTTTAGGTTAGGGTTATAGGTTTAGGATTAGGTGTAGGTTTAGGTTTAGGGATTTGAGAATAGGTTTAGGTTTAGGTGTAGGTTTAGGTTTAAGTTTAGGTTTAGGGATTCAGGTTCGGTTTTGGTTTCGGGTTCAGGATCATAATTTAGGTTTAGGTGTAGGTTTAGGTTTAGAGATTTGAGATTAGGTTTAGGTTTAGGTTTAGGAATTCGGGTTCGGGATCGGGTTTAGGTTTAGGTTTTCGAGTTTAGGTTTAGGTTAGGGTTAGGGTTATAGGTTTAGGATTAGGTGTAGGTTTAGGTTTAAAGATTTAAGTTTATGTTTAGGTTTAAATTTAGGTTTAGGGATTCCGGTTTGGTTTCGGGTTCGGGATTGGGTTTAGGTTTAGGTTTTCAAGTTTAGGTTTAGGTTTAGGTGAGGGTTATAGGTTTGGGTTTAGGTGTAGGTGTAAGTTTAAGTTAAGTGAATTAAGTTTAGGTTTAGGTTTAGGTTAAGGTTATAGGTTTAGGTTTAGGTTTAGGGATTTGATAATAGGTTTAGGGATTCGGGTTCGAGATCGGGTTTAGGTTTAGGTTAGGGTTATAGGTTTGGGTTTAGGTGTAGGTTTAAGTTAAGTGAATTAAGTTTAGGTTTAGGTTTAGGTTAAGGTTATAGGTTTAGGTTTAGGTTTAGGTTTAGGTTTAAGGATTTGAGAATAGGTTTAGGTTTAGGGATTTGAGATTAGGTTTAGGTTTAAGTTTAGGAATTTGGGTTCGGGATCGAGTTCGGGATTGAGTTTAGGTTTAGGTTAGGGTTAGGGTTATAGGTTTAGGATTAGGTGTAGGTTTAGGTTTAGAGATTTGAGTTTAGGTTTTGGTTTAAATTTAGGTTTAGGGATTCGGTTTTGGTTTCGGGTTTGGGATCGGGTTTAGGTTTAGGTTTAGGTTTTCAAGTTTAGGTTTAGGTTTAGGTTAGGGTTATAGGTTTGGGTTTAGGTGTAGGTTTTAGTTAAGTGAATTAAGTTTAGGTTTAGGTTAAGGTTCAGGTTATAGGTTTAGGTTTAGGTTTAAGGATTTAAGAATAGGTTTAGGTTTAGGTCTAAGTTAAGGTTATAGGTTTAGGTTTAGGTTTAGGGATTTGAGAATAGGTTTAGGTTTACGTTTCAGTTAGGGTTATAGGTTTAGGTTTAGGGATTTGAGATTATGTTTAGGTTTAGGTTTAGGAATTTGGGTTCAAGTTCGGGATCGGGTTTAGGTTTAGGTTTTCGAGTTTAGGTTTAGGTTTAGGTTATAGTTTTAGGTTTAGGTGTAGGTTTAGGTTTAGGGATTTGAGAATAGGTTTAGGTTTAGGTTTAGGTTTAGGTTTAGGTTTAGGCTTGGGGTTTAGGTAGTCGGATTCGGGTTCGGGTTCAGGATCGAGTTTAGGTTTAGTTTTTCAAGTTTAGGTTTATGTTTAGGTTAGGGATTTGAGATTAGGATTAGGTGTAGGTTTAGGTTTTCCTATGGTATGATCCACACTTAATCTTTGGATGTGCCTCAATTTGGGACATCCTCCAAAATGAGCTATTGCAAATGCAGATGGACGACGTAGATTTACAACACATTGATCGAGTTGGTCCCATGGTCAAGGCCTAACCCACTAAGCTAGTTATGCCTGAAATCAGATTGCATCCAGAGTTACTCAGTACGCTTAGTTGGGCCCATTGTAAATATATGTAGTTTATCTACACCGTCCATCTGCTTTTCCAGATCATTTAAGGGGTTGAAACCAAAATTTAATCATATCCAAAACTCAGGTGGACCATATCACAAGAAATAGTGGGTATAATGATTTCCATCATTGAAACCTTTCTAGGGCCTATGGTGATGTTTATTTATCATCCAACCTGTTCAAAAGATCACATAAACATTGATGAAGGAAAAAAAATAAATATCAGCAGTTCCCACCTTCTAGGGACCCCTGCTCAACATCTGAATAGCTCCGACGCACATTCGGGTCTGCTCTATCAATTTCGAGCTAATACATAAACACGGGCCTGTCCAAATGGCCAGGCCACCCATATTGCTGTCCATAGGAAATGGACAACTTCATCATGGTCATAGTAACGGTTCCCACCTTCTAAGGACCCCCGTTCAAACGGGTAACTAATTATCTAACTTACAAGTAACAATTAAATCCTAAATTAGTTACCCATTCAACGTTGAATAGATTATAATACTTTCATATTCCCATTTAAACGTCCACGCCAAAAATCCGGCAACATCTCCCCATGCCTCTCTAGATAAGTTGATCTTACGTTATATTCCGATGTCAAATATCTAAAGCAATGTAAAGATATTTGGCATTGAATATGAAACGGAAGAAACATATCCAGAGAGAAATAAGGAGATGGGCCGCAAATGAGGCATGAACATTTAAATACATTATATGAAAGCATACTATCCATTTAACCTTGTACTGTCCAACATGGGACAATTTGAGCGATTTTTATGCCACCAAAAACACACCATATATATGTATGGCCACATAGAAATCCTCAAATGGGTAACTAATTATCTAACTTATAAATCACAATCACAAGTCACAATTATAAAGTAACAAGTTACAATAATAATTTTTTTTTAAAAATGTAATACATATTAAGCATACTACCCAAATTTGTATTTTCTTATTGTGACTCACGTGAGCACTGGATTTGCATAAATTTTGATATGACCTTGCAATATAAGTCAAATCAATAAGCATACAAAGCATACATCATATGGTTATTATTATAATAAGTTTCACAAAGCATTTGCCTCACAATATAAGTTAACTCAATAAACATACAAAGCATACATCATATGGTTTTCGAGTTTGGGTTTAGGTTTAGGTTAGGGTTATAGGTTTAGGTTTAGGTGTAGGTTTAGGTTTAGGGATTTCAGTTTCGGTTTAGGTTTAGGTTTAGGTATTTGGGTTCGGGTTCGGGATCAGGTTTATGTTTAGGTTTTTGAGTTTAGGTTTAGGTTTAGGTTTAGGTTTAGGGATTTGAGAATAGGTTTAGGTTTAGGTTTAGGCTTAAGGTTTAGGGCTCCGGATTTAGGATCGGGTTTAGGTTTAGGTTTTCAAGTTTTGATTTAGGTTTAGGTTAAGGAGTTGAGATTAGGATTAGGTGTAGGTTTAGGTTTAGGGATTTGAGTTTCGGTTTAGGTTTAGGTTTAGGAATTCAGGTTCGAGTTCGGGTTCAAGATCGGGTTTATCACCCATAAACACGGGCCTGTCCAAATGACCAGGCCACCCATATTGCTGTCTATAGGAAATGGACAGCTTCATCATGGTCATAATAACGGTTTCCACCTTTCAAGGACCCCTGCTTGACATCCACATACATCCACGGAAATCAACCACGGAAATTCTTTTGATTAATGTGTAATTTTATGTTTTTTTCTGGAGAAAATAAGCAAGAAAAATGAAGATCATCATCATCATCCCAAGCAATTGGATTCAGTTACATGAATGTTGTTCAATCATTTCACTCTACCACGGATTATATCCTCAGTTAAACAAAAGGAAAAGAAAAAGAAACAATAATAATAAAGCTAATTTCGATAGCATGGGAGGCTTTTGCACCCATCCTATTTGATGGCCGGCCCTTTTTTTTTGTTTTTTTTTTTCAACTTTTGATAACAAGGGATCACCCTTGACTTGGGTGAGGGAGTAGGGACTTGACTCAAGACCGGACGAGTTGGTTAGAGTCCCAAAGTCTTTTAACCATGATTACGATCTAAGATTATTACTAGGGAAGGAAGCTGTGAATTTCATAGTTCCTTGACTTTTCTAAGCCAAATTTGATTTATTTGTTTTCATATCGGTTAGGTCATTTTCTTCAATTTCGATAGGCTTTCAGTCAATTCAAAAATTTCCATGTCATTTCTATTCTACCCGCCCATCACGGCTAGGTGGAAAATGGGACAGGACATTTACATGTTAGACCCATGGGCTAGAGAGAGAGAGCTACAAGGCGTCTATCTTAGGCTCTGACGTGCCCATACCTGCAAAGCTAGGTTCAGGGACATGAAAACGAAATCACATTGCGTAATGACTGAGTAAACTCTGTTTGGCCCACCGTGAATGCATGTGCTTTATCCACGCCATCCATCCATTGTTCCAGCTCATTTAGGGGTTAAGCACAAAATTTAAACATATTTAAACCTCAAGTAGACCATACCGCATGAAACAGTGGGAATAATTATTTCCGCTATTAAAACCTTCCTAATGCCCATAGTGATCTTTATTTTTCATCCAAACTATTCCTAAGATCACAAATACATGAATTTTTTTTTTTTTTTTTAAAAAAATAAAAAATAAAAATAATATCAGCTTGATCCAAAACTTCTTTGGCCCCTAAGTATTTTTCAATGGCAGACATTCAATTCACACTGTTTCCTCTAAGGTGGTAAATAAAATTATCTTGGAAAATGGATGGAAGGAGTGGTTAAAATATATGAATTAAAGTGCGTCCTGTAAAGTTACTCAACATATAATCGGCTTCCCATGAAAACCCAGCCGTGCAGTGGCCCAATAAACACTTGTCAGGTCATGAACAATGGAAAATTGAGATGGATACAAAACTCAAGTGGGCCACATGACAGAAAATAATAAGGAAAGGTCCATCATTGTAACCTTCTCTCAGGTCCAAATGTGATGTTTATATGCCATCCAAATCGTTCATAAGGTTATTCCTAGCCTAGCCTGAATCCAAAACATTTATGGCTCTATCATAGACATGATGAATCCAAAACAGTGGGCCCCACCAAACAATGGACAACGACGGTGGGCCCCACCAGTAGTGGACATCAACGATGGACCCCACAGGCAATGGACAACGATGGTGGGCCCCACAATTAGGCATTTTAGCCCTTAATTAAATTGAAAATCCCAAATTAGGGATTTCAAAATTAAAATCCCTAATTAAGGATTTTAATTTCGAAATCCCTAATTAGGGATTTACTAAATCAGTGGGCCTCACCAAACAGTGGATGGCTACGGCGGGCCCCACTAACACTGTATATCAACAGTGGGCTCCACAAGCACTGGACATCAATGATGGCCCCCACAAGCAATGGACTGTGACGGTGGGACACATAGGTAATGGATTTCGGTGATGGGCCCCACAAGCAATGGACAATGAGAGAGAGAGAGAGAATAAAGGGAGAAGGAAGAGAGAGAGAGAGAGAGAGAGAGAGAGAGAGAGAAAGGGGGGTTACCGAAGGTGATGACGGCCGGACGTGTAGCGTGCGCCGTGCGGCGTAAGGATGGGCGGTGATGGTCGGACGGCCGTGATGGCAGGAGAGAGAGAGAGAGAGAGAGAGAGAGAGAGAGAGAGAGAGCGACAGTGAGAGGGATGGGCGCTGGAGTCGTTTCAACTTAAAACATAACATTATTACCAACAAAAATTTTCATCGATGATAGTTTTTATAACTCGTCGGTAAAAAGATTTAAAAATATTTGGGCCCACCCGTGCTCTATCAGCCCCATCCACTCCGTACATATGTTTTTAAATATACTTATTACACTACAAGAAATATGGTTTTTACCGATGAAGATAATTTTCGTAGGTAAAGATGACTTTTACCAACGAAATTTTTTTCGTCAGTAAAAGTTTACTTTTCCCGACGAAATTTACTTTCGTAGGCAAAAGCCATCTTTACCTACGAAAATATTCATAGCTAAAGGGTGTTCTAAATTTAAAAAAATCGAAAAGTTTACTTTTACCTGCGAAAGAAGATTTCGAAAGTAAAACCCCTCTTTACCTACGAAAATTGAAAACCTTACTTTTACCTACGAAACATAAGTTAGTAGGTAAAAGCCATCTTTACCTACGAAAATGTTCGTAGCTAAATGGTGTTCTGAATTTTTGAAATAAATTGAAAAGTCTACTTTACCCAAAAAGCCATCTTTACCTACGAAAACTTTGGTAGGTAAAGGGTGTTTTGCAATTTTTAAAATATAAAAAATCGAAAACCTTACTTTTACCTATGAAATTTAGGTTCGTAGGTAAAAGCCCTATTTACCTACGAAAATTGTCATAGTTAAAGGGTGTTCTGAATTTAAAAAAAAATCGAATAGTCTACTTTTACCTGCCAAATTAGATTTCGTAGGTAAAAGCCATATTTACCTACGCAAACATTCGTAGCCAAAGGGTGTTCTGAATTTCCATCCATCTTTACCTATGAATATTTTCGTAGGTAAAGGGTGTTTTGAAATTCTTCTTAGCAATGAAATTGGATTTCGTAGGCAAAAGCCATAGGGTGTTTTGAAAATTTCAAAATACAAAAATCGAAAATATATCGAAAAGTCTACTTTTAGCAATGAAATTGGATTTTGTAGGCAAAAGCCATAGGGTGTTTTGAAATTTTCAAAATACAAAAATCGAAAACCTTACTTTTCCTACAAAAAGTAAGTTCAAATAGCCCTCTTTACCTACGAAACTTGTCGTAGCTAAAGGGTGTTCTGAACATATTTACCTACGAAACTATTTGTAGGTAAAGGGTGATTTGAATCTATCGTTGCCTACGAAAATAGTCGTAGGTAAAGGGTGTTTTGAAATTTTCAAAATACAAAAAATCAAAAAACCTTACTTTTACCTACGAAAGGGAAAAGCCCACTTTACCTACGAAAATTGCCGTAGCTAAAGGGTGTTCTGAATTTTTATTTACCTACGAAAATATTCGTAACTAAAGGGTGAACTGAATCTAATCGAAGTGTTTACTTTTACCTACGACACTATATTTCTTAGGTAAAACCTATCTTTAAAACCTATCTTTACCTACGAAAATATTCGTAGGTAAAGGGTGTTTTGAAATTTTACAAAATTCATCTTTACCTACGAAACTTTTCGTAACTAAAGGGTGTTCTGAATCTTTCTTCCCTATCGATGAGTCTACGTTTACCTATGAAAGAAGATATTGTAGGTAAAAGTCATCTTTACCTACGAAAAGTTTCATAGGTAAAGGGTGTTTTGAATTTTTCAAAATATAGGTAAAGGGTGTCATCTTTACCTAAGAAAATTTTCGTAGATATAGTGTGTTTTGAATTTTTCAAAATACAAAAAATCATCGGTAAAAGTGTTTTTCCTAATGTAAAAATGTATATATTTTTGTAATAATGTAAAAAATGTTTTAATTTTTAAAAATTTTTGTCGGTAAAAATGTGTGTGTGTGTGTGTGTGTGTATGTTTAGTTTTTATATCATAAGAATGGAAATTTTTTTATATATATAATTAAAAGGTAATATTTAGATGATTTGTAATATGTCATAAAAAAGAATATTGAAAAGCTTAGAAATTTTAACTGTGTTTAAAAAAAATTTTGAGAACAAAATAATGCTTTTGAAGGAAAAAAATCGGCATTTTGAAATTTTTGAGAAAAAAATTAAAATATGAGAAAATATTTGAGATTTTGAAAATAAAAATTCAAAATTTGTATTTTAAATATTTTTGAAATATTTTATAATAAAAATGATATTTGGTTGAAAGAGTAAAAAAAAATATATATACATTTTGGAAAAAAAAAATGTTATTTTTAAAAGGAAATTGAAATTTATTTGTGAAAAATAAAATTACTAAATTATTAGGCACATCCACTAATTTAACCTTTAATCGTTTTTGGACAATCTAATCAGTTCAAATTAAAGAGTAAATAACTTCAGATGTTTAAATTAAATTTCACTGAAATTGTTGATCAATTTTGTATGCCTAATATCTTTCTCATATGTAGCCTGATTGAGGTTCCAAAATTATTCATATGATAATTTCAATTGGATGGTGAGAAGCTTCTAAAATTATTCATTTGAGTTTGGTATGATTTGCATCTTCTGAAATTCTATATTGACAGTAGAAAATAATAGCAAATCGTAGAGCTTTACTAAGCGCACACGCGTGTGCAAATAAACTCGTGTACATACCACACATATGCCAGCATGACACATACATGGTAGATCTCATCCATCCATCAGGTTGGTCCTACTCTGTATATGTTTTTTTCTTCAAAATAAAATCTGGTCCAATGAGTATGTGGGCCTCAATTTGGAAACAGTGAATGGGTTAGAAAACTTCAACCAGGTTTCTCAGAGCCCTACTTTTTTTTTACAAATTGTGGCCCACATAACACGTGGACCAAACAGATTCTTGAATTAAGTTATTATTATTGTGTTTCTGTTCTGATGGATGGACTGGATCTCAGATCTATTATGCCATGCTGGCAAATATATGACATGTACTCGAGCTGTATTGCACATGCGTGTGGGCTTAGCAAAGCTCAAAATACAATATTGATATTTCAACATTTTAAAAAGAGAACTGATCACCTATATGCAACGGTTCTATGGCTCGCGTTACCATGTCATTTATGGAGGACATCAGTACCATGAAAAAGGTAGGCCCCTCAATGAAGATTGTCCTTCTCAAAAAATAGGCTGATCGTCCATTCATTCTCCTTACGTGTGATAGTGATGTACGACTATCCAGACCATCCAAATTATGAGATTAAGCAAATCTCTAGAACCACAAGGTCAAGTAATCTTGACCATCCAATTAATGGCCATCAAATAGATTATTAAAAGAAAGCAGCAAGTGGTCCAAATTTAAAGTAAAAAATCATGCGCATGGTTAATAATCTTCTCTTTGTCATTTTTCAATTATACTCCATCCACACTTGGTTTAGCAATTTGGACAGTTGTGATTACTGTAAAACCATGCCACCTGTATAGCTAAAGAATTACCTCCAATTCTTAAACGTTGCCCACTCTAGAGTCACTATGGTTGTACATTGAGCCAAGTAAATGGATCATATGGATATACAATATATAAATCAAAGTGGGCCCACAACTACCCCATCAATCAAATGCACCATTTCATGGTGGGCCTAGGGCTTAAAAATCAAGTCAATCCGTGACTTTTTTGGGCCACACTATAAACAAAAGTTGAGAGGGATTACCCTCCATTAAAATATTCATAATCATTTGTTAGGCCCACCGAGATGTGGTTCACAAATCTAGCTCATCCATTATGTGTGTCCCACTTGGATGAGGAGTTAGACCAAGTTTCATATGCATGAAAATTTCAAGTGGGCCCAACCAAGTGCTTTTATATGTTTTAGGCATTTATTCACATGAATTTAGAAGGTATGGCCCACCTAAGATCCGTATACTGCTGATTTTTGGGATATCCCATAATTTAAAGGGGTCCCATCAAATGCACGGTGTTGATGTTTGACACATGTCATGGTGGAGCCCACACAACTTAACCTTTGTGTTTAATTCATGCCGTCCCCATGAGGTCAAGCTGTGTGGGCCCCACCATGACATGTGTCAAACATCAACACCATGCATTTGATGGGTCCCCTTTAAATTATTAGATATGCCAAAAATCAGATGTATACGGAACTACGTTGGGCCATACCATCTAAAATCATGTGAAGACATGCCTAAAACATATAAAAGCACTTGGTGGGCCCCACCTGAAATTTGGATGCATCTGAAACTTGGTATGACCCCTCACCAAGAGGCACACACATAATAGATGGGCTGGATTTGTGGGCCACATCTCGGTGGGCCCAAAAAATAATTATGAATGTTTTAATGGAGGGTAACCCCTCTCAACTTTTGTATGTGGTGTGGCTCACAAAAGTAATAGATTGATTTGATTTTTAATCCCTTGGCCCACCATGGGATGGTACATCTGACTGATGGGGTAGATGTTTAACACGCATCATGGTGGGGCCCACAGAGCCATGCCAGACCAAGGACTAAATTTGGGCGCGCGCTTAAAAACAGAGCCGCGCCCAAAAAAACCTCCACTCCCAACTCTCTCTCTCTCTCTCTCTCTCCGTTCCCTAACCCAGATCTGGTCTGTCTTCTCCTCCTCTCAGCAGCAAAGTTGATTTCCACAAAATCCTAGCCGAACCCGTCTCCGCCCTCTCCAGCCCAAGCTCCTTCCCCATCCATCGTTGCCCCGGCCAACATCGACACCACCATAGCTGAAAAACCCTATCCAATGCTGCTGCGCCACAGCGTAGCCAGGAAAGTCATGGGAAACTGAAAAGCTCGCTGGATTTGGTGGCTATTAAAGGAAACCGGCTAGGATCGGCTCGTCTTCCTTGATTTCTGATGCATAGAGGGGGGTTTTTTCTCTTGAGATGATCAAGGAGAAACAACATACTAGGAAAGTCGATGTGGACAGTTTTGGCATTGTGTTGTGGGAGCTCTTAACCCCATTGAAGCCGTTCCATGACATGACTCCAGAGCAGCTTGCCTTTGCCGTCTCCCAGAAGGTATGATCACACTGCCATCTCTGTTGTGGTATGAGTTCTTTTGATTTGAAATTGATTGTCCCTAGTGGGGCTCACATTAGGTGATCGAACTGTTGGCTTGATGGACCCTGCTGTGGAGTGATCCATTTCACTAGTGGGGCTTCCTACATGTCACTCGCGCCAGTTCCCTTGACATTTCACTAGCTTGCCAAGACCACACGAGTGTGAAACCCTGCACATTCACATGCATGCACACGTGTGCAAGATCTAGTATCTTCATCAGGTGGGCCGTGGTACTCAGATCTCCTTGCCTAAAAATCAGACCGTTTCTCCTCATTTGGGTCACAGTATACCTTGCTTGGTTTCCAAATTGGATAGCACACGTGTCAGAGATCTGGACCATTCACCAGGTAGGTTGTGATGATCTCTGAGACCTCTGCCATCCAGGTGCAACAGGCCCCGAAGGGAGCTGGCACGCAAGAAAAAAAAAGGGAAAACACAAAGCAACCACCGAAATAATTAATTCTACCGACCCTCTGCTTTTTTGACAGATTCAATGGATATGAGGGACCACCTGATGTGGCGTGATTTTAATGAACTAGAAATTCTAAGTACTTGAAACTAAACAACTTCCAAACATACTTACTCAATGCCATGAGAGCAGCATGGCCCAGCTTTGGTGGATCCGTGGATAGGATCCTCACCGTGGGGCTCAATATTAGCTCATGGCTGGATTTGCACCTGCTTTGGCCTGGTTTGGCCCACTCCCTTTAAGGTTAAAGCATTACCATAGGTCACACTTTTTTCCCCTGGAAAAATATCAACTTGTTCTGTAAAATCCAAGAGAAAGAGACACAGCAAAGCTTCCCCCCCCCCCGCCATTAAATGGATTTAGAAGGCTAAAATTCTATGGTTGGTGGCTGCTCTAGTACTGGATTAAATTAGGTAGTTGTATGCATCGATTGGCTATTTGTACTTTAAAATCCAAAAATTCATTTAAATGTGAAGCTTATGAGTATGAGGGTGGTGTGTCTTTCATGTGTCTTATGTTTTTGGATGACAAAATGTTGGAAAATAGTTTGTGTTTAGGTTGTGCTAGTTGGCTTAGATGAGAAACTCAAAGAAAGTGTGCCATGATCAAACATGGTGTATTTGGCTACCCCCTTGAAAGTTAAGGAGTTTTTTGTAGACAACCTGAAAAGACAGGCATGGGTATTCCAAACTGATGTCTGATGTGCTGTAAGGAAGAAGAGAGTAAACTGTTATCTCCTGTCCAACTGTCCTATGCCCAAAAATATTTGAAGATTCATTTTCTATTTGTATATCACTTATTCCTATTGTTAATGCTCTTATCTTCTACATGTGTCCTGTTTGTATCAAAGCTGAATGGAACTTTGGGTATCCATTATTTTCCTTCTAATCATATGATTGTTTTCACTTCAAATTAGTTGTCTTATTTTCCATCCAAGGTGGTTTTGTTCCTCATGATTCTTATTTTCCATTATTGATATGAAATGACGGAGCAGCTGCAACAACGGAGACTGTTAATGCACTAAGAACCGGAGCAGCTGCAACGAAAGCTATGCAGAAAGCGACGTGAGTAGCTTCATTCTTTCTTTATCTTCAATGATTAATAAATATGCATTTGGAGATTCTTAGTTTTCCCAGATTCAGATTTACAAGGAATCCCTGATTCCGCTTAAGGTGAAGCGTGTTGCCTGCAGACCCTTTTTAAAGTGGCCCACTATTTACAGGAATCCCAAACTACCCACTATTTTCAGTCGCAGACTTGCAGTGGCCCACCTATTGAGTGTACCAGCCTGATTTTTACATACGGCCATCTTCATGATGGGGCACACCTTATGCACCTGTGAGTATGCAAAAGCATGGTTAAGGGGGTGTTTGGCATAGGGTACTAGATGAGACTAGGTGGGATAGAATTGCATTTGTTCTCGTGCAAATTCCATTAAGCATTTGGTGAGGATGGGAATTCGGAAGTTTAGGATTAGGTGGGATGAAATTGCATTTGGTCCCATGCGGGATTTTCATGAATTTTGAAATCCACTACATATGTGGGCCCCACATTGATGCATGTGTTTATCTATTTTAGAAGTTCAGCTTCTATTCTCCACAATGCAGTAGCTGGTTCCCTTCTCTTTTTTTCTTTTTTTTTTTTTTTTGGCAGTTTTGACAGCTATCCCTGCAGATACAGCAACTGTATGATAATTCTGGTAGAAACATACAGTTTCTGGTCCTATTTATGGAATAGGCAGCTTTAAACTGGGTTTGTTTAAACCATAACCACAATCTACAATGTTACAGCTATGTATACAGCTTGTCAGGAAAGAAGCCTTGCAGTTTTCGTAGTATAAAATTCTAGATATTCTCGTTTCCTTTTATAGAGGAGCTATTGAGAAATTTGATAGTACCAACTTAGAAATAGATGGCAGAGACACGTTATCTTTAGAAACTTCTGTTTGAATGCAACCTACAAAAAGATGGCGAGCACATACAAAGCAATGGGTTTTATTTTTTTAGTTTTATATTTTATTTTTTTAAGAATTATAGCAATGGGTTTATTTATGAGAAAAAAGAAAATTTGTCCCTGCAGTTGCTGATCTTACTCTTACGCATGCGTTGCATGATTTATGCATCACTAGATCTTCTGTTAGCATGTGCTGCTAGACTGTTTGGTTCATACCAACAGTCCACTACTTTGATTTTTTTTCCAACCCGTATGGTCTGTGGTGGAACTATTTGGTTTCTAAGTGGTCCATAAAATTTCAGACTTTGTTTGTGTTGATCCTGCTACCTCACGAAGTATTCAACATGATTAGACCTATGAGCATTAACCGATCTTTACTGTAACTGTACCCAGAGAATTTGGATTTCAAGGTTCCACCAAACCCAATACTTGCAATACTTGATACCTGAACCTACTTTGAGTAACACAGGCTATTCTAGAAACTATTTACATCCACCATTTAGGTGAGGCTACAACACCAGGAGTATAACTGTCACATACAGGGATAGACTAAATGGAATTCTGATTCTTGATTTTCCAATGAATAGAAAAGATCAAATCATCTTCACTCGGAACTTTATCTGGTTCATCTTGTCCTTGGCAGCTGACACCCAAAACTTAGCAAAGATCAAGTGGCAAGTCAAAGTTGGGTTCAGGATCCTAGGAAAAGTGGAGTTGATATACCCAAGCTTTGATGCTTAGGGGTTGATTTATCAACAAGAAAAATAAAATAAACTAAAATATTTATGTTGCTGCTCTTCTCAAGGCATTGTCTAAACTCACATCCATTGGACAAGAATGCTAAGATGACCACCACATGCCCTACTTTTACATGAGCCCGAGTATTTGTCGATCCATGTGCAGATGTTGCTTCATATCTCTTGTTAATTGCCGTCGCGGTGCATGCATCGATTTGTTTAGTATGTTGGCTCTTATTGCACACAAATCAAATTCTAGGTGACTATGGTGGGAAGAAAATTGCCTCACAGCTTGTGTCAGCTTGATGACTCAAATTGGCAAAATGATTCAGCTCTACTAAGCACCTCATCTAAGCTAGCAATCCAACTTAGCTTGACAGCTTAGCTCGATTGAAGCCAGCTTCTTCCACAAGCTTTGTCACCCTTTGGGCTAGCATGAAGGGCAATATTTCTTCTTCAAGAAGCTTCCTTAAAGCACAACTTATAGACTGGAAAATCTAACAGAGAATTGCTTTTCTTCCATCAACAAAAGTTTTTCTCAAACCCTTCATTGCATTTTTTACTTGCCGGTAGAGCTAATAGGTAACAGCAACAGTGGGCAACCTGTTACCAGAGTGGACAAGCAATGGGGACAATGATTGAAATTTTGAAAGGTCATATTTTCTAGGGTGACTGGCAGCACCAATGAAAAAGAAAAAATAGGTTTCTTCACCATTCTTGATCAATGACAAAGAACTGATAAGAATGCTGAGAAACTATAGCAAGGATGAACAAAATGAGTGACACTGTCAACGAGCACTCACGGTGAACAGTGGTGATGGATGCATCTTCTTTGAGCAATGAAAGATATGATGAGATAAACAGGGAGCGATGGCAGGTTGGAGCTAGATTGAGTTTCTCAACTAGTGCTTTGCATAGCTTAACACCAGTGTTTTAAGTATCAATGATATTGGCTGATATATCCCACAATATATCTTGTATCCCACCTGTGCGATACAAAACACAAAAGTAGTGGGATATATCCCAAATGTTCGATCTGGTGAGCATTTTCTATTTTCGATTTTTTTTTTTTTTTTTTTCTATAAATCATGTTAAATCAGTATCAAATTGTTGCAAATCTATGATTTTTCATGTTTTGCCTACAAGTCCGAGACAATTGAGCGAGTTTCATTAGATAGTCTTAGTTTTAAACCATGATCAAGAGTTTTCCCTACAAAATGGGCTAATCTATTCAATTTGAAAAAAGAAAAAAGAAAACCATGCATGGAGCTCACGTCTTTTTCTAGGTTGGAATTACATATAAACATCTGAAAAAAAACATGTGTTTTGACATGTGTGTAACCTTTTAGCAGCACCAGCAGCAAACCCCACACTTGTGTACAAAATTCTCATCCATGTAATATCCTAGTCATAATCTTTCTCATTTTTTCAGACTGATTTTATTCAAACGGCCATTTTGAAGTTTGTCATTCGTAGCTCATAAGATGCAAGTAGCTCATAAGATGCAAAAAATATTTAATCATCATTGCCTGACCAATTTCCATCCCAAGGCATTGATTAAGGCGCAAAGTAATTAAGATTAGCATACACAACAGGTCATTAAGAAAATAATTCAATTATATTATGAAATTGCAGGGTTCAAATTACAGGTTCACTGCCTGGAAAAAAAATATTCGACCCAAATCCATATTAAAAACTCAATAAGTAATACTTATTCTAAATATGACAGCGAATTTTTATATCTAACCTTTTCTTGGTCCTTGATTACAGGTTCCTTTGAGTGATATGCTTGGTGGCTTGCTTTTGCAATCTACATCTGTGGACGACTTTGATCAAAGAGAAATATTTTGCCTCTATCTTTTTCCTACAAACACCAAGAATAGAAAGGTGTGTTCACATCGGTCCACTGCCTTTTTTCCTTTTCCTTTTTCAATTCATTTTTTCAATGTTCTATTTTATCCAATTATCTGTCTAATTGTGTATTTGTGATGGTTTCTGCTAAACTAGTTAATGCATGACTACTTACTTTATTGTGGCTGTATTTTGTTGGGTCACAATTTATGGATTCTGTTCATATTAGAAGCCATGTTAGTCTGCATTTATCATGGAAGCCATTACTTCCAAATGTCACAATTAAGGAGTATAGATTTGTCCACACTACTTGGAACAGGTTTCAGAAGTATTTTCTTATGTATTTTCTCTCTGCCAATGGATGATGCATTTAAAGATCCCAAGTAGCTGAAATTTGCATTATGGAGGGCATGCCTTGTTGATCATCACAGGGACAGTGAGAGTTCCATGGGATGAAGAGTGGTACCTATTGCTAGAGGTAGAGGAGTGTACTCGCATTTGCAAGGGAGTGAGTCCTTTTCAGTGGTGGATATATAATTCACCACATCAGAAATGTTGCTGTTGAGTAGTTTTTCATTAATATTACAAAGAAAATAGCAGATCATGTAAACCCAAGTACTTGGACAATGCACCTGTTCATAGACTACAGATTTGTAAATATTTGTGTCACCATGAATCCACTCCACTCACCAGATTGCTAAACAAGGGTAAAATTTTCAAACTGAATCTTTCTTATACTCATGCCTAAGACTGAACAAGCTGCCATTTTATCTAAAAGCCATTTTTTTTTCCTCTGAAGCCAGCAACAAATAGCTGGGACAAGGCTACGACCACGACAACCATTTATTTCTGACACTTTTATGTGGCAAACTTGCTAGTTTATTTCTACCTTATCTACTTTATATGCCCCATTTGGTCTTCAGAAACACAAGAACTTCGGCCAAATGCTTTTTTTTTTTTGGAACATTGGAAAATTTTGTTAACAAATGGCTGAAGCCAAAATTTACCAATATATGCAAAGCCAAAACAAAATTATAAGTCAAGCCAACTATCTGGGAACTTTTCAACTGCCTTGGACACAATCGCCCAAAGGGTTTTTATGTAGAATCTAGGAAGAGAGGCCTGCACAACCTGCAAGAATCTAAGGTTACTTCTCTCTTGATCTTTTATTCCAGTTGCCTTTTAAATGAAGTTCTGTCTTCTGCCTTGGATTGAAGTTGATATCTTCTCACATATGCCAATGTAGGCTAGATATAGGTCATTCATCGATGGACCACCCAACTATACTATGGTGTAAAAATTGGGCCAATTATTTCATTCTTGTTATGTGAAATTGTTGTATATATCAGACTATGCATGCCACTGTCTTACATATATATGTAATGAAGACTGTTTATACCTTAACTTGTATAAAAAATAAGAGAGACGCAACTGAAATGAGCTAGGCTTGATAAATATAAATTAAATTTACCTATGATGATTTCTTTAGCTTCCTCCAATGTCTTAGTTATGATTTCTTTATCTTGATAAATATACCAATGCTATACACAGTATCTGTACTGAAACAGCCTTAACAAATAATATTGTTAAGGCTTAGCAAACTAATGAAGTCAGTCTGCTTAAATCAGTCTACTCTACTTGGACATGTGTTTATGATGATTAAATCAATCCACTTGGATGTATGGTAATGATGCAAATATCAGCCCACTAGAACATGTGTTTGTTTCTAATGCTTAAATTAGTCCACTTGTCCACTTGGAATATGACACCTATATGCATATACTCCAATTGTACACGTGACATAACATATAAACACAAATTAACCGCAGACTGCTTAATAAAAAATTTAGTGTCATGCATGCATTGGATGTACAACTATTGAATTCTTAATAACTAACTTAGCATTTGCGTTTGACATGAGATATGTTTTCTAATACTGACTTGTGACATAGTTCAAAATTGATTGTTTAATTTGACTGATATGGATTTGCTTTGCATCTAAATTTGAATTTACATTATTTTTCATTAGGCTATTGTTGATATGAAGAATGTATTTCTTATAGCAATATATTGTTGATATGAAGAATGTATTTCAGCAGCTACGGGTCGTCTTTCATGACATCAGAGAGCAGCTAGAGAAGAAGAGTGAGCAGCTGGAGAGGCAGATGGAGGAGCAGGAGAGAAGGATGGAGGATTTGACGAGGCAGAGGGAGGAGCAGAAGAGGAGGATGGGGGATCTGACGAGGCAGAGGGAGGAGCAGGAGAGGAGGAGGAGCAAGCGAGGGGGAGAGAGTAGGAGAGGAGGATGGAAGAGATGCGGGTGGAGCATGAGCGACGGATGATGGAGATGTTACAAGCTCGGAATTTTTTGTTGGAATAGTGGAAATAAAAAGACACTTACTTACGAAAATTTCGTAGGTAAAGGTATCATCTAGGTTTTTTTAGTACCTACGAAAATTTTCGTAGGGAAAAGTTCAGTAAATTTTTTTAGCTATAAAACTATTCGTAGGCAAAAGTTTTGAAAATCTTTTTTAATAGAGTTTTGTAAATATTTTTAGCTACGAAAGTATTCGTAGGTAAAACTTTAGGTAAAACTTTTCTAAATAATTTTAGCTGCCAAAAGTATTCGTAGGTAAAAGTGTTGTCATAATTTTTAATTTTTACCTACGAAAAAAGTCGTAGGTAAAAGTTTTGTAAATCTTTTTAGCTACAAAAACAACTGTAGGCAAAAAGATTTGTCAATATTTTTCCCTGCAAAAAAACGTTGCAAAAGTCTTATCTTTGAAGTTTTCTCCCTTGGTCTTTTAACAACGAAATTGCTGACGAAAATTTTTCGTCGGCAAAAGGTTTTGCCTACAAAAATAAGGCTTTTACCTACGAAAATTTTCGTAGGTAAGTGTCTTTTCTTGTAGTGAGCTACACCGAAAACAAAAATTATAAATCAACATCCATGATCAACCACACAAAGTGAAATAATATGTCCACCGTTCATTTTCGCCGACGATGTATCTCGTTCATCGGTAAAAGATTTTTTTACCAACGATATTGTATAACATCGATAAAAATAGACTCTCCGTCATCACAAAGGACACCAAAGGACCTTTTGCTGACGAACTATTTGATTCATCGGGAAAAATTAAATTTACCAATGAAATAATCATCAGGAAATATTATGTATCGTAGTTTTCACCGACAATACAGAATATTGTCGAGAAAAGTTTCTAGGCCGTCGTTGTAAATGGCGGCAGAAACATATTTAGTCGTAGCGGGAATCTTTTGCTGACAAAATCATAAAGGACACCAAGGGACCTTTTGCCGACAAACTATTTGGTTCGTCAGAAAAAATTAAATTTACTGATGAAATAATTGTCGGGAAATATTATGTATCATAGTTTTCACCAATGATACAAAATATCATTGGGAAAAGTTTCTAAGCCATTATTGTAAATGGTGGCAACAACATATTTGGTCGTGGCGGGAATCTTTTGCCGACGAAATTATATTTCGTCAGGAAAAGTCATGTTTACCGATGTCGTTGGTAAAGGGCCAATTTCTTGTAGTGTGTGATCCACCACGGCTAGAGGCAGGACCTGCAAGGCCTTCACTCTATCTAACCAACCATGGAGCCGATCCAGTCCCGGACACTAGCTGACATGCTGGCATGCTGATGCAGCTGCAGAACTTACAAAGAACTAAGGCCGAACCAATCCTCCTCCCAGAAATCAATGGAGCCACGCCCAATTAGCCATCTTGATTTTTCCGTGTAGGGGAAACGTTGCCCTGATCCTTTTCCAAATTGGAGCTGTGTTGGGGGCAGCAGGCGAGATTAGCTCGGTAGAAAAATCTTAAGCATATTTAGCTCTCACAAACTTACACCAGCAACTATTCTTGCCCCGGAACAGGGCTGCCCAAGCAAGCTTTAAATGGCAAGCTTGCATCACTGATTTTAAGGGTCTTAGGGCCAGACCACCTTCAGATTTTGGCAGTAGAAGACTTCTCCAGTTGTGCCAATGACACTTCTTCTTCCACCCTTCCCTACCCCAGAAGAAGTCGGCAAACCATTTCTCTAATTCAGCTAGGACGTTGGAAGGGACTTCCATGGCCGCAAGAGTGTGCACCGGGATGCTATTTAGAACGTGCTTGATAAGGGTGAGCCTCCCAGCCTGAGTTAAAATTCTGTTTTGCCACATAGAAATTCTAGCCTGGATCTTTTCTATTATAGCCTGAAAATAACTTCTCTTAGGCCTCCCTTGGAAAATAGGAACACCAAGGTATGAGAAAGGCGGCAATGCTTTTGAGAAACCAAGAATGGAGGCCACGGCCCTACATCTCAATTTGGACGTTGCTGAAGGAGCAATGAAAAAGCTTCTTGCGACATTGATTTTTTGACTCGAGCACTTCTCATATTGGGTAATAAATTTCTTGATTTGAATGAAGGACCTTCTGGAACCATTGGTGAAGAGGATCGTATCATCTACAAATAGTAGATGGGAGACTATGGGGCAGTTAGGACGCGTCTTGTATGGCTGGCACACGCCCGAGGCGACCAACCGATGGAAGCCTCTGCTAAGCCCTTCTGCTGCAAGGATGAAGAGGCCAGGGGAAATTGGATCACCCTGCCTTAGTCCCCTAGTGGAGTGGAAGAAGCCAGCCACAACGCCATTAATGAGGACTGAGAACCAACATTCTAACCAACAACATTCCATTAGCTGGATCCAATCCCTGTGGAACCCGAATTAGTTAAGGGCCACTTTCAAGTAGTTCAAGTTGAGCCTGTCGTAGGCTTTCTCCATGTCTAGCTTCAGGAGGAAATTACCTCCCCTAAATTTCTTGTTTATGTCCCTGAAAGTTTCCTAGACAAGGGCGTAACTCTCTGCCATGGATCTTCCCTGCACAAATGCAGCCTGTTCTATGAAGACAATGCTGGGGAGAATCCCTCCCAGTCTCACGACAATAATACCAAAAAAAAATTGTACAAGCAATTACAAAGACTAATTGGTCTGAAATCAGAGAAAGAGACTGGGGCACTTATCTTGGGTATCAGGCAAGTCAGAGAGGCCGTGAGGGCTCGAGGGAGATTAGCTCCACTGAAGAAGTGGAGTTGATGGGGTTTGAGTTCGGGTTAACACCTATGGTGTAATTACGAGGATTCCAAAAATTGGTTAGAATATGTTAAATGGTATTTAAAGACTGGTATCAACTATTGTATTATTATTTGAAAGGATGACCCCACACGAGGCTTCTCCACTCCTCATGTATGCTTTATAAAAAAAAATCCTCATCTTCTTCTTTATTCAAGTAGTCTAATTAACATAGATCTGAAAATTGTGGATATTCAGTAACTGTGTCAGGGTGGCTTGAGAGGTGGATCTAAATGGTCCATCTTGTGTCCCATTTGTTGGAGTGATAACGTCCCTTGATATACATTGATACACCACACTCTGACAAATTAAGCTTTTAGAGTAAATGGTTGTTTAACATGGTATCAGAGCGGAAGGTCCTATATATGTTCGAATCTCGAGAGCAGCAAAGCCCTTTCTAAGGCCTTGCTTGAGGGCAACTTTTTTAAAAGAGAAGAGCTTTCCATATAACAAAACGGCCAATTACATTCGGGGATCCCCTAAGAGAAAAAGGACCTGGGGGAAGCCTATCATAAAACCAGGAAACTATGCATAACTCTATACAGGCTGGAAAGAAACTCCCACCAGCCCACTCAAAAAAGAGGCAAAAAAGCCTAAAAAATAGCTTAGCCATGGCCCCTCTCAACTCTACAACCTTCCCGAATAGAACCGAGACCCACTTTGTCTAGGAATAAAAGACCTCTAACCTTGGCCAGGAGGCTAGCCTGCCGTAGAACCAATGCGCAACCTTCCTCTGAACTCCCCGCTCGGGCCATTTGGTCGGCCACAGAGTTACCATCTCTAAATATATGCAGGAACTTAAAATTTTCATTTCGCTTAATGCAATTGATCCTTTGGATCCAATACCCTCATTTCCAGCCGGGGTTGGCGAAATTAGTAAGGAAATTGACCGCCAGTTGGGAATCCGATTCAACAATCACATTTAGGAAGCCTCTGCCTAGACACAGGCCCATACCATCAAGGATAGCTCTCAGCTCCGCGTTAACATTCAACCCCACACCATAGCCTATGGAGAACGCGAACCCAAACTATCCCTTTTCACCTCTACATACGCCACCCCCATCGGAATTGCCTAAGTTACCAAGCGACGAGCCGTCCACATTGATTTTCACCCATCTTGATTGCGGTCTAACCCATCTCACCACCAAGGGGTTATGGCTGTAAGAGGAGCTCCATCTACAAGCTGGGCGATAGGTCAATCTCCTCCTGTGGCTATCACTCGCATTGGCCACTGATCGAGCAACCTGAACCGGGATGCCTCCGGTGCCCGTTGAATCTTCCTCTCCCTTGTCACCATTGATAATGGATAGCCACCATTTTCCTCTAACGATCACACTAGCAACCGACGAGGTTGTGCCCTCAAAGACAGCTGTGTTCCTGCATTTCCAGATGCTCCATAAGATAATGCACGGGGCCACTATATGCACCACTGATCTCGATGAACTTGAAGCAGTCGCGGCCCACCACTGAGTAAGCCTGGCCTCAACCGACACTGTCTCCAGAATGTGGACGCCAAACATCCGGCCGAAGTAGGACCAGGCAGCCACCACAATCTGACTGGTCAGGAACAGATGTGGAATGGATTCTATCGAGTGGCTCTGCTAAGAATTACTGACACAACAAACACATGTGGACGCCATACTGATGCCTCGAGCTTGGACAACCTCATCCACTGTGGTCACTTTCATTAACACCCTCCAGGTAAACAGCAAGATTCTCGATGGGAGTTTGCCATGCCACACCCCACGCGCCCAGCTTCTACTAGGCATGGGTGATCTACATTTCTCCTAGGTTGAAGTAATGAAAAACACACCCGACACCGAGAACGGCCAGATTGAAGAGTCCGTTCCCTCTGAGAGGCAGAATCCCTGCTTAAAAATGAAATTAATGACCCGTTGGGGCAGGAAATTAAAGATCACCGATGGAGGGAGTGGGTCATTCTTGCCCAGCACCTGATCCGTATTCAGCTGAAGAAGATGGGGTGGCATACGGGCTGAAGATAATCGATGGAGCGGACCAAGGCCCGACCTGCATTTACCCTCTCCCAGATACCACTGAACGAAAGACTCTACTACCGGGATGAATGCATAAATTCTCTTCCACAAAGGCGAGCCAAAGCTCACTGGACCGAGCAGGCCAGGCGAAGACAAGTCGCGGTTGTATTTAGCAATCATAAAAGAACTCCAGAGGCTTTTCATCGACGAAAATCTGATGTCCCAGGCCATCTTCAACTGAAAAACAAACATAGAATCCTTAAGCTTCCTAATTCCCAGCCCCCCTCCTCCTTTGGGGACGTAATGGACTTGCCATTTCGCCAGTGGCATTTGCTTTTCCCTTCATTCTAGCCCCAGAAAAACACTGCAAATTTCTTCTCTAGGTCCTTCAGAACTTTGGCCGGGATATGAATAGCTGCTACCCTCCCTACCGGCAATAAACACCTGGATTGCTAACCCCTAATGTGCCCTTCTACCCTGTCTAAAACCAATCGGAATAACCCTGCCTTCAGCCTGCCCATAGCCAAAAGAACTCCCAGATACGTGAACACCCCTGACACCCTAGCAATCCCAAGAACGGACTCAATTGCTCTAACCTTTGATTCGACAAGCTAGGGCAAGTGGATAAAAGCGCTCTTTCGAAGGTTCACTTTTTGCCCCGAACATTGTTGATAATCATCAATGAACATCTTCAATGCCCTCAAGGATGCGAGGCCCCCGTTGAGGAATAAAATGGTGTCATCTGCTGTCACGCCCCAAACTCGGAAAATGGGCTCACAAAATTCCCGATCGCCGAATCCAGCGCCGACAGCCTCCGTAGTGCCCCATTCTCAGATTTTGGCACTCATATGCCAGATTCCGATCATGGGATCCTACAAGGAGGATTTTTAGTATGATTTTTTTTTTTGTTGTAATGGAGAATAATCACAAGCATAACCAAGTCACAAAACAACATTACCAAATATCCACTATATCAAAAACTTTTAAGTACAATGCGGAAAGGGAAATACAGGGTGATCAAAAAGCTCCAAAATGATCAGATGCGCGGTCCTGCCTCAACGCTGCTGCTGTCCAATGACACCTGCACGCAACGGTCATGCATAAGCTTACAAAAGCTTAGAGGGTGGTGAAAGTGTGTGCGTAAGGTAAGCACCAAGTGTACAATATCAGAGTAATGCGAAAATATGTGGGTAAGTTCACAAATGCAATCAGCTATACCAAAATGATGTGATGCAAGGCATGAATGCTATCGGCTATACCAAGGCCATGCATTGCGAGGCCTATGTAGCCAAATGTCATATGCGAGATGCAAAGCAAGCATGCCAGTCCTCATCAAGTACACATATCAGTATAATTCTCCTCTGGATATCACCGGGGTCTAGTACACTCACACTAACTGCCTCATCCTTAGCTGCACAGCCAAGCAAGTGGAAGAGACCACACTATCCACCTGACCAGTAGTCTACCAATACACACCCGGCTCATTAATGGCGGACTCATTTGTGAGCTGGTCAAATTCAGGCTACTTTATAGCCCCCTCACTAGGGTGGATAAGGCCACACCCCCTTCCTATCGACTACGACACAGTGGAAGACGCGTCCTACTGGTATTCGATACTCGGCCGCTCGTGTATCCACTTGGTTTAGACGTTGGAGCATCTCCTAGTACCAAAAAGGTTCTGGGATTTTCACCCAAGGACATCTTAAGTGCCCACAATACTGGAGCCAATATTTTCGGTATCTGATACGACCATCCACGATCTGCCTATGGAGGCCATGACCTTGATGTCGCTAGGGCGTGCAGTGATTAAGTCACACATATGCGAGATGCATGAGTCACACCACACAATCATGCAACAATCCTGCGCATACCACGCGATCATGTGGGGCACTCCGTCTCATAAGGAGTCCCGTAAATGTTTCAGCCCAACGGCTTATGCTATGATCAAACATTCCTCATATCAAGCATACATATGATGCGGATGGGCATGAATCATGGAGCTATACTAAGCATGTTATAAAGTGATGAACTATCAACAAGTATGGGCCTATCAATGGGCCCTAAGGAGAGTTACAATACGAACATTTAACCAACATTGCACTTACAATGTGGACGTCAAACCAATGTTGTTCCCAAAGCATGGCCCGCCATAAAATATCATTACACAAACCATAGGGAATCACACATTGCAATGGACCTATATACATCTCATTGGGCCTCGACCCATAAACCTCAAGTACATCAAATGGGTCGTATCATATGGGCCTTATATAATCAAGTGGGCTACATCAATGGTGTCACGCCCCAAACTCGGAAACCAGGCTCACGAAATTTTCGATCGCCGAATCCGATGCAGCCTCTGCAGTACCCCATTCTCGGCTCCTTGCGTTCATACGCCAGATTCCGATTCTGGGATGCTATAAGGAGGATTTTTTTTGTACATTTAACTCGTAATAAGCATAACCACAAGCATACCCAAATCACAAAGGCAACATCAACATCACATATCCATTAATATAATCAGTTGGGTACAATGCTGGAAGGAAATACATAAATAAAAAAAACCAAGCCCCAGAAGACCACCGCACGCTCCAAGTTCAACATTGCTGCAACCTAACATCACCTGCACGCATCTATCGTGCATAAGCTTATAGAAAGCTTAGAGGGTGGTGTAAGTGTGTGCACAAGGTAAGTGCCAAGTATTCCATATCAGAGTAATCAAATTAAGCAGAAGTATTGACAAGAGCATGAATTATCATAGTAAACAGAATATTGACAAGATCATAAATCATACGATAACAGAGTAAACGAAAATACGGACAAGTCTATGAGTCAATCAATGTCAGAATATGCAATGTAGAACAACTATGCAAATGAGGAATCATAGATAGCCAAATATCAGATGCAGAGGATGCAATACAATATACATTCCTGATGAGTAACACAAATACTGTCAGCCGTACCTAGACCATATGAATGCAGGGACACAATAACCCAAAATGTCGTATGCCGCGAATGTCATGCAATATGCGGTGCGAATGAAATGACCATACTGGATTGTGAAGTCGGGATGATAGTACGTAGTATCGCGGCTATGGGGTCCATCACAAGGGACTTCTATCCAAACCAGTCCCATACCTAAATTTGGATAGTCAGACTCAATGTGGTAAACTTCTGATCTCAGGTTAGTCGCGCGTCCCAACCGAAATCTTGGCCATTGCGAGGGCACACGTAACAAATAGTTGCGCACCACCAACCTGAGTGGATAGTGAATGAATGAATGCATGAATGAGTATGCAACTCCTGCTCACTAAATCCACATATCAGTACAGTTCCTCTTTGGGATCATCACCGGGGTCTATTACACTACGCTAGCTTGCCGCCCCTATCCGAGCGCACAACTAGGTAAGTGGAAGAGACCTCACTATCCGCCTGCCAATATCGGGCCCGGCTCGTCGATAGCTGACTCATTCCTCAAGCTGGTCAAACTCAACCTAGATATTACCCCCTCACTCAGGCGGGTAAGGTCACACCCCCTCCCGACCGACCACGACACAGTGGGAGACGCGGCCTACTGGTATACGGCCCTCATGCGCTCATATATATCCACTCAATCTCGACGTTGGGGCCTCTCCTGGCCACGGAGGTTTAGGAATTTTTACCCAGGGACATCTATGGCGCCCGTATGCTAGAACCAAACATTTTCGGTGTCCCATTTGGCCATCCACGATACGCCTGTGGAGGCTACAGCCCTGGTGTCGCTAGGGCGTACAGTAATCATAATGCGAGATGCATGAGCCATACAATCCATTCATGCATCAATCATGTGCATATTGCGTGCTCAAGTGAGATAATCTCTGCCTATCAGGGAGTCTCATAACAATATGCTCAATGACATATGCAATGATCAACCATATCTCATAACAAACATGCAGATGATGTATATGGGCATGTATCATGATGTTATGTTGTCATATACTCATAACTGGTATCAATAACCGACATCAACAATCGACCTTGACAATGTGGATATTTAACCAACATTGCCCCTAAGGAATGACCCACACAGAGCCAAACATATAATAGGCCCACAGCCTCATACAAAGGCCTAATATACATCATAATGGGCCTCGATTATGGGTCGCATATACATCAAATAAGTCACGACAAATTCAGAATCGGCCTATACAATCGGCCTCAACGAATCGGAATCGGCCTCGATACTCGAGTACGACAATCGGGATCGATTGATAATCAAAATCGACAATTGGTCACGTCAATCAGAATCGACAAATCGGTCATGACATTCAAAATCGGCAATCGGTCATGACAATCAGAATCGATCGACAATCAGAATCGGTAAATCGGTCACGACAATTGAAATCGGTAATCAGTCATGACAATCAGAATCGATCGATATTCAGAATCGGTAAATCGGTCACGATAATCGAAATTGGCAATCGGTCATGACAATCAGAATTGATCGATAATCAGAATCGGCAAATCGGTCATGTTAATCGGAATTGACGGTCGGTCATGATAATTGGCCTCGATCGCTAATCGATAAACGGCCACGAATACAACTTAATGGACCATGCTAAAAAAAAGGGGACATGAATACACAACAGGTGGGCCTTGCACATGGGCCCAATATATGTAACAGGTGGGCCCTGCACATGGGCCCAATATATGTAACAGGTGGGCCCTGCACATGGGCCTCATACACGTCAAGTGGGTCGCATCATGTGGGCCGTTCCAATGGGCCAACGGGCATCAAATGGGCCACACCAATGGGTCCATATACATCAAGTGGACCATATTAACGGGTCGCACCAATGGGCCTCAACCATCTACAAGTGGGTCGCATCGATGGGCCACAAATACATCTAGGTGGCCCCATGGATGGGCCATAAATACATCAAGGTAGGGCCCACCATATTCCCCATACAATCTGGTCATAAGGTCACAAAGACTTGGGTTAAGAGGGAAAACAAATTTCATATAGATCCAAAACTTCTGTAACCCTAAAAGGGTTTCAATGGTAGGCGTTTAATCTCCACCGTTATGTGTAGTGGTCCACCTAATAGACAACATGGATATAGAATAAATATATCAATGTTGGGCCCCATACAACACACTAATGATGATCAACACCGTCGAAACCTCATCTATGTAAATCAACACCATCTGGACACTGTCCAGCTCATCAGCACCACCCAAATATTGTCCAGCACCATGGACGGTGCGGATATGTAACAAATCATTAAGGTGGACCCCATGGCTTGTTGACATTGATACAGTAGCCATATAGCTAGTGTGACCTACTGGCCCACCATCCGGATGGATGGTTTGGGTATAACACATGTCATGGTGGGCCATAGATGAATGGTAGGATGCAACAGCTACATCTTGGAGTAGCCCACGTCCTCAAACAGACGAATGGTTGGATATAACACAACCTCAAGATCGGACCCACGTCCTCAAGGTGGGTCCCATCTGGGGACGGCTTGGATGATAGAACACATGCGTCAAGAGCCACCGTACTTAGCAGATGGACGGCCCAGATGAAATATACATCAGAGTGGGGTCCACAGCACCTTGGACGGTGCAGATGAAACATTATATCATGGCAGGCCCTATACGGCACTGTCCAGGTGGACGGTGTGTGTATAAACAAGTGCATCATGCTAGGATGGCCCTATCGTCCAACAAGCTGGATGGTGGATGGCATGGATGGAAGACATGCGTCAGGTGGGTCCGCACGAGTGGGACCCACCAGCTTAAATAAAGTAAATATTTATATTATTATTATTTATTGTGTGTATATATATATACACATATTAGTTTTATTCATACAAACGGAGCTGTTGGACGTTCTAACTGAATGGACGGTGATGGATGTTTAAAAGATTCATCAGGGTGGGCCCCACCGTCTGAAAATGTTAGACGGTGTGGATAAATCACATACGTCAGATGGTCCCACAGACGGACAGTGGATAGTACACATACCTCATAGAAATCCCACCGTCCAAAAACATTGGACGGTGGATGTACACGCAAGTCACGGATGAAACACAGACATCAGGTGGGCCGACACGTGTGTGGGGCCACGTTGCTGGGCAGATGGATAGAATACATAGATCACGTGTGGGCCCCACAGAATTTGCTGACGTACCGTGCAGCAGTTGCTGCTGCTACAGTGGCCTGTTGGCCCACTGTCCCTATAGTACACGGCTGGGATAAAACACATTATCATGGTGGCGTCCCACCGATTGGACGGCCAAATATAGAACACATCATCAAGGTAGGCTCCGTGGATGGATGGCCTGGATGAGATATACAGTCCAGGTGGGTCCCATCGTCCTGGGATGGATGGTGTGCATAAAGCGCATACATCACTGAGGCCCTCACAACACCGTCCAGATGGACGGTGTAGATAACACATACAGGGAGGGGTTACACAACACGGTCCAGATGGACGGTGCAGAAGGCACATACATCATGGAGGGCCCCACGTGGCAGGTGGGTCCACACGTGTGGAACCCACCAGCTTTGCATCTAGCTAATATTTGTTTTCTCCCTTCATTCACGGTCGTCAAGCACGAACAGTGCCGTTGCTATACTGTAGCTCACAATAGCAATAAATCTGCACTGTTGTAGATGGTTGGTGTGGGTGAAACCAACATATCAAGATGGGTCCACTTCAGCGTGGCCCACTAGCTTTAGATCAAAATTGATATCTTTGTTTTACCTTCAACAACAGGTCTGCTGATGGACAGATTTCTGCCTAGCTGGACCTGTCCAGGTCTCATGGTCAGGATGATCAGCAGATGGACGGTGTGGCTACATCCCTATACGTATACAACACATATAACAAGGTGGGGTCCACGTCAGTGGGGCCTGCCAGTACTGAATCAATCTGATATTTGTGTTTTTCCTTTAAACAGAGGCTCAGCAAGGTACCCCTGTTGGGCGGGCAGCATGGATAAAATACACATACATGGTGGGTCCCACCCGTAGACGGTCCACTAGGAGGGTGGGACGCGTCCAGGTGGGCCCTGAAGATGGACGGCTGGAATAGATAAAACATATATATCACAGTGGCCTGCAGCAAGACAACAATCTGCTGCTGGATCTGGCCCATCTTTGGCTCTTGTCCTAAGATGGTCTCTCCAAATGGATTGTGAGGATGCAGAGTAATACATCAAGGTGGGGTCCACGAGAGTGGGCCACCCCACTCCAGCAAGAAAATCAAACTGATATTTGTGATTTACCTACATCAAAACGGCCCTGCATGACCAGCCGGTCATGTAGGCCCACACGGCCAACAACACAGTCCACTTGCTGAGCTGTGTGGATGAAGTATGTACGTCAAAGTGGGGTCCACGCAGTGGCCCACTGAGTTTAGAAATCAAGCTAATAGTTATGTTTTCCTCTCCATCCGAGCCTGTGTGACCGACCGACCACACAGGCTCAAAAAAAAGGGGCAGCAAAGGGGCTGTTCGCTGGACAGTGGGTGTCCCACTGGATGGACAATTTGGATATAATACATGCATCATCAGGTGGGCCACATCCATCAGGGAAAAAGAGAGGGGAGTAGAGAGAGAAGGGAAGGGAGAAAGAGAGAGAGAAGCACCCACTTAACTTTCTTCTTCTACCCTTGGGTTCTCAAGCCTTCTAGGACCCCTTTCAACGGTGGAGATGGGCTTCTAAGGGTTGGATTATGAGGGATCTAAAGGTAAGAGGGCTGGAAATGGAGCTTGCTAGGGACGTCCATGGCTAGCAACGGAAGTGAAGAGGAAGAGAGAGAGAGAGAGAGAGAGAGAGAGAGAGAGGAGAGATTGTAAAGGAGAGGGATGGGTGTGATGGGTGTACTTGACTTGAGGGGTATGGGTTGTTTGACTTTGGGAGGTTGCTTGGGAATGGGGTATTGTACTTGGCATGTAGGGTGATTGATGGGATTGATTGATGTGACATTTCTCTTGAGTTTGCAAAGTACGGCATTTTCCTCGAACTGAATGCGGGCCCACATCTCCTGGCCCGGGTATCGAATCAGTGCGCGAGTCGCGACATTGGAACCGCGGCAACGGCGCTATCACTAGGGTACAAGTCTCGGGTCGAGCCGACTCTGATATATGAGACATGGCTCAGGATCGCGCGTAAACACCGATAACAGATCGCGGGTCGCCAGAATTCGACTAGGAGGACCGCGGAGGCCAACGGAACGATACGGGCTAGGATACGGGTCTTACAAATGGGCCGCACCAATGGACCTTATGTATATTGCAATGGGCCATAACCCATGGGCCTTAGAATACATCACAATGGGCCTTATAACATGGGCCTTATATCCATATCAAGGTGGGCCTCAACAACGGGCCACAATACATCAAATGGGCCATAAATATAACGAGATGGCCCTAATCACTTGGGCCTTATATATATACCAAGTGGGGTCCACTTGAACTATGAATCTATCTTATTTTTAGTCCCATGCCAAAAAAATTATCTTTCAAAATGGTTGGACGGGTTGGATGCAACACATGCATCATGGTGGGGGTTCCACATGAAGGCCCACCATCATGTATATTATATATAATATAATATATAATCCATATATAGTATATGTATATAATATTATATATATACAATATTATATATAATATAATATTATACACACACACACACACATACCGTCCCACACGTGGGGGTGGGTCCCATATAGATGGACGGCATGGATGAAACATATACCTCATGGTGGGGGTCCCCCTGCCGTCCAGCAACTAGCTACAATGGCTGGACGGAATAGGTAAAACACACACATCTAGGTGGGCTCCACCATCCACAGCAGTGGACGGTGTGAATAAAACACTTACCTCATTGTGGGTCCAACGTGGGGCCCACTATAAGGTTTATATGCCATCCAATCCGTTCATAAGGTCATGAAGACCTGATTGAAGAGTAAAAACAAATTTCATATTGATTTAAAACTTCTGTGGACCAAAAATGGGTTTTAAGGTTAGCCATTCGATCTCACTATTTCCTATAATGTGGGCCAGATGTGGCTGATTTTTGGAGGGCAGCCCATTGCCCTAAGGTCCTACAAAACGGACGGTGTGGATAGACCAAGCACACATCATGGTGGGGCCCACGGCTAGGCCGTGCGTCCCTGTCATCCGCCCGCCCGCCAGCAACAGCGTCTGCTACATGTATTTTAATTTTTTTTTGAAATCACGAAATATCATGGTTTTTCATGTATGGGGCCCGCATTAGTGGAATCTGACCCCGCCCTTAGTCCCCATAGCTCAAGACATGCTAAACAAGCCCAATATTGAATATATTTTGGCATATCGAAATATCAGGGCGGATTAAAATGATAGACACACTGTTTTCAACGCTATGACCCACCAGATGCTCGGATCAACCTCATTTTTCGGCTCAACGCCTAAAATGATCTAGGGAATGGGATGGACGGCTTGGATGAGATTGATACATCAGGGTGGGACCTACACAAGCAGCCCACCCAGTAAGTTTTGGAAAAGCTAATATTTTTGCTTTCTTTTCACGTCCAGCGTCCCTAGACGCTAGACGGTTTATGCATAACACATGCATGTGAGGTGGGCCCTGGTCAAGTGGGCCACCAAATGGCTGAATGGCTTGGGTAAGAGACATATAAAGTGGGCCCCACCCGAAAATGGCTTGGATAAAACACATGCTTCATGGTGGGGTCCATCCAAGTGGGCCACTCAACTACACCATCACACAAAAGAAAGAGAGAGAGAGAGAGAGAGAGAGAGAGAGAAATAGAGTGGGACGCGTGTGATGGAGGGCTCTGCCACTATGAGCCCTCCCTTGTAAGAAATCATACATCAAGCGGCTCCCAATACATATGAGCCTACCAAATCAAGGATCAACGGTGGAGATCACTTCTTCACCTAAAATGGATGGTCTAGATGACCTCTTTTCATGCAAGAAAAATAAATATCATGATGGGGTCCATGGAGAATGGCCCCATCATGGAATGATCATGAGCATCAAGGTGGGCCATCAGCCACACCTAGGGTCCAAAGTGAGATCCATACCATCAATCGGTAGGCCTCACTTGGCCTATCATCAAAACATGAAAAATCTAGCCTAATGAGCACCCACTGTTCGATCTTCTCGGTCCGTTGGAACGCCAATCTCCTTGTGTCTCACTTTGATGGTGCAAGATGAGGTTTGGATGGCTAGGATGATGGATTTGGGATGGGAAAGTTGGCCACACAAATCACATTTTTCTCTCCATGGGAAGGCTTGGATGTGTACACCTCTTGCTAGCTTGGGAGTTGTGTTGAGAAATAAGAGAGAGAGAGAGTTGTAAGGAGAGAGAGTGATGGATGTGAGTGATGGGTGAGGTGATGGTGTACTTGACATGTATGGGTGTTTAAGAGAGAGGGTGAGAGAGAGTTGACTTAGTGGTTGCTTGGGGATGGGGTGAAAGGTGATGTGTACTTGACATGAAGTGATTGATTGATTAATTGATGAGACATGTTATAGAGATTCTCTTGGGATTGCAAACGCGCGGTGTTTTCTTCAAAATAAACGTCGGCCCACATTTTCCGGCCTGGGTATCGCTTCGGTGCGTGAGTCGCGGCATTGGAACCGCGGGGACGGTGCGGTCGCAATGATACAAGTCTCAAATTAAGCCAACTCAATTCTACAGGATATGACTTAGGGTCACGCGCAAACGTCGATTATCGGTCGTAGGTTGCTTGAATTTGACCGGAAGGATCGTGGGAGTCGACGGAATAGTATGGACTAGGCTACAGATCTTACATCTCTCCCCACCTAATAAAAATTTCATCTTCGAAATTTACACTACCATCACAACTCATCATAACTCATAAGGGAATAACAAGCATAACATCATATATAGTCAAAACACCATACATCATACAGTCAAACATTGAAAAGATGGGGATAATGCTCTCGAATCTCCGCCTCACGCTCCCAAGACGCCTCATCCACACTAAGATGGCCCCACTGCACCTTCACCAAGGAGATGACCTTGGTCTGCAGGACCTGCTCCTTTCGAGCGAGGATACGAACTGGCTGCTCAATGTAAGAAGCATACTCACGAACCTCCAATGGCTGCCAATCAATAACAGGCACGATGTCTGACCCACACTTCCTAAACACAGAGACGTGAAAAATATTGTGGATGCCAGACAACTGAGATGGCAAGGCAAGCTGATAGGTCACGGCGCCAACGTGCCCGATGATCTTGAAAGGTCCTATAAATCTCAGGGCAAGCTTGCCCTTTGCTCCAAAATGAACTATACCCTTCATGGGTGAGACCTTAAGATACACATAGTCTCCAACGGTAAACTCCAAGGGATGATGCCGACAATCAATAAAACTCTTCTGCTGGCTCTGAGCTGTGCGCATCCTCTGCCCAATGATGTCGATAGTCTCTGACGTCTGCTGTACAAGCTCAGGACCTAAGAGATGCTGCTCTCCAACCTCGGTCCAACAACTTAGAGATCTGCACGGTCTGCCATATAATGCCTCAAAAGGAGCCATACCAATGGTTTCCTGATAGCTGTTGTTGTACATGAATTCAGCTAATCGTAGGTGCTCGTCCTAACTACCCGAGAAATCAATCGCGCAGGCCTGAAGCATATCCTCAATGATCTGATTGACCCCTTTCGGTCTGTCCATCGATTTGCAGATGATACGTGGTGCTGAGCTGCAAATCAGTGCTCATCGCTCTCTGGAAGGTCCTCCAAAACTGAGACGTGAACCTCGGGTCTCGGTCTGAAATGATCGAGACAGGAACATCATGTAGTCTCACGATCTCATCAACAAACATCTTGGCGAGCCGGTCCATATTCCAAGTCTCACGAATTGCAAGAAAGTGTGCCGACTTCGTCAGACAGTCCACGACAACCCAGATAGCGTCATGACCGCGCTGAGTCTTCAGCAAACCCATAATAAAATCAGTAGATAGGTGCTCCCACTTTCACATCGGGATGCTCAATGGCTACAATAGACCAGGGGGTCTCTGATGATTGGCCTTGACACGCTGGCATGTGTCACACTCGGCCATAAAACTGGTTATCTGTGCTTCATCCTCGACCAAAAATACTGACGCCTCATATCGTGATACATCTTCGTCGAGCTAGGGTGGATAGAAAATCGCGATCGATTTGCCTCGGTCATAAGATCTCGGCGTAAATCAGGAATATCCGAGACACATAATTGGCCTCTGAAATGAAGTCCACCATCAGAACCAATATGCTAATCTATCTGACTCTCAGTTGTTGACTCTGCTCGGTAATCCTGTAACGTCTCGTCTGTGTACTGAGCCTCGATCACCCTTGCGATAAGAGAGGGTTGAATCAACAAGCTCGATAGCTGAACGATAGAAGACTGCAGACAAAACTCAAAGTTGTACTATGCTATACCCTCGAGCATCCTCCACTCCTGAATCATCATGTACGCCACCAGGCCTCATAGTTGACGGCTGAGGGCATCCACCACCACGTTCACCTTGCCTGGGTAGTACTAGAGATCAAAATCATAGTCCTTCAGGAGCTCCATCCAACGCCTCTGCCTCATGTTCAGCTCAGACTGAGAGAACAGATACTTCAAGCTCTTGTGGTCGGAGAAGAGCTCGAACCTCACCCCATAAAGAAAGTGCCTCCACACCTTCAGTGCGGAGACCACTGCTGCAAGCTCCAAATCATACGTGAGGTAGTTCAGTTCATAGACCTTGAGCTGACGAGACGCATAAGCCATCGGTTTCCTGTGCTGCATCAGGACAGCACCCAAACCAACTCGCGAGGTATCAGTAAATACAACAAATCCATCACTCCCAGAGAGAAGAGTGAGGACAGGAGAGGACGTGAGGCGGTCCTTCAGCTCCATAAATGCCAGCTCACAAGCATCTCTCCACACGAACTCGGCACCCTTCTTAGTCAACATGGTCAACCTGGTCAACGAGGCTACAATGCGAGAGAATCCCTCAATAAAATGTCGGTAGTAGCCCGCCAAACTAAGAAAACTGGGGATCTTGAATGCGTTCGTGGGCTGGCCCCACTGACGTATGACATCAATATTCAAGGGGTCCACGACGACACCCTGCGTCATCATCACATGACTGAGGAACTTCACCTCCTCCTGCCAGAACTCGCACTTCTCCAGCTTCGCGTAAAGCTGGTGTGCACGAAGGGTTTTCAATGTAATCTCCAGATGCCACTCATGCTCCTCACGGGTCCTCGAATAGATCAGAATGTCATCGATGAACACCACAATAAACTGGTTAAGATACAAATGGAAGACCTCGTTCATCAATTGCATGAACACTGCGGGCGCATTGGTCAGTCCGAAGGACATGACTTGGAACTCAAAATGACCGTAGCGTGTCCTGAAGGTTGTCTTAAGGATATCCTCATCTCGAACCTGAACCTGATGATAACCAGACTGTAAATCTATCTTTGAAAAGAACTGCGCCTCCTGCAGCTGATCAAATAAGTCATCGATCCTCGGAAGCGGGTACTTGTTCTTGATTGTGACTTTGTTGAGCTCGCGGTAATCTACGCAAAGCCTCAACGAGCCATCCTTGTTCTTCACAAAGAGTACCGGTGCTCTCCATGGTGAACTGCTCGGACGGATAAAGCCTAACTCGCGCAACTCGTCCAACTGCTTCTGCAGTTTTCGTAACTCCAATGATGTTATACGATACGGGGCCTTTGAAACAGGCGCGGTACCGGGCATGAGATCAATCTGGAACTCGGTGTGCCGACGAGGTGGTAACCCCAGAATCTCCTAGAACACATTGGGAAAACCACAAACAACTGGCAACTAGTCTATACTCAAAGCATCTGACTCCTTAATGGTACACGATAACAGGTAAGAAAGCTGCTCTCCTCTGAGCTCGGTAAAAAATTAAAACTCTGGCACGCTGGGTATACAGAACGTGACTATCATCGCGGAGTAGTCCAATATAGCGTGGTACTCAGCGAGTCAATCCATGCCCAGGATAACATTAAAATCGAACATCGGCAATATGAATAGGTCCGCAGGTAAAAAGATATCCCCAATCAGAACGGGGTAAGACGAGTAAAATCGGTCTAATACTACAGTCTTTCCTAAGGGCGTCGATACTGACAAACCCTCATGGGCAGACTCCATCGGTAAATCGGTCGATCGACAGAAATCAGCGGCCACAAAGGAATGCGATGCACCAGAGTTAAACAATACACGTGCAATGCATGTAGAAATAGGAAGAGTACCCTCGATGACCCCTCATGATGACTGAGGGTCCTGCTGTGCGGCATAAAATCTACCCTAGGCCTGCTGGGAAGCTGCAAGTCCCCTCTAAGGTCTCTTCTAATGCTGCTGCCACTGTGGCGGCCTGATCTGCTGCCTCTGCTGCTGTGGGGGAGGCCCTGAAGGCTGGTGCTATGGTCGCTGCTGCTGCTGTGGTGGCTGTCGTGGAGGCTGATGCGGTGTCCTTGGTTGCTGCCGCTGTGGATAGGGACACTCGTGCATGCGATGTCCTGTCCTACCGCACCTAAAGCAAGTACCTGTGAATGGTCCCGAAGGTGGTGCTGGGGGTACTACTAGTGCTCGAAATGTTGGGCGGGTCGTGCGTCGCTGCTGTGAACGATGCTGCTGGTGGGAACTACCAAAGGGCACCTTCCTCTTCTGATCTCCCCTTTGATTGTGGGCTCTTTGCATACTGGCCCAATCTGACTCATAAATCTATGACCTCTCTACCATCTGCTCAAATGTCGGAAGCATGTGTTCGATCACATGACTCTTAAGGGCAGGACGCAAACGTTCTCAAAACGGCGGGCCTTCCACCCCTCATCATCAACAAGGTATGTCGCGAATCTCGACAGCACGATGAAACGTACCTCATACTGGGATACCGTCATATCTCCCTGTACCAGAGTCTCAAACTCTAATGCGCGCTGCTGTCGCACATGCTCGGGAAAGAACTTCCAGTCAAACCGGTCTACAAAGTCCTCCTAGGTCCACTTAAAATCAGTCACTACCGATCGGGCTACAGATGCCCACCAATACTGAGCCTCACCCTGTAGAAGGAATACAACTAAGGGGACTCGCGGCTAGGTCGTACATCTCATGGTGTCGAATATCTTCTCCACCTCAGATCACCATATCTCCACGGCAGTAGGGTCAAGCTCGCCCTGAAAACGTGGAGGATCGTGCTGTCGGAAGTCCTTGAGAAGGGCACTCTCGCAGGCTCCTGCTCAGCCTCGGCTGGTATAACAGTGGGACGCCTGCTCTACCCTTGAAGAATAACAGTCATCGCCTGAAGCATTTGCTACACCTGTGTGGCACTCACAGGTAAGGTCGGATCCGCACCAGTCTTAGGTAAAGGAGTGACCTCCTCTGGATGGAAAGTAGGAATATGTAGGGGTAGACCGGGAGTCGCAAGTGGTAGAGCGGGAGTCACAGGTGGTAGAGCGAGAGTCCCAGGTGGTGGAGCGAGATTCGCTCGGGTCGACCTTCTAGCCATCACATCCGATAGGAAGGAACAAGAGCTTATCAGCCTTGAGAATTTTTGAAGGCATAAACATTAAGGGTCTGTCGTAAAATCGCTAAGTTATTCGGGCTCGGAACCTATTCATAGTAGATTTGTGATGTGATCCTTAGGTATTCCCAAGTTATGCTCTAATACCAACTATTGTCACGCTCCAAGCTCACAAAATTCTCGATCCCGAATTCGACGCCAACATCCTCCATAGTGCCCCATTCTCAGATTCCGGCACTCACATGCCAGATTCCGATCCTGGGATCCTACAAGGAGGATTTTCAGTATGATTTTTTTTTTGTAATGGAGCATACCCACAAGCATAACCAAGTCATAAAACAACATCACAACATATCCACTATATCAAAAACTTTTAAGTACAATGTAAAAAAGAAAATACAGGGTGATCAAAAAGCTCCAAAATGATCAGATGCGTGCTCCTGCCTCAACGCTGCTGCTGTCCACCGACACCTGTATGCAACGGTCATGCATAAGCTTACAAAAGCTTAGAGGGTGGTGTAAGTGTGTGCGCAAGGCAAGCGCCAAGTGTACAATATCAAAGTAATGCGAAAATATGCTGGTAAGTCCAAGAATGCAATTAGCTATACTAAAACGATATGATGCAAGGCATGAATGCTACCGGCCATACCAAGGCCATGCGATGCGAGGCCTATGTAGCCAAATGTCATATGCGAGATGCAAAGCAAGCATGCCAGTCCTCATCAAGTACACATATCAGTATAGTTCCTCTCTGGATATCACCGGGGTCTAGTACACTCACACTGACTGCCTCCTCCCTAGCTGCACAGCCAAGTAAGTGGAAGAGACTACACTATCTGCCTGACCAGTAGTCTACCAATACCTACCCGGCTCGTCGATAATGGACTCATTTGCGAGATGGTCAAACTCAGTCTAACTTATAGCCCCCTCACTCGGGCGGATAAGGCCACACCCCCTTCCAGCCGACCACAACACAGTGAGAGACGCGGCTTACTGGTATTCGGCACTCGGGCGCTCGTGTATCCACTTGGTCTAGACATTGGAGCATCTCCTAGTACTAAAAAGGTTCTGAGATTTTCACCTAAAGACATCCTAAGTGCCAACAATGCTAGAGCCAATATTTTCGGTATCCGATACGACCATCCATGATGTGGCTGTGGAGGCTACAACCCTGATGTTGCTAGGGTGTGCAGTGATCAAGTCACACATATGCGAGATGCATGAGTAACACCGCACAATCATACAACAATCATGCGCGTACCACACGATCATGTGGGGCACTCCGTCTCATAAGGAGTCCCGTAAATGTTTCAGCCCAATGGCTTATGCTATGATCAAACATTCATCATATCAAGCATACATATGATGCGGATGGGTATGAATCATGGAGCTATACTAAGCATGTTATAAAGTGATGAATTATCAACAAGTATAGGCCTATCAATGAGCCCTAAGGAGAGTTACAATGCGGATATTTAACCAACATTGCACTTACAATGTGGACGTCAAACCAACATTGTTCCCAAGGCATGGCCTGCCATAAAATATCATTACACAAAACATATGGAATCACACATTGCAATGGACCTATATATATATCATTGGGCCTCGACCCATAAACCTCAAATACATCAAATGGGCCGTATCATATGGGCCTTATATAATCAAGTGGGCCACATCAATGGGCCACACCAATGGGCCTTATGTACATTGCAATGGGCCATAACCCATGGGCTTTAGAATACATCACAATGGGCCTTATAACATGGGCCTTATATCCATATCAAGGTGGGCCTCAACAATAGGCCACAATACATCAAATGGGCCATAAATATAACGAGATGGGCCTAATCACTTAGGCCTTATATATATACCAAGTGGGGTCCACTTGAACTATGGATTTGTCTTATTTTTAGTCCCATGCCAAAAAATTATCTTTTAAAATGGTTGGACAGGTTGGATGCAACACATGCATTATGGTGGGGGTTCCACATGAAAGCCCACCATCATGTATATTATATATAATATAATATATAATCCATATATAGTATATGTATACAATATTATATATAATATAATATTATACACACACACACATACACACACACCATCCCACACGTGGGGGTGGGTCCCATATAGATGGATGGCATGGATGAAACATATACCTCATGGTGGGGGTCCCCCTGCCGTCCAGCAGCCAGCTACAATGGCCGGACGACATAGGTAAAACACATACATCTAGGTGGGCTCCACTGTCCACAGCAGTGGACAGTGTGAATAAAACACTTACCTCACTGTGGGTCCCACGTGGGGCCCACCATATGGTTTATATGCCATCCAATCCATTCATAAGGTCATGCAGACCTGATTGAAGAGTAAAAACAAATTTCATATTGATTTAAAACTTCTGTGGACCAAAAATGGGTTTCAAGGGTAGCCATACAAAACGGACGGTGTGGATAGACGAAGCGCACATCATGGTGGGGCTCATGGCTGGGCCGTGGGTCCATGTCGTCCGCCCGCCCGCCAACAGCAGGCGTTGCCTGCGTCTCTGACAGCAGCAACGTTTGCTGCATGTATTTTAATTTTTTTTTGCAATCATGAAATATCACGGTTTTTCGTGTATGGGGCCTACATCAGTGGAATCTGACCCCGCCCTTAGTCCCCATAGCTCAAGACAAGCTAAACAAGCCCAATATTGAAGATATTTTGGCATATCGAAATATCGGGGCGGATTTAAATGGTAGACACACCGTTTTCAACGATATGACCCACCAGATGCTCGGATCAACCTCATTTTTCAGCTCAACGCCTAAAATGATCTAGGGAATGGGATGGACGGCTTGGATGAGATTGATACATCAGGGTAGGACCTACACAAGCGGCCCGCCCAATAAGCTTTGGAAAAGCTAATGTTTTTACTTTCTTTTCACATCCAGCGTCCGTAGATGCTAGACGGTTTATGCATAACACATGCATGTAAGGTGGGCCCTGGTTAAGTGGGCCAGCAAATGGCTGGATGGCTTGGGTAAGAGACACATATAAAGTGGGCCCCACCCTCAAATGGCTTGGATAAAACACTTGCTTCATGGTGGGGCCCATCCAAGTGGGCCACTCAACTACACCATCACACAAAAGAAAAAGAGAGAGAGAGTGGGAGAGAGAAAGAGAGTGAGACGCGTGTGATGGAGGGCTCCGCTACTATGAGCCCTCCCTTGCAAGAAATCATACATCAAGCGGGTCCCAATACATGTGGGCCTACCAAATCAAGGATCAATGGTGGAGATCCCTTCTCCATTTTCATGCAAGGAAAATAAACATCATGATGGGGTCCATGGAGAATGGCCCCATCATGAAATGATCATGAGCATCAAGGTGGGCTATCGGCCACACCTAGCGTCCAAAGTAAGATCCATACCATCAATCGGTAGGCCTCACTTGGCCCATCATCAAAACATGAAAAATCTAGGCTAATGAGCACCCACCGTTCTATCTTCTCGGTCCGTTGGAATGACAATCTCCTTGTGTCTCACTTTGATGGTGGAAGATAAGGTTTGAATGGCTAGGATAATGGATTAGGATAGAAAAGTGGGCTACACAAATCACATTTTTCTCTCCATGAGAAGGCTTGGACGTGTACACCTCTTGCTAGCTTGGGAGTTGTGTTTAGAAATGAGAGAGAGAGAGAGAGATGTAAGGAGAGAGAGTGATGGATTGAGTGATGGGTGAGGTGATGTACTTGACATGTATGGGTGTGTAAGAGAGAGGGTGAGAGAGAGTTGACTTGGTGGTTGCTTGGGGATCGGGTGAAAGGTGATGTGTACTTGACATGAAGTGATTGATTGATTGATTGATGGAACATGTCATAGAGATTCTCTTGGGATTGCAAATCCACGGTGTTTTCTTAAAATAAACGTCGGCCCACATCTTCCGGCCAGGGTATCGCATCGGTGCATGAGTCGTGGCGACGGTGCGGTCACAATGATACAAGTCTCGGATTAAATTGACTCAATTCTATAGGATATGACTTAGGGTTACGCGCAAACATCGATTATCGGTTGCAGGTTGCCGGAGTTCGACGGGAAGGATCGCGGGAGTCGACGGAACAGTATGGACTAGGATACGGGTCTTACATCTGCGTAGAGCAAATGAGAAACTATTGGACAGTCGGTCCTAAGCTTGAACGGCTGACAGCGACCCTAGATGCATAGAGATTTAAGGCCTCTACTAAGAACTTTTGTCGTAATTATAAACAAACTAGGCGAGATTGGGTCCCCTTGCCACATCCCTCTCGAGGACTTGAAAAAACTTGAGACCTCCCCATTAACAAGCTCAGAGAACTAGGAATTTGCCTAGCATTTCTCCACTAGCTCGATCCACGAAGGACAGAAGCTGAATCTATGAAGAACCTGTTTAAGAAAGGACCAATTCAGCCTGTCATAGGCTTTTTCCATATCTAACTTTAGCACAATATTGCCTCCTCGTACCTTTCTGTTTATATCTCTAAACAGCTTTTGGAAAAGCGCAACATTTTTCGCGATCGATCTACCTTTAATGAACACCCCTTGTTCAGCCGAAATGAGAAGCAACAAGATCTGACTGAACCTGGTTGTAATAACTTTAGAGAATAGCTTGTACAGAAGTTACATAGGCTTATCGGCCTAGAGTCAGAGAACTCCTTAGGCGAGGTCGATTTCGGGACTAGACATATCAGAGACACCAAAATCGCTCTAGGGAGAAGGCCACCTTGAAATAAGAAGGTGATAGCATGTAGCATGTCTGATCCTACAATGCTCCAGCAGGCAGTGAAGAATGAGGCTGAAAACCCATTAGGGTCAGCTGCACTATTAGCTGGAATCGACAACACGGCCTGCTGAATTTCCAACTAGGTCAGCAGGGCCATCAGCATAGCATTCTGCTTAGCAGAGATCATTGACTGGATGACTTCAACCAAGTCATTACACAAGATATAGGGCTCTGCCTCGAACAGGCCTTCGTAGTGCTCCATCGCTGTACATTTGATAGCAACACTGTCTACTAGTGTCTGCCCAGAATCCAGAGTAATATTGTGAATAACGGACCTCCTCTGTTTTTATTTCGCCGTTGCATGGAAAAACTTTGAGTTTTTGTCACCTGCGTCAAGCTAAGTAACCCTCGATTTCTGTTTCCAAAAGGATTCCTTAAGCGGTTGTAAACAGGTGAGATTTGAAGACGCTGCATTAAAGTTGTCCTGCAAGTTGTTGTCCATGCTCGATACAGCCGGGGTAGCTTGCATAAGACGTTCACATTTCTCCACTTTTAGTTCCGCTAGAGACAGCTGAGAGAAGATATTTCCAAAGACCTCTCTATTCCACACCTTCAGGGCATGTTTGATGCATTTCAACTTGGCCAATACATTATAAATCGGGTGGCTGGAACTGGTTGACTCCCATGCAGACTTTACCACTTGATTAAAGGATTCATGCCTAATCCACATATTCAAGAATCCGAACGACTTCACTACTGGGGCTGATAGCTAGGGGGGGGGGGGGGTGGGGTGGGGGAGGGCACTAATAAAAGAGGAGCATGGTCCAAATTAATTCAGGGAAGATGGATGACATGGAAGCTTGGAAAAGTGGCAGACCAGGCCACATTCAGAAGAAACCTGTCCAACCTGGCCCACACACAGGCCGTTCCACGTTGATTATTGCTCAAAGTAAACTGATTGCTTGAGAAGCCTGTATCCTGCAAACTAGCACTGTCTATAGTTGACGCAAAATCTACCAAGCTCGCATTGTCTCCCACCCTTCTAGTTCTCCTTTCATTAGCTGCAATTGTTGCGTTAAACTCTCCACAAATAGCCCATGGGCTGTGAATGGTTGATGAGAGCGCTGCCAAATCACTCCAGAGGGCTCTTCTTCGTAGCCTATCACAGCTCACATATATAAAGGTCATTGTAATAGGCAAAGGTAAATTCTACAAAGTAAATGCAATGGATAATGATTGGTTAGAAGAAAAAATAAGAGAAGGCGTGATCTGGGTTCTGAAATAGACCCAAATCTTCCCCTCACTGTCTGAGTTGGAAAAAGACTGGTGGAATCCCATCGATAAACCAACCCCCACTCTCGTATCATCAGAGAGCATAGGTTTAAGAAATGCCAAAATTAAAGGGTTGAATTTTTGGATGAGCCTCTTAGAGGAGAACACTGAGTGGCGATTACTAATGCCGCGTAGATTCCAAACAAGGACTCTATCCATCAGTAATGCAGCCTGAATTAACCTCCCTTCTCTTTAGCCTTCGGAGCCTTGATTCCCAATCCCCTCTTATGTATAGCACCTTGGTTCGTTTCATCAGACAGGATTTCCTGACTTCTATGGGCGAGCTTATGGACAGTTGAATCTCTGTGTTTGGGTTGTCCTGGCCTGGATCATGAATGTGTTTCTCCTGGATAGGAGACTCATTACAGTCCCCTAACCTCTGCTGAGGGGTTGTTAAGGAGCTAGAAATTTCTGATAGCATAGACCTGAACACAGCAGGGTCTGCTTGTGCTAGCTCTACTTCCTGCCTCTCCAGCCTGGCCGCTAAAGAAAAGAAAGGGGACAAGTCTATTTCCAGTTTAGCTCTGCACGGAGACTGGTTAGGGGTCTCAAAAAGACTAGTTAGCTCACAGTTAACATTTGTCTCTTCTCTTGATTCTACCTTGAATTCCTCTCTAGCATCCCCATATAAGTTAACACATTCTGCTAGCTCTATAATTGCAGAAACATCCACCCGACTCTTCTGGCTTTAGTCAGATGGGGCATCATCCTCTGCGTATCGGACTTGACGACTTTTCTCGGGGCCGTCAGTCCTGTGCCCCTTCTCAATAGTGGCAAAAGGAGAGCTTCTAGCTGATCCGGAACAACTATAAATAATAGTGTTTCGAAGAACATTTTGAAGCAAATCCCCTTCAACTTGCAGCGGCATAAGGACCTGAGGATCTTTACTGGACTTTACTTCTAGTAGATTGCACTCTTCCATCCTGTCCAGCGAGTTGATCGCTCGAACAGGGGAGTATTTGACTAGCGAAACACTAATTGTTCTGAGGTATTGTGCGATCTCAGCTCACTGATTGGACTTAGAAGACCATTACCATCTATCGAGTCTGGATGAGATATATGTAAAGTCTGTGCAGAATTCTCTTCCATCTGATTTATGCCTCTAACAGAGGCAATATGTCGAATAGGAGGAAGGCATCCCTAGAGGCCCACTGGTGCTACCCGTTGAGCCTAATAGGGAACCAGCTGATTGTCCAGCCTTGTGTCTCCTGCTAATCCTGACTCTACACCCCTTGAGTTCATGCCTGGCTATTATTGGAGAGGCTGTAGAAAGATTTTTTCACCCATTGTTTGGTATTACTTGTCCTCTTGTACCAAGACAGATGCGTAGCTTAGCCCCCTATGGATTCCTTCGGTTCTAACATCGCATATACTAGAAATTCCTCTTCCAGCACCTTTAGACTCAAAACCTAACTAAGGCCCACCCTTGAACGCAACTTCACCTTAATCCAAGCGAAAACTTGGAAAAATTCAAGCCTGGCGTTGGCATCCACTTGTAGGACCCTTCCATAATAATTTCCCATATCAATAATCACTACTTCCAACTAGGCGTGAGTGGGGATCCCGAATAATCTTATCCAGCATCCATCTTCTGCTGAGTACATATACCTGGCCCAAGGTGATATCAAAACTATGCCCATTGGGGTTTGTAGAAAGGCGTCAGTTTGGAACTCAATGTACTCTTGTTTGATCTTGAATACCAATAAGAAACTACATGGAGATAACCTGGATATCTTTATTGCAACCACTACATATGTAGAATCCCTTTTAACATCAACCAATTGTAGTATGGATGTGGACAGTAGGGCCACCATACAGATTAATCCCAGCTGAAGTTCCTGCAATTTTTGCTTCACCGCCCTTGAATTCGCCCTTGAAGAGAAAAGGTTAAGACGGTTGCCAATGCTGCCCCTCCTGCGCTTATCAGAGTCAGCTGCTTCCGCATACGAGATATTCCCCTTCCCTGTTTCAGGGATTAGATGGTCGCGCTCTTGTGTCGAGACTCCCCCAGCACATTGTGGGCCCTGCTTTGTATTGGCCTCAGCCTTATTCCTATGTTTTGCCCAGCTGACATTGATGATTCTACCATCCACCCATCTCGCATTAAGAACAGTGATTGCATTTATGGCATCTTGCTCATAAGCAAACCTCACAAACCCATATCCCTAAGGTTTCCTTGTGCCAGGGTGTGTGAGAATGTACACATCTAGGAGACGGCCGTACTTATTAAAGATACCCTAGAGGTCTTTGCTGGAAGTGTCGAAAGAGATGTTCCCAACAAAGAGGTTGAAATCGGATTTGGGATTGTGGCCGGTCTGACCTCTTTAGGAGGAGTTCCTTCTCTTCAATACTTTTCTTAGCGATGAAGACACCCCCTCTAGAGGGCCAGGGGAGGGGTATCGAGGAGCTTTCTCCCTATTCCTATGAAGAGGGGAGCGCCCCCTCATGGGGCCCTGATGCCGCTCATCTCCAATCTAGAGGTCTCCACTTTAAAGGTCTTCCATAGAAAGTTTCCTCATACCATGTTTGGATGACCCATTGTCGCAACAAATTACACTTGAGGGCAATTACTAGGTGCATTTATAACTTGTCTCAGGTTCGATGATGAATGGCCTGCACTGGCCCATCGGTCCTATCCAATTGTTAAGTTGGCCACCCTTACAACTATTAATGGTTCTTTATTTATGAACATGTAATAGTTTAAATATACGTAACTTTAGTAATTAAACTATTTACATGTAGGATCGATTGTGCAAGGAAGATATTTAAAAAATAAATAAATAAACAAATCAAAAGTAGACTTATTAAAAACCCTTTATCACTTAACTCTTTTCCTCATAGAGCCAAGCCAGGGATTGAGGGATTAGCCCTACACTGGCCATTAAGACATGATTTATATGAAGAGTTACAAGATTATGAAGTGCAACAATGTGTTCTACACAGGTACACACCAAGGGACAACCAAATCGATCTAGATCAATGGTTATCGTACAAACCTTTTCTTTTTCTTTTGTTGTTTTCTTAGGGCTCCTCTTTTTTCCTTTTCAGGCACGTTTTGTGGGGACCCACCACCACCCCTCCTACTGCATTTTCCGACATATGATCACCGCCATCTTATCCGGCATATGTGCACCACCAACAACTTCTATGGCCCTAAAAACAAGTGTTGTTTTTGCTCTGATGACCACATTTCTTGGAGATGGAAGTCATCGATAGGTGAAAGACATTTAGAATGATTTTTTTTCTATAAAATAACATTTTATTAGAGATGGAAGCAACTTTTAGTTGTTAATAGATAGGAATGGTTGTGGTTGTTGTTGTGGGGAGAAGTGATTGTTAAAAGGGATTTGAGATGGAGATGGATGGTTGTGGTTGTAATGTGAAAGACAATAAATGAGATAGAATTTTAATTTTATAATATATTACTTTAAAAGACAATGAACATATATCATTTGCTAAGGGTCAAGGTTATTCTGTGTTAAGGGCGTGGGTCATGGTTGCCATGTGTTAAGGGTTGAGGTTGTCATCTGTTAAGGGTCGAGGTTGTCAAGGTCTGGGTCATGGTTGTCATATGTTAAGGGTCGAGGTTGTCGTGTGCTAAGGGTCGAGGTTGTCATGTGTTAAGGGTCTGGGTTGTAGTTGTCATATGTTAAGGTTCGAGGTTGTCACGTGTTAAGAATTGTGGAGCTCACAATCGGATATGTGTTGAACATACTCTATCCATTAGATTCAGAATTTAATTTAATGTTATGAGCTAAAAAATGAGTTCCATCTAAAAATTCTACAGGCCTGAGAAGTTTTCAATGATAGATTTTTAATATTGTTGCTTTCTATGATGTGGTCCGTTGGAGCCTTTGATATGCTTCATTTTTTGGCTCATGCCCTAAAATGATATTTCAAAATGGATGGATGGCATGGATAAAATACATACATCACAATGGGCCCACATGACCATCCCTCTCTAACTAGGTCTTGTTGCCTAATCCCCGTCATGTCCCATCACATTGATGCGGAACGAAAAGCCTTTTGCAGGAAGTTCTTGCCACCAAAAGCTATGTTAGGCCTACCAAGACATTCCTGAGAAATCCACTCTATCCATCCATTTTGGAAGATCATGTTAAGACATGAGACCAAAAATTAGACAGATGTGAAACAAGTGGGTCACACTTGGAAACACTTGAAAGGAGTTGCTTACCATTTAAACCTTTCTAGGCTCCACTGTGATGTTTATATGCAATCCAAGCAGTTCATAAAGTAGCCCAATTGCCCATAAAGTCCTTACCATGGGATGAACTGAAAGAAGAAAAATATTACCCTAATCCAAGGCTTCTACAACCCTATGAATGTTTCAACTATGAGTGTACGATCTCCAATATTTTCTGTTGTGTGGCCCTCTTAAGTTTGGATCTACCTCAGTTTTGGGCTCACATCATATAAAGATTTGGCAAAAAATGTGAATGGTGTGGATTTCTCACAAACATCATAGTGGGCCCCACGGTATTTACCCCCATCCAAATCCCTCCCCTCATGCTTTGGGCTGAACCCAAAAGGTATTCAGGGCCAATTTTATCCCAAATATTTTGAGAAAACTGTTGAGAGGCCACCTTTGGAAATTAAAGGTCGTGATTTTTAGGGCATTTAGCATTAACAGGACGCTACCTTGGTCAAAATCTCTATATATTTCCCCTATACTATAAAAGGTTTTTATTATCTTGGGTATTGAAAAAGTAATTCCATGGAAGGGATAAATTGTGTTTGGGTACCGAAAAAGGATTGATAAAAATTCTGCCGCAAAAGTATTATTTATAAAAATGATAAAAATAAGTGACCAGTTGGGAAGGAATCAGTTTCCTGGACTTTGCAAGCCAGCTTCTGAACAGGAATCAAATTACGGCCCTGGAATTGGTTTTCAAATTAAAATCATTTTGTAGCTTCTCCAGGACGCAGGAATTTACTGCTACAAATGAATTCCTTCAAGTGCGTTGTAACGAAATTTATACTTATACATTTAAAAAAAAATGGACCGTCAAAGATATAATGGTTAAAATCATCTCGTTTGAAAGACTTTTGTTTTTCACCCATCCACGGTGGTTCAATGAGATCAATGATATTGTTTGAAAATCATGGCCACTGGTCACCTGTGAGAGAGCGAGAGAGACCTTTATCCTGGTGAGAACTGTTTTTTTTTTTTTTTTTTTTTTTTTTAAATGTTTTATTTTTACATGCACACACACTCACGCCATAGTGGGATTTCACCACCTATGGGTACTTAACCCATGACCTGGTGTCGAAACTCTTGTAAATTCCTTTTCGCACGGTCATATCTTCAAATTTCCAACTTTTTGGGTTGCTATGTATTCCATGGAGCATTCAGGAGCAAGAAGATTCATTTGGAAATATCGAGAAAAAAAAAGAAGAAGTCAACTTTCCCATCTTCATCTCGATTTCTCCCATGAATACACACATGAATGATGATTGACAATTCTTTCCGTGATGAGTTTTGTAATCCATAAAATGACATTTCCAGTACCCAAGAATAAAACAAAATCTCTTTCCCAGGAATTTATTTACTAGAAACAAATTCTTTGGCCCTTTTAAAAGCCTCTTACTCAAAAAAACGTAACAACGTTCCAAGCCAAGAAAAAAAAAAAAGGAATAAAAGGTTGGTAGGTTTCCTTCATGGGATTGCTTGTGGAAGTCTCTTCTTTCCTGATCAGCTTTCACATGGATTACCTAAAAATGTGGTAGCTCCTCGTAAACGTCTAAAGTCATCCACGTTTGTCCAAATTCAATATTCAAATTTCAATGTTCAAACCTAAAGCTAGCTAGGCTAGAATACTCACTGGGAGAGAAACCCCACTCCATAGACACCATTTTCCATAACGAAAGATGGCATCTTTATGCAAAGGGAGCTTTTCTAAGCCCATGGCCTATGCAATAAAGCATCTGAACATGCCATAGACACCATTTTCCATAACGAAAGATGGCATCTTTATGCAAAGGAAGCTTTTCTAAGCCCATGGCCTATGCAATAAAGCATATGAACATGCCACACATAGGTTAGGTCCAAGATGCAATTACTCCATAAGACGGACACCATTACACGATGCCCTAGCCCAAGGATAAGGTTCCTTCACCAATCAAGTAGCATAAGATCCAATCCTTCCATCAAAGGACACTATGAAGTTTTCTAACCCCTCTATGGGTTTCTATCATTGGTCCTACATGGTGGGAAAAGAAAATTTATTTTCATAAAAATAAATATGAGGTCAGACCAACCCAATGAATGGATTGGATCAGACACTTATTTACCATTCTGGCTTATTTTTACTTGTACATGAGTTATATTTCACACACGTGTGTGCTTAGTAAAGCTCCTTGGAAGGTAAAGAGGTTTTCTAGGCTCACACGCACGTGGAATGTAGATCATGCACGCATCATACATGTGCTAGGATAATAAGTCCAAATACCCATCCACCCACCGGATTAGTATCACAACATTCAGATTGATCTGCCGAATAGGGTTGCTCCACCGAAGAGTGTGACCGAAGATACGAATAAAGAACGTGGCATTCATTATCGCAAACCAAACTATCCAAACTTCAAGATCTAAAATTATGGACACGTGTTTGCTGACTTAGAAACATTTGACCCTTTCATCTCATCCGTTTAATAAATATCCAAAAATCGACTAATTAGGTAACTGTACGTCAGTGTAACTTTTTATTTATTTTTTTTTATTTTTTTTACAAGGCTTAACTTTCTCCTTAAAAAAATTTTTTAAAAAATAAAAAATAAAAAATCAAACAGGAGTACGTCAGTGCAACTTGTAATTATGATCTATCTGCATTCGGGCCCACAATTTGGACAGTGTAATTTAAGTTATTAGAATGCTACGTGGGTAACTTTTCAGTGCCATCGTATCAAGCATCATTACCTGCCAGAGTATGAAAGCTTCCATTCTTCATTGAATTCCACAAGCTTCTCAGAATCGTTCAAAAATAGCGGCTCTTGGTCAACACCTAGACATGCGAAGAGATGGCACCGCCGGTTTCCAGTCCAATCGGTTGGACCGTAGTCTACGGTCCACCCAACAGATAACATCCCTCCTTTCATGTGTTTGCAAAATCTAAACCCTTCAAATAGGTTTCCCACATTACGAAAATCGATTTGTTTAATAATCAGCCACACAATTTCATGCACTTATATATTTTACTTATCAATAGCTGGAAATTGTCTTCTATGGTATGGCCCACCTGATGAATGGATGGGGATGATTTTTGCACAAGGTGAGCCTCATGATTGGACAATAAACCTATTGGAAGAATTCAATGTTTTACAACATAATAGATTGGAACTAATTTGCCGGATGGACCATAAATTACAGTTCAACTAGTTCAACTTGGCACCCTCTCATCTGTATATCCACCGTCACCCATCAATACATGTAAAATTAGAGGCTGAGAGGATGGCGTCTGAATACAAAGGTAAGGCGTCCTTCCCATTAAGAATAGAAAAATCATAGTCCTGAAGCATCATAGTGGGGCCACATTGTTCAACGGTCCAGATTGCTAATCTTATAATACCCACGGCAGATTGGGACGACCCGAAGATCTTGAGATCCTACACACCCAATATTTGGCCTTTTTCCTAGACGGTTCTTGTAGTTATTTCATCTTGTAGATGTTTTTATCATTTGATGGGAGATATCCATTTCCTGTCCAGAAACCATACTTAATGGATAAATTCTGATCGTCCATAACAGGTTGAATGTGGACCATTGAAAATAAAATTTCAATGGTTCACATTCAACTCCACACAGCAATGGTTTGGATCATGTGTGCATGTGGGTACGATTGGATGATATGCATTGCAGTCTGTCGAATTGGCTCAAGGAGAACGAACTCCTATAACACTTAACACATCGATTCATTTGTAATGAATTTCCATGACATGTGCAGGTAAGAACTCATGGCCTGAGCTGGTTGGGGTTGACGGTCAGGCTGCAGCGACAAAGATCGAGAGAGAGAGTTGTCACGTCAATGCTATTATCTTGCTCGATGGAACGCTTGTAACCTTCGATTTCAGGTGTGATAGGGTTCGGGTATGGGTGGACCACAAGGGAAAGGTGATCAGGGAACCTCAGATCGGATAGAAAAGGCACATTTGTAACCTGTAATGTGTATACACACGTATGCATGCTTGCACATGTGTGAACATGCATTTGGTATTCTACGTGCATGAGTTGTTTCATGGTATGATAATAAAATTAAGTGATATTCATAAAGGAAGGCTACCTACATCTAATTCTAATATCATATGAAATTTGTGGAGCTTGTATGTTGGTTGGATTTGATTGTTCTAATCCCATCTGCAATAGCACCAGTCATCACAATCGTTGGATTGGGGTGAAGTTTGAGGCCAATTTCTATGGCCGATTTGTGTGGCCCCACACCTCATGGTCATGATCAGACACTTCGATTAGTCTACACATCTAATTATATATATCGAAATAGAATGAACATGAAGGATGTGAGTACACAAGAGCTTTAATGAACCTATGATTGTTGTGATAGGGGCACGGGAGAGCCAGAATGGTAGTTTTGAAATAGGTCAACATGATTTATACACCTGGACATGTACAACTTCAAAGTGCCAGCTGACAATTAACCCTTGCAAAGCCGATTACCAAAATTTCTTTTTCCACTCAATTCCTTTTTACGTACCATCGAAATTCTATTCTTCATGTGAGTGCCTTACCTACTAGCTATCTGAATCAAGCTATCGTGTACAATGTAGATTGTGGTTAGCTAGGGAAAATCACCTGCTCTCCATGTGAAATGGTACTATGAGGTGGAGCTCTATGATCCCACCATGTTGTGTGATGGACATCCACGCCGTGCATTTGGTAGGTCCTCTCTAGTTATGAGTTAATGCTTAAGTGGCTCCTTAGATATCTAAGAAATGATGGTTCCTTCAAGTGTAAAAATTCATCCTCTAGTAAATTTAGATTCATCAGAATCAATGACCCAACTTACATCAACATACCCCTGAAGCACATTAGGGTAATCAGAAAAATGCATAACATAGTTAATTATTTTCTTCAAGTATTTAAATACTCTAAAAATAATATTCCAATCATCTAAACTTTTATTACTTGTAAACTTACTCAATTTACTTACTGCAGAAGCAATATCAAGTTGAGTAAAAATCATCATAACATATATAAGATTGTCAATCACTTTGGAATACTCTAACTGCGATACACTGCAGCCTTCATTTTTAACTAACTTGATATTATAATCAAAAGGAGTAGAAACTCGATTCTTATCATAGTGATCAAACTTTCTAAATATTTTTTCAATATAATGTTTTTTCTCTTTTGAAAGAAAGGTGACATTCCACCTGATTGTATTGATAAAAGAGAATGTACAACTTGGAGATTCGGGCGGGTCCCACAGGTTGATAGGGCACACCTATCATGTGAGAAAAGAACTAAGAAGACTAAAAGAAAGAAGATAAAGCAGTAGTTATACTGGCCACAAAAACTTGATAACATGCTAAATATTGTCCCCAGCCAAAACAGAGGAGAACCACTCGGAAATAGAGCAAAAGAAAAAAACAAAAGAATCATTGGGCCAAATGAGAGGGAGAACACGATCTATCCAAAATTCATAGACTAAATGCAGGATGGAAAAAAAATTGGCTGAGGCTATCCCCCAACACAGGAAACGAAGGGGAAGCGCTAAGTCATCTGACCCCCACCTTGGGTTTGGAGTGCCTGAGTTGTCCAATGCTTGCTTTGTGAAGGAGGGATCCAATTTTATGAGCCTTGGAAGATCTCCCAGCGCAAGGTAAAGCCTATTTGGGGTACCAATGCTAGTGCATTTAACAAAACCATTAGCCACAGAATTCCCCTCCCTAAGCGTATGAGACGGATGTTGAGGGGCTGGATGAGCTGTTGGATGACTCCCAAGAAGTACCAAATGTTCCAGCTATAGGAATGATTGGGATTGACCACCACATCGAAGATAATGCAAGAATCAGTTTTTGTTATGATGTTAGAAAGGCCTTTGTCTTTGCATAGCAACAAGCCATCAACCAGCTCGTGAACCTCAGCTACTATGTTGGAAAATGAGCTATAGCTGTTATGAAAGCCGAAGATGAGGTTGCCTTGGTGATCGCTGCATATTCCACCATCACCCCCCTCTCCCGGATTGCCTCTCGTTGACCTGTCCACATTCAGCTTGAGCCAACCTGGTGGGGGTTTCCTCCAAGTGATAACTTGGGCCCTATCGCAGATAATATGAAAGTTCCTATCCAAACCCAACGATTGCCTAATGATCTTTCCTGGACGGACGATATGTCAAAGTGAGGCAGCTGACTGGCTAGTTCTCTAAGCTAAATCGTGATTTTGGCGATTGTAGGGCTTGCTAAAAAGGGGCGACCATCGAATTTGGCTGTGTTCCTGCCAAGACAAAGCTCCCATATTATCAAAGTGGGGATGAAGCCATTAATAATCTACCAGGAAGAGGATTTTCTGGCAGCCATCATCCATTGTTGGATCCAGAGAGAGAATGGTTGGCCATAAGTGCAGTGGACCTTAAGTAGATGGGCAAAGAAGCTCCATACTTGTGATGCGACTTGGCCCTTGTAAAATAGGTGATCAAGGTCTTCCTCACTATGAGTGGATAGATGCATAGGGTGATGGATTGGGTGGACGATGTTAGGGGGGCTGTTCGGGAGCTAAGGGATGTTGTGAGGAATATAAGGGAAGGTGGGGCTGGTTGAAGGGGATGTTGTGCTGAGAGGAGTCAGCCTGGCCTGATGGAGAGTGCGCTAGAGTTGCCTCTGAGCTTGGGCTGTAGGCCTAGCTGAGATTGGATGGGTAGTAAAAGATGGTTGGGAGGGGATAGCTGCAGAAATTACTGACATAGAATCATTGGCCCGTGCAGGAATGTAGGGGGGAGAGTCTGAATGGAGGGGAGGAAGGCTGCCAGTGACATTTGCTTGAGGATCTGGGAGGGGGTTATCATAACTTATGCATGCATTTCGACGCCAAACTAATGTCGATTTTCTAGACTGCAGTGTCAAATGGGATCGCTCTATGCATAACTTTTCAAAGGAAAGCGAGCTTAGGAGGGAGGTACTTGTTCCAGGCCCAAGAGGTCCAGTGCTTCCTAGGCTTGGAAGTTCGGATAGCATTCCAATCCGATGCAGAATTATATAGTCATTGTTTCTCAATAGGTTCATACCTAGAATTATATTAGCTTCACCCATATCCTTCATGTTAAAAATAAATAAAAAGAATCTTTTGATGTCATTTATAAATTCTAAACATGTACTAAAGGTTAGCATATCATTTACATATAGACATATAATTACTCATTTATTATCAAAGAATTTTAAATATACACATTTATCGGATTCATTAATCTTAAAGACATATGAGATGACTACTTTATCGAACTTTTCATGACATTGCTTAGGTGCCTGTTTAAGTCCATACAATGACTTGATCAATTTACACACTTTATTTTTGTAAAGTTGACCACGGCTATATCGCTTTATATATATATATATATATATATATATATATATATATATATATATATATATATATATATATATATATATATATATATATATATATATATGTATATATGTATGTATGTATGTATGTATGTATGTATGTATGTATTCTGTTTCAAAGATTTCCTAATATCCTTCCATTTAAGTGATAGTTTGACTATAATTGTGGATACTTATAAGGATTCATTGAGATTAGTTCCATTGGCAACGATCTATTAGATGATGACCTATAACTCATGGACTTGATCGATGACAGGGTTTTCATCCAACATTTTGAATTCAAAAAACTAACTTACATGGAATTTTTGGTTGCCTTCATCATCTGATGTGTATTCGGCAAGTAGCACCCACCTCAATTCATTAACAATCTTCTTTCAGCTGTAGACGACGTACAATAAGTAGAAAAGAGTGTCAAAGATGTGATCCTTACATAGATAATCCTTACGCTCCCAATCCTGTCGCTTTTGAACTTGTTCCATAGTATCATTATTTGAAGGCGCATGGTGTGGGAGGATCTTGAGTGGGCACTTGATCCAACTTAAGTGATGTGAGGAAGAAATGTACCATCGATTGCCATTGAAGGAAATTTGAGCCGCCAAACGTTGTTACTCGAATAAAATCAGGATGACCAATATAAGAGGTCATAATATTGCCTTAAAATTTTAAGAATTAAGGTTGAAAGATAGAAAAATACTCACTTAAAGATAGGCATAAGACATGTTACGATATCGTTATCTTTAAGGCAATATTCGCACCGTACATGTGATTAAACCAGTTTGTAAGAGGGTTACAGCAAATCCTAAGTTTCTTCTCCAAAATCGGAGAAATGTGGAATTCAGCCTGTAAAACTGAAAATCCACACCCAGATCACACTTTTACAACGTTCACCCCTGGTTTCTATGCTATTCCAGTTTATCCCCTGAAAAAATTTATTTGCAGTTTACTGCTTGAAAATTTTATTTACAATTACCACCTGAAAAATTACAACTTTGCAAAACACCTAAAAAGAAAATAAAGAAGAAGAAGAAAAAGAAAAAAATTGTTAGAATTATTTTTGTTTTTCAAATTGACCCAAAGATGGGTTTATATAGAGTCTCGAGGGACATTAAAAAGTCTCTTTTATGAAACGACACGTGCCCTTTCATGTATACATGACTTTTAAAGATCATGCCTATTCATCAATGGCTTCCTTCCACCATTAATAACATCCATTTACCTTTTTTTTTAAATTTTTAAATTTTGATATATATATATATATATAGAACTTTATAGGACAGACAGTTTGGGTTGATCACTGAGAAAAGAAAACTCCTTGACAACCTATTGTAGGCACTTTACAATTGGAGCTCATGACGATGCGAGCTCCACCCCCTACTTAGACTTTCCAATTAATGGAGTCTAGCCCAAACTTATCAAGAAAAACCAGACCTCAGATGATGCAAGAGAGATCGGATGCCTCCGAATAAAATCGGTTCCCCTAACTGTCGCAACCTTCACGGGCCAGCCCATATACTGGGCCGTTGGCTTTTCGCCTAATGTGAACAAACTAAAAACTTCCCCTTCTCTACATGGCCTCTATCCGGTTAAACCAGTATCTCCACTTCCAAGCCATCTGGGAACAACAGTTTAGAGCATCTAACACAAATTTGGAGTCGGATTTGACCACCACCTTGGATAGTCTATAGTCCAGACACAGGATGATTATGTCATGAAACGCATGTAGCTTTATGATGTTGTTCAAGCCTACCCCGTAGCCAAAGGAAAAAGCAAGAAGGAGGTTGTCGTTTGCCCCTCAGCAGATACCTCCTCCCGATAACCCCGAGTTCCTCTTGGCTGACCCATCGACGTTTAACTTAAACCATCATTGTACAGGCTTGATCCACTTCATCGGCTCTTAGGTGGTTGTAGAAGGGGGGGCGTGGTGATCCCCAACCCCCGAAGGAATAATCGGGTTACTGCCGACAAGCTGCTAGAAGGCCCTTTCCCTTTGGTGGCCCAAGCTAGCCACCATTTTACACAGGCAATGACAGTCACGATGGGGACTTGCCTCCTATCAAATTTGGTGGCATTCCTCACTTTCCAAATGTCCCACAAAATTAGATAAGGGGTCAGCCCATGCGATCAAGCTGTGTTCGGGGGGGGGGGGGGGGGGGGGGGGGGGGGGGCAAAGAAGAAGTCGAAACACTGGTTGCCATGCTGCCACCAACGAACAGGTGAGTGAGTGAAAAGGACAAGCTATATGTCCTAGAGGGGGGGTGAATAGGGTAATGCCAAATAAAACTTATAACAGCGGAAATAAAAAGAAAATGATAGCCAAAGTAAATCACAAAGCAGTAAATTAAAATAACCTCAAAATTCAGATCTTGAGAGGTTGATACAAACGTTGTTCTAAGGACAACCTTATACCAAAAACCAGAGTTTATGGTAGGACAACCTTATTTCTAGAAAGATCTTTGTATCAAATCTCAAATTGAAGAGGAATACAGAATTAAATACAAACTGAATAAATTGTAATTAAAAATGTATTGTTCTAGGGACAGCCATACACCATAAAAATGGCAGGGCAACCTTGCTAGAACAACTTTCAAATGAAATTGAAAATCAAGCTAATAAAAGAATAGCAGAAAATAAATTCTAAACTATTACAACATTCTCACAAAGCTTAAATTAAATAATTACAACATTCACCACCATACATACATCCCACAAAAATTAATTAAAGATTAGAAGAATAAATCAATCAACCGCAACACAAGGGTTTATAGTGGTTCGCCTGTGTGTTCACCAACTGTTATACAACAGCCACACAAAATGCTACTCCACTCCTAATATCCTCACACAGGGGATATTAGTGTTCACTAAAAATAGGTTTTCCCAGGTTCACCCAAAACCTTTACAATTGTGTCTTTGTCTGTGGGCTTACACAATTAAAAAAACCCCACTTCTGAGTTTTCCTGGCTCTCCTCAGATAACCAATACAACAAGATTTTTCTGGCAAATCTTGAAAGAAACCAAAACAAAAAGGAATTTACAATTAAATGTAAAATACCTGAATATCTCCTTCGTTGTAGCAGCCCGGTAGAACCAAATCAGAGTAGATGATTGAATGTCCAAGTTCAATGTCCAGTACTCAATTACAATGGTTATAATTCTAATAGATTTTAAATTAAATCAAATAGGGCTTGCCTTAATTGATTTTAATTCCAAAGAAAGGGAATAACAATTCCTCTTATCAAATCAGATTGGAATAACAGAAACAAAATCAATTAAAATAAAGCTAAGGAAAGAGAATATTAAATAAGCACACTTAGCTTAGATGGAGCACAGAATTATCTCTCAGAAGTTCGATGAAGATTGGCTTGAACAGATTAATTAAATCGATGATTTCTTCTGAGATTCGTGCACTATTTATAGGTGAGCAGATCGTGTCTTCGACTGGTCTAGAGTGCTCTTCGACTAGTCAAAGCAACAACAGATATTTGAAAAATCCGGCGGGATATGCTCTGAGCGTTTTACGAGTGGTCGAAGGTCTCCTACGACTGGTCGTAGGTCACCTACGACTGGTCGTAGCTCTCCTTCGACTGGTCGTAGGTCCTAAAAAGCTTCGCTGGAATTCGAGTCGAAGATGTTCGACTGGTCGTAGATGCAGTCGACACTGTTCCTACGACTGGTCGAACAGATTCCTGGACTAGTCGAAGCCTAACAGATTTCATCCGGAATTTGTAACAAACTCACGACTGATCGAGGAATTTCTTAGACTGGTCGAAGCAAGTCTAGGACTAGTCAAAGAAGGCCTATGACTAGTCAAAGAACAGACCAATCACATGTAAAATAAACATTCGGTTTATGTATCTGAAATGACCTACTTCTAAGGTCAACCTATGGTCAATCAAACCTCAATCATGAAGTATGGACATTGAAACATTAGGAACAAGTGACCTTGAAGTATCAGCCTTGAAGTCTTGATGTAAATCAATCTTGAAATCTTCATGTAGCTCAATCTTGAAAGGGTCTTGAGTTCTTTACCAACTGCCTTGTACTCTTCAGCTTAAGTCTTGTCTTGTGAGCTTAGTTTGTTCATGAATGTTGATCCTTGAGAGAGCTTCACTTATGCAAGTTATATATAACATAACAGTGATTTTGGCACCACAAATTTGACAACATACAGGGATATAAACTATAGCACTTACAGTGAGAGATTCATGGCTCGGGCGTTAAACTGGATTTACCTGGCAGTAGACACATTTCGATACTAAGTTTATCCCTTTCACCTGGATCTTGTCTTCAACCGATAAAGCCCCACTTAGCGGCCTCCAAATGAAAAGGGAAATCTTAGGTGGCATTTTTGTGTGCCACACCCATCTGGCCCAACCTCTTCGGTGCTCGCTTTCTCTACCCAAGTTCCATGCCGATTTCACCATGAATCTGCCTGACGGGTTGAGCAGCCAAATGCAGGAGTCTGGAACATCTGAAGTGCAAAAGCCCCCTTGGAAGATGTGGTCCAGCACCCCCTGAGGAAGGAAATCTGGAACAACCAATGAAGGAGAAGGTCCCTGCGGCCCCAAAAAATCCCTAACGCGCAGAGACTACAGAATCGGAGGGATCAACTGGATGGAGAGACCCTCCAGCAGTCCTAGCCTAACCAGTCGACTTGCCAAAGATTGCAGTCACCCTAACCTATTAGAGACTATACCTTTGAGTCCAATACACTACGTGAAAAATGGAAAAAAATGACAGATTTAGAGACAGTTCTAGACCGTCTCTAAAATTGCTTGGTTTAAAGACGCTTTAGAGACGACCATAAACCGTCTCTAAAATTTTAGACGGCCCCTGACTGTCCTTTATAGTGTCTTAAAAATTTGAACGTCGACAAATCATTTAAGATGGTCGTTGATCGTCTTATATGGCTCATCTGAGACGGTCATTGGCCGTCCACATTAGAGACGGTCCTTGACCGTCTTATATGCGAACATTTGAGACGATCATTAGCCGTCTGAATTATAAAGACGGTCATTGGCCGTCTTTTACTCGCAATCTGAGACTGTCAAAGACCGTCTTTATTAGAGACGGTCCTTAGCCGTCTTACAGCCCTGTCAAAGACCGTTTTTATTAGAGACCGTCAAAGACCGTCTCTATTAGAGACGGTCAAGGACCGTATCTATTAGAGACAATCCTAAACCATCTTTAATACTCAATTAAGCCACTCGAAAAAATTATGAATTTCGAAAAAAAATAATAGTTAAGAAGCTTAGAAAAATAGTTAACAATGTTTAAGAAAAATTTAAATTTCAAAAAAAAAAAAAAAAAACTGTTGTTAATTTTGGAAAAAAAAAAAAGATTTCGATAAAAAAAATGATATTTTGAAAAAGAAAATTTAAAAAATTAAACAAAATTGTGAAATTTTTGACAAATAAAAAAAATCTTTTTTAAAAAAGAAAACTAGATTTTGTATTTTGACAAGAAAAATTGAAAAGTTAAATATAACAAAAGTGTGATTAAAAAAATGATATTTTAAAAAAGAAAATTTAAGAAATTAAACAAAATTGTGAAAAAATTGACAAATTGTAATATTATATATATATATATATATATATATATATATATATATATATATATATTAAAAAAGAAAACTAGATTTTGTATTTTGACAAGAAAAATTGAAAAGTTAGATAACAAAAGTGAGATTTCGATAAAAAAATGATATTTTGAAAAAAAAAATTAAAAAAATAAACAAAATTGTAAAAAAATTGTCCAATTGTAAAAAAATATATTTTTTTAAAAAGAAAACTAGATTTTGTATTTTGACAAGAAAAATTGAAAAGTTATATAACAAAAGTGAGATTTTGATGATGTGTTGTATATCCTTGCCGCCCATACGTCTCTCCAACCCATTTTTTGGTCGGGTATAAAAAATTGTGTAGATTTAAATCTTAAGTTGACCACACCACTGGAAAGAATGATAATATAGTACCTCGCTATTAAAAATTATAAAGAGCCCATCGTAAGGTTTTAGTAATGTTTATTTGCAATCCAACTTGTTGATAATGTAAAGAAGATCTAGATGAAGGTAAACTACAAAGATCAAATTGATCCAAAAATTTTGTGGCCTTCAAAAGGTTTTTAATGGTATTCATCATATTATTTTGATTGGTATGGCCCACCTAAGATTATACAGTTCTTATGATTTAAAATCACATCCTAAAATATGATAGAAAAATATATGGACGGTGTCAATATACATAAAATATATCAACGTGGGCCCTACACGGTTAGATAACACCCATGAAAGAGTTACTTAAAATAGTGAAATAGTACTATAAGGTCACCTCATGGGAACTTCCCATGAGGTTAATCTGTGTGCGCCCCACCATGATGTGTGTAGAACATCAACACCATGCATTTCCCCTTTAAGTCCAAAAATCAGTCATATACAAAACTCAGGTGGGCCATAGCATCTAAAACTATGTGAAGACATCCCTAAAACATATAAAAGCATTTGGTGGGGCCCACATGAGTTTTGGATGTGTATGAAACTTGGTCTGACTCCTCATCCAAGTGGGACACACATAATGAATGGGTTGGATCTATGAACCACATCTAGGTGGGCCTAATAAATGATTATGAATGTTTTAATGGGAGGGTAACCCTCTCAACTATAGTATGTGGTGTGGCCTACCCAAGTCATGGATTAACTTTATTTTTAAGCTCGTGGCCCACCATGGAATGGTGCATCTGATTGACAGGGTAGATCCAAAGTTCAAGTGGACTCACCATAGAAAAGAGTGGGATAGTGACACCCACTATTGAAACCTTCTTAGGGCCTGCTGCAATGTTTATTTGAGATCCAATCTGTTTATAAGTTAATACAGACATGGATGCGGTCGAAACTTGGTCTGATATCCCTCATCCAAGTGGGACACACATAATGAGTGGGTTGGATATGTGAATCACATTCAGGCAGGCCCAATATATGATTATGAATGTTTTAAGGAAACCCTTCTCTACTACATTTAGTTGAGTTACTCGTTACTTTTACCAGAGTAAACTCTGTGGGGTCCACTGTTATTTATTTATTTTATCCACTCCATTCATCCATGTTAACAGATAATTTGAGGTCTAAAGAACAAAAAGGAAGCATATCAAAAGCTCAAGTGGACCACACCACAAGAAATAGCTAGTGTGATTGAACCTCTCCCATTTAAAATTTCTTAGAGGCCATAGAAGTTTTGGATCAAGCTGATGTTTGTGTTTTTTATTCATTCATATATTTTTGATATTATGAACAACCTTTAACCATTTTTGGACAATCTAATCAGTTCAAATTGAAGAGTATATAACTTCAAATGTTTAAATCAAAATTCACTCAAATTGTTGATCAATCTTGTTTGCCCAATATCTTTCTCATATGTAGTATGATCGAGGCGAGTAACCGTTTTTGGATGTTGGTCGGTGCTTTATGAGTCCCACCATGATGTATGTGTTTCATCCATGCCGTCCATCCATTTTTACAAATCATATTAGGGCTTGATACCAAAAATGAGAGGGATATAAATCTCAGGTGGACCACACCACATGAAAACAATAGTGATTGGATATCCACCATTAAAACCCTCTTAAGGCCCACTGTACTTTTTATGACATCCTATCTGTTGATTAGGTCATACAGGCCTAGATGAAGGGGAACAAAATATCAGATTGATCCATAACTTTATATGGCCCCCAAAAGGTTTTTAATGGTTGACGCTCATTCAACACTGTTTCCTATAATGTGGTCCAATTGAGATTGGGATATACCTCATTTTTTGTCTCATACCATAAAATGAAATAAAAAATAGATGGATGGTAAGGATGAAACACATACATCATGGTGGGGCCCAGAGAGCACCGACCACGTGACCCATGACTGCTCGTGAGAGAGACTTGATGTCTCTCTCGCTCTTTGTCCTCTCTCACTCTCTCTCGCGCCCTCTCTCACTCTCTCGCTCTCTCTCTCTCTCTCTCTCTCTCTCTCTCTCTCAGATGGACGACATGGATGAAGTGGACCATACCATAGGAAACAGTGGGAATAATGATTTCCACCGTTGAAATCTTCCTATGGCCTACAATGATTTTTATTTGTCATCCAACCTATTCAATAGATTACAAATACATGGATGAAGGGAAAACTAAAATATCAACTCGATCCAAAACTTCAGTGGCCTCCCAAATTTTTTTAATGGTAGACTGAATGCAATCCCTAAGCGTATGTACCAGATTCAAACTCTAGCTGATCCAACATTATGATGTATGTGTTTAATCCATGCCGTCCATCTATTTTTAAAGATCATCTTATGGCATGAGACCAAAAACGAGGCATCTTCCAATCTGAAATGGACCACATTACAAGTAATGGTGTTGAATGAACGCAACCATTTAAAACATTTTAGGGGCCATAAAAGTTTTGGATAGAGATGATTTTTGTTTTTCCCCTTCATCTAGGCCTATATGACCTAATAAATAGATTGGATGCCAAATAAACGGTACAATGGGCCTTACGAGGATTTAAATGATGGATATCCAATCGCTATAGTTTTTATGTGGTGTGGTCCACCTGATATTTATATACCTCTCATTTTTTGGCCCCACCATGATGTATGTTTTATATCCACACCTTCCATCCATTTGGAGAGATCATTTTAGGGTAATATCCAAAGAACAAGTTAAATCCAAAGCTCCAGTGGACCCCAACACAAAAAACAGTGGGACAGTGACGCCCACCATTAAAAACTTCTAAAGGCAACAAAGGTTTTATATCATTGAATGGTGGATGTCCAACCGTCCAGCATATTCTCCTTTTGTGGTCCACCTGAGACTTAATTAGGGCTTAATTTCGGGGATCTATCCTAAAATGATGTGGAGAAATGGGTGGATGGCATGGATGAAACATATCCATCATGGTGGGGCCCATAGAGCCCTCCCATTTCCAAAGCTATTTTTACCATTTTTCTCCTTTAAAAAAACTGCAAGTTTTGTACATAATGTAAAATGGTGGTGACTCGTTTATGAAATTAGTGGAAATCATATAGAGTTATCCAGACCATTCAAATAATTCGCCTAGTTATAAATGCTTAATATTTGTAATTTTATTATTAATACATCTTAACTATCCAGAAAATGGTCCCTCTTGCATGTACGGTTGTTATCAAGTTGTTTGTTATAAATAATGGTAAACTAACACTCGTTTGGATTTAAAACGTTTATGTGATTTAGAAGAGGAATGCCAAAATGTTGAGCGTCGTTTCCTATTTTCCCATTTTCATCGAGCGGGAGTTCAACCTTCCATCGAGCGCACCTTCAACCTTCAATTGGCAGCGGCCTCTTCCATCGAGCAGCGTCTTCAACCTTCCATTGAGCGGGTCATCTTCCATTGGCAGCGTCTTCAGCCTTCCATCGAGCAACGTAAGCTTCTCTTTTCCCATTCCCTCTCAGTCCTGTTTTTGTATGTTGAAGATGAAGAAGAACTATTTTTCTTATTAGGTTTGTTATGTTTGCTTTCTTGCTTTTTTTGTTGTTGGGTTTTCTTCTTCTTCTTAGTTCTCTCTTTATTTTTGGGATTTTTGAGATTATACAAGCTGATGCTGTTGTGTTTCGATGGGTGTTTGACTAATGCGGGATAATCTTTCCGAGCATCTTTTGCTATGGCAGTGATTCTAATGGGTAGAAATGTAGAATGTCGTTTTCTATGTATGTTGGATTGTGATTTGTAGTTGTCTATTTGTTGTGCTATTTTATGAAATACGATTATCGGTTTCAGACTGGAAATTGGTAATTTTATTCTGGATGGATTGGGACTTTTAACTGGCACGTCCTACTCACAGCTGCACTCACGGGGCACCTGCCAATGTGTCACGTGTGTACGAAATCTGAACTGTTCATCGGTGGGCCACGACGTGCAGATGCTCTGGTCCAAAAATAGCATGGGTCATTCTTCCATCATTGGGTGTCCATGCACGTGTGATGGCAATGGATGGTTAGAAATGATTGTTGATGACCCACTTCCAACTTATAGGTGTGGATGGTTCTTGGGGTGGGTCCTGCCTGATGAATGGATTGGATCTTGCACAGGTGAGCCATGTTGTCATATGAGCCAGCCAGAGCACCTGCAAGTCTAGATATATTCCTTTCTGGAGTACAGAAGAAATATGAGCAACCTGTATAGATGGTGTTTGAGGTCCCTTATGGATGACTCCGTTGATGTCGAAATCAAGTTAATCAGGCTCATTTGAGTTCTTCTCAATATGCCTCTACTTCACTAATCTACAATCATCAATTTTGATTTTCTTGTTCTTGATTGTGCCATATAATCTTTTTTTTTTCAATTAGCTATGATGATTGTGTGTGGGCATGCATTCTTTAATTAATTATGCTCTTGGTGTTGTCTAATCTTCAACACCTTATCCTTGACATGCGCGTTCTTTAATGAGCAATGTCCTTGGTGTCATCTGATCCTCGGCATCTTTTCCTCGACATTGATGATTTTGTGTGTGTGCTTGCATGTGTGTGAGAGATGTGGCTTGTAAGGATTCTTGATGACTTGGACCATAGAAATGTTTATGAGTACTTAAAAGGAATGGTGAATTGTCATAGGATGCATCTTTTTGATGTTGTTAAAAGGAATGGTGAATTGTCAAGATTGAGGATTTCACCTTGTCTTTCATTCCCCGTCCTTAAAAAAGGGCGCCTCTTTACTTTTTCTTACTTTCTCCTTGATTTTTCCGTAAGACTTAGCTTTTCGCACTTTTTTTCCTAGAGGAATTCAAAATCGCATGTAAAAGTGCTTATTGAGGTGAAATAGATTGTGTCTCGTCCACTTAAGTGCTGATTTCTTGAGTTTGCTGGAATCCTTCAATATCTGGGTCACTTGGATTTGAGGATTTTTATGCACTTGAGCTCACATGGTCTTTCCTTCTCACTATGTCCATTACTTGTACCCAGTCTTTTAGACAGTGCAACCGCATTTAGTGAAAAAGCAATAAAAAAAATGGTGAAGTATAGGAAAAGAAAGACATTGCAGGGCAAAGTTAGGGGGATTTGGGTGTGGGAGTGCAAAAGTGTCTATAACAAATGACTAGCAGGGTTAAACACCGAAGAAGCAGAAACATACTTTCCACTTTGAACCAATATGTTTTTCAAGTGGCATTGAGAGATAATAGCATTAATGTTCCAAAGAACAATCAGGAATCTTATAGCTGGTAATTAATAACAGCTGGGACAATGGTCATTCTCTCCCTTCATCTCTGCATTTTTTAAAATGATCTATACTTTATATTCAAACAACTGTCATATCTGTTATGAAGAAAAGAATAAGAAAATCACCATTATGAAGGTTGTCCTAATGGTTATTTTCCATAAATTTCTTCTTTTTGAAAATTGATCTTTACATCCTAGTTGTTATAATACACTACGACTAACGATCCAAAAAAGAAAGACTATGATGGTTACTACTATTAGCTATTGCATCACATTCATAATATAACCAAACCCCCCCCTTGTTTGGTTTTGAATTGATTTAACCAACTTTCAAATATGTATGTCCTTTTGAACCTTCCCTAATTGCATAAGTGGCTGAACTATCTCTATATGTTACACATAATTTGCATCCACTAGTTTATGTAAATGATCCATGTTGTATGCGGTGAGCTTCTCCTCAAATGCGATCTTTTGAGCAATTTCTAATGGTAAACCATAAATCCCTTTATATGCATCCCCAATAATCACACTACGAGAAGAGAACCCTGATCCCTTCCTGATAGACAGTGTCCGCATCTTTTCAAGCCATGCCTTTGTAGAAGAATTATTAACCTCTTTAACAGCCACATACTTCCTAGTAATGTCATGGGCTGCCTTGTAACCTTAACCTAAACCTATAACCTATACTTACAACCTTAACCGAAACTTAACCTAAACCTATAACTTATACTTATAACCTATAACCTACAACATTAACCTAAACCTAAACCCAATCCTGAACCCGAACTCAATTCCCTAAACCTTAACTTACACTTTAACCTAAACCTATACTTATAACCTAAACCTATTCTCAAATCCCAAAACCTATAACCTAAACCTAAACCTATAACCTACAAATTGAACCTATAACCTAAACCTAAACTTGAAAACCCAAACCTAAACCCGATCCCGAACCCGAACCCGATTTCCTAAACCTAAACCTTAACCTATTCTCAATTCCCTAAACCTATAGCTTATAACCTAAACCTAAACCTTAACCTAAACCTAAACCTAAACTTATAACCTTAACCTAAACCAAAACCTATGACCTAAAACCTTAACCTATAACCTATAACCTAAACTTATAACCTATAACCTAACATTAACCTAAACCTAAAATCTAAACCTTAACCTAAAACCTAAAACCTAAACCTAAACCTAAAACCTAAATGTATTCTCAAATCCCTAAACCTAAACCTACACCTAATCCTAATCTCAACTCCCTAACCTAAACCTAAACCTAAACTTGAAAACCCAAACCTAAACCCGATCCCGAACCCGAACCATATTTCCTAAACCTAAACCTTAACCTACTCTCAATTCCCTAAACCTATAGCTTATAACCTAAACCTAAACCTAAACCTTAACCTAAATCTAAACCTAAACCTATAACCTATAACCTAAACCTAAACATAAAACCTAAATATATTCTCAAATCCCTAAACCTAAACCTACACCTAATCCTAATCTCAACTCCCTAACCTAAACCTAAACCTAAACTTGAAAACCTAAACCTAAACCTGATCCTGAACCCGTACCCGATTTCCTAAACCTAAACCTTAACCTATTCTCAATTCCCTAAACCTATAGCTTATAACCTAAACCTAAACTTAAACTTTAACCTAAACCTAAACATAAACCTATAACCTATAACCTAAACCTAAACCTAAAACCTAAATGTATTCTCAAATCCCTAAACCTAAACCTACACCTAATCTTAATCTCAACTCCCTAACCTAAACCTAAACCTAAACTTGAAAACCCAAACCTAAACCCTATCTCAAACCCGAACCCGATTTCCTAAAACTAAACCTTAACCTATTCTCAATTTCCTAAACCTATAGCTTATAACCTAAACCTAAACCTTAACCTAAACCTAAACCTAAACCAATAACCTATAACCTAAACCTAAACTTAAAACCTAAATGTATTCTCAAATCCCTAAACCTAAACCTACACCTAATCATAATCTCAACTCCGTAACCTAAACTTAAACTTGAAATCCCAAACCTAAACCCGATCTCGAACCCAAACCTGATTTTCTAAACCTAAACCTTAACTTATTCTCAATTCCCTAAACCTATTGCTTATAACCTAAACCTAAACCTAAACTTAAACCTAAACATATAACATATAACCTAAACCTAAACCTAAAACCTAATGTATTCTCAAATCCCTAAACCTAAACCTACACCTAATCCTAATCTCAACTCCCTAACCTAAACCTAAACCTAAACTTGAAAACCCAAACCTAAACCCGATCTCGATCTCCCTTGTTGCAGTAAGAGATGTAACAAGAATATGCATTGATTGTGTATTTGAATTTTTTTAAATTCACCAACCAGAAACGATTTGAGACGACGTTCAATGATACTTTGTTAAATATGAAATTTATGACATTTAGTAACTTGGTTAATTAAAAAGAACTACATAATGGCTTGATCCCAATCTGACTTTTTACGTACGTAGGCAGCCGTTCGTAATGTACTAGAATATCAGTGCAGCCACAAATCTTTTTTCTCCTTTGAATTGTAATAGACTGTATCGTTTACATTTTTCTCTTTTATACAGGTTGTGGCTATCATAGATATAATATCACCTCCTTACAGGGAAACATTTAATGATGTGTACAGATAAATTCATTTTTTCTTATTCCTTATATTATTTCCCAGTTATATTTGTGTTGGTTTCAGAGTACAGGTAGCAATAGAAACTGTTGGTCGATTGTGGCTTATAGACAAAGGGATGAGTTACCAACAATACGAATATGGGAGGCCTTCCCTAGGTATCCAGATGCTTTTAGATATAATTATGTTGTTTTTAAAGGTATTAGCTCGAAATTGATAGAGTAGACCCGGATGTGCATTGGAGCTATCCTGATGTTGAGCGGAGGTCCCTCGAAGGTGGGAACCGCTGTTATGACCATGATGAAACTGTCCATTTCTTATGGACAGCATTGGAGTGGCCTGTCCATTTGGACAGGCCATGTTTATGTATTTACTCAAAATTGATGAGGCAGACCTAGATGTGCGTCGGAGCTATCCGGATGTTGAGCGGGGGTCCCTGGAAAATGGGAACCGCTGTTATGACTATGATGAAGCTGTCCATTTCCTATAGACAACATTGGAAGGGCCTGGCCAATTGGAGCAGGGCGTGTTTATATCTGTATGTGCAGGGACCACACCCTTAACCTATAACCTAAACCTATTCTCAAATTCCAAAACCTATAACTACAAGCTAAACCTATAACCTAAACTGAATTCCCTAAACTTTAACCTACAACCTAACCTAAACTTATACTTATAACTTAAACCAATTCTCAAATCCCAAAACCTATGACCTAAACCATAACCTAAACCTATAACCTATAATCTATAACCTAAACTCAATTCCTTAAACCTTAACCTATAACCTAACCTAAACCTATACTTATAACCTAAACCTATTCTCAAATCCCAAAACCCATAACCTAAACCAATAACCTATAACCTATAACTTGAACTTATAACCTAAACTCAATTCTCTAAACCCTAACCTATAACCTAACCTAAACCTGAACTCATAACCTAAACATATTCTCAAATCCCAAAACCTATAACTATAACCTAAACCTTAACCAAAAACCTATAACCTAACCTAAACCTAAACCTATAACCTTAACCTAAACCTAAACCTATAACCTTAACCTTAACATATAACCTTAACCTAAACCTAAACTTATTCTCAAATCTCTAAACCGAAACCTAAACCTAAACCTATTCTCAAATTCCTAAACCTAAACCTAAACCTTAATGTATTCTCAAATCCCTAAACCTAAACCTATACCTAATCCTAATCTAAACTCCCTAACCTAAAGCTAAACCTAAACTTGAAAACCCAAACCTAAACCCGATCCTAAACCCAAACCTGATTTCCTAAACCTAAACTTTAACCTATTCTCAATTCCCTAAACCTATATCTTATAACCTAAACCTAAACATAAACCTATAACCTATAACCTTAACCTAAACCTAAACCAAAACCGGTAACCTATAACCTAAACCTAAACCTCAAACCTAAATGTATTCTCAAATCCCTAAACCTAAACCTACACCAAATCCTAATCTCAACTCCCTAACCTAAACCTAAACCTAAACTTGAAAACCCAAACCCAAACCCGATCCCGAACCTGATTTCCTAAACCTAAACATTAACCTATTTTCAATTCCCTAAACCTATATCTTATAACTTAAACCTAAACCCAAACCTAAACCTAAACCTAAACCTATAACCTTAACCTAAACCTGTAACCTATAACCTAAACCTAAACCTAAAACCTAAATATATTCTCAAATCTTTAAACTTAAACCTACACCTAATCCTAATCTCAACTCCCTAACCTAAACCTAAACTTAAACTTGAAAACCTAAACCTAAACCCGATCTTAAACCCGAACCCGATTTCTTAAACCTAAACCTTAACCTATTCTCAATTCCCTAAACCAATAACTTATAACCTAAACCTAAACTTAAACCAGTAACCTATAACCTAAACATAAACCTAAAACCTAAATGTATTCTCAAATCCCTAAACCTAAACCTACACCTAATCCTAATCTCAACTCCCTAACCTAAACCTAAACTTGAACTTGAAAACCCAAATCTAAACCCGATCCCAAACTCGAACCTGATTTCTTAAACCTAAATCTTAACATATTCTCAATTCCCTAAACCTATATCTTATAACCTAAACCTAAGTCTAAACCTAAACCTTAACCAAAGCCTAAACCTAAACCTGTAACCTATAACCTAAACCTAAACCTAAAACCTAAATGTATTTTCAAATCCCTAAACCTAAACCGAAACCTAATCCTAATCTCAACTCCCTAACCTAAACCTAAACCTAAACTTGAAAACCAAAACCTAAACCCGATCCCAAACCCGAACCTGATTTCCTAAACCTAAATCTTAACCTATTCTCAATTCCCTAAACCTATAGCTTATAACCTAAACCTAAACCTTAACCTATTCTCAATTCCCTAAACCTATAGCATATAACCTAGACCGAAACCTAAACCTAAACTTGAAAACCAAAACCTAAACCCGAACTCGAACCCGATTTCCTAAACCTAAACCTTAACCTATTCTCAATTCCCTAAATCTATAGCTTATAACCTAAACCTAAACCTTAACCTATTCTCAATTCCCTAAACCTATAGCTTATAACCTAAACCGAAACCTAAACCTATACCTTAACTTAAACCTAAACCTAAACCAATAACCTATAACCTAAACATAAACCTAAAACCTAAATGTATTCTCAAATCCCTAAACCTAAACCTACACCTAATCCTAATCTCAACTCCATAACGTAAACCTAAACCTAAACTTGAAAATCCAAACCTAAACCCGATCCCGAACCCGATTTCCTAAACCTAAACCTTAATGTATTCTCAAATCCCTAAACCTAAACCTACACCTAATCCTAATCTCAACTCCCTAACCTAAACCTAAACTTAAACTTGAAAATCCAAACCTAAACCCGATCCCGACCCCGAACCCGATTTCCTAAACCTAAAACTTAACCTATTCTCAATTCCCTAAACCTATATTTTATAACCTAAACCTAAGCCTAAACCTAAACCTTAACCTAAACCTAAACCTAAACCTGTAACCTATAACCTAAACCTAAACCTAAAACCTAAATGTATTCTCAAATTTCTAAACCTAAACCTATACCTAATCCTAATCTCAACTCCCTAACGTAAACCTAAACCTAAACTTGAAAACCAAAACCTAAAACCGATCCCGAACCCGAACCCAATTTCTTAAACCTAAACCTTAACCTATTCTCAATTCCCTAAACCTATAGCTTATAACCTAAACCGAAGCCTAAACCTATACCTTAACCTATAACCTATAACCTAAACATAAACCTAAAACCTAAATGTATTCTCAAATCCCTAAAACTAAACCTTCACCTAATCCTAATCTCAACTTCCTAACCTAAACCTAAACCTAAACTTGAAAATCCAAACCTAAACCCGATCCCAAACCCGAACCCGATTTCTTAAACCTAAACATTAACCTATTCTCAATTCCTTAAACCTATATATTATAACCTAAACCTAAACCTAAACCTAAACCTATACTTGTAACCTATAACCTAAACCTAAACCTAAATCCTAACTATATTCTCAAATCCCTAAACCTAAACCTACACCTAATCCTAATCTCAACTCCCTAACCTAAACCTAAACCTAAACTTGAAAACCAAAACCTAAACCCGATCCCGAACTCGAACCCGATTTCCTAAATCTAAACCTTAACCTATTCTCAATTCCCTAAACCTATTGCTTATAACCTAAACTGAAACCTAAACCTATACCTTAACCTAAACCTAAACCTAAACCTATAACCTATAACCTAAACATAAACCTATAACCTAAATGTATTCTCAAATCCCTAAACCTAAACCTTCACCTAATTCTAATCTTAACTCCCTAACCTAAACCTAAACCTAAACTTAAAAACCCAAACCTAAACCCGGTCTCGAACCCGAACCCGATTTCCTAAACCTAAACCTTAACCCATTCTCAATTCCCAAAACCAATATCTTATAACCTAAACCTAAGTCTAAACCTAAACCTTAACCTAAACCTAAACCTAAACCTATAACCTAAACCTAAACCTAAACCTAAACCTAAAACCTAAATGTATTCTCAAATCCCTAAACCTAAACCTACACCTAATCCTAATCTCAATTCCCTAACCTAAACCTAAACCTAAACTTGAAAACCAAAACCTAAACCCGATCTCGAACCCGAACCCGATTTCCTATACCTAAACCTTAACCTATTCTCAATTCCCTAAACCTATAGCTTATAACTTAAACCGAAACCTAAACCTATACCTTCACCTAAACCTAAACCTAAACCTAAACCAATAACCAATAACCTAAACCTAAACATAAAAACTAAATGTATTCTCAAATCAATAAACCTATACCTACACCTAATCCTAATCTCAACTCCATGACCTAAACCTAAACCTAAACTTGAAAACCTAAACCTAAACCCGATCCCGAACCCGATTTCCTAAACTTAAACCTTAATGTATTCTTAAATCCCTAAACCTAAACCTTCACCTAATTCTAACCTTAACTCCCTAATGTAGATCTAAACCTAAACCTGAAAACCCAAACCTAAACCCAATCCTGAACCCGAACCCGATTTCCTAAACCTAAACCTTAATGTATTCTCAAATCCCCAAACCTAAACCTACACCTAATCCAAATCTCAACTCCCTAACCTAAACCTAAACCTAAACTTGAAAACCCAAACCTAAACCCGATCCCGAACCCGAACCCGATTTCCTAAACCTAAACCTTAACCTATTCTCAATTCCCTTAACCTATAGCTTATAACCTAAACCTAAACCTAAACCTAAACCAATAACCTATAACCTAAACCTAAACCTAAAACCTAAATGTATTCTCAAATCCCTAAACCTAAACCTACACTTAATCCTAATCTCAACTCCCTAACCTAAACCTAAACTTAAACTTGAAAACCAAAACCTAAACCCGAACCCGATTTCATAAACCTAAACCTTAACTATTCTCAATTCCCTAAACCTATTGCTTATAACCTAAACCGAAACCTAAACCTATACCTTAACCTAAACCTAAACCTAAACGTATAACCTATAACCTAAACATATACCTAAAACCTAAATGCATTCTCAAATCCCTAAATCTAAACCTTCACCTAATTCTAATCTCAACTCCCTAACCTAAACCTAAACCTAAACTTGAAAACCCAAACCTAAACCCGATCCCGAACCCGAATCCGATTTCCTAAACCTAAACCTTAACATATTCTCAATTCCCTAAACTTATAGCTTTTAACCTAAACCTAAACCTAAACATAAACCAATAACCTATAACCTAAACCTAAACCCAAAACCTAAATGTATTCTCAAATCCCTAAGCCTAGACCTACACCTAATCTTAATCTCAACTCCGTAACCTAAACCTAAACTTGAAAACCCAAACCTAAACCCGATCTCGAACCCGAACCCGATTTCCTAAACCTAAACCTTAACCTATTCTCAATTCCCTAAACCTATAACTTATAACCTAAACCTAAACCTAAACATAAACTTAAACCTAAACCTATAACATATAACCTAAACCTAAACCTAAACCTAAACCTATAACATATAACCTAAACCTAAACTTAAACCTAAACCTATAACATATAACCTAAACCTAAACCTATAACATATAACCTAAACCTAAACCTAAACCTAAAACCTAATGTATTCTCAAATCCCTACACCTAAACCTACACCTAATCCTAATCTCAACTCCCTAACCTAAACCTAAACCTAAACTTGAAAACCCAAACCTAAACCCGATCCCGAACCCGAACCCGATTTTCTAAACCTAAACATTAACTTATTCTCAATTCCCTAAACTTATAGCTTATAACCTAAACCTAAACTTTAACCTAAACCTAAACCAATAACCTATGACCTAAACCTAAACCTAAAACCTAAATGTATTCTCGAATCCCTAAACCTAAACCTACACGTAATCCTAATCTCAACTCCCTAACCTAAACCTAAACCTAAACTTGAAAACCCAATCCTAAACCCGATCCCGAACCCGAACCCGATTTTCTAAACCTAAACATTAACATATTCTCAATTCCCTAAACCTATAGCTTATAACCTAAACCTAAACCTTACGCTACCAAAAAAATGAGCAAAGGCTACGGACTATTCTGTTTTTAGCTACGGACATAAACCGTAGCTAAATAGCTACGGTTTAAAACCGTAGCTAAAAATGATCATACCGTAGCTGAAAGCTAACACCACCACACGTACTTACAACCTGGGACAACTCCATAAGGGACTCTACGAGGCCCATTAAAATGTGTGCGCTCCATCTAATACGTCTATCCATTTTGAAATCGCATTTTTTGGTAAGAGCCCAAAAAAGTAAGTAGATCGAAGGCTCAAGTGGACCACACGGTAGGAAACAGTGGAGATTAAATACCTACCATTGGTCGATGGTGTGGTTCAACTAGACCTTCGATTTGCCTAGATTTTGGGGTCATTCCCTATAAAAAAATTTACAAAATTAATGGACGGAGTGGATATATGAAATGTATCACGATGAATCCCACAAAGCCCTTGAGAGGACAATTCGTCCAGAACCGGCAAACTCGTGCGGAAGTGGACATGGTGTGAAGAACGGGACAATAGCTACGGTCCAGATGGATTTTAGCTACGGTTTAAGACCGTAGCTGAATCGTAGCAGGTAAAATTGCAGAAACTTATCCCGCGCTGCCCTTTTTCTTTTCCCTCCTCTCATGAAACTTTTCATCTCCCTCCACTCCTGGGAATAAAACCCCATTCCGCATCCCTCTCTCTCTCTCTTGATCTCATGCGCCCCTTTTCTCTCTCTCGATCTCCCCTCTCACGAACCCCTCTTCTCTCCCCAACCATCCCCTCTCTCTCGATCTCACGAAGACTTCCCTCTCTCACGCCATAATCTGCGTCCATTTTAGGTATGGAAGACCGATTAAATACCTACCAAACACTAGAATTTTCCTCTGAAAACAGCCCCAAATCCTACACGATGATACATGGTTGAAGAAGAAGAAGAAGAAGAACCAGGTCCTTCTGGAAGGGTACGTAGCGACGGACGAGAAGAACGATCTGATTCTTCAACATCAGCAGCAACAGCAGGGGATGATGTTGAGGATGAAGAGCCTGACTAATGGAGATCTTGACGAACTGAAGGGGTGTTTGGATCTAGGGTTTGGTTTCAACTATGAAGAGATCTCGGAGCTTTGCAATACCTTGCCGGCGCTTGAGCTCTGCTACTCGATGAGCCAAAGGTTCTTGGATGATCAGCGGCAGCAGCAGCAGAAGTCTATGGATGGGAGGGATGCAGAGGAGGCATGCTCCGTGTCATCAGCGGCCGCGAGTCCGATCATGAATTGGAAGATTTCAAGTCCTGGTATGCGATTCCTCTCTGTTGTTTTTTATTTGCTGAAAGTTGAAAGATTTGAACTTTCTTTATGTAAAGAAATTCTGCTTGTTTGAAAGGATTATATGATAAAACTGATATTTACACACCCTTTTCTCTGATATGAACTCCCCTTTGGAAATGCTGGTGGCAGAAGTGATGAACTTTGCTGTAGGGGCTTTGATTATGACTGAGAATTAGGCATAGATTGTAAATATTTTAATTTGGGGGAATTTTGATAGATTATTTTTAGAAAATTGGGGTGAAATTTTGACCTTTTTCCAATAAAAAATTGAATTAGGGTGTCTGATTCGAGTGGAAAATGCACAGAGCTCATGAAAGCTTAAGATTTTCCCTCCCTTGGAAATATAGTTGAATTCATTTTTGATTTATAGGTATGGATTAGCAGAGTTTAAGAGAGCATATAGATCTGAAGCTCCACTCTCTTAGCAAGAGAAAACTCTTGCCTACCTAGGTACCTACAGGGAAATAGACTTGCGTAAAATGCACCTTGTTCATCAGGTGCATTACCCCTTGTTTGGCCTTGATCCCAAAAATCAGGCTGATTCAACATTCAGGTGGGCCACTCCACAATTAAATCCTCTAAAATCATGCAGTATGGTCCACCTGAGTTTTGGAACACAATGATTTTTGGATAATTATTTCATCCCTGTGAGACACATAGATGAATGAATTGGATGGCACAAACATGATGGTGGGCATCCCTCATCCCTAATTTTTCCTAGGGTGTGGCCGACTTGAGTTCTGGATGGTCTTGATTTTTGGGTTCCAAGGTGTACATGAGCAACTTACGTGATGGATGGTGGATCTAATGGAAATTCCACCCAAGTGGCTCTCAATGTGCCTGTGGCTATTTAGCAATCCCTCCTTTCCAATTAATGATTTCAGGAATACCCAGAATTCCTTTCTTAGAAAATATTCATTTCCATTTTCTGTTGGAATCCTTTACATTCTTACTGAAAATGTTGAAATTACACGAATGTTTACCGCATTAAAAGATGATGTTTTTGGGCTTATGTGAGTAATTCGAATGAGTTTTGGAGTTGAAATGTACAGAATCTCTAGATTTTGTGTTCACGACTTTGTATGGGATTGTATCCTCAACATTAGTATCTCGGATTTTACTAATCCTTAAGAGATTGGTTTCTGCTTCTGTTTAAAATCTCAATTAAGTACCATGAGATGCTCAAACCTAGAGTTTGCCCTTCCTGACCGACCAATCATCTAGAAGCACCCACAATAGAAAGATCATGAGGAAATGATCTAACCTATCTGATCTTATCATCCATATGAAATGACCTAGAAACTATTGTCCAGAAAAGAAGTTTTTCACGCACCTTGGTGATGATCTCTGACACATGTGGTTTTTTCCATTTTGACCATGTCATCATTGCCTTGGTGGTTGGTAGCTCTTCACAACCTTTCTTGTATTTTGGAAATGTCATTTCCCTCTAATTTGTATAAATTTACTTACCTTTCTTGTCTTCACAACCTGTGGAGGCTTCTTCTAGGCTGCTCCAAACAAATGGTGGAATGGATACTAGTCCATTCTAGCCATGAAACCCATCTCACCCACACAAAAGAAATGATATGGATGGCATACATGGAACATTTGAGCTTGTCCATCAAATGGACCTTGCTATAAATGCCCTGAGTCCAAAACCAGAGTAGCACACTCCTCAAGTGGGCCCTAAAGTCAGAAATACTCTTGGGGCTGTTTGGATGCAAGCAAAGTTGTGTTTGCATGTCTTGGACAGGCTACCCAAGTCATGCTCTCCTGAACTGACTATTATGTTCACTATGTTAAGCACCAATCCCCTCGAGCATGAGTAAAGATAAACTGTAGTGCATGTGTGGAGCTTAATGTGAATGGTGGCATATGTAGCATTTATAACACATGCACATATTTTTGCATGTGGCAAATGTTGGGCACTTAAATATTGCAACTTGCTAGTTTTCATTGTATTAGTATCTTTACATGTATCAATATCGTTGATATTAAAAAGAAAAACATTAGAGAAGGAAAAATGTTGGGATTTTTTTAGTAAAACTTCAAGAGGTGTTAAAATTCATATATTTGTATATTTTTTTTTAAAAAAAATTGCGAAAAAAAACATGCATAACAAGCTTTAATTTAATGGGGGCTTAAAAAGGCATCAATGGCTATTTTTGTTTGCAGATCTCAATCTATAATGGACCAAATGGATGGCTCAGTTTGAATCTCATTGCTAAAAATGAATAGCCATTGATTTCACATACATGTAAAGTACCATTGTGATTTCTCATCCTTGATGGTATCGAAGATTATTACAAAGATTTTTTTTTTCTTTTTACTAAAAAGATTTAATTATAGGAATACTAGGAATACTGGTACCAAAGGATCGCATTTCCTAGTTCTTATAATAGAAGAACAATCTTTTCATAATCAACCTTGCAATGATAGTTGCTGTTGTTTCCAGCAATGCAGGGACATTGGCAAGGAGCTTTGTTGGATGATTTGGGCCCTCCAAATAGCACACTTGCACAGATGGATGGAGAAAGTCAGGTAGACACTCATGAATTGTCGTGGATTGATTTGGCAACCATACAACTTGCCACCAATAACTTTTCGGAGGCAAATAAGCTTGGACAAGGTTGATTTAGCCCTGTTTACAAGGTAATAAAAATTTCAACCTAACTTGGAAGGACTGGTTAATACCATCATTGGTGGACAATCTAACTTCCCTAACGAGGAATTATTACATGAAAATTCGAACAAGGTGTGTTACCTGATGGAATGGACAATCTAACTTCCCTAACGAGGAATTATTTCAAATTTTGATCATTTGACTCTGTTTGAGATGTGTGGCAGTGGCGTCCACTGTTAGGAATAAATGGCATCTAACCTGTCCAGCAGTATCACTCCACCATTCAATTGGATTTCTGAAAGTTCTATCACTGAACTATACAGTTTGGTTTGCCTTTTACTTGTTTGTTGACATTGTTGTATGTGCTAGAATGATGGAAAATGCTTACTGCTTATGTGTGAATCAGGTTTCAGACACATTGTTTACATGGGCAGACTTGCAGGCCAAACTAAACAGTGAGTTGCTGAGTAACTTGGGCAATTTTGTTAATCGGGTCCTGAGTTTCATTGTTAAACCTCCAGGTTGACCAGTTGTGTTTGAAAGAAATGTGTTAGTTTGAATTATCTGCATTTTCTTGAACATGCAAGTACTATTATGAAATCTAATTTAATGAATTTTGATATTCCTACAAAAAAATAAAATAAAAATGCTTCACTCTTCAAGTGGACCAAAAATGATGGGAGCCAGTGGCAGATAATCTGAAAATTCTGGCATGAAAACTGTAGCATTATTGTGTAGTTTGTGTTCTCGACCATCATCATGGTTTTGTTGCTTTAAATATAGTCTGCATATTATTTATATTGACAAGGTAAGAACCCTAGGTTGGGTATCTATAGCTTATTCATGAAATTTTATGATTCACTTGAGGCATTCCAGAGAAGAAGGGTGTTTAGAGACAATAAAGGGTCCTAGATGCATTTTACTTGGACCGAAAAAGATAGCTTATTGAAAGGGAAAATAGCATGTTGGTATCATCCCGTGAAAAGATAGCACTCTTTTTCTTTCCCGATAAAGTGCACACTAATCCTTAATGGGGACGTGAGCAATGCCTCCAAAGCTTTTAATGGACACATGGGAGGACCAATCATCAATTTGAACCGACCATTCTTTCATACAACTAACCATGTGAAAAAATCATGCAATAGGAATGATCCCAAGCAACTGATCAGTAACATGGAAAATGGACAGTCAAGATTGAGCAGATAAACAAAATAAGTCCAATTATCATCTTGAACCATCTATTTGATAGATCCTACTTTGTATAAGTTATGATAGATCATCTTGAACCATCTTGAACCTTCTCAGCTCAGCTGTTTCCATATCTAATCTACATGAATATTGAGAAAAAAAGAAAGAAAAAATGTTAAATTCAAATTTTAGTTTCTCAGTTGAGTTGATGAGGAACACAAGGTTTTTGTAAATATGGAGTTTGGGTGTGGTACTTGCAGGCCTGCCCTGAATTGCATTTTAGTCCTTTGCCATCTCCCAAATAAATCCTTACTGAAGAGGGTTCCGGTGGTTTTGATCTCCTCTCCCCTTATTTTGTGCAAGATGCTAGCTACTCATCACATGGGCCCACCATGGAGGTGTCCGTATAAAAAAATTAGGTCGATTTGAAAATCCTTGCCATTGAATAAGAGGTCGAAGATAGATGGTTAAATAAAATTAGTTTAATGGATTTAGCCATAACGATTGTTTAGTCTTTGCTGGCATATTAGATTAATCATTAATCATTAGTTCTCTATTGAATCTATAACCATTCTGTGATTATCATGCTTGATTGAGTTCTATTTTTTAACGTATACTTGACTGAATTTTTTTTCAGGTCTTCTCTTCATGGGAAGGGATTAAACAAATTCTGGTCTAACATTGAAGGTTACTATGGAAGCTCTGCATATGTCTATGCTATAAGCCCAATTTTCTACGTATTTCCACCTTCTGGTACGTAGAAAAAATTCTTTCTACCTGTACTGGCATTCTGTAGCTCAATTGAGCATCTATTCTGTCACTGTGCAGGGAAGGACAAGAATTTTGTATATAGCCACTTGCATCCTACGGGGAGATATGAAGCATATCCAAAGCCAGTGGGTATCGTGTTTGGAGGAACTATTGGAAATGAGAGAATATTTATAGATGAAGATTTGGCTAGAGTTAATGTTCGTCATCATGCAGCTAACAAACTTACCAACCTGGCTCTCTAGTTCCCAATCAAGTAAATTTAGAACCACCTGGCCCTCTAATTCCCAGTCAAAGTGAAAGAAAAACATCGCTACCTACCTGAGTATACTGTGCATTGGACTTTGGCTCCTAGTCCTGCTTCCTTACATATTTCTTTTTCTTTTTTGCCTGCTATCTAATTACCTAAATTTCCTTCTATGCAGCTATATTTTAATCCTACTACTGTGAAAATGCTGAGCAACCTGAAGGTATATATTGTTGATATATGGATTGCCTTTGACATTTTGCATTTTTCATTTTAGCACAACTGTTGCACACTTGCTGTATGTTGATGAAGTTTGGTTTTGCAGCATGAAAGCAATGCATGGTCCATGAGGTGGTTAGATGACAGTTTGCAATTACAGGTGAGGATCTTAGCTTTGAATGCCTCATATTTTTTGAAAAATGGAGGTCATTTTGTGATATCAATTAAGGTATGCTACTGTCAAATTTATTTAGCCTTGCTTGGTAGGATGCGAGTCAAACTGCCTTTTAAATAAAGACTGTGGCACAAATGTTCTCAAGTGTTCTCAAATGTTCCCTAGCTTTTCTTTGTAAGATATTCTTTGTAAGATATGTTGATTGGTGGACCATTTTTATGAGGGTTCATTCCAAAATTTCGATGGACTAGACCTCATCATAAAATGGACTGTCAATATGAAAAGATCTACTGCAATTCAAAAATAGCAAATAGATTTTCAAATATAAAAAATACTTGATTATTTTAATTTTATATTCAAAAACAGCAAATAGATTTTTCAAATATAAAAAATACTTGATTATTTTAATGTTATTTTACCTATCTCCCTGATACCTTTGCTGCTCTCTCACACTCTTTACAAAGTTTCCTAGGGGACTGTCTTCTTTATACATTCTGTTGAACTTTTATCCATCAAGTGAACTGACAAATCATAGGTTGAGTGAAATCTTAATTTAGCTGAAATGGTTGATCTATTCTGTTTTCACAAATTTAGTTAGTATTGCTATACCTATATTAGTTGGTATTTTGAATAGCTGAATGTTTATTTTGTCTTTGACTGTTGCAGATTTTACTTGTTTAGAAATGAGAAGATCAGCATATGCTCCCGAGTATTGTCTTTTTTTTTTTCTTTATGTCATCTCCTCGTCGTCTTTCTCTATAATTTAGTTCTTCAATTTCGGGGCATAACTTTTTCATATGACTACATTTTTTATATGATGAAATTGATTTTCAGCCATGTGCAGTAAGCTTTTGGATTAAAACAAAGCTGAGAATTGGGTGTTAGTTGATAGCAAATTGATAACCAGTAGAGGCACATCCATGGAGTTCTCGCTTGTGATTGTTGACTAGCTATTTGGCTACGAGAAGGCATTAGATCTTGCTGTCAATGAGAACTTTAAATAGACATATATCTATTATGTTGCCATTGTACTTTTGTGATTGAATAAATGAATGAATGATTGAATGGATGAATGAATGATTGAATAGATGAATGAATGATTGAATGATTTGGCTATGAAGTAATATGAGTCGATCTATCAGGGCATGTACTACAATGGTAAGAGATGCCATTACTATATATTTTTAATTTTTTTAAAAAATAGGCATTAGCTACGGCTATTAACCGTAGCTCTTTATCCGAAAATCGTAGCTGTTGCTAATTTCAGCCTATTGCTACAATTCTTACTCCACTTTTAGCTGCAGATATAATCCGTAGCTGTATATACTTAAGAGCTACGGAAAGTATGGCTACGAATTTAATCCGTAGCTGTTATTTCTATGGCTACGGATTTAATCCGTAGCCATAGCTTTAAGACCTATGGCTACGGCACCAATGGCTACGGTCGTGCTACGGACTATAACCGTAGCCATAGGAGTTTAGCTACGGCTTTTATCCGTAGCCTTTACTCAGTTTTCTAGTAGTGTTAATCTAAACCTAAACCTAAACCTAAACTTAAAACCTACACCTAATCCTAATCTCAACTCCCTAACCTAAACTTAAACCAAAACTTGAAAAACCAAACCTAAACCCGATCCCGAACCCGAACCCAATTTCCTAAACCTAAACCTTAACCTATTCTCAATTCCCTAAACCTTAACCTATAACCTAACCTAAACCTAAACCTATTACCTACACTTATAACCTAAACGTATAACCTAAACCTAATCCTAAAATCAAAATGTATTCTCAAATCCTTAAACCTAAACCTACACCTAATCCTAATCTCAACTCTCTAACCTAAACTTAAACCTAAACTTGAAAACCCAAACCTAAACCCGATCCCGAACCCGGACCCGATTTCTTAAACCTAAACCTTAACCTTAACCTATTCTCAATTCCCTAAAGCTATAACCTATATACTATAACCTATAACTAAGACCTAAAGCTTAACCTAAACCTATAACCTAAACCTAAACCTTAACCTAAACCTAAACCAAAACCTATAACCTAAACTTTAACCTATAACCTATAACCTAAACTTATAACCTATAACCTAAACCTAAACCTATAACCTATAACCTAAAACCTAAACCTAAACTTAAAACCTAAATGTATTCTTAAATACCTAAACCTAGACCTACACCTTATCCTAATCTCAACTCCCTAACCTAAACCTAAACCTCAACTTGAAAACCCAAACCTAAACCCGATCCCAAACCCGAACCCAATTGCTGTAATAATGTAGCCCAATCACATGGTAAGAAACAAGAATGTATCTCTTTTAACACATGCCCCTTTTTACAAAGCTTTAATTTTTGTTGTTGTTTCTATTAACTTGAATTGTAGCCCAATTACATGGTAAGAAATAAGAATGTATCCATTTTAACACATGCCCATTTTTACAGAACTTTAATTTTTGTTGTTGTTTCTATTAATTTTGAATTGAAACACTTTTTTGCATTATTTGCTTGTATTAGTTTTATTTTAATGATTAGTTTTATTTTAAAAAACTACCCACTTTTTTGTGAGAAGTTTATGCAATTCTTCATGATTCTGAATTATAATGTTTTGTTGGTTTAATATATATATTTTTTCAGATGAAAGACAAAAAGAAAATTGTTGCTGATTTTTTTCCTTTTTTTATTTATGATGTTAAACTTATATGTATTTATGCGTGGATGAATGTAATGTGGATAAGATTGTTTGTGTTTGGATGGACGTAGTTTATGTTTGGATGAATGTAGTTTATGTTAGATTTACATAGTTTGGGTTTAGATGGATGTGAATGTGAATATGATGAAATATATTATATAACAGGTGTATATCAGGAAAAATACGATGAAATATATTGTTACAGGTGTATATTGATCCTCTCAAATTTGAAAATGTGCTTTTAAGGCTCATAAGGGATGGTCCATGACCGTCTTTTTAAAGGACGGTCCATGGCCGTCCATTAAAGGCCCATAAGAGACGGTCCATGACAGTCCTTTTTAAGGATGGTCCATGGCTCATCCACTGAAATTATATATCAAAATTTATGGGCGGCTTAGATAAAACACACATATTCTAATGGGCCCCATGGAGCTCCTTAAGCACCATCAATCTCTAATAAGATCTTGGTGGAATGTAGGTTTTAGCTACAGGTTAAGTAGGTTTTAATTATCGAATAAATCCATATTGAATTAGCTATGGTTTATATCTGTAGCCAAAAGCTTCCAAAGTCCGTAGCTTTTGCTCAATTTTTTGGTAGTGAATTCATTGTCCCCTTCAAATAGAATTCTCAGGATTGACTGCAAGAGGCCGAGCGAAGGGGTTGAGCCTTCCGACTTGAACGCTAACTCGAAGAACTTTACCGCTTCCGATTTGATTAAGATGGGATCCAGAATTTGCTCCCCACCCTGAATATTTATCAACCTAATTTCCGCTCTCCTAATTATGTCTAAAACTAAGGCGTGGAAGAACTTTGTGTTCTTGTCGCCCTCCTGCCCTCTTGCAGGCAAGAATTTCTTAACTTTTGCTTCCAGAAGATTTTTTCCCTTAGCTCCATACTTTGCAAATGCTGCTTAGCTTCAATAAATTGCTGTAGAGTTCTGCATCCTCTACTCAATGTTCACCGGCGCTTCTTCTGCCGCTTTGACTTGAAGGTTGATGTTGCCGAAGAACTCTTTGTTTCCTAACCATGCATATCTGATCAATGATTTCTTCCCTTGTAGTCATCCATTTCCCAAGACACCAATCAGATTGTTAGTCTTTGAATCTAAGTGAGTCTTTTGATGTAAGTGATTCATAGTTTGAAAAAAAAAATCCCCAAAAATTGGGGGCTATCAAGTGTACGATCAATTTTGATAATCATACTTTCTTTTATCATTTATGAAAACTGTCCATTTTGAAAGCCATTGATTCAATGGTCAAGATCATCCAGTCAGTTTGGTTTAATGCTAGTGGCTCATGACTATTATTATTTTCCGCTTGTCCAATACCACCCATTTACACCCTAATGCGTAGGATGCCTAGGACAAGTTGGAAAGTAGTACTTCCTTTTGGGGATTGCTCACTGACGTTCCTTCCTTCTCGAAGGAAGCGGAATGCGTGTTGTGCCGCGCGCCACCGACCACCAGCGGTGGTTTGTTGACGTACAAGTTCTGTGGGGCCGCCATTATGTATCATGTTATATCCACTCCATCTATCCATTTTGCGAGATCAAAATCGAGGCAGATTCAAAGCTCAAGTGGACCTCACAATAGTAAGAATTGGGCACAATGACGCCCACCGTTGAAACCTTCCAGTGGCCCACCATCATGTTTATTGGTCGTCTAACATGTTCATAAAGTCGCACAGAACTGGATGCCTTCTATGCCCACCGCTGTGGGGTCTACTTAAGCTCTGGATCTGCCTCATCTAGAAAAATGGATGGACAATATAACACATACATTATGGTGGGACCCACAGAACTTTGAGGTTGACACACCACCAAGGTGGGTGGTATGTGCCACGCAATCAGCTTCCCTTCTCGATAAGCTTTGACATGGTAAGCCTAACAATGCCGTGGCTCCCTTAAATGTATAAAACTCTTCTCTCTCTCTCTCTCTCTCTCTCTCTCTCTCTCTCTCTCTCCAAATTCAATATTCAAACTTCAAGTATAACAGCTACTTAGTCAAGAACTACATACGTGAGACAGCTCCCACTTGCAAGGCACCATTCTATAAATACCCAATTCCTCCTGTGAGTTTCTAAATCAGAACAAACAAAGAAATCAAAAGATGGCATCTCAATGCACAGGTAAGCTATTGTTTCACCATCTAGGTACTTCGCTGACATGCGGCTCATGCACAAAATCCAAGCCCGAAATCAGGCTGCCCAATTCATTTTTGTGAGCCACAACCGTAGTCGCAGTGGACCACTTGAAAATTTTTATAAAACCATCCATTGTTCTCATATACGTGTGGCTTAGCCTGGTTTTGGGGGAAGGCCATCTAATTCTGGTGTCCTCCTGATAAGTGTCTTGAATCTCACACATGTGCCACATGTCATCATTTGTATTTGTTAGATGCCAGTGGAAAATATAAGAGCTATGTTAGTTTATCTCTAATTCTTTATGATTTATGATGAAGTGTTGAATGATATATACTTATTTTTCTTTGAATGTGAAGGTAAAAGCGTATGGCCGGAGCTCTTGAATGTAGCAGGAGAGGCTGCGAAAACAACGATTGAGGACGAGAATCCGTCAGTAACTGCCAACATCGTTGAGGAGGGAACGATCGTGGATACGCAATTTCGCTGCGATAGGGTTTGGGTTTGGGTTAACACCAATGGTATAGTTACAAGGATTCCAATGATTGGTTAGAATATGTTACATGGTATCGAAAGACTCGTATTAATTATTGTATTACTATTTGAAAGGATTACCACACATGAGGTTTCTCTACTTCTCATGTATGCTTTATAAATAAAATCCTTAATTTCTTCCTTATTCAAGTCTAACATAGATCTGAAAGCCGTGGATATTCAGTCACCACATTAAGCTGGCTTGGGAGGTGGATCAAATTGGTCCTTCTTATGTGTCCCATCTGTACAACGGCATTGTTATTATGGCTGGGCTCAGGCCTATTTTCTTTTTGTGCGGTACCCAGGCTAAGGCAAAGCTCGGCCTAAGTTTTATTTTGTGTGGTAGACAATTGGATAGATCTCAGCCCTGCTTTCTGACAGCTATATATATAACTACAGATAAAATGCAGCTAAAAAATGTTGACGTAGAAACAACCAAATTTTCACATAAAAACCTGACTGTCTAGCCAGCTTGTCAGCTCATGCAAAATATAGGAGCCATTCAAAAGTGAGTCTGACTATGAAAATTATCTGGTGCAAAAAATGAGGCGAGTCCACTCACCAAGGGAATGTACATTCAATATATATGTGGGCCTGGCTGTCGCACCTGATATCGGTCAGGCTTAGGCTGTACATAGGCTCGCAGATCCATCACGAGCCTGTTTTTAGGCCCAATTGATTAAGGTTGGATGGGGTGTAGGTTTGGAAAATTTTCTTACCAAGGCCCTGCCTAAGCGCAATTGGTAGGTGCATTTATGACCTAATGGTCAGGCTTGGGCTGATTAAATATCAAGTCCTTCAAACCCATGCACTGAAATAAGGGTGATATCCATCCCCCGGGCTCACGGTGTGGAGAACTTAAACCACCCCCTCTGTTTTGGGTCAGTAGCAAGAACAGTTTGGATGCATTTCCACATAATATTTGATGTTCCTCACATTCCTAATCAGTCCATTCAGCAGAAAATTGAATTATGGTCCTCAAAAGCGTCGAATTCCTCTCGCATCAAGCAATTGCTTGGCATGGCTCCTGCATTAATCTCCTGGGAATTATGGCTGAGCGGCAACGACTCACGCTTTGAAGGGGTAAAGATGTCAGCCCTCAAGGTTATTGCTCAGGTTTCTCGATGGATGGAGGATATTGGCAACCCCTTGCCTCACAATGATCATCAATCTCTTAGGGAGTTGGCGACCATTCATGCTCTCCATCTGGACAGCGGCAGAGTGACACCCGCTCCTTTCCCTACGATTGTTAAATGGTCAACACCTCCCCTTGGCTGGTAAAGCTGAACGTTGATGGTTCTTCCCACGGAAACCCAGGTGAGAGTGGCGGAGGAGGTATTACCAAGGACTCCCACGGTCGGGTGATTTTTGCCTTTCACAGGAATTATGGCCTTGCTTCCAATACGATTGCTGAAGCCCAGGCTATGTTGGATGGAATTACTCTTTGTAGCAAATTGGGACTCTCTAATGTTGTTGTAGAATCTGATTCCAATCTGGTGGTGGAGGCTACTGCGGACCCCCTAGCCCACTGCCCTTGGAACATTTGGTACAGGTTGGGAGCCATTCATTGCTTCAGCCCGAGGCTCAACCTTTGTTTTAGGCATATCTTCCGGGAGAGCAATTCTGTGGCAGACGCGCTTGCCAGGATGGCTAGTGATGGTTGTGCCAACTCTTTCTTTTGGTCTCGCTCGGACCTGCCAAGGAGTATTAGGGGTCTGTTGGTTCTCGACAAAGCAGAGCTAGGCTATTTGAGAGCATGATTTTGGTGCTGGCTCTCTTCCTTTTTGATTGGCTGGTGGGATCGATCTTCCTTTTGCTGCCTGGCCCTCCGTGTATTGGCCATAATTTGTTGTCTATAGTCATGTAGGTGTGCTTGTATATGATAGGCGGGGCTCCTTACCTTTTTGTGGGACCCTGCCCCAAGAGTTGTTCTGTCTATATCTTTCTTCTTTTAATAAAATTAGGTGGCTAGCTTCCACCTTAAAAAAAAAAAGGGTGATATCCATACCATATATATATAAATGGAGTAGCTTTTGGCTTATTTAAAGGATAGGGGATCGATTCTGCAGTCCCACATGATATGCAATAGCCTCTTTTTATTCAATGGAAATATAAATGAGTTGTTTAAAATAAAAATTAAAAAAGGACGGGAAGAGTTTTCAACAAAAGCAAAGGGTATATGCATAATTTAGAAAGGTGCGACGGAATGACAGTGTGATGGACTACACCCCCACCTCGAATTTAAATGGTGAAAAACTTTAATAGTTGGTCAGAGTATGATGATAATATATATGGGAACTAAGAAATTAAACTATAGATAGAGAAGACCATGGCCTACAATCAGACTGCAAATGGTGTGTTTCAATTCTTTATTATAAAAATCATATTGATTTGATTTTTCCAATAGGATGATTGGCACATACTCAATGTTTGCATGCACAGGCATCACACACACACACACACACACACACATATGAGAAATGCTCACCCATTACTTGTTGGACCATTCAAATTGATCCAATTAGATATGCATCAAATAGAGTAATTAATATTAATAAATATTGCCTTGGGAAATAATTTATTTCAAAGTTGAATGGAGTTGTTGGATTGGGTGGGCCCCATCATGAGGTTACTATGAAATACACCCGGATCATCTGGTATAAGTCACCCCATGTTAGAGTTAGGACCCAAAAATCAGATGCATCTATTATTCAAGCGGGCTCCAAGTTTGGAAAAACTGTACCGTGAGTAAAAAGCGCAGCTTTCAAACTGTTTTCCTTAGTATGGCCCATTGCATCACAAATGGGACTGACTGTTAGCCCCCAAGCATCGGTTTTCATCGTGTCATCTAATGGTTGAAGAGGATTTCACATACTCATAATGGTGGGCCATGTACAAATCAAGGGTAGACATTTATTTCTCGATTATTACATTAGTGTGGCGTACTTGAATTACAAATCAACCTAATATTTTTATTTTGCCCTAGGATGAGGTTACATATCTAATAGACGGATTGGATCTACATATAAATCAAGGTGGGCCTCTCAAAAATCAATACTTAGCTTGGGTCTTCCATATATTCTGTTCTTGATGGTGTTACGTTTGAGATTGCATCCCCCAAATGGAGCTTTTAAGTTGCGTTTGAGATTACATTCCATTAGATGGATGGTGCAGATTAAACACATTCTGAAAAGTTCCTATGCTGTGAATATAGGTGGGGCCCACAGTGATGTTTTTGAGAAATCCACCTCGTCTATCTGTTTTGGGAGCTCATTTTAGGACAGGGCACAAAAACTAAGCTGGTTCCAAGACTTAGGAGCCTACACAAGAGGGAAAATTGGGGAAAGAAATGCATATTGTTAAAACCTTCCTGGGATCCACCATGATCTGTATATGCCATCCAAACCCTTTATAATTAAGGTCATTCCCATTAGGATGAAATAAAAACAAAATAGCTTAGCCTGATAATAAAAATAAAAAAAAATCGTGGCCATGCAAATGTTTCAACAGTAGCTCACTGTTTCCTCTTGTGTGGCCCACTCAAGTCTTGGATCCCAGTCATTTTTTGTTGCATGACTTAAAATGCGCTTGCAAAATGAATGGACAAGTGGATTGCTCACAAACATCACATTGGCCGCCTAGATTCCTAGCGTAAGAGCTTCTCTTTTGGCAGGAAATCCGCACATGAATCATGGTGGACTCTATGGAGGACCAATTAGCACCAACAAGTACCGATACCGATAATATTAATGTGATGATAAAATTTATGAGAAGGTTTATGAAAGAGGATTGACCAGAAGCTAGGTTCCAACTAGCCACAACACCTAATTAATTTTTATGCATGTATGACAGCGACTCATATCTAATGGATTGTTCATCACAAGCATCACCTTTTGAAATTTGTAATAGTCAGTCATTAAGTGGGCTAGACACGCTTCTTAATTTATTAATGTTTGAATGGTATTTTTAAATGGTGTGGACCACTTGATGCGTAGATATTAATGAGCAGTTTAACAAACAAAAAAATCCAAATGGTGGGGCCAACCCGTTGAAAGGGTTGGATTTCACATGCACTTCAAACTTTGTAAGCTATCAAATGATGGACTATAGCTTTTCATCAACTAGTTGAATTTAAAAGCTTCTTTGTGGGAATATAATCTCAAACGGAGGACAAAGAATGAAATATGTGGGAGACCCAATCCAAGCATTGATTTTAATTTGACAACCTCACCTTGATTTATATATAGATCCAATCCAATCATTAGATATGTAACATCATTCCAAGGCTAGAATAAAAACATTACGCTAATTTGTGATTCAAGTACACCACACTAATGGAATAGTTGAGAAAGAAATGTCTACCTTTGATATATACATGACTCAGGATTATGAGTATGAGAAATCCTCTCCAACCATTAGATGACACGACAAAACTTATGCTTGAGAGCCAACCGTCAGTCCCATTTGTGATGCAAGTGGGCCATACCAAGGAACAGTTTGAAGGCTGAGCTTTTTCCCTGTATAATACTTTTCCAATCACGGAGTCTGCTTGAACAACATATCTAGCTTATTTTTGGGTCCTAACTCTACATGGAGAGACTCACCTAATGATCCGGATGAATTATGTGTGTGTGTGTGTGTGTGGATTGTTTTTAATCCAAAAGGAAAAGTTTGTTGTTCTTCTTAACCTTTGTTTCCCCTTAGCCTTCACAGGATTACTGTCCTTTGCAACCTGTAACTTAATTGGAGATATATGCAATAATTTCAGTATGTGGTTTGATAATCTTAATCTTTATTGCACCTTTGCAACTTATTTATATATTTGTCTGTGTAGGATGAAAGTACTATGAGGTCGACCTTGTGGGAAGCTTCCTATGAGGTTGAATTGTGTGGATCCTCTACCATGATGTGTGACCGACATCCTCTCCATTAATTAAATGTACCCTTCCATGGTGGGCATAAAAATAAGGCCAATTCATTAATTAGGTGGGCCACACCATAGACAACAGTTGAGAGTAGATATGCACGGATTGAAAGCGTTATGATAGCTTATAAGGCTTACTGATATGCGGTGTAGAAATTCATGAGCTCATTCATTGTATGTGTCCCATTGGATAAGGGGTCATAATACGTTTCAATAGTACAGGTGGGCTCCAAGAGGTGCTTCTAGATATTTAAAGCATGATTTCACACTGTTTCATACGGTGTGGACCGCATCAATTATGTAGATAGGATTTCTTTTATAAATTACTCTACCAAAACTATTCACCGCAATTCCTGGGGCATGACAAAGTCATACAAGACTTCTCAGGCATTGTATAATCCTACATATATGGTAAGTCTAATATTATCATGAAAACGATACACGGTTTGAATAAAATATTGTAGACGTTGTGAAATGCCTTTACAGGGTTTGACTCCTACTTAAAAAAGTAATAATGACAGAAAAAAAGCTCCAATCCAACCGATTGGGTGATGAGATACTGTCCAAAAGCGTAGATTCTTGATCAACATGCCATCCATGATGGCTCATCATAAGTCTGCACACTCTATGGACCGATTTCCAAACAATATTCTTCTTCGACATAGAGATGGCAACGGGCCATAAGGAGCTTCAATGCAGCAGGGCGTGGTTAGGGTAGATCCTTATCTGTAGGGCCCACTATGATGTATGTTACTTACATCCACACTATCCATCTATTTTGCCAGCTCATTTCAAGGCGTGATCGAAAAAATGAAGCATATCCAAATCTTAGGTGGACTATATCATAGGAAACAGTCGTGATTGAATCCCCACCATTAAAAACTTCAACCTGTTGATAAGGTCACAAAGACCTTCACCACACAAATATCAGCTTGATCCAACACTATTATGGCCCACGAGAAGTTTTTAATGGTCAATTACCATTGTTTCTTGTATTATTGTCAACCTAAGTTTTGGATCTGCTTTATTTTTAGGTTAATGTCCTAAAATGAGTTTTCAAAACGGATGAATGACACAGGGAAGGATATGATGAGGTTGATCATTGTCTTCCTTAATCGATAAACATCTTGAATCCATAAGGTACTCTTGAATCCACATGAGTAAATTCTCGAATATGCAAGAGATATAAAAGTTTCCTAAAAATTTTATTGATAGATTTCTATATATAAAAAAATAATAATAATTAAAAATTTAAAATTAAAATAAATAAATAAATAAACTGAATTTAACATTCTTAAATAACCCTAAACCAACCCGAAAACATCATTAAAGAATCCAAATCAAATAAGGAAACAAATTTTGAAAAACATGCAAATTTTCATTGTGTGCGACCAGTCGAATTGATTGGTCGAACAAACTCAAAAACATCCAGAGACTAAAACCAAAAATTCTATAAATTCTGTCAACCCGATTGGTAAACCTGTTAAATAGGGCCTTTAACCTGTCAACCAGATCTGTCGACCTACCAAAATGGCAAAAATTGTACATCAACCAATCTAAAATTTCTGGCAAAATTTTGACCCGTTGACTAGATCTGTCAACCGGTCGAACTATGTTGAATTTTAACTCATCCTTGGGCTCCTCTTTGGGCTTATTGATCCATGTCCTACATCAGTCCCCTCCACTTCAAGAAAACTCATCCCCGAGTTATCCCCCAGTTTTGGTTCATCATACTAGTGTAGGTTCGACACATTGAACATGCATGAGATCTCCATGTCTTCAGGAAAATCAACAACATAAGCATTGTCATTAATCTTATGGAGGATAGGTGCCGATCCAATCTTTTTGTTCTTCATCTTCTTTTTTACACACACACACCCACGCATGTCATGGTGGGATTTCACCACCTATGGGTATCGAACCCAAGACCTCGTGTTGAAACTCCTCAGAGTCTACCATTGAGGTAAGGACTCGAACCTAAAACAATGTAGGTAACTGAGGAAATGTGATGGCTAGCATTTGCTTATAGTTACCCCACTAGATCGTAAGCTTGTTCTTCAGCTTATAGTACGTCCCAATTGGAAATCTTTCCATGCACAGATAAACCATCATGTTGTCACCCACCTTAAACACCTTCGAACGCCAATGTTTGTTAGCCAGTTCATTGTATTTTTTATTAGAAGCATGCAATTTGGCTTAAACATTAACATGAATGCCCATGATTCGGTCTGCCATATGTTCTGCAGCAACACTCACATTCGGAAGCTTGGGCAAAGGAACCAAATCAAGAAGTATGTCGTGGCACCCATACATAGACAACTTCAAATAGGAACTTGCCAATGGAACAATTTTACATATTGTTGAAGGCAAACTCCACCTGAGCAAGAGAAAAATCCCACTGCTTGGGTTTATCACACGAAAAGCATCGTATAAGGTTCCCAAGTGTACGATTCACCACCTCGGTTTGTCCATCTGTTTGTGGATAATATATACTGTTGAACTATAAGTCAGTGTCCAATTGCCTCCACAAAGTCCTCCAAGTGTGACTGAGGAACTTAGTATCATGATTTGAGGTGATAGATTTTGCGACGTCATATAAGCACATAACCTCAAGGTAGATGGTCAGACCAGTGGAAGTCAAGAAAGCTTGGGCTCAATTGGTTTGGCACTCTAAACTTCCCCCTAAACTTTCCCTCCTTACGTGGAAGATCATCCATAAGGCGGTCCTGGTAGATGCTAGAATTCAATCTATAGGTATCTCTTTAGCATCTACTTGCGTATGTTGCTCTCCCTTGGCCCAGCCCCACATTGAAACCATCGACCATGTCTTCTCCTCGAGTGGTTTAACATTGAAGGTATGGCCCCATTTCTAGCCCCATTTCCACATTTTGCAGGTTACAAACAGCTCCACCGTGAGGAGAGCAACTAGGTAACGGAATCTTTCGGCCACATATGGTCGCCTCAAATCTTTGAGAGGTTTAGCCCATATTCTCATTTTCCGGTAGATTTGGAAAGCTAGAAATGCAGCTCGTTTTGACAACTGCCTCCTCAGTGTCGCCAAGGTGGTATCTTCTATCCACTACTGGATTGCTTGGATCAACTCTTCCCTTCCTCTCCCTAAGGTGCTTAATCGTTTCTTAGCCTCAATTTTGGCAGATTTGGGTGTTGATGTGGCTTCTTTGAAGCCTAGGAAGTTTCAAGTTGTTAGGTGGTCGAGGCCTAAGGGTGGCTGGATTAAATTAAATGTAGACGGGTCATTGTTTGGGAACCTGGGCCCCTCGGGTGGGGTAAGTGTTGGTAGAGACAGCAATGGTAAGTTCCTTTTTGGCTTCCAATCTAGATACGACTTTGGGTCCAATTCAAGAGCGGAGATTAGAGCCATTTAGGAGGGTCTCTCCCTTTGTGCCAAGTTGGGCTTCTCTAAAGTGGAAGTAGCTAGCGACTCCAAATCTATTATCTCCTTTCTTGCACAGGCTTCGTCTCCTTCTTCGTGGTTTATGTACTATTGGCGAACCCGAATCCAGGTGCTCAGGGGAGCTTTGGAAGTTTCTTTTCCTCACTCCCCCAGGGATGCAAATGGTGTTACTAATAACCTAGCTAAAATTGGTAGTGGTTCTGTAACATCTCAAAAAAAAATCCATACAGAAACTCGAGTACCACCTCAAGCATAAATCACTAAGGACCAAATCCTTTAGAAATTAGACAAGAATTATAAGTGTTTAACGAGACTACCTGTGGAATTAGCACTAATCACTTTAAATACGAGCCACAAGACCCAAAACATGTAGAATTGTTAACGCTACATTACCTTAAAACTTAGGATCCATCTCAAAACCCAGTTGCTCTTGGGAGCACTTTGAAACTTCGTATCGGACCTGAACCGCGCGTCGAAAGTCCGATTATTACGAAACTATACGGTTATGACCGAAGTACTGGGCTTGATAACCATCTCGAAAATCAAGTCCTAACAGTATCCGGAAACGCACAACTTGAGCCCAGAGTGAAGTGTGTGAGAAACGCAAATATCTTTAGAAAATGAACTCAGATTTAAGTGAATTGAGTCGTTTGCTTGCAGGTCAAATCTAAAGATTCAGACCATCAGAATCTAACCCAATTGCACCCTCAAATCAGGAAAAATTTCTAACTCATGTTGATGCACTTGTGGCCCTGATCGAGTACCGATGACCGTTGAACTGAAACTAGTCCGCCACGGTCGATCTGTAAATTCGATCGGACCGAAAACTCAGTTTGACCTAGATCTAATATTAGCAAGTTTAAGTCCGACCGCATGCAGAAAAGGGGCCTCCAAATGTGCGTCGTTGGACCGAAACGGCCACTCTTTGGTTATAACCTAAGTATACCATCAGTTTTGGGCCTATATAAGAGCTTAAACCCTCTCTCTCTCTCTCATTTTGTACGAATTTCTAACCCTAGGTGAGAGAAAAGAGAAGAAAGAGAAGGAAAGAGAGTGAAAGTGAGAGAGAGAGAGTTGGCGTGTGTTCCTGGGATTCAATCTCGCCGCTCCACGTGCTTAACCACCCTTCCCGTGTCTCTATTCCGGCAATTCCGATTCCGTTCTTAGGTAAGAAAACATAACCCTAACCTATTTTAGGGTTTCAAATAGAGCAAAGAATGAAATAGCTAATATATTTCATACTATAGGTTGCAGTTGTGCCGTAGACGACGAGTTAGAGAACGAATTGAGTTCGTTACGAGTCTACAGGTGAAAGGTGTGGAATATAAATGTTTAGGTTATGGTTTTTAAGGCTTTCAATGTCATTAATGATTTATGACTGACTTGGATGCTACCACATGCTTAGATGCGATGTTTCCCACACTTTACACATATATATGAATTATGTTGAATATAGTGAAATCTATGTGTTTGTTGATATGCTTGAATGAATATGGAATTATAATTCGTGCTTGTCATGATTATTGATTGTAAAAGCATGATCGTTATATACGTGGCATCTCCTTTGTGAAAGGATTTGCTATAATATGTATTTTAACTAAGTTATTACATGTATATAATATGTGTAGTCTAAGCGTCTGATAAAATGCCTCAATGAGGAAATACTTGTTGAAGTGCATGTAATGAGGGTGTTGAGATAGGATTCTCAATTCCCTTAACTATGGCTATAATTTCTTTTATGTAACCTATATCGCTATTACTTGCTTTATGGTTAAAATGCCTATGTATGCTAACATGTACCCTATGTGTTTGTTAAAATGCTCATGTGAGATCTGTATTTGCTTTCAGTTGCCACATGTTGTTTTGGCTTACTATATGTGAATGCTATTGTTTGGAAGGTGTTTGGGACTATTACATAGTCCAGGCAATCGGTAACAGGTTCCGACCAGGTGGCTGAAGTTGTTTTCGCCACACAGGACGTGTTTGATGAATCTAAGCCGTACCTCGGTTGTAGACAGTGGTTAGGCCACACGGAGTGCTTACGTGCTCCATGTCGATTAGCTCGACGTACGCTCATACTAGTCGAGCTCGTCAAGTAACCCAATTGACCCGATGTATGTTTACCATGTATGGACTCTACTACTTGAACCTAAGGTACCAAACTCACCAGTGAAAACCCTGTTAACTTTGGTACCTCGATCCGCCAAGACTCATGAGCCAGACATGGTGGTATGGGACACCGTGGTCGAGCTATCGGCCTACGCTGGGGCGACGAGCCTCCCTGTAGTATCCAGTGAGCGAACCTAAGCTCGTGAGCCGAATACAATGGTATGGAACACTGTATTCGAGCAGTCGGCCTACGACTAGGTGACAAGCCATTCGTAGTGACCTCAAGCATACTCTAAGACTGCACTAAGGCGACGATCCTTTTTGTAGCAACTGGAGTATAAGTTAAGCCTGCATTGAGGTGACGAGCCCTTTATAGCGACATGAAACCGTAATATTGTATGAGACTAGCTAGGACTGATGACCCTAGAATGGATCATCGTTTGGAAAATGATATAAGGGAGGTACCTTAGTTTTCCAATCCTGCTATATGAAAAGGCTTAATAAGAACTCGGTAATCACGATCATGCACCGCATTGCATATGCCTTTGGCGTTGGTGTTGAGCACAGAGGAAGGGATGCACGCCGCGACCGTAAGAGGAAGATCGCAGAGGGAGTGTAGGCGAGGGCATGCATCATTAATACATATCATTTTTGCATTAACTAGAGTACTTAGGGATGCTTAATTGTATTGTTTTACCATTACTGCTTGATTGAATTGATAACATGTTAACCTTTGCCTTATATCTCCAATGAGTTGATCACTCACTCCTACGTTTCTAGGACGGTGTTGTACACACCAACCAGAATCTGTCCTAGCTGCAGCTGATGGCGATGATTATGAAGCAGAGCCGGACTATTACGATGACAAGGAGGAGTTCTCCTATATGCAACTCTCTAACGGATCTATGTAGGCCTGGAGTTGTGTAGTCAAGGCTACAAGGTTTTAGATAGAGAATATTATACATTTTGATTTTGTATATTTTGAATCAAACTTGTAATTATTTAACCTAGTGACATTCATACTCTGAGGGCTTGCTATTACCTTTATATAGTTTATATACACATCACAGTCTTCCACTAACGCACTTTAATTACCTCTGGAGTATGATATGCTATTTTGGTATAATCTCATTCACGTTTAAGGCACTAACGTGGACAATATAAATCATCATTATTTATGTTGCATAAGTGATGTGTTGGAACTAGGGAGTTGAGTTTATGCTCGACCCCCGATTTTCAGGGCGTTACAGGTTCCCAATCGTCTATGTTTCTCAACTCTCTGGTAGAGGTCCCACATATCCCCAAAGGTCTTCTTTTTCTGGATAGAGTGGGGCTGGGCAATCTGAGAGCAAGATAACCTTCTTTTTTCAGTCCTTACGATAGGCGGGCCCTTGTCTCTTTTTGTCCTAGGGTCTACCCGAAATCTCTATTGTAATTTCCTTAATTTCAATTAGTATAATATAAAATCTTTAAAAAATTAAAAAATAATAAAATAAAATAAAAACCTCTTGGAAAAATAAATTTGTAACATGTGTGGTGTCAAGAGCCTTCTTGCACAGTGTGAGATGTGTAAGTGCTATAGTTTATATCCCTGTCTGTTGTCAAATTTGTGGTGCCAAAATCATTGTTATATATACCTTGCATAAGTGAAGCTCTCTCAAGGATCAACATTCATAAACAAGCCAAAGCTCACAACAAGCAAAGCTCACAAGTACAAGGATCAATCTTGAATGCAAGAACTGCTCACAAGACAAGACTCAAGCTGCAAGACTTCAAGAAGAGTTCAAGGCAGTTTGTAAAGAACTCAAGACACTTTCAAGATTGAGCTACATCAAGATTTCAACTACATCAAGACTTCAAGACTCATACTTCAAGGTCACTAGTTCCTAATGTTTCAATATCCTTACTTCATGGTTGAGGTTTGACTGACTATAGGTTGACCTTAGAAGTAGGTCATTTTGGATATATAAGTCGAATGTTATTTTACATTAGTTTGGTCTGTTCTTCGACTAGTCCTAGGCCTTCTTCGACTAGTCCTAAAGTTGCTTCGACCAGTCTAAGAAATTCCTCGATCAGTCGTGAGTTTGTTACAAATTTCAGATAAAATCTGTTAAGCTTCGACTAGTCCAGAAATTCGATCAGTCGTAGGAACGATGTCGACTGCATCTTCGACCAGCCGAAAATCTTCGACTCAAAATCCAGCGATGTGTTTCAGTTTTTAGTCGAAGGAAACCTACGACCAGTCGAAGGTGACCTACGACCAGTCGAAGGAAACTTTCGACCAGTCGTAGAACGGTTAGAGCTTATCCCGCCGGATCTTTCAAATATCTGTTATTGCTTCGACTAGTCGAAGAGCTCCCTAGACCAGTCGAAGATGCGATCTGCTCACCTATAAATAGTGCACGAATCTCAGAAGAAATCATCGAATTAATTAATCCATTCAAGCCAATCTTCGTCGAACTTCTGAGAGATAATTATGTGCTCCATCTAAGCTAAGTGTGCTTATTTAATATTCTCTTTCCTTAGCTTTATTTAATTAATTTTGTTTCTGCTATTCCAATCTAATTTGATAAGAGGAATTGTTATTCCCTTTCTTTGGAATCAAAATCAATTAAGGCAAGCCCTATTTGGTTTAATTTAAAATCTATTAGAATTATAACCATTATAATTGAGTACTGGACATTGAACTTGGACATTCAATCATCTACTTTGATTTGGTTCTACTGGGCTGCTACAACGAAGGAGATAATCAGGTATTTTACATTTAATTGTAAATTCCTTTTTGTTTTGGTTTCTTTCAAGATTTGCCAGAAAAATCTTGTTGTATTGGTTATCTGAGGAGAGCCAGGAAAACTCAGAAGTGGGGTTTTTTAATTGTGTAAGCCCACAGACAAAGACACAATTGTAAAGGTTTTGGGTGAACCTGGGAAAACCTATTTTTAGTGAACGCTAATATCCCCTGTGTGAGGATATTAGAGTGGAGTAGCATTTTGTGTGGCTGTTGTTTAACAGTTGGTGAACACACAGGCGAACCACTATAATCCCTTGTGTTGTGGTTGAATGATTTATGCTTCTGATTTTTAATTATTCTTTTGTGGGATGTATGTATGGTGGTGAATGTTGTAATCATTTAATTCAAGCATTTTGAGAATGTTGTAATAGTTTAGAATTTATTTTCTGCTATTCCTTTATCAGCTTGATATTCTATTTCCTTTAAAAGTTGTTCCAGCAAGGTTGCCCTGCCATTTTTATGGTGTATGGCTGTCCCTAGAACAATACATTTATGATTACAATTTATTTTAATTCAGTTTGTATTTATTTCTGCATTCCTCTTCGATTTGAGATTTGATACAAAGATCTTTCTAGAAATAAGGTTGTCCTACCATAAACTCTGGTTTTTGGTGTAAGGTTGTCCTTAGAACAACATTTGTATCAACCTCTCAAGATCTGAATTTTGAGGTTATTTTACTTTCTTGCATTGTGATTTATTTTGGCTATCATATTCTTTTTAATTCCGTTGTTATAAGTTTTATTTGGCATTGTCCTATTCACCCCTTCCCCCCCCCCAAGGACATATAGCTAGGCCTTTTCAAAATGATCCATCTTGGAGAATTTGTCGACCATAACAAACACTAAGTCCGTTCAACGCTAAGTCCGTGGGAGGCCTAGCACAAAATCTATAGATAAATCCTCACAAGAGCCATCAGGTAGTAGCAATGGAGTGTATAGGCCTGTGTTTTATGACTGCCTCTTGGAAGTCTGACACGTATGGCATTGTTGTACCACTTTTCCAACATCATGCACGCTTCAATTATGGCCAATAGTAACACTCCTCCGATTCAATTTAGAAAATAGTTTTACCCCTTCTAACATGTAAAACATATAGTCCATTTGTGATATAAGAAATTTGTAGTTTATAGTTATTTTATTTATTTGAGCGTGGTTTTTCCTGACCTGATGTCATACGAGGGTCGTAAGTTCTCCTATAGCCCTGAGGATCCTGTCAATAAGTAGTTCGTTTTCAATAACGTGAGGAGTAGGTGTCCCTGATAAGGCTCCGTCATTCAAGTTAAATTCTAACATGACCTATGATTATTTAAACAAATAAGCTTTAGTATACTAACATCTAAGTAAGACATGAGACGTTAAGTTTTTCTTTTGTAGATATTATTATAGAAATGCATCTTAAGTTAATGATTCTATGTTAAAATCCCCCCTAGGTCCTCAATTTGATGTTAAACCTGGGCTCTGATACCAACTTGCCACGCCCCAAAATCCCGGTAACCGAATAAGGTATTCAGGACCAAAATTCCAAGTTCGTCAGTTTTAATAAATTGATATTCATTACAATCCACATAATTCCATAAAATTTAATAGATATTCAGAGTCATTTAAAAGGAAAATATTGTTGAAATAATATAATGTTTACTAAATTCCACTCTTTTGATACTTTTCTTTTTGTTCTACATCGAAATTCAAAATTCAAAATAAACCTAAATAACAAAAAGGAATTAAAATGTAAACTAAACTTAATAGTAGAGGCCTGCCTGCTCTTAGTATTCCAGTTTTGCACTTATACATTTTTTTGTAATAGGGTAAGGATAACAACCCAATAGAATCATTTCTTACCTAAAATTTAAAATATTCAAATTATATTATTTTTTTTTTTATAAATAAGAGAGAAAAATAGAATACGGATAATAAAAAAAACATAAATTTAAGCATTAGAATCGTAAATATGTTATGTAAGTGATACTTTCCATGAATTCTCATAAATAATATACATTATCTCTTACAACACTATACCCAAGTGGATGGCCACATTGCATTAATGTCACCCACCGGTACGTCGTGGTAAGGGATCCATTTATACATTAGTTGGTCTAACTACTGCTCCAGCTGTACCTTTGATGTATGCCCGTGCACACAATTATACTCATACGTCGTAAACAAAGAAGACTCTATGTGATGCCCCGTCACTGTGGCCACATGTGGGCGGGACACGTGGGCGGGCCCCAAAATGGCTTGCAGGCTACTGTGTGGCTGGCAGGCTATTGTGCACACAGTGAAGGTGAAACTTTGTCCCACATTGGAAGTGTCGTCTGAAGTAATGGTAGTTATATGTGGAGTTGTCACCCTATACTGTATTAGACCTTTTGGGGGAGTTCCCCAAGAACAAAACCGTACGGGCTGTGCCCAGAGCGGACAATATCATACAGTGTAGGCATAGGCTGTTACAAATGGTGTCAGAGTCAAGGACGGCTCTGCCCTCGGTGGGGGATATTGTGACGCCCCGTCACTGTGGCCATATGTGGGCGGGCACACGTGGGCGAGCGCACATGTGGGCGGGCCCCAAGATGGCTGGCAGGCTATTCTGCACACAGTGAAGGTGAAACTTTATCCCATATCGAAAGTGTTGTCTGAAGTAATGTTAGTTATATGTGGAGTTGTCACCCTATACTGCATGAGGCCTTTTGAGGGAGTTCCCCAAGAACAAAACCGTGCGGGCTATGCTCAGAGCAGACAATATCATACAGTATGGGCGTGGGTTGTTACACTCTAAAGGATCTAATGGGTTATGGGGTCTTTCACCTAGGGGACACAATCACCCTACTTGCTAGTTTTAGGATCTTATACAAAAGGAACACGATCAGCCTACTTATTTACATTACATCCAACATATCAATATCGATGCTTAATGAATGCTAGAAATATATGTAAAGTGAATCATTGTTTCGTAATTGAAAATATAAATATAAAGCTATCATGGATTTATTCTCATACTTTTAATACTCTTAAAATAATATTCTAAATTTATTATAAGAATCAATAATTACTTAATTGAATTATAGATATATCAACAATACAAATTGAATTATAGATATATCATATTATGGTTCCACCAGTCAAAATTGGCTAATCTATTTTAAAATGGTACCAGTGAGTTTTAAACTTTAACTAGCATATCATCCCACTAGTTTCCCCATATTATGGTGCAAATGTGATGAATTGGATACATGGAAGTCCAAAATTTTGATCTGGATCAGCCAACATATCCCAGCCCATTCCTCATGAGCCAATAGATGATAACCATACGGATCAGTTGATCCTAACCATCCGATCAATGATTTCTTCTGTTGTAGTCATCTATTTCCCAAGACACCAATCAGATGGTTAGAGTCTTTGGATCTAAGCGATTCATAATTTTTTTTTTAATGGAAGTTGGGGCCTACCAAGTGTACCATCTATTTTGATGATCATACTGTTATTTTATCATTTATGAAAACTGTCCATTTTGCAAGCCATTGATCCAATGGTCAAGATAATCCAGTTTGGTTTAATGTTGGTGGCCCATGAAGATGAATATTGTCCGCGTGTCCAATACAACCCATTTGCACCCTGATAAGTAGGATGCCTTGATCAAGTTGGAAAGTACTTCCTTCTGGGGATTGCTTATGGAGGTTTCTCCCTTCTCGACGGAAGCAGACTGCGTGGTGTGCCGCGCACCACCGACCTCCAGTGGTGATTTTTTGACATACTAAGTTCTGTGGGGCCCACCATTATGTATTATGTTATATCCACACCGTCAATCCATTTTGCGAGATCAAAATCGAAGCAGATTCAAAGCTCAAGTGGAACACAATGCAGAAAGAATTAGCGACCATGACGCCCACTGTTGAAACCTTCCAGTGGTCCGCAAGCAGTTTTCAATGCCGCACACCACCGACCTCCAGTGATGTTTATTTGTCGTTAGCCTGTTAATAAGGTCACACAGAACTGGATGAAGGGAGAGCAAAAACATCGGCTTGATACAAAACTTCTGTGGCCCCAAGCAGTTTTCAATGGTAAGCATTTTATCTCCACCGCTTTTCTGTGGTGTGGTCCACTTGATCTTACATCTGCCACATTTTTTGGCCCGCATACTAAAATGATCTATAAAAATGGATGGACGGTGTGGATATAACACATACATCATTGTGTGACCCACAGAACTTGGTGAGGTTAACACACCGCAGAGGTGGGTTGTGTGCGCCACGTAATCGGCTTCCCTTCTCGATAAGCTTTGACATGGGAAACCTAACATTGTGGTGGCTTCCTTAAACGTCTAAAACTCTCTCTCTCTCTCTCTCTCTCTCTCTCTCTCTCTCTCTCTCTCTCTCTCTCTCTCCAAATTCAATATTCAAACTTCAAACTTCAAATATAACAGCTACTTAGTCAAGAACTCCAAAGCGTGAGACAACTCCCACTTGCAAGACACCATTCTATAAATACACAAATCCTCCTGTGAGTTTCTTAATCCAGAACAAACAAAGAAATCAAAAGATGGCATCTGAATGCACTGGTAAGCGATTGTTTCACCATGCAGGTACTTTGCCAACATGCAGCACATGCGCAAAATCCAAGCTACGTATTAGATGGCCCCAACAAATGTATGTCGTGGCCCAAAATCAGACTGCCCAATTCATTTTTGTGAGCCACAACCGTAGTCCGCAGTGGACAACTTGAAAAATTTTTATAAAACCATCCAGTGTTCTTCTATACATGTGGCTCAGCCTGGTTTTGGGGTGAAGGCCATCTAATTCTGGTGTTCTCCTGATAAGTGTCTTGAATCTCACACATGTGCCACATGTCGTTGTGTGTGTTTGTTAGATGCGAGTAGAAAAAGCTATGTTAGTTTATCTGTAATTCTTTATCATAAAGTGTTGAATGATACTTATTTTTCTTCGAATGTGTAGGTAAAAGCGAATGGCCGGAGCTGTTGAATGTAACGGGAGAGGTTGCAAAAACGACTATTGAGAGGGAGAATCCATCGGTAACTGCCTACATCATTGATGAGGGAGCGGTTGTCGACACACAATTTCGCTGCGATAGGGTTTGGGTTCGGGTTAACAACAATGGTGTGGTTACGAGGATTCCAAAAATTGGGTAGAACATGTAACATGGTATTGAAAGACTCGTATGAACTATTGTATTACTATATGAAAAGGATGACCTCACATGAGACTTCTACACTCATGTATGCTTTATAAATAAAATCCCTCTATTCTTCTTTATTCAAATCTAACATAGATATGAAAGCCATGGATATATGTTCAGTCACCACATTACGGTGGCTTGGGAGGTAGATCTAATTCGTCTGGACTAGGATAGATCTCAGCCCTGCTTTCTGATAGCCATTTATAATTACAGATAAAATGCAGATAAAAATGGTTGACGTGGAAACAACTAAATTTTCACATACAAACCTGACTTTTACATGGCTCATGCAAAATATAGGGGGATTTTAATGATTGATATCCAATCACTATTGTTTTCCTGTGGTGGGGTCCACCTGATATTTACATCCCTCTCATTTTTTTGGATCAAGCACTAAAATGATCTGTAAAAATGGATGAACAGCATGGATGAAATACATACATCATGATGGGGACCACCAGCCATGGCGCTGGTGGCAGGGGGAGTAGCCAATCCGTTTCTATCTCAGCCCTGCTTTCTGACCGCCATATACAATTACAGATAAAAAATGTTGACGTAGAAACAACTAAATTTTCACATACAAACCTGACTTTCTAGGCAGCTTGTCAGCTCATGCAAAATATAGGAGCCATGTAAAAGTGAGTCAGACTATGAAAATTATCCGGTGCAAAAAATAAGGCTGGTCCCCTCATCAAGGGAATGTACTTTCAATATATATGTGGGCCTGGATGTTTGCACCACCTGATATGGGTCAGGCTTCGGTTGTACATAGGCTGGTGGATCCATCAGAGGCCTGTTTTTAGGCTCAATTAATTTATTAAGGTTGGGATGGGGCGTAGGTTTAGAAAATTTTCTAAGGCCCTGCCCTAAGCGCAATTAGTAGGTGCATTTATGACTTGATGGTCAGGCTTGGGCTGATTAAATTTTGAGTCGTTCAAACCTGTACACTGAGGTAAGGGTGACAATGGGGCCACCCCATCAGCCTCGGTGACCCAATCCAGGAGTGCCAAGGCTTGGCCCACTAAACTTAGCCTGAGGTCTGGACCCAGGCCCGAAATGTAGATCAGATGTTCGGGCTGGACTGGGCCAAGTTCAATTATGAATATCCCGGCCCGGCACATCAATCTTATCCAATCATTAAGTTGGCCACCCTTAAATAGCTTAAAGACACTTATTAATGGTTACCTACTATGCACATTTAATAGCTTAAATTAACCATTTTTAATGATCCAAACTAATTACCTTTGATGTTAGTCATCCATCATGTGGGGCCCACTATCAATGTTATTGTCCATCATATGAGGCACATCTTCAATATCCATTGCCCATCATGTGGAGCCCACCTTTGATGTGGATTGTCCATCATGTGAGCCCACCTTTGATGTTAGTCATCCATCATGTGGGACCCACCATGGATATGGGCCACTCATCATTAGGCAGACCTTTGATGTGGATTTTCTATCATGTGGGACCCATCTTGATTTGGATCATCCATCATGTAGGGCCCACCATTATTAAGTGCACATCATGCGGGCCCCACCATCATTCTGGGTTGCCCATCATGTAGGCCCCACCTTCAATGTGAGTTGCTCATCATGTGAGGCTCGCCTTGGATGTGGGCCATTCATCATTAGGGATGTAGATTATCCATCATGTGGGGCCACCTCAATATGGGTCATCATCATGTGGGGCCCACTAAATCATCTATCCATTCATTGGATGATTTTCCAATTTCATGAACTTAAAAGGGGTTCTTGGCCACTAAAAGCATATTCCCTTAAATTATTTTCTAAGTTGTTATATCACCAATGAAATGAAAGAAATAAATTACTTTTGGAAGTTGAAAAGCAATAAAATAAAATAAGTTACTTTTTCTATTGAAAAAATAATAAAATAAAACTAACTTATTTAAGAAAAATAATTTATCCACTGTAGTTTAAAAAGCTACTTATTTGGTAGTATCCAAACGGGCTTAAGGGACAACTAAATTGATTTGAATCAATGGTTATGGTCAATAGCAGGAGTTACATTTCATACCATTAGGTCACAGAAATCAACAGTATAGATGTCATCGTGAGTAGATTGCTTTGTGTGAACTGATTGTACAGAGGCCTAAATTGGTTGAGGCCAGAGTTTGAATAGCTTAGATTGAACCCATTTGATAATTTGACATTCCATGGCCCATTAATTGATGTGCCATCCAAATCAAAAAAGGAGGGAAAATGTAAGAGGTACTTTCTGGCTCTGAAATCTAAACTACTTTATAAAGATTGTCTTCTAGGTGTGGGGCCAACATTTATAAAATGGATGGTTCAGATCAATGTAATTTCCGCACAAGCCATCTAATTGTTGGCAATCAGTGCAGAAGTGCAGCAAAGTGATCAAGAGAAATTTCATCTAATGCCAGAGGATCTACACCATCGATCAGAAAGCAGTACTTAGAAGCATAACCAACCACCAGAGTATTAAGGATAATGGTGGAATGGACAGTTTGCACCTGATACTAAAAACGAAGGCCCAAGGCTGAGCCGAAAAAAATATGGTTGGGCCAGGCCTGGCCCGACCAATCCAGCCCAAAATATAACATCCCTATTTACCACTTAAACATTTATAATCTAATATTGATCAAGTGGGCCACGTATGCACAAAAAATAGACATTTCAAAGGAATTGGTTGCCTAAGTAAGGATTAGGATTGCATTTTTGTAGGATAGTAAAGTTGGGTCGAGTTGGGTCGGGGCTAAAATGATTTACGCCCAAGCCAGACCAGAAAATTCATCGAACCAAGAATGTGAGGCCCAAGCCCAGTCCACAGGCCTTGCTAATAGGTCCAGCCCAAAGCCGGGTCGGGCTCGTTAGGCATGCTTTACAGCCATTGACACCCTTAATAAAAGAAATCCCCCCTTTACAACTAGGGTTGGGCACAGGTCGACTCGACTCGGCAAACTTGACTTATTTGACTCGTTTAAACCTGACTTAATCTGAACCAAGTGGGTGAGTCGATCCGAACCGAGTAGGCTTCGTCCAATCCAAACTCAAACCAAGTCGAGTTTAGGTCACCCAATAACTCGACTCAACTCGACCCGTAATCCAACTCGGCCCTGACTCGACTTGATTTGAAACTCAACTCATGTGTGCATGTGTAGAGAGAGAGAGAGAGAGAGAGAGAGAGAGAGAGAGAGAGAGAGGAATGCTCACCCATGCACTTTCTTACATGAGCATCCATACGTACCTTTGCACATGTCTTTTTTTTTTCTTTTTTTCTTTTTTGAAGACATCAAGGCTGGTATTTGGCATGTATTCAGGTTTTTTTTTAGGCTAGACCCTTTTTTTTAAAATAAGCCTCTTTTTTTCAATAAAAAATTACAATCTAAGCCATTCAGGTGGGAAAATTACAACTGAAGCAGAGAAAAATGATCTGTCACACCTATCATAAACTATACAAAAGAGGGCCCAAGGCCAGACAAGAGACCAAAAGCGAAAAAGACCTCGATCCCAAGGGGGGAGAGGAGAAACTAGCACTAAATCTGAGGAGCGAGAGCGTGTTCACAGATGGCCCCTAACCAGTTTTATCAAGGACTTGGCCTCTAATGTAACGGGGCAGGGAGGAGGTATTGGGAAAAAACCTATTAGACTTGCGGCTTGTTCCCGATTTTTGCCAAGCTATCAGTTGGCCCATTGGCTTCACGAAGGACATAAGAGAGAGTAAAAGAGGCCCCGTTGATAAGTGTACAAATTCTGGTTAGCCAGTATGACCACTTTCAGGATGGGGCGGTATTCTTCTGTAAGCAATTAACGGCCCAGTTGGAGTCAGATTCCAAGATAATATTATGAAGCCCAAGGTCCAAACAGTATTTAATACCATCATGAATGGCCTGCAATTCGGCGGAGTTGTTGGAGGCTTCCCCGTAGCCACTGGTGAAGGCGAAAAGCAAATTACCAAGGTGACCGCGACAAATTCCTCCGTTGCCAGCAGGGCTGGGATTGGATAAGGCGAAACCATCAACGTTTATTTTGAGAAATCCCTCTAGCGGTCTAATCCACTTAACAATTGAGAAGATGCGAAAGGACCGAGGGGCTCGGCGAGGAGCGGGAGCAGCAAGGCTGGTCTAAGAGGGAGGGATAACAACTCTCGAGAATTGGGGAAAGAGGGTAATCAGCCACCATTTCACGTTTGAGAACACCCTAGAGGCAGAGGGCACTCTATTGTCGAATCTAGCCCCATTCCTAGCTTTCTAGATCTCCCAAAGAAGAAAAGCATGGGCAAGGAGAAAGCACATCGAGCAGATATTGCGAGGCAAAGGCCAGAACCACCACCAATGGATGTGCTCCTGGATAGAGGAGTGGCTGAACAGGGGAACTCCGAACATATCGGCAATAAGATTCCATAGATTGCCTGTCAGTGCGCCATCCAAGAAGAGATGGGAGGGGGTCTTAGTATGAGGGCAGGATGTGGGGCTGATCGTGCAACAGTTGCATTTGGAAGCCAACTGAACGCCCTTCCTTTGGATAAGAGCGTCGATGGGCAGAGAATTACCAGAAGCTTCCAGACGAATAGAGAAATTTTAGGAGGGATCGAAGAGTGCCAAACGATCTTTGCCTAGGGAAGAGTTTGATCTCTATCACGAATGATGTTTTAAACAAATTTAATAGTGAATATGCTCGCAGGCTTGAAGGGCCATAGAAGATGGTCGTCATTGTCCGACGTGTAGAAACCCCCCTGAGAGATGAGCTGGGATAACCACGCTAGGAGAGGAGCAAGAATATTCTGTTTCAAGCCGCTAGTGCCAAGGAAATTTGCTATCGAGTTGTCGCTAGATGTGACAGGGATGTTAAGGGAAGGAAGAGAGTCCAAGGGGCCCAAACAGGTCCAGTTACTATGCCACATGCTGCACACACCACACCCAATCAAAACCTGCGCATGGTGGTCCAAAACAGGGAAAATACGCTCCAGTATTTTCCAGATGGGGGAGGCATGCAGCGATCCGATGGGAGAGCGTAAATCGGGCAAAGCCAGTGAGTATTTGGAGTGCATAAAACTACCCCAAAGGTTGTTGTTCCTGTCTTACTTGACCCCCCACGCCATCTTTGGATGGAGGGAGCGCATAACTTCCTTCAGCTTCCTGATGCTGAGGCCACCCTCGGATTTGGGCTTGGAGATGAAGCTCCACTTCCACAAATGAAGCTTCAGCTTCCCGTCATTGCAACCCTAAAAAAAAAATTGCGAGGATACTCTCAATAGACTTTAGGACCTATTTTGCAACAATCGTGGAGGCAATAGTTTGAATCGGGACCCCGCTAAGCACGTTGGCAAACAAGGCAAACCAACCTACTTGGGAGAGGATCCTAGCCTTACACCCTCTGACCCTAGCTGCCAATTTATCAATCAACAGGGAGAAGAATCTACTCTTAATTTTTCCTTTGATAATCGGAACTCCCAGATATGAGAAGACACTTGCGGCCTTACTAATCCCAAGGATCTCTTCAATGCTTCTGATCCCGGAAGATGTAAGCTTAGAGGAGCAATAGAAGGCGCTCTTGCGCGGGTTGATTCTTTGGCCTGAGATGGATTGGTAGCGAGAGAGGAAGGATTTGACAACTTGAAGGGATTTTTTGGAACTGTTGAGGAACAGAACTGTATCATCAACATAGAGAAGATGAGAGATCTGCTTGCATCCTTGTTTCACTTTAAAAGGAATGCACAGCCCACTGGAGGTTAGATGGGGCCCCCGCTAAGAACTTCAGAAGAAAGAATGAATAGGCTTGGGGAAAGGGGATCTCCTTGGCGTAGACCATGGGTTGATTTGAAGAAACCACAGCTCGACCCATTCACTAGAACCAAGAGCCAGTTGTTATTCTAGCAGGCTTCAACTAACTGAACTGACCTCGGATCAAATCCAAATTTTAGCAGAACCTCTTTTAGAAAATTCTAATCCACTCTATCATACACTTTTTCCATGTCAAGCTTCAATACAATATTTCCTCCTATCGATGTCTCTGAAAATCTCTTGCCCTAGGGTGATGTTCTCAGTAATGTAACGGCCCTTAACAAAAGCCCCTTTCTCCAAAGAAATCAACTTTGGAAGAAGGGCATTCAGCCTACTAGCAAGAACATTGGCAAAAATTTTGTAAATGAAATTGCATAAACTGATAGGCGTGTAGTCAGCAAAGGATCTGGCTCCTGATTTCTTTGGCACTAAATAGACCAGCGTAGTAGAGAAGGACCTGGGAAGCTCGTCTCTTTGAAAGAAGTCAACCACAGCAGCATGGACATCATTAGAATAATAGGCCAGCAGCCAGAGAAAAACACTGTAGATAGACCGTCCGGCCCAGGAGAGCTATCCCTAGGCATTTTGAAAACTACTGCTCAAACCTCCTCCAAAGACAGGCAGCGAAGGAGCATTATGTTGTCTTCAACGGAGACCAAAGAAGGAATATGGCTCAATAGCTCACCCATGGAAGACGCAAGGGACGAACTAGGATCTACAATAATAAGGGGACTGGAAGAATAAAACAACCTCCCTTTGAATGGAGGGCTGATCTGAGATGCATCTGCCATCATCTATCTAAATTTCAATGATTCCCAGCCTGCGAACCTTTTTAGAAGCCGAGAGATGAAAAAACTTCGTGTTTCTATTGCCATCTTCCAACCAAGAAATACGGGATTTCTGCTTCCACAAAATTTCTTCTGCAAGCTCCATCTTGGACAGCTTGAGTTTGGCCTCAACAATAGGAGTTGAAGTAATTTCAGGGTCGCTTTACGTGCTGGTTTCCAGATGAGAGAGCTCCTGCTCCGCTTTGGTAACATTCAGAAAGACGTTGCCAAAGACGTCCCGATTCCATATTTTTAGTTGCAACTTAACCTTCTTCAATTTTTAGCAATAGATTCACCACGGGCTGCGAAGAGAGATCCATCTCCCAAGCATCGGCGACAGTCGCTGAGAAGCCACATCCGCTGGAAATGGAAGGGCCTGGGGGCCAAGGGGGGCGCTCTGGGGAAGGACAACAAGAGTGGGGTATGGTCAAAATTAACTCTAGGAAGGTGCTTAACAAGGAAACCAGGGAACCTGTGCATCCAGTTGCCGTTACAGAGAAGACGGTCTAGCCTAGCCCAAGCCTGAGAGATGCTCGCTTGGTTATTACACCAGGTGAACTTGCTTCCGACAAATCCAACATCAATCAGCCCTGCTTTATCTGTGGCTTCTCGGAATTCTCACGAGCTATCTGGATCATGATGTTTATAGCCAAGCCTTTCCGCAGAGTCAAGAACAACATTAAAGTCCCTGCACATAGCCCACGAAGCAGAAGAAGATGAGGCGAGAGCCTCCAATGAGTCCCAGAGGGGTCTCCTGTCCAATCTCGAGCATTTTACGTAAATTAAAGATAGCCTGGGGGAGATAACCTGGTTTTGAACTAAAATTTCTACAGAAATCATTTGATTAGTTGAATCGATGACCGAAATATTGAGATCATCTCTGTGGTAAATCCAGATTTTACCACTATCAATGGTGTTCGAGATGGAGGAGTGGAAGCCAAGCTTTAGGCCAATGCCCACTCTCCAACTATCTCTAGCCATGGGCTCCAAAACAGCAATGATGGAAGGCTTATGAGCCGGAATAAGCCTTTGGTGGTCCGGATCGTGGCCGCATTGGCCAAGCCACGGGCGTTCCATATAAGGATGCACTACAAGAAAAAGGGGCTTTAGCCTTGGTTCAAAACTGTGGTTAAAAAGGTTAAAAACTGAGGCTGAAGCCTTTAGCCTTAGTTTTGCCTCAGTTATCCAAACCGGGGTTGAAACCCCAGTGGCTAAAGGCTTTAGCCCTCAGTTTTAGCAACCGAGGCTAAAATGACTTTTATAACCTCGGTTCTTCAAGTGAGGGTAAAAACCTTTTTAGCTTTAATTTTCTCGAAATGAGGCTAAATCAAAATTTTAGCCTCCATTATTTTCAACTGAGACTAAATCCAAATTTTAGCCTCTATTGCCTCCAACCAAAGCTAAATCTATTTTTAACCTCGATTCTCAACAACCGAGGCTAAAGCCTTTAGCCACGGGAGTTGTAATCTCAGTGTAGGTAACTAAGGCAAAACTGAGACTAAAGATAGATTTAGCCTTTGTTGACATCAATTGAGGCTAAAATCAATTTCTAACATCATTTATCAATAATCGAGGCTAAATCATTTATTTTAACCCATTCATAAACCTATGCATATTCAATGGCCATTGATCAAATGTCTTGCATTCTTGTTCTCATAAGGTAACAACTCATGGAGAAAAACCTGAGAATCGCACCGACTTTTCAAATTGAAATTTTAGTTTCTATTTGGAATAGAAATCTGGGGAAAAAAAAAAAGAATTCAACAACTGAAGCTTTGATCAACCGTCATCACTGGATTCTAATTTAGATTGCTAGATCTTGACTGCAACAACTGAAGCCTCTGGTCCATCTCAGAGAAATCAGCCAACATGATGGAGCTATAGTTGGGAGAGATCTAGTGCGTCATCGGCAGTGGAAGCTTTCCTCTGCTAATGGCCATAATCACAGGATCGATGAATTCAACATCAACATAGCTGCTATTTCCAGCAACTTGTTGTTGCAGATTCAAATTAGCTAACTACCAAGGAACGGATACTGTGCAACTGAACCTGCCACAAGAAGGAATATAAGCATCCACAACAATCAGAAAAAAGATCTTACCAGCAAGAAAATAAAAAATAGATGGTAGCAAAACTGCAAGAATTTGAGCCAGTAGATCAATGGTAGACGGGGTGCATTTCAACATTGAGGTCTCAGATTTGAACCTTGCTTACCAGCCAATCAACAAAAACAAAAGAAAAGAAAAAGATTTTTAAAAAATATCTTGAAACTGCCAATGAAATATCGGCATGTATTCAACAATAAATTATCAGACTTACAGATATTATGTTGCACCAAAAATCCGTGAATATTGATCTTAGTAATGACACTACTGGCAAAATAAGGTGAATGCCATTTTAATGGGAATCTACATATGTCGTGGTTACAAAAGGGGATAAAAATGGTCATGCCCCAGGAATCAGAAGTGAAACTAGAAAAAGACCTGATTAGCGAAGCTGACTCCACACCCCAGGAAGATCCTTCCTATAATGAGCATGGCAAGGTTCTGGGCAGCTGCATTTAGCACCACGCCAATGATGAAGAAAATCCCTGCAATGAGCATGGTCAGCCTCTGACCGAGGTTTCTTGTGGTGTAGGATGCGAAGAAGGTCGAAGTCAAGCCAGCCAGATACAACGATGATGTGAATAGCTGAAGGCCGTGGTTGTCGTATTTGCAGTAATTGCTGTCCAAACCAGGATCTTTGGTCTTTCGATAGACCACTGGAAAGAACTTCATCAAGAAGGCGTCCATCGATGTTACACCACCTGCAACAGAGAAACCAATACACCACCATGTCAGAGGAGTGATTCATAACAATTAGACTTGCATGTTTATTTTATACTCAAGGCCCTGTTTGGTAGTCACCCAAAAAAGTGAGTTGATCTAATTGTTCAATGTAATGATTTATTTTATGCATTGGAGATCAAAATCTCTAATATATAATTACTGCTATCTAGAGTGAGATTAATTCCTATATAGGTGTTTGGCAACAGAACTAAGCATTTTTTTTTTTTAAATAAAGAGTTCCAAATGGAACATGTTTTCAATTTTTTATTTTTTAAAAGGATTGAGGGCGATTAATCTCATTGGTAAAAATAAAGAATGCAATGCACCGGAAACAGAAAAGGTATGCAAGCAGGCATATTATAGCACTCAACCAGAAACATATACAAGTAGGCACCCATGACGCATATGCACAAAAGCATGTTATATGGATAATCCAATTGTAGCAATGTATCAAAACAGTTATTGAACTGTAGCGAGATTTTTGCCAACTTTTTAGATTATTTTTTTTCTAATCACTCCAGAGTGCAGGTAAAACACGTGGTTCTTTGCATCCCCCATATGACATATTATAACCAACCAACATTCCAGATTAGTTCTGCGTCTAACGAATATGGCACATGGAAAAGAAGCCTATGAACAATGATAACAATGTAGTTCTCTACATTGCATGAATAAAGTAGTATAAGTCTACCAACCAACATAACAAGTCAGTTCATCAAAGAAAAAGGAAAGGAAATAGAAATAAAATTTACATGGAAAAGATGCCAGATCGAATTGGTCTTTGAGTAGATCACTTTCATTGGAAGTAATTGCAGCTTCCCCTGAAGAAAAAGTAAGGCGGTGAGATTGCCAGCTTTGCCATCAGCTAAGAACTTCCTAAGCTCAGGAATAACAAAGGTGGCTTCTTTTTTATCTCCACTCCCAAACTCAGAGAAAGCTTTCAGAATGCATGTCCTCCTGAGCTGATATTGTACAACCAAATCAGAGCTTATCCAGAAAGAGACAGATAGGCAGCATGCCACAGGAAATTAAATGACCTATGGAAGCATATACATTTGATATGGCATACCTCTGAAACTGTAATATCAGAAACAGGTTTTGCCAACAGAACATACAGGGGTGATGCATTTTGCACTTGCACTTCATCACTCCTAGTCCCAAGCGATATGGTCATTTGTATTCTAAAAGTCAAATGATGGTGATATAGTCAGTGTCCTCAGGTTTGAATGGCTAAAGACAATGATGATGCTACATAACAAACATATCAGTTCAGCTACATAAAAGAAAAATGTAAGACCTGTGGCTCAAAATCATCGGCCAGAAGGATGTTCGATGATTTCACATCCCTATGGATAATGGACTAAGCACTGCAGCTATGTAGATAATCAAGTGCCTCAGCTACATTGATAGCAATCTTATATCTCTGATTCCAACTGAGGACAACATGATCTTTTTTTCCTAACAACACAAATGATGGAAAAGATCAGCAACTGGAAGATTAAATCCAATCTACCTGCAATTTATTCAATAGAGTTGAACAATATACCTTGAAGGTTTTCTTCCAAACTAAGCTGAAAAACTTCAGGAACAATAATTCACATCATGTGGTCCCCAAAGTGTAATGCAGCAAGCAAGTATGCTAGCCTCTGTGAAAGGAGGTAGATACCAAAATGACAACATGATTACTACTTGTTACAAATTAAAGTATACAAGCAAAACCTCCTAGAGCAATGCTTCGACATTTTAGCATCAAAATAGAACCTTTTCATCATTCCTTTTCATACCACCCACATAAAAGGCAAGCTAATTTAAAGTATCAGACTTGATGAAATTGGAACTTGTACCATAGCACACTGCGTGATTCAAAATATAACCCAAAAAATAGGGAAGTAAACCCACCACCCTAGCAAGCACACCAGTATTAGCATTTGGCCCAGTGCCTTCCCATAGCTTCACCACAAGTGCCTGAAATGTGATAACCTCAGTAGATGAGATGACATACATTTAGCTTGTACTAAGGACCAAATCACCGAGTTCTTACAATTTAGCAAGTACATTGTGAAGATCTTAGGTGAATTATTCCATTGGCAATGACATGTTTATATACTAAAGGTAACCTAAAATCTAATATAATCTAATCTATAACAGATATTTCAAATATAGTTAGAGCATTTTAAAAACTTGGACTAGTTGTTGAAAGTTTGCTGATATCAGAAGTCAACATAATAACCAGCTACAAGCCACTAGCTAATGGAGTTCTTTAGCAAACAAGAGTTCATTAGCAAACAAAGCATGAAGCGAAAAAGCTTCATGCCAAAAATTCATGCCAATCCACTGTAATTATTACTCTACTCAACACTGGTCTTGCTACTATCTTATATTCTAGTATAAATTGGTTGCCAAGGCTTCAGGGCCTGTTTGGATAATTAAAGGATTGTTGAATGAATTTTAGGGCCTATTTGGATACCGCCAAATAAGTTATTTTTTTCTACTTACAGCAGTAGATAAGTAACTTATTTGAGATAAGTAAGTTTAGTTTAAGATCAATTATAAGTAATTTTTTTACTTAAAGTTACTTAATCACTCAGCGTAATAAGTGGAAACCAAAATAAGCTACTTGAAGCATAAGTAGCTTATCTTAAGTAACTTAAGATCCAAACGCCGCCTTAAAGACTCATGGCTCCGTGTTAGACACTGTGTGTTTCTACACCGAGGTCATGGATTCGAGAACCCATGTGGTGTGTGGGTGTGGGTGTAAGAGTGTATGTATTCACCTTTCAAAAAAAAAGGAAAAAATAAATAAATTAATTAAAGACTTCTAGGGCATCACACCTTATAAAGGACAGAACTAGGGCATCACACCACTATTTTGGGAGCATCACATCCCACAATCTTGACCCCCAGATGTTACCAGTAAAAGAAGTCTTTAACCATAAAAAGTTAAACATGTAGAGTTCCATACCTACAGCCTTCTATATATAGGTTATGCACAGACCATTTTCCTAGTTTAACTATTTTTTTATTTTTATTTTTGGATAATGTACTTTCCTAGTTTGACTTAAACTCTAACTATGTGCTTGCTTAGCAAGTGTTCTTTTACTTAAAAGTGGAAACTAACTACTAACCTGAAAAAAATAAAAATAAAAATAAAAATAAAATAAAAAAAGAAAACTATGCTTAGCCCATGCATGTGTATGGGTGAAAGGTGTACATGGATGAGCATTGCACACATGAAAACATGATTTGATTGCTTGTGGTGCCCCCTGATTTCATTTTAGGTGGCAGGTTGTTGCAGTCAGAGGCCTGGATGCATAATCTACCTATCCAATCGTGTTGTGAATTTGTGATTTTCCTGCTGAATGTGGACCATTGCACTTTTTAGTCAACAGTCTATTTTGTAGGTCAATGATTGGATGACTACTACATTCCAACCCCTTTCCACATGGTGGCCCACTCAATTAGTGGAAGCTGAGTGATATAGGACAGATGAATCAAAGAAACACACCTTAAAACTTGATTTCAGGTTTCAAGTTTGAAGTCACATCAGGCCTAAAACCTCTGGTTGAGCCACACCTCTGATTTCAGGTTTCAAGTTTGAACTTCTTCCTATCTGTCCTGAATGAATATGTATTCTTCTTTAGATCATGAATAACAATTCAATCCTGTATTTGGTCCCTCATAATGATATGGCAATGGTCCATTGGCCTGACAGCACACCACTTATCTTCAGAATAAGAAGAGACCTTGCAGAAGATCTCTTTAAAATTGTGTTGTGAATCTTACTCACATCATAAAATAATAGGAAAGATAGGACAACGGGTAAGAATAAGACGAAGAAAGAGCAACTAAACAGATTTAATACTGTTACTTATATTATTTTAGTAAAGTCATTGAAATTACCTGTTTAAAACTTAGGCCGATCCCTTCATCAAGGAAGCAACACCATCACAGTCAATGATAGCCACTGGTTTTAATTAGCGTCCATGTGTGGTCCACCTAATCATAATGGATTAAAACCCCAGCAAACTATACTAATAGACCGTGATACGCAAAAACAGAATCAACTTCAAACCTTTTAATTATTCACATCTAACGATGAAAAGGGGAGTTACAACACTAGTTGGAAAAATATTAAATGATGTTATCGCCAGCAGATATCATACACTAAGATTTTTAAAAAAATAACGGCATTCAACACAATTTTCAGGTCGAATTTGGGAATTTCTTCCCAAAAGGAATATCAAAGTGAAATAATGGAATTTATTATGAGAATCAAAATGTACAAAATGAGATTTTTAGAAAATGCATTTTTGAGCAAATCATGACACAGACATGCATTAGGCACGAAAACTGAGAAATTTGGGGGGAAATCTGATACTAGAATGGTACCCAAGACATGGCAGCTGCGAGGACGCCGGGATGGTAGAGTTGCTGCTTCTGTAGCAACAACTGCTGCATCAGGGCTTGTTGCTGTTGCTGCTGCTTCAATCTCTGCTGCATTCTCCCAACCTTCTTGACTGTATTGTCCCGAAACCCAACGGCAACCCTAGAAAGGAGCGGAGAAGAAGAATTCTAGCTCTCTTATAGAGATTGAAGCTGAGAAAACGAGAAAAAAAAAAGGAGTAAAATCTACGAATCGGGAGCAAAAACCCTAGGCGAAAAAGCGAAGAAAGAGATCGAGGTCTTAACAAGTTCTTCAAAGATCGGAGAAATCAAAGAGACTTGTAGAAAATTAAATGAAAAAAAAAAAAAGGAAGGACGATCGAGGTGTGAACATCCCAGGGGAAAACCCTCGAAAAAGAACGCATATCTCTCTCGCTCGCTCGCACGGCGAGTAAGAAAAGGAGTTAGGGAAAAAGCATGCATGCGCGCCCATCGAATTTATATTTCAGAATTAGACTTTTAGCCTTGGTTCCTATGTAATCGAGGCTAAAAAGTAGACATTTGACCTTTATGTGAAATCTTTCTTCCGTCCATTCATCCGATTTCATTTGAAATTTTTTAATTTTTTTCAGAATTTTCAATTATTTGAAATTTCTCAATTTAAAAAAAAAAAAATTTCAATTTTTTCCAAGATTTTCAAATTCAAAATTCCTTTTTTTTTTTTCAAAAATTTCTAAAATTTTCAAAATTCTTAATTTTTTTAAAATTCTCAATTTTTTTAAAAAATTCATACTTTTCATGATTATCATTTTTTTATTCTTAATTTTTCAAAAAAACATTCTTAATTTTTTAAAAGTCTTAAAAATTTTAAAAATCTTAGTTCTTAAAAAATTCAAAATTCAAATCCTTTTCAAAACTCTCATTTTTTTTTTCAAAATTCTCAATTTTTTCCCAATTGTCTTCATTTTTTTCAAAATTCTTAATTTTTTCACAATTGTCAAAAATTTTAAAAATTATTAATTCTTTCAATATTCTCAATTTTTTTTCAATATTCCTAAATGTAGACTTTTGGCCTCGGTTCTTATACAACGGAGACTAAAAAGTAGACTTTTGGCCTCAGTTCCTATGCAACTGAGGCTAAAAAGTAGATTTTTTTACCTCAGTTCCTATGCAAATGAGGCTAAAAATTAAGCCTTTTGTAAGACCCGTATTCTAGCCCGTACCGTCCCGTGGGCTTCCGTGGTCCTCCCGGTAGAATTCCGGCGACCCGCGATCTTTTATTAGCAGTTGCGCGCGACCCCGAGTGGTATCCCGTATTCCAGAGTCAGCTCGACCCAAGACCTATACCCTTGCGACCGCGCAGTCACTGCGATTCTGACACCGCATCTCGCTCGCCGAGGCGATACTCAAGCTAGGAAATGTGGGCCCGTGTTCGGTTAGAGAAAATACCGCACGTCGCAATTTCTAAGAGAATCTCTAGCCTAAATGTCACATCAATCCATTAATCAAGTCTAAGTACACAACCTTACTTAGCCATCCCCTTTTCACCAACAAGGCATGGCACCCATTCCTTTTTCACCCAAAAGTCAACATGCACCATCCCTCTCTCCCATCACCCATCTCTTTCTCACTCCTCTCTCTCTCATTCTCTCTCTCATTTTCCCAAGCATGGAACTGTCTATGGCATTCCATGGGAGAGAAACTAGTGAGGCCCCCTTCCTACCACTCAATCCAACCCTTGGATCATCATCTCAACCGTCGAAATTGTTCCCTTGGGGTTCTAGATTGCATTGGCAGAAGAAGGAATAGAAGATCAAAGGTGGGTGTTCCTTTCTTTCTCCTTCTCATTTTTTTTTGTGATGTGTGGCCCACTTGAATGAACCCCACCTTGAGGTATGTTTTATCCAAACCGTACAAGTCATGTGGACCCTACCTTATAGTGGTGGAAACACACAAATATCAAGTTGATTTAAATATGGTGGGCCATGTTCATGTGGGACCCACCTTGGTGACACATGGGCCACCTACACGTGGGACCCACCATGATGATTGTGTTATATTCATGCTGTCCATCGTCCAAGGGAAGCTGGACAGGGATTGGCTAACGTGGTGTGCGTGTACTGACATGGTGGTGTACTAACAAGCAAAGAGAGGAAGAAGAATAGTGTTTTGAGGTGGGCCGCTCATGTAGGCCCCACCTTGATGTATGTATAAAATCCACGCCGCCCATTTCACTTCTTAGCCCATTTTAGGTGTTGAGCCAAAAGATGAGGCTGATCTGACAATTAAGCGGGCCATATCATAGGAAATAGCGGTTGAAACTCACTTTGACTCTCCTATTCGCCAAAAACACATTGCATATTGGTATCATTTGGTCGATCATGGGCCGTCGAATACAATGGATGGGTCGAATCGATCTAAAGTGGGCCCTACCCCAGAAAATCTATAAAATTCCTTATTTAAAAAAAAAATTAGGCAGCAGCTGCTGCTGCCGCCGTTGACACCGCCCAAGGACGCACGCGCCAGCGTCCTACGCTGGCGGGTGAACAAACGGACTGGGCCTCACGGCCCAGCTATGGGCCCCGCCGTGACTCGTTTTGAACATCAACGCCGTGCATTGGGTGGGCCCTTGGGGCAGTGCCCCCCCTGTCAAAAATCAGCCGTATATGGAACTTAGGTGGGCCATACCATCTAAAATCATGTGAAAACATGCCTAAACATATAAAATCATTTGGTGGGGCCTTCCTGAGTTTTGGATGTGATTGAAACTTGGTTTGGACCCCTAATTTTATGGGACACATATAATGGACGGAGTAGATCTGGTTAATGTGGGTCCTACCTAGGATAAAAAGAAAAAATAATAATAATAATAAATATACATGTATATGCCTTGACGTCCAGACGAGTCTGGACGTCCAACGTGAAATAGGGAGGGCCCCCTTGGCCCCAATTGTGGACCCTTCCATGATGTATGTTCTACATCCATGCCGTTCATTTAATAGGTCCCCTTTTTATGATGCGTTGGTTCCAAAAATTATTCATAAAAAGTTCTCGGATGGCCCACACCATCACCTTTCATGCAGTGGTGTGCCAAGCCACATGGAATCAACTGCTGGGGTCCACATGCAGCTTGGATCCACCTGAAACTCGGTTTGGACCCTTAAATTGGTGGGACACACACAATGAATGGGTTGAATTTGTGAACTACATCACGGTGGACCCCAGGACCACATAACCATACCAAAAGTTTGGTGGACAAATAAATATTACAGTAGGCCAAAGGCCCACGTGACCTTATAAACTGGTTGTATGGTAAGTAAACATTACAGTGGGCCCTTGGCCCATGCGACTTTATCAACAGATTGGATGCAAGTAAACATTTCAGTGGGTCCCATGATCCGATGATCGTGTGACCCTATCATCAGGTTGGGAGAAAAATAAATGCTGTAGTGGGCCCCATGTCTATATGACCTTATCAATAGGTTTGAATGGAAATAAACATTATGGTGGGCCCAAGGTCTATATGACCATATCAATAGGTTGGATGCAAATAAATATTACAGTGGGCCCTAGGCCCATGTGACCCTATGACCAATTAGGATAAAAAAATAAACATCATGTTGGCCCCAGTTTGGATGGACAGTATGTTGGGCCTTAGGTTGGGAGGAAAGTAAACATTTTGGTGGGTCTTACTTAAGACCCATTTATGTATGTGTTGTGTCCACAATTGTGGACCTCCATCACGGAATATGTGACTTATCAATACCTTCCATCCCTATGGGACCCACCATGATGCATGTGTTTCATCCAACCGTCCAACCATTTTTGGAAAAGGATTTTTAGGTTTGGGACAAAAATAAGACAAATTTATTTATCAAGTAGACCATAGTGCACGGTGAGGATTGAACGGCTATCTTTGAAATCTTTGAGATCTTATGATTAGATTGGATGAGAAATAAATGTTATGGTGGGCCTTGGAAATTTTAGTAGTGGAAATCATTATCACCATTTATATTTGAGTGTGGCTCATTTGATATACACGTGGCCATGTGGTGTGGCCCACTTACCATATTTATGGCCCATTGTTAAGGCCCACCTTGTTATATATGAGGTCCCTGTGATGCGGCCAATTAGATGTATTTGGGGCTCATGGGTCGAGGCCCAATATGATGTATATAAGGCCCTTTTCAATGTGTGATTCCGCCATGATAAATGTATTGCATATTCGCACCATCTACCCGTCTTGATGGCGCAGGGCCCGCTTGCTGCATGTGCTGGGCCTGCCTACACTGTACAGGTCCACCATGCTGTGTGTACTTCACCCACACCGTCCACTTGTGCGGCCCGCCTAGATGTTCGTATTTTGTATCCACCCCGTCCATAATGTTGGGATAGTGCTAGACAATGTTTGGTTGGCGCCGATTTACATGGATATGTTTGTACCAGTGCTGATCATCATACGTGGGCCATGGGTGTAGTGATACACATGTTATACCTACAACTATTGAAATGATTTTTGGTGCGGCCCATATAAAGAGGCCCACCTTGATGTATTAGTGCGGCCCATTGCGACGTATTTCTAGCCCGTATGTCGTGGCCTATTGTGATATGCTTCCGACCCATTTATTGAGGCCCGACTTGAATTGCATGAGGCCCATTGGTGCGGCCCAATGATGCGACCCACCGTGATGTGTATATTAGGCCCAATGGTAAGGCCCAATGTATCGACCCATCGTGATGTGTAGGCCCACGTGCTGTATGTGTAAGGCCCACCTGTGATGACTGTTTGAGGCCCACTTGTTGGATATTTGGGCCCACCTTATGTTTGACCCTATGTGGACCACTCCTTGGGAGCAATGTTGGTTAAATGTCCACATTGCTGGGCAGTGATGGTTAGATGTCCACATTGTGACCCTTCCTTAGGCCTTATCAGGCCCATTCTCATCATTCTCTTAGTGGGTTAACCCAAATAAGTGGGCCCCATTTACCATGGACGGATGGCTCCGTGCTACCAGATTTGATATAACTACGGCTAAGGGTTGATCTTTATATCATGGTTGATCAGATGTTCATCTATAGACCCAGTCTTGTCTATGTGACCGGTCGTCGGTGTTGATTATCGATACTGATTGTCGGTGCTAATTATCGATGTAGATTATCGATGTCGATTTGTCGAGGTCGATTGTATTGGCCTGTTCCGATTGTCGAGGCCGATTCTGAGTATCGAATTCGATTGCCAAGGCCGATTGTCGAGACCTACATGATGTATATGTGACCCGTAGTTGAGGGCCATTGTGATATGTTTTAAGCCTATGATGCATGGTCCATTTGATGTATTCAAGACCCATGTGTAAGGCCCACATGTCCTGTATTTGAGAACCATGGGCAAGGCCCATTCTGATGTATCCATAGCCCATGGGCAAGGCCCATTGTGATATGTATTAGACCCATAAGCAAGGTCCACCTGTTGTGTATATGTGGCCCTTGAATAAGACCTATTGTGTTGTATATTAGGCCCTTGTGTGAGGCCGTGGGCCCATTATATGTTTGACTTTATGTAGGCCATTCCTTGGGGGCAATGTTGGTTAAATGTCCACATAGTCGAGGTCGATTATCGATGCTCGTTGTGGATACCGATTATGAGTATGTGACAGCATAGCATCATAATACATGCCCATACGCATCATCTGCATATTTGTTATGAAAGGTGGTTGATCATTGCATATGTCATTGAGCATGTTGTTATGAGACTCCCTGATAGGTGGAGGTTATCTCACATGAGCACGCGGTATGTGCAGGACTGATGCATGACTGGATTGTATGACTCATGCATCTCACATTATGATTACTGTATGCCCTAGCGACATCAGGGTCATAGCCTCCATAGGCATATCGTGGATGGCGAAATAGGACACCGGAAATATTTGGTTCTAGCATACGGGCGTCATAGATGTCCCTGGGTGAAAATTTTTAAACCTCCGTGGCCAGGAGACGCCCCAACGTCGAGACCGAGTGGATACATGAGCGCCCAAGTGTCAAATACTAGGAGGCCGCGTCTCCCACTGTGTCGTGGTCGGTTGGGAGGGGGTGTGGCCTTACTCGCCCGAGGGTAGGGGGTAATACTAGGCTGAGTTTGACCAGCTCGTGAATGGGTCCGCTATCGACGTGCCGGATAGGTATTGGCAGACTATTGGCAAGGCAGATAGTGAACTTACCTAGTTATGCGTTCGGATAGGGGCAGTAAGCTGGCGTAGTGTAATAGACCCCAGTGATGATCCTAGAGATGAACTGTACTGATATGTGGATTTAGTGAGTAGGAGTTGCATACTCATTCATGCATTCATTCATTCACTATCCACTCGGGTTGGTGGTGCGCAACTATTTGTTACGAGTGCTTTCGCAATGGCCAGGATTTCGGTTGGGGCGCGCGACTAACCTGAGATCAGGAGTTTACCACATTGAGTCTAACTATCCAAATTTAGGTATGGGACTGGTTTGGATAGAAGTCCCTTGTGATGGACCCCATAGCCTGCGATACTACGTACCATCATCCCGACTTCACACTCCAGTATGGTCATTCCATTCGCACCGCATATTGCAGAACATTCGCGGCATATGGCATTTTGGGCTATTGTGTCTCTGCATTTATATGGTTTAGGTACGGCTGACGCTATTTGTGTTACTCATCAGGAATGTATATTGTATTGTATCCTCTGCATCTGATATTTAGCTATTTATGATTCCTCATTTGCATAATAGTTCTATATTGCATATTCTGACATTGATTGACTCATGGACTTGTCCGTATTTTCGCTTACTCTCTTATCGTATGATCTTATCAATATTCCTGCTTACTCTGATAATTCATGATCTTATCAATATTTCTACTTATTCCGATATTGTATGATTTATGGATTACCGGTATTTCTGGTCTTATATGATGATGTCATTATGTTGAATACTTGGCACTTACCTTGTACACACTTACACCACCCTCTAAGCTTTCTATAAGCTTATGCACGATAGATGCAGCAATGTTGAGCTTGGAGTGTGCGGTGGTCTTCTGGAGCTTGGTTTTTAATTATGTATTTCCTTTCAGCATTGTACCCAAATGATTATATTAGTGGATGTGTGATGATGATGTTGCCTTTGTGAATTGGGTAATCTTGTGGTTATGCTTATTACGAGTTAAATGTATATACAAAAAAAAAACCTCCTTGTAGGACCCCAGGATCGAAATCTGGCGTATGGACGCTAGGAGCAGAGAATGGGATACTATGGAGGTTGTCAGCACCGGATTCGGCAATCGGGATTCCTGTGAATCCGATTTCAGGGTTTGGGGCGTGACAGGTAATTTTTTGTTCTCACTCCAAAAAGCTTCTTTCTTCTGATCTCATGTATTTTTTTGAAGAAACAGTTACTGACGATTTCTCTTGTCCATTTTGCTTGGTGCAATGTGCAAATTTTAAGGTGAGATCTATATCTATATATGTCACTTTTTGAGGTTTCATATGGTTATAGATAGAATGCCAAAAAATTTTATGTTTTTTATTCATGTACATTTTGGAAGCTTAGGTTTTGGTTTACGATGCATCACAATTTCAGTGTGTTCTTTACAGGGTCTGGGATACCACTTAACCACCTCTCATGATTTATTCAACTATGAGTTTTGGGTTGGTAAACTTCAGCATTTCCAAATGACATTTTGATAATTAACTATTATTGACTCTTTTACTGAAGCAAGTGGCTGCCTATTTTGCAGGTAACTGAAGAGTATGAAGCTGTGAATGTTTCTGTAAAAATTGATATATGGAGATCTAAGGTTTGAACTCTCTTCACATTTACAAGTATGCTTCTGTAGGATTCTCGGTTGACGCTAAATTGCTTGTTATCTCTCAAAAATATACATGTGGGGAAAAACATGTTCCACTATCAATTTAATAAACATAGCTTCGTAGTTATTTCTATTCAGGACAACCAAGTTGATCCTTTATAAGTTTTCTTTCCTTTCAAGAAGCTGTCCTTATGTGGAAAGGATGCTTGAAAGTGCAGCTGCAAGATCTGTGCATTAATGCTTGACTCAAATGGACCTTTTGGGTGCTACCACTATCTGGTTTGTGCCAGTAGTTCTTGAGATTGATTGAGCTACACTCACCGGTTTAACAATTATGGTGTGAACTTTGCAGCCACATTCATGCTTGTAAGACAGAACAAAGTTGTTGTTTCCAATCTTCTAAAGGACCTTGTCCATCTAAAGTGGTTAGGAGGTCTAGATTCATATTCACATTGTAGTGCATTAGCCAGCTTGTGTGATTTTTCTTACCTTAACTCAGTGAAAATTTGTGTCACTTGCTGTTAATTTTTGTTTATAGATGTTCGTGAGTTAGATCAAGGCACACCACGCATTCACATGTTCAAGGCACACCATCATTTACCCATGCTATTTATTTAAACTGTTTAATTGTTGGTAATATTTATTTATATACAGAGTGTTGCGGATGGAGTTGACCCAAGGCTACAGACATTTTCCTTCTAGTAATTTCTAGATTTAGTTGCAGTTTTGATCACAATTTAGCTATTTAAGGAGGTTTTTCTTTATGTACATTTGTTCTAGTTGGTTGAAGAAACTTGATTTGTGTGTGCAGCTCGAAGCCATGCAGGCGTAGAACATTGAAAAAGCTAGTTCAAAATGCTAAGCATGTACATCCACATGCCAGGAACAGTGCCTCACCTGAAGTGTCCAGAGAAGCTTCTCATGAGGGTCATTTGGAAAAGGATGTTGGTACGAATTCTTACTGCAAGCCCATTACAACATCTTCAAAAGATGCTGAGCCTTCAAACAGATTATTTCTTCAAAGATTTGAGAAGGGTTAGTTACCAATATGCCCTGGGAGCACTATAATATCTTTGAATTATTTCTGCCAAATACCTTCTTGAGATGGCTAAATAATCAACTTCATGATTCATGGTTCAGATGAAGCTGTCCATTTCCTATAAACAGCATTGGAGTGGCCTGACCATTTGGACAGGCCATGTTTATGTATTTACTCGAAATTGATGGAGCAGACCCGGATGTGCGTCGGAGCTATCCGGATGTTGAGCGGGGGTCCCTGAAAGATAGGAGCTGCTGTTATAACCATGATGAAGCTGTCCATTTCCTATAGACAGCATTGGAAGGGCCTGGCCAATTGGAGCAGGCCGTGTTTATATTTGTATTTGCACGGACCACACCCATAAACTATAACCTAAGCCTATTCTCAAATCCCAAAACCTATAATTACAACCTAAACTTATAGCCTATAACCTAAACTCAATTCCCTAAACTCTAACCTACAACCTAACCTAAACTTATATTTATAACCTAAACCTATTCTCAAATCCCAAAACCTATAACTATAACCTAAACCTTAACTAAAAACCTATAACCTATAACCTAAACTCATTTCCCTAAACCTTAACCTACGCCCTAACCTAAACCTATACTTATAACCTAAACCTATTCTCAAATTCCAAAACCTATAACTTAAACCTAAACCTTAACCTAAACCTATAACCTATAACCTAAACTCAATTCCCTAAACCTTAACCTATAACCTAACCTAAACCTATACTTATAACCTAAGCCTATTTTCAAATCCCAAAACCTATAACTATAACCTAAACCTTAACCAAAAACCTATAACCTATAACCTATAACCTAAACTCATTTCCCTAAACCTTAACCTACACCCTAACCTAAACCTATACTTATAACCTAAACCTATTCTCAAATCCTAAAACCTATAAACCTAAACCTTAACCTAAACCTAAACCTATAACCTAATGCTATAACCTATAACCTAAACCTAAAACCTAAACCTAAACCTACACTTATAACCTATAACCTAAACCTAAACCTAAAACCCAAACGTAAACCCGATCTCGAACCCGAACCCGATTTCCTAAACCTAAACCTTAACGTATTGTCAAATCCCTGAACCTAAAGCTATAACCTAAACTTAATTCCCTAAACCTTAACCTATAACCTAACCTAAACCTAAACCTAAACCTATAACCTTAACCTAAACATAAAAACCTAAACCTAAATCTATACTTATAACCTAAACCTATTCTTACAACCTAAACCTATTCTCAAATCCCAAAACCTATAACCTAAACCTAAACCTTAACCTAAACCTATAACCTATAACCTAAACCTAAAACCTAAACCTAAACCTAAACCTACACTTATAACCTATAGCCTAAACCTAAACCTAAAACCCAAACGTAAACCCGATCTTGAACCCGAACCCAATTTCCTAAACCTAAACCTTAACGTATTCTCAAATCCCTAAACCTATACCTATACCTAATCATAATCTCAACTCCCTAACCTAAACCTAAACCTAAACTTGAAAACTGAAACCTAAACCCGATCCTGAACAAGAACCCGATTTCCTAAACATAAGCTTATAACCTTAACCTAAACCTCTTCTCAAATCTCAAAACCTATAACCTAAACCTAAACATATATAACCTTAACCCAAACCTAAAACTTAACCTATAACCTAAACATTAACCTATAACCTTAACTTATAACCTAAACCTATAACTTAAACTCAATTTCCTAAACCTTAACCTATAACCTAACCTAAACCTAAACCTATAACTCAAACCTAATTTCCTAAACCTAAACCTTAACGTATTCTCAAATCCCTAAACCTAAACCTATACCTAATCCTAATCTCAACTTCCTAACCTAAACCTAAACCTAAACTTGAAAACCCAAACCTAAACCCAATCCCGAACCCGAACCCGATTTCCTAAACCTAAACTTATAACCTTAACCTAAACCTATTCTCAAATCCCAAAACCTATAACCTAAAACTAAACCTTAACCTTAACCTAAACCTAAACCTTAACCTATAACCTAAACCTATAACCTAAACTCAATTTCCTAAACCTTAACCTATAACCTAACCTAAACCTAAACCTATAACCCGAACCCGATTTCCTAAACCTAAATCTTAACGTATTCTCAAATCCCAAAACCTAAACCTACACCTAATCCTAATATAAACTCCCTAACCTAAACCTAAACCTAAACTTAAAAACCAAAACCTGAACCCAATCCTAAACACGAACCCGATTTCCTAAACCTAAACTTATAACCTTAACCTAAACCTATTCTCAAATCTCAAAACCTATAACCTAAACCTAAACCTATATAACCTTAACCTAAACCTAAAACTTAACCTATAACCTTAACTTATAACCTAAACCTTTAACTTAAACTCAATTTCCTAAACCTTAACCTATAACCTAACCTAAACCTAAACCTAAACCTACACCTACACCTAATCCTAATCTCAACTCCCTAACCTAAACCTAAACCTAGACTTGCAAACCCAAACCTAAACCCAAACCCGAACCCGAACCCGATTTCCTAAACCTAAACTTATAACCTTAACCTAAACCTATTCTCAAATCCCAAAACCTATAACCTAAACCTAAACCAAAACCTTAACCTTAACCTATAACCTTAACTTATAACCTAAACCTATAACCTAAATTCAATTTCCTAAACCTTAACTTATAACCTAACCTAAACCTAAACCTATAACCCGAACCCGATTTCCTAAACCTAAACCTTAACGTATTCTCAAATCCCTAAACCTAAACCTACACCTAATCCTAATCTCAACTCCCTAACCTAAACCTAAACCTAAACCTAAACTTGAAAACCCAAACCTAAACCCAATCCCGAACCCGAACCCGATTTCCTAAACCTAAATTTATAACCTTAACCTAAACCTATTCTCAAATCTAAAAACCTATAACCTAAACCTAAACCTATATAACCTTAACCTAAACTTAAAACTTAACCTATAACCTAAACCTTAACCTATAACCTTAACTTATAACCTAAACCTATAACTTAAACTCAATTTCCTAAACCTTAACTTATAACCTAACCTAAACCTAAACCTATAACTCAAACCTGATTTCCTAAACCTAAACCTTAACGTATTTTCAAATCCCTAAACCTAAACATAGACCTAATCCTAATCTCAACTCCCTAACCTAAACCTAAACCTAAACTTGAAAACCCAAACCCCAACCCAATCCCGAACCCGAACCCGATTTTCTAAACCTAAACTTATAACCTTAACCTAAACCTATTCTCAAATCCCAAAGCCTATAACCTAAACCTAAACCTAAACCTAAACCTTAACTTATAACCTAAACCTATAACCTAAACTCAATTTCCTAAACCTTAACCTATAACCTAAACCTATAACCCGAACCTAATTTCTTAAACCTAAACCTTAACGTATTCTCAAATCCCTAAACCTAAACCTACACCTAATCCTAATCTCAACTCCCTAACCTAAACCTAAACCTAAACTTGCAAACCCAAACCTAAACCCAATCCCGAACCCGAACCCGATTTCCTAAACCAAAACTTATAACCTTAACCTAAACCTATTCTCAAATCCCAAAACCTATAACCTAAACCTAAACCTAAACCTTAACCTTAACCTATAACCTTAACTTATAACCTAAACCTATAACCTAAATTCAATTTCCTAAACCTTAACTTATAACCTAACCTAAACTTAAACCTATAACCCGAACCCGATTTCCTAAACCTAAACCTTAACGTATTCTCAAATCCCTAAACCTAAACCTACACTTAATCCTAATCTCAACTCCTAACCTAAACCAAAACCTAAACCTAAACTTGAAAAGCCAAACCTAAACCCAATCCCGAACCTGAACCCGATTTCCTAAACCTAAACTTATAACCTTAACCTAAACCTATTCTCAAATCTCAAAACCTATAACATAAACCTAAACCTATATAACCTTAACCTAAACTTAAAACTTAACCTATAACCTAAACCTTAACCTATAACTTAAACTCAATTTCCTAAACCTTAACTTATAACCTAACCTAAACCTAAACCTATAACTCAAACTTGATTTCCTAAACCTAAACCTTAACGTATTTTCAAATTCCTAAACCTAAACCTAGACCTAATCCTAATCTCAACTCCCTAACCTAAACCTAAACCTAAACTTGAAAACCCAAACCTAAACCCAATCCCGAACCCGAACCCGATTTCCTAAACCTAAACTTATAACCTTAACCTAAACCTATTCTCAAATCCCAAAACCTATAACCTAAACCTAAACCTAAACCTTAACCTAAACCTAAACCTAAACTTATAACCTAAACCTATAACCTATACTCAATTCCCTAAACCTTAACCTATAACCTAAACCTATAACCCGAACCTGATTTCTTAAACCTAAACCTTAATGTATTCTCAAATCCCTAAACCTAAACCTTCACCTAATCCTAATCTCAACTCCCTAACCTAAACCTAAACCTGAACTTGCAAACCCAAACCTAAACCCAATCCCGAACCCGAACCCGATTTCCTAAACCTAAACTTATAACCTTAACCTAAACCTATTTTCAAATCCTAAAACCTATAACCTAAACCTAAACCTAAACCTTAACCTTAACCTATAACCTTAACTTATAACCTAAACCTATAACCTAAATTCAATTTCCTAAACCTTAACTTATAACCTAACCTAAACTTAAACCTATAACCCGAACCCGATTTCCTAAACCTAAACCTTAACGTATTCTCAAATCCCTAAACCTAAACCTACACCTAATCCTAATCTCAACTCCCCAACCTAAACCTAAACCTAAACCTAAACTTGAAAACCCAAACCTAAACCCAATCCCGAACCTGAACCCGATTTCCTAAACCTAAACTTATAACCTTAACCTAAACCTATTCTCAAATCTCAAAACCTATAACCTAAACCTAAACCTATATAACCTTAACTTAAACTTAAAACTTAACCTATAACCTAAACCTTAACCTATAACCTTAACTTATAACCTAAACCTATAACGTAAACTCAATTTTCTAAAACTTAACCTATAACCTAACCTAAACCTAAACCTATAACTCAAACCTGATTTCCTAAACCTAAACCTTAACGCATTCTCAAATCCCTAAACCTAAACATATACCTAATCCTAATCTCAACTCCCTAACTTAAACCTAAACCTAAACTTGAAAACCCAAACCTAAACCCAATCCCGAACCCGAACCCGATTTCATAAACCTAAACTTATAACCTAAACCTAAACCTATTCTCAAATCCCAAAACCTATAACCTAAACCTAAACCTAAACCTAAACCTTAACCTAAACCTAAACCTTAACTTATAACCTAAACCTATAACCTAAACTCAATTTCCTAAACCTTAACCTATAACCTAAACCTATAACCCGAACCCGATTTCCTAAACCTAAACCTTAATGTATTCTCAAATCCCTAAACCTAAACCTACACCTAATCCTAATCTAAACTCCCTAACCTAAACCTAAACCTAAACTTGAAAACCCAAACCTAAACCCAATCCCGAACCCGAACCCGAACCCGATTTCCTAAACCTAAACTTATAACCTTAACCTAAACCTATTCTCAAATCCCAAAACCTATAACCTAAACCTTAACCTATAACCTAAACTCAATTTTCTAAACCTTAACCTATAACCTAACATAAACCTAAACCTATAACCCGAACCCGATTTCCTAAACCTAAACCTACACCTAATCCTAATCTCAACTCCCTAACCTAAACCTAAACCTAAACTTGAAAACCCAAACCTAAACTCGATCCCGAACCCAAACCCGATTTCCTAAACCTAAACTTATAACCTTAACCTAAACCTATTCCCAAATCTCAAAACCTGTAACCTAAACCTATACCTATATAACCTTAACCTAAACTTAAAACTTAACCTATAACCTAAACCTTAACCTATAACCTTAACTTATAACCTAAACCTATAACCTAAATTCAATTTCCTAAACCTTAACTTATAACCTAACCTAAACCTAAACCTATAACCCGAACCTGATTTCCTAAACCTAAACCTTAACGTATTCTCAAATCCCTAAACCTAAACATACATCTAATCCTAATCTCAACTCCCTAACCTAAACCTAAACCTAAACTTGAAAACCCAAACCTAAACCCGATCCTGAACCTGAACCCGATTTCCTAAACTTAAACTTATAGGTTATAGGTTAGGTTTAGGTTTTAGGTTTAGGTTATAGGTTTAGGTTTAGGTTAAGGTTTAGGTTTAGGGTATTTTTGTTTATGATTTTAAGCTTATATGTATTTATGCGTGAATGAATGTGATGTGGATAAGATTGTTTGTTTTTGGATGGACGTAGTTTATGTTTGGATAGATTTACTAGTTTGGGTTTAGATGGATGTGAATGTGAATATGATGAAATATATTATATAACAGTTGTATATCAGGTTGAATGTAATGAAATATATTGTAACAGGTGTATATTAGGAATTTTGTGCTGGAATATTTTTTTTTTTTTAAAAAAAGAGACTTTTAACAACGAAACTTTTCACAGCTAAAAGTTTTGCAAAATATTTTTAGCGACGAAAATTTTCGTAGCTAAAAGTTTTGCAAAATATTTTTAGCGACGAAATGTTTCGTAGCTAAAAGTTATGTAAATATTTTTAGCGACGAAAATTTTCGTAGCTAAAAGTTTTGCAAAATATTTTTAACGATGGAAATTTTCGTAGCTAAAAGTTATGCAAATATTTTTTAGTGACGAAAATTTTCGTAGCTAAAAGTTTTGCAAAATATTTTTAGCGACGAAAATTTTCATAGCTAAAAGTTTAACATTCATTTTTTAACGACGAAAATGTTTGTCACTAAAAGTTTTGCAAAAGTTTTTTGCGACGAAAATTTTCGTCGCTAAAAAGCTTCCATTTAGCGACGATTAAAATTTTTCATCGCTAAAAACCATTTGCTTCGGACTTTTAGCGACGAAAATTTTCGTCACTAAAGGTAAGATTTCCTATAGTGGTTGCTAAGGAACTGAGGCTAAAAGTTCATCTTTTGCCTTAGTTGCATAGAAATCGAGGTGAAAAGTCTACCTTTTAGCCTCAATTATATAAAAACCAAGGCGAAAAGTCTACCTTTTAGCCTCAGTTACATAGGAACCGAGGCAAAAAGTCTACCTTTTAGCCTCAGTATCCTAGGAACCGAGGCGAAAAGTCTACCTTTTAGCCTCAGTTACATAGGAACTGAGGCGAAAGTCTACCTTTTAGCCTCAGTTGTATGGAAACTGAGGCCAAAAGTCTACATGTTAGCCTCAATTGCTTAGGAACCGATGCGAAAGGTCTACTTTTTAGCCTCAGTTGCATAGGAACCAAGGCGAAAGGTCTACATTTTAGCCTCAATTGCATAGGAATTGAGGCCAAAATTCTACATGTTAGCCTCAGTTGCATAGGAACCAAGGCGAAAGGTCTTCTTTTTAGCCTCAGTTACATAGGAACCAAGGTCAAAAGTCTACATGTTAACCTCAGTTGCATAGGAACCAAGGCAAAAGGTCTACTTTTTAGCCTCAGTTGCATAGGAACCGAGGCCAAAAGTCTACATGTTAACCTAAGTTACATAAGTACCGAGGCGAAAAGTCTACTTTTTAGCTTCAGTTGCATAGGAACCAAGGCGAAAGGTCTACATTTTAGCCTCGGTTGCATAGGAACTGAGGTGAAAGGTCTACTTTTTAGCCTCAGTTACATAAAAACCAAGGCGAAAGGTCTACTTTTCAGCCTCAGTTACATACAAACCGAGGTGAAAGGTATCACGCCCCAAACCCTGAAATCGGATTCACAGGAATCCCGATTGCCGAATCCGGTGCTGACAGCCTCCGTAGTACCCCATTCTTGGCTCCTAACATCCATACGCCAGATTCCGATCCTGGGGTCCTACAAGGAGGTTTTTTTTTTGTATATACATTTAACTCGTAATAAGCATAACCACAAGATTACCCAATTCACAAAGGCAACATCATCATCACACATCCACTAATATAATCATTTGGGTACAATGCTGAAAGGAAATACATAATTAAAACCCAAGCTCTAGAAGACCGCTGCACGCTCCAAGCTCAACATTGCTGCAACCTAACATCACTTACACGCATCTATCATGCATAAGCTTATAGAAAGCTTAGAGGGTGGTGTAAGTGTATACAAGGAAAGTGCCAAGTATTCAACATAATGACATCATCATATAAGACCAGAAATACCGGTAATCCATAAATCATACAATATCGGAATAAGCAGAAATATTGATAAGATCATGAATTATCAGAGTAAGCAGGAATATTGACAAGATCATACGATAAGAGAGTAAGCGAAAATACGGACAAGTCCATGAGTCAATCAATGTCAGAATATGAAATATAGAACTACTATGTAAATGAGGAAGCATAGATAGCTAAATATCAGATGCAGAGGATACAATACAATATACATTCCTGATGAGTAACACAAATAGCGTTAGTCGTACCTAAACCATATAAATGCAGAGACACAATAGCCCAAAATGTCATATGCCGCGAATGTTCTGCAATATGCGGTGCGAATGGAATGACCATACTAGAGTGTGAAGTCAGGATGATGGTACATGGTATCGCAGGCTATGGGGTCCATCACAAGGGACTTCTATCCAAACTAGTCCCATACCTAAATTTGGATAGTTAGACTCAATGTGGTAAACTCCTGATCTCAGGTCAGTCGCGCGCCCCAACCGAAATCCTGGCCATTGCGAAAGCACTCGTAACAAATAGTTGCGCACCACCAACCCGAGTGGATAGTGAATGAATGAATGCATGAATGAGTATGCAACTCCTACTCACTAAATCCACATATCAGTATAGTTCATCTCTAGGATCATCACCGGGGTTTAGTACACTCCAAATGGCACTGCCGCTCTCCCAGCCGCACAGTCCAAGTGAGCATAAGAAACCTCACTATCCGCCTTGCCAATAGTCTGTCAATACCTATCTGGCATGTCGATAGCGGACCCATTCACGAGCTGGTCAAACTCAGCCTAGTATTGCCCCCTACCCTCGGGCGAGTAAGGCCACACCCCCTCCCAACCGACCATGACACAGTGAGAGACGCGGCCTCCTGGTATTCGGCACTCGGGCTCTCATATATCCACTCAGTCTCGACATTGGGGCGTCTCCTGACCACAGAGGTTTAGAGATTTTCACCCAGGGACATCTATGACGCCCGTATGCTAGAACCAAACATTTTCGGTGTCCTATTTGGTCATCCACGATATGCCTGTGGAGGCTACGGCCCTGATGTCGCTAGGACATACAGTAATCATAATGCGAGATGCATGAGTCATACAATCCAGTCATGCATCAGTCCTGCACATACCGCGTGCTCATGTGAGATAACCTCCACCTATCAGGGAGTCTCATAACGACATGCTCAATGACATATGCAATGATCAACCTCTCATAACAAACATGCAGATGATGCGTATGGGCATGTATCATGATGCTATGCTGTCACATAATCTTAACCGGTATCCACAACCAGCATCGATAATCGACTTCAACCATGTGGACATTTAACCAACATTGCCCCCAAGGAATGGCCTACATAGAGTCAAACATATAATGGGCCCACGGCCTCACACAAGGGCCTAATATACAACACAATGGGTCTTACTCAAGGGCCACATATACACAACAGGTGGACCCTGCTTATGGGTCTAATACATATCACAATGGGCCTTGCCCATGGGCCATGAATACATCACAATGGGCCTTGCCCATGGGCCTCAAGTACAGGACATGTGGGCCCTACACATGGGTCTTGAATACATCAAATGGACCATGCATCATAGGCTTAATACATATCACAATGGCCCTCAACTACGGGTCACATATACATCATGTAGGTCTCGACAATCGGCCTTGGCAATCGAATTCGATACTCAGAATCAGCCTCGACAATCGGAACCGGCCAATACAATCGACCTCGACAAATCGACACCGATAATCTACATCGATAATTAGCACCGACAATCAGCATCGATAATCAACACTGACGACCGGTCACATAGACAAGACTGGGTCCATAGATGAACATCTGATTAACCATAATATAAAGATCAGCCCTCGGCCGTGGTTATATCAAATCTGGTAGCATGGAACCATCCGTCCATGGTAAATGGGGCCCACTTATTTGGGTTAACCCACTAAGAAAATGATGAGAATGGGCCTGATAAGGCCTAAGGAAGGGTCATAATGTGGACATCTAACCATCACTACCTAGCAATGTGGATATTTAACCAACATTGCTCCCAAGGAGTGGTCCACATAGAGTCAAACATAAGGTGGGCCCAAATATCCAACAAGTGGGCCTCAAACAGTCATCACAGGTGGGCCTTACACATACAGCACGTAGGCCTACACATCACGATGGGTCGATACATTGGGCCTTACCATTGGGCCTAATATACACATCACGGTGGGTCGCATCATTGGGCCGCACCAATGAGCCTCATGCAATTCAAGTCGGGCCTCAATAAATGGGTCGGAAACATATCACAATAGGCCACGACATACGGGCCAAAAATACGTCGTAATGGGCCGCACTAAGACATCAAGGTGGGCCTCTTTATATGGGCCGCACCAAAAATCATTTCAATAGTTGTAGGTATAACATGTGTATCACTACACCCATGGCCCACGTATGATGATCAGCACTGGTACAAACATATCCATGAAAATCAGTGCCAACCAAACATTGTCCAGCACTATCCCAACATTATGGATGGGTTGGATACAAAATATGAACATCTAGGTGGGCCGCACAAGTGGACGGTGTGGGTGAAGTACACACAGCATGGTGGACCTGTACAGTGTAGGCAGGCCCAGCACATGTAGCAAGCGGGCCCTGCGCCATCAAGACGGGTAGATGGTGCGGATATACAATACATTTATCATGGCAGAATCACACATTGAAAAGGGCCTTATATACATCATATTGGGCCTCGACCCATGAGCCCCAAATACATCTAATGGGTCACATCACAAGGACCTCATATATAACAAGGTGGGCCTTAACCATGGGCCATAAATATGGTAAGTGGACCACACCACATGGCCACGTGTATATCAAATGAGCCACACTCAAATATAAATGGTGATAATGATTTCCACTACTAAAATTTCCAAGGCCCGCCATAACATTTATTTCTCATCCAATCTAATCATAAGATCTCAAAGATTTCAAAGATAGCCATTCAATCCTCACCGTGCACTATGGTTTACTTGATAAATAAATTTGTCTTATTTTCGTCCCAACCTAAAAATCCTTTTCCAAAAATGGTTGGACGGTTGGATGAAACACATGCATCATGGTGGGTCCTATAAGGATGGAAGGTATAGATAAGTCACATATTCTGTGATGGAGGTCCACAATTGTGGACACAACACATACATAAATGGGTCTTAAGTAAGACCCACCAAAATGTTTACTTTCCTCCCAACCTAGGGCCCAACATACTGTCCATCCAAACTGGGGCCAACATGATGTTTATTTTTTTATCCAAACTGGTCATAGGGTCACATGGGCCTAGGGCCCACTGTAATATTTATTTGCATCCAACCTATTGATAAGGTCATATAGACCTGGGGCCCACCATAATGTTTATTTCCATTCAAACCTGTTGATAAGGTCATACAGACATGGGGCCCACTACAGCATTTATTTTTCTCCCAACCTAATGATAGGGTCACACGACCATGGGATCATGGGACCCACCGAAATGTTTACTTGCATCCAATCTGTTGATAAAGTCGCATGGGCCAGGGGCCCACTGCAATGTTTACTTACCATACAACCAGTTTATAAGGTCACGTGGGCCTTTGGCCTACTGTAATATTTATTTGTCCACCAAACTTTTGGTATGGTTATGTGGTCCTGGGGTCCACCGTGATGTAGTTCACAAATCCAACCCATTCATTGTGTGTGTCCCACCAATTTAAGGGTCCAAATCGAGTTTCAGGTGGATCCAAGCTGCATGTGGACCCCAACAGTTGATTCCATGTGGCTTGGCACACCACTGCATGAAAGGTGATGGTGTGGGCCATCCGAGAACTTTTTATGAATATTTTTTGGAACCAACGCATCATAAAAAGGGGACCTATTAAATGAACGGCATGGATGTAGAACATACATCATGGTAGGGTCCACAATTGGGGCCAAGGGGGCCCTCCCTATTTCACGTTGGACGTCCAGACTCGTCTGGACGTCAAGGCATATACATGTATATTTATTATTATTATTATTATTTTCTTTTTATCCTAGGTGGGACCCACATTAACCAGATCTACTCCGTCCATTATATGTGTCCCATAAAATTAGGGGTCCAAACCAAGTTTCAATCACATCCAAAACTTAGGAAGGCCCCACCAAATGATTTTATATGTTTAGGCATGTTTTCACATGATTTTAGATGGTATGGCCCACCTGAGTTCCGTATACGGCTGATTTTTGGGAGGCCACTGCCCAAGGGTCGAAACGCGTCACGGCGGGGCCCACAACTGGGCCATGAGGCCCAGTCCATTTGTCTGCCCGCCAGCGCAGGACGCTGGCGCGTGCGTCCTTGGGCGGTGTCAGCGGCGGCAGCAGCAGCTGCTGCCTAAATTTTTTTTAAAAAAATAAGAAATTTTATAGATTTTCTGGGGTAGGGCCCACTTTAGATCGATCCGACCCATCCATTGTATTCTACGGCCCATGATCGACTAAATGATACCAATATGCAATGTGTTTTTGGAGAATAGGAGAGTCAAAGTGAGTTTCAATGGTAATACCGCTATTTCCTATGATATGGCCCGCTTGATTGTCAGATCAGCCTCATCTTTTGGTTCAACGCCTAAAATGGGCTGAGAAGTGAAATGGGCGGCGTGGATTTTATACATACATCAAGGTGGGGCCTACATGAGCGGCCCACTTCAAAACACTATTCTTCTTCCTCTCTTTGCTTGTTAGTACACCACCATGTCAGTACATGCACACCACATTAGCCACTCCCTGTCCAGCGTCCCCTAGACGTTGGACAGCATGAATATAACACAATCATCATGGTGGGTCCCACGTGTAGGTGGCCCACGTGTCACCAGGGTGGGTCCCACATGAACGTGGCCCACCATATTTAAATCAACTTGATATTTGTGTGTTTCCACCACTATAAGGTAGGGTCCACATGACTTGTACGGTTTAGATAAAACATACCTCAAGGTGGGGTTCATCCAAGTGGGCCACACATCACAAAAAAAATGAGAAGGAGAAAGAAAGGAGCACCCACCTTTGATCTTCTATTCCTTCTTCCGCCTATGCAATCTAGAACCCCAAGGGAACAATTTCGACGGTTGAGATGATGATCCAAGGGTTGGATTGAGTGGTAGGAAGGGGGCCACACTAGTTTCTCTCCCATGGAATGCCATGGACGGTTCTATGCTTGGGAAAATGAGAGAGAGAATGAGAGAGAGAGGAGTGAGAAAGAGATGGGTGATGGGAGAGAGGGATGGTGCATGTTGACTTTTGGGTGAAAAAGGAATGGGTGTCATGCCTTGTTGGTGAAAAGGGGATGGCTAAGTAAGGTTGTGTACTTAGACTTGATTAATGGATTGATGTGACATTTAGGCTAGAGATTCTCTTGGAAATTGCGACACGTGGTGTTTTCTCAAACCAAACGCGGGCCCACATTTCCTGGCCTGAGTATCGCCTCGACGAGTGAGACATGGCGTTGGAATCGCAGCAACTGCGCAGTCGCAAGGGTATAAGTCTCGGGTCGAGCTGACTCTGGAATACGGGATACTACTCAGGGTCGCGCGCAACTGCCAATAAAAGATCGCGGGTCGCCGAAATTCTACCGGGAGGACCACGGAAGCCTATGGGACGGTACGGGCTAGAATATAGGTCTTACAGCTCTCCCCTCCTAATAAGAATTTTGTCCTCGAAATTCAAATCACAATTATAACCAATACAAAGCTTACCAAGAGAGGGAAAACCTATCACTATATATATAATCAAAACACTCCATAACAATATAATCAACACCTAAGAGATGGGGATAACACCCACGAATCTCAGCTTCTTGCTTCCAAGACGCCTCATTAACATTACGGTGACTCTACTGAACCTTAGATCCTAAATGAGAAATGATTGAAACTGGTGTATTATGCAGCCTCACAATCTCAACGAAAGGGAGCTATATCAGAAAATCTCTAAGTTTTTCAAACTCGGGGATCTAACCATTCTAGGTTCTCAACAATCATTAAGTGCGGGGTAGCTATCAGCATATATGTGATGTTATCTTCAGGTATTCCCAAGTAACTGTTTCTTCAAAAAAATACATGAGATCAGAAGAAAGAAGCTTTTTGGAGTGAGAACAAAAAATTACCTTACACTCATAGCAATATAAAATGATTTATCATAACAGGAAAAATAAAAAATAAAAATGACGCCAAAGAATTCCCCCTTTCAAGTTATGGCCATAAAGACTAATCAATTCAATCCTGGATCAAATTGGCCTGTAAGGACAAATGTGGCATGAAAACTGATACACTACAATTTCCATGATGAACAACCACATTATGAATTCATGAATTTATACATTTATAATCTACTGGAGTAATCAGTTAATGAGTTGAGCACTTTACCAGGTGTGCATGGACATTCCCTCAACTAGAAAATGCACATTCCCTCAGCTAGAAAATATGAAGAGAAACATTAGAAAATCAAACAATTGCAATCATGAAGAGAGTTGCTAATGGTTCTTACATAGTGGGTTTTGAAACACAAGGCACAGTATAATTATAAAAACTAGTGGATGACAAATTATGTGTAACATACAGAGCTGGTTCAGCCACTTATGCAATTAGGAAAGGTTCAAAATGGCCAGATTTCCACATCAAGAATCAGTTGCATACATATGATACAGAAGGACAAAAGTATCACCTTCAACATGACTGTCAAACAAGTTTCCTCACCAAAAATTCAAATCACAAACCATCATGGCATGTGTCCAATTTTTGTGGAAGCACAAAGTAAATGATTGATACACATTGTGCACAAGATGATTGCCTGGAGTATTGGCCAGCTTGAAATACATTTCTGTCTAGACATGTTTCTTCTTTGTTATCCAATTCTAATTGGATCTGATATTTGGTTGTCATTGGAGCAATGGATCTGAAAATCAAACCATTGTGCTTGCATACCTGAATCCTGTGCACTTATACCTTATGCACATGAAGTAGTTGGTAATTACTAGCTGCAAACCTGTTTCTATTTTGGCATGTTGTCAATTCAATTGCTGGTCATTGCATTTGAATTTGTGTTAAAGCAACCTAAATAACCAAATAAATGATGAAGAGCAGCCAAGAAAACTTTTCTCCAATTAACCTAAAATTCAAAAGGCAAAGTTGCTTATTCATTACTTCAGCATAAAGTTCCTATGGCAACCATATATCTAGAAAATAAAAAGATAAAACATTGCACTCTTTCACCAATGTAATCCTGCAAACAAACCAGGTCTCTTTTCTAAAGATACTATGCTATTGCAATAGGCAAGCATAAAAACATATCAACTGCACATGGCATTAAATAAAATACCATATGAATAATTTATAACCTGCCACATAAGAGTCTAATCTGTAGAAATTAAATGTTGCGTGCAAACATAGAGGGCAATTGGTTCAATCTAGTTTTAAGATTTCATAAAAGAACTCCAAAGTGCTTTCAAGAGCTTTCCTGATCTTCAAATTTTTCTTCGTCAAGATTTGCAGTCTGTAACCCAAGAATAAGACTTACTATCAGTTACATCATAAATCAAGAGCTCCCATTATATTCTTACCGGCAAGTATTTTTCTATTATGAAAAGGTAAATAGATTTTGTAAAGAATTCTAAAAGTGAGAGAAAGATGAAACAAAACCTTAACGTAACAAACACCAACTAGATTGGAACTAGCAAGGAACAAGAACTACTGGAAAAAAAAAATCATCCTGCTTAATCTGCATCAAATGTGATATCAAAAACCACCATAATAAGAGCCCTATAGATAATATGCTGGGTAAAGTTCCACAAATCCATTTAAGAGTCAATTGGCAACATGAAAGTGTAAACTGGATGCAATTCATTTTTTAAATCAGATCACGGGATCCAATCACTACTAGGAACAGACTTACGACTTGTATTGGTATACCCAAAATTGACAGCTAGCATAATTTTGTTCATGAACTACATCAAGCTGGAGCTACCTAGAAACAATAGTCAACTGGCAATCAAAGAACGAAGAAATTTGATATGTAACTACACGAATAAGGATTCCACCGAATTCATAGCATGGCCACATTACCACTCCATTTTCTTCTATTTTTACTTCATTTTATTTTTTAAAGAAACAATATTTGTTTTAAATGCATTCTGATTGAAGATAGAAGATGGGCCTCTATTGCCCTCAGAAGAATAGGCTAACCTAATGAGTGGACCATCCTGAATTTTAGACCACGTTATCTCCATAGCTAGGCTAACCTGATGAACAATTAGGATGGTTGAGTGTACACAACTCATAACAGTAAATAATAGACATGTTCAACAACATAAAGAGCATATTTATGAAGTTAGAAAACAATGATTCCAGGCAATTGTAAGAAAGATAAGACTTGTGGGTGAATCGAAGTTGACACTGTCATTTCCATTTTGAGTTAGCATGCCTCAATATGATATATTTCCGTGAAAACATTCAGTTACAGCTATCTATAATGTTCAACAACAAATTTTATAGAGCTTTCCTAAGCCCACATGCATATACAAGTCAGAAGCCTACCATTATTTAGATTTTGAAAATTGTAAATCCCTAATTAGGGATCTGACAATACAAATTCCCAATTAGAGATTCAACAATTCAAATCGCCAAATAGAGAGAGAGAGAGAGGGATGTCACCTCTTGAAACTCAAATCTAGGAGTTAATCAACGAATCTGGGATGAGGAACAACTTTGTGTGAGCAATGGCAGAGGACATCTTGCATGAGTAATGGCAGGGAAAGGATTAGAGTTGTGGGAAGCGGGAATCGAGTGCGGGAACGGTGAAAGGGACTGTAATACCAGCGACATTGATCGCCAGACCAGAAGGTGGGTTCAAATGGGTTTGGATGATGGGTTGGTGAGTAGGGTGTTTCAGTAATGGCAGCTATGGTTTTGAATCACGATGTAGAGGATGGGGGTTTTGAATGATGGTGGGTTGCATCGAACAGGGTTTTAAACGCCCGAGATGATGGTGGCAACAGCAATGGGTTTTGCAGGGGCTGAGAGAGAGAGACAGAGAGGGCAGAGGGAGGGAGGCAAGAGAGGGCAAAGGGCAGGAGAGAGAGAGAGAGAGAGAGAGAGAGAGGGCGGCGAGTGAGAGAATGGGGGGAGATTGGGCACGGCTCTGTTTTGAGCGCACGCCCAATTTTGGGCGGGACCATAGATGGTGCTTTGTGGGCCCTACCATGATGTATGTGTTTCATCCTTTCCCTTCATCCATTTTTAAAGATCATTTTAGAGCTTTATGCCAAAAATTAGAGGGATATATATCTCAGGTGGTCCACACCACATGAGAACAATAGTGATTGGATATCCACCATTAAAATCCTCCTAAGGCCCACTATACTGTTTATTTGACATCCAATCTGTTGATTTGGTCATACAGGATCAGATGAAGGGAAAAAACAAGAATCATCTCTATCCAAAACTTTTATGGCTACCAAAATGTTTTTAATGGTCGACGCTCATTCAACATTGTTTCCTATAATGTGGTCCACTTGAGATATGGATATATCTCATTTTTGGTCTCATATTGTAAAATTATCTGTAAAAATATATGGACGGCATGGATGAAACACATACATCATGGTGGGGCCATGGAGCACCGACCACCAGCCATTGGCTGGTGTTGGGGGAGTAGTTTTTCTGTTCCCAAGCGTACGAAGTAAATCCTATAAGGCCCACCATGATTTATTCATTTTATCCACTCCATCTATCCATTTTAACATATAATTTTATTACATAAGCTCAAAAATGAAGCCTATAAAAATCTGAAGTGGACCACATCATAGGAAATAGTATAAACTGAACGTCTACCATTGAAAAATTTTGGGAGGCCACTGAAGTTTTGGATCAAGTTGATATTTTAGTTTTCCCTTCATCCATGTATTTGTGATCTATTGAACAAGTTGGATGACAAATAAAAATCACTGTAAGCCATAGGAAGATTTCAACGGTGGAAATCATTATTCCCACTGTTTCCTGTGGTATGGTCCACTTGAGCTTTGGATATGCTTTAATTTTGGGCTCAAACACTAAAATGATCTGGAAAAATGGATTGACAGTGTGGATAAAACACTTACATCACTGTGGGCTAAAAATGAAGCATATCCAAAGCTCAAATGGACCACACTACCGGAAAGAGTGTGAATTGAACATCTACCATTGAAAATTTCATGGGGGCCACAAAAGTTTTAGATTAATCTGATACTTGTGTTTTCATTTCATCCCTGTCTTTGTGATATTATGAACAGGTTAGATGACAAATAAGCATCACGATGGGCTATAGAAAGGTTTCAATGGTGGAAACATTATTCCCACGGTTTCCTATGGAAAAAAATGAGTTATATCTCAATCTCAAGTGGACCACATTACAGGAAACAGTGTTTAATGAACGTTGACCATTAAAAACGTTTTGGGGACCATAAAAGTTTTGGATTAAGCTGATATTTATTTTTTCCCTTCATCTGGGTATTTATGACATAATCAATAGATTGGATGTCAAATAAGCAATACATTAGGCCTTAGGAGGATTTTAATAGTGGATATTCAATCATTACTTTTTTTCCTGTGGTGTGGTCCACCTAAGATTTATATCCCTATAATTTTTTTTTTTGTAAATTACTAAAATGATCTATAAAAATGGATGAACGGAATGGATGAAACACATACATCATGGTGGGCCCCACGGAGCACCGACCACCAGCCACGAGGCTGGTGTCAGGGGGAGTAGCCAATCCGTCTCCTAGTTTTTAAGTTTTGTGGGGGCCACCATGAGGTATGTTATTTATCCACTCCGTCCATTCATTATAACAGATTATTTTAACAGTTGATCCAAAAAAGGAGTCAGATTTGTGTGCCCCACCATGATGTATGTATTATATCAACACCGTCCATTCATTTGGAGAGATCATTTTATGGGATGATAAAAAGAACGAGTCAAATCCAAATCTCAAGTGGCCCCACCACCGAAAACAATGGGGACAGTGACACCCACCGTTGAGACTTTCCTAGGACCACTATGATGTTTATTTGAGATCTAACCTGTTAATAAGTTAAAAAAAGACATGGATGAAGAGAAAAATCAAATATCAGCTTGATCCAAGACTTCTGTAGCCCTCTGAAATTTTTTATTAGTAAGCATTCAATCCCCACATTTTATTTTATTTTTTGTGGTGGATCAGCTTGAGATTTTTAATCTGCCTCATTCTTTGACCCATGCTCTGAAATGATCTATATAGATGAATTTTTGTGGTGGATATTATTGTGAAACTATATAGGCCCCACCTAAATGACTACAGCTGTGACCCCTGTTTCCTGTGGTGTGGTCCACCAAAGTCTCATATCTGCCTCCTTTTTTATATCATGACCTAAAATGATCTGTCAAAATAGATGGACAGAGTGGAGGTGTAGGATTTGCACGCGGTTTGGCAAGTGACCCCAACACCAGCAGTCCACGAGTCAAAGCTCTATAGGCTACGATGATGTATGTGTTTCATCCACATCGTCCATCCATTTTTCAATATAAAGTTAGGGCATAAGCTCAAAAATGAGTTAGATTAAAATCTCAAGTGGACTACACCGTAGGAAAACAATGATGATCGAACGTCAACATTTGAAAACTTCCCATGGTCTACTGTAATGTTTATTTCTCATCCAACCTGTTGATAACATCACAGGCATGGATGAAAGGAAAACACATATATCAGCATGATCCATAATTTTTGTGGCCCCAAAAAGTTTCCATAATTTTCCAGAAATTTGGATCTGCCCTATTTTGGGTCTCATTGGCTAAAATAAGTAGGCAAAATGGATGGACAGGGTAAATAAGACATACACATAATGGATGGGCAGGATTTGTGAACCACATCTCGGTGGGCCCAAAAAATAAACCTATCGATTTTTAAAAAAATTATTTACAGCCTTTAGCGACGAAACTTTTTGCAGTTAAAAGTCTCATCTACATTAAGTAAACCTTTCGAATTTTTTGAAAATTTTCAGCTAAAAGCATTATAGTTTTTTAGCTATGAAAATTTTCGTAGCTAAAAGTAGAATTTTTGGAAAAATTGTTTACAGCCTTTAGTGACGAAAATTTTCCTTGCTAAAAGTCTCATCCACGTTTTTAGCTATGAAACTTTTCATAGCTAAAAGTAAACCTTTCAAATATTTTAAAAATTTTTTTACAGCCTTTAGCTACAAAACATTTTCGTCGCTAAAAGTCTTTTTTAAGCTACGAAAATTTTCGTAGCTAAAAGTAAACCTTTCGAATTTTTTGAAAATTTGTTTACAGCCTTTAGTGACGAAAATTTTCGTAGCTAAACGTAAACCTTTCGAATATTTTGAAAAATTGGTTGCAGCCTTTAACAACAAAAATTTTTATCGCTAAAAGTCTCATCCACTTTTTTTAGCTACGAAAATTTTCGTAGGTAAAAGTAAACCTTTCGAATTTTTTGAAAAATTGAACAGTAAAAGTCTTTTTTAGCTACGAAAATTTTCGTAGCTAAAAGTTAACCTTTCGATTTAAAAAAAATTTTGGTTACAACCTTTAGCGACAAAAATTTTCGTCGCTAAAAGTCTCATCTAAATTGGTTGAAAAACTGAAAACAACCTTTAGCGACAAAAATTTTCATCGCTAAAGGTGACTTTTAGCTACAAATTTACAATTTCGTCGCTAAAAGTAAACTTTTAGCAACGAAAAATTCTTTCATCGCTAAAAGTGACTTTTAGCGACGAGAATAAGTTTCGTTGCTAAAAGTTTCATCGCTAAAAACCCTATTTCTTATAGTGAACCGAGGCTAAAAGACACATTTAGCCTCCATTTTTTCAACTGAGGCTAATAAATTGTGGCTAAAGGCCTATTTTCTTGTAGTGATGTTATCCATCAAACACATTACTTGAATAGCCAACCCTACATTTGAAGTGGTTAGTTCTGCTAAGTCTGCCTTCTGATCGTGTCTTAAATTCTGACCTAGGAGTTATATCACATTAGGAAATCTTGTATGGAGATAGGTCGACGGTGAGGTCTAGTTGCCTGTAGACTGAAACGCAGCCGTCAGTTAACCCCTTAATAGGAATAGAGCTCTTATCAGCATCTAAACCAAGCCAAGGGGTGGAATCAGGGGAGGAGCCAGCTACAGCCCCATGGTGATCTGTCTGGATGGGGATGGGCTGATAGCCTTGCTGATCTTGAGGGACAATGGAGAGGAAAATTTGAATCCTCTTGGGGAAGCAGAGGAAGGATGAGGCAATCCTTCGTTCCCATCACCTGAATGCAAGAGTTCTATGTGGCAGGAATAATAGAATCAGAGGTTTGAGACAGATTGGAGTTGCGCACCTAACGAGGTTGCTGTTCTCCTGGGAAAGAAGGAGGCGGGGAGGGCAGGACCTTAGGGGTTCTAAGGGGGCTTCCAGCAGCATGATAGGGGGGTTGCTAATCTAACGTAGGGAAGTCTGAGGGAGGAATGAACTGCATGGTATGAGAGCAGATCATAAGTTGTTGGCCATTATCTGCTACATCCACTGATGTACTGTTGCTGGCAGGGGGTTGCTTAGGAGCAATTGGAACGCTAGGAGAAGCGGATTCCATCACATGAGCATTTCCTCAAACAGGTTGGGTACAGTATCATAGGAGGCCTCTATTGCTATTATGACACTCAGTTGTTATCTCCTTCCTTCCACTGCGATCTCTATTAAATTCCCTGCATTTGTGGCAATGATCCTCGGGGTCTAGAGAGCCTTCAGAATCTACATAATCCATATTCCTCACTGCGGAATCAACCATTTTCTCCCTAACCTCTGGTTAAGCCTAGATATTGTAAAATTTTCCAGCCAATTCGAGTTAAGTGGGATTGAGAAAAGAGAGGTTCTGCCTGTGAATCACCTTAACCTAGGCGAACATTTGGAAGATACCAAATCTAGATATGGTATCAATCTGAGTTACTACACCAAAACAATTTCTTACATCGCGTATGACCGAATTTAACCACACGTGGGATGGGATCCCGTATAAGCGGATCCGTGTCTCCTCCTCTTTCATTTGTGCATCAGGCGACCATGGATTCAGCTCCACCAGTCCCAACTTCAGCCAGAAGGAATGGCCTGCTAAAAAATCCAGTAGCTCACATCTAGATTTAAAGGAAATGAGGAATAAAGAAGAGGAGAGTGTAATGCCCTGACTTTTCAAGACCCAGGTATATGACCTGTTTCCCAAAAACTGAGTGTTAACCTTAAAGGATAGTCAAATTCGAGTATACATTTTTTTCATTCATTCAGAGTAAGCAGATGAGCGTAGAGTGGACAAATCAGCATAAGGGAAAATTTCATTTACATTTGGAATATACAAGAAGCTGCCCATAATAACTTATACAAACCAATGCCCCCATTCTTACAATTACAAAATGAAATAATATTATATGTGAATTAAAGTAAATTACAATAATCTCTAGATATGAAATCATGTAGCAACCTTGTGAACAGCATCGGCTTGCTCTACATTTGCATCAACTGTTACGGTTCGATAGCGTCATTGGCTATCGTAGTGAGGAGCACCCTCTAAGATTTGCACACTCATCATTCATAATCAAATACAGATCGCAAGTCATGGAAATGGATATATTAAATAAGTCATTTCATAATCATGATCATACACTCAAAAATCAAGCCAATTAACAAAATCTCATCATAAGCAAAATATAATAGCAATCGCAATATAAGGGGATATATCCAGATAACCGAATAATCAATCATACGACTTTCTATTGCACCTGAAAATTGCATTGTACATGAATTCTATAAGATGGCTAGAAAATCGACAAGCAAAATATAATAGCAATTGCAACATAGATGGCTAACCCATTATTTGTATTTAGGGTATTAACCTAGAGCTTAGGTTACTTAGGTCCAAGACTTTATCCTAGATTTTTAGATTTAATTTCTAATTGATGTAATAACGGAAATAGTAATCTAATAATGGCTAAATACAACAACAGTAATTATTACATTATAGTATTAATTATAATTTCTAGTCAATAGTATTAAAATGATATTATTTGTTATAACGAATAGAAAATAATAAAAATATTTTTGGTAACATAAGTGACTAAATGATGAATCTGATTGATAAAAGAAAGTGGGAATTCTTACCTATACTGACTTGGTTTGAGCCGAGTTAGCTCGACTCAGCACACCACCCACCTATTCTTTCTCTCTCCTTCTTTCTCCCTAGTTTTCCTTCCTTCATCTTCCCCATCTTTTCCCTTTCCTTTGCTAGAATGTCCAGCCATACCTGGACAGGACCCAAGCCCAGCTGGACTCAGTCCCAGCCGAGTTGACTCGGCTCAACCACAACCGGCCTCCTCTTTCTTCTCGTTTCTCTTCCTCTCTCCCTTCTTTTCTCTCTCTTTTTTTTTCCTTTCTTCCTTTCTACCATTCTGCTAGAAGTCCACCAGGCCTTTAACTCGAACCAGCCAACTCAGCACTAAGTCAACACATATTCCAACCCGACACTCCCTCTCTTCCTTTTTCTTTCTCTTCCCTTTCCTTCTCCCTTTCTTTTCTCGCCCAACCGAGTTGACTATTGTGGTGGTCCCCAACTCCGACTCAAGCTCGGACGAGTCCCATCAGCATCCCAGTCGGGCTGAGTTGGTGCACGAACTTCACACGCCCTCTCTTTCTTCCTTTTCTTCATCTCTCCTTTCTGCTTCCTTTCTCCCGCATCAACCTGCTGAGCCTGCAAGTCAACCTAAGCCAAACACAACTTGATTTGAAATGGTACAGCGGCGAGAGGACGATGAGGAACAGTCTCTGCTGTTAATGGCGGTTTCCAAACGGTGGGGTTTTCTTCATTTTGGCTTGCGTTGGGCACTTCGGTTTGGTCCATAGGAGCTTAGGGAAGCTCTGAACCAAAGCTCCAGTGGATTTTTCTCAATGGGTTGGAGGGAGGGATTCACGGCCGATTTATTAGCAAAATCGACCGTGGTTTTGCTTTTGTTAAGGTGGAAACAGGTTTGGACGGCAGAGATGCCATCAAATGGATGCTCCAGATTACGCCAAACGCCCCTCACGCGGATCGCCCGGCTGTTGCACAGAACACAATTTCCATTTTTGGAAACGTGTGTTAGTGGGGTCTGTTTGCGACGGCGATTGTGTGCACGCGCATGTACTTCAACACGCGAGATGAGCTAGGTTTTGGTGAGACCCAAGCCCTGGACACGATGGGCAGTCTAGATCGTCCAGGTGGATGATCATGGTGGGCCACGAATGTCCTAAACGGACGCCCGTCCGTCGGTTGGCGAAAACAGAGAGAGAGAGAGAGAGAGAGAGAGAGAGAGAGAGAGAGAGAAACTCTCTGTTTTTGGCTAGGCACGGGTCAGCTCGTGCTGACTGGCCAGGGTCGTCTGGTGCACAGCGAGTGTGCACCAGTTGTGTACATGTGGCCCATCAAGTGGGGTCCACCATGATGCTTGTGATAAATCCACACCATCCATCCCATTTGATGGGCCCTTCCGCGGCCTTTTACCAAAGGTGGGGTAGATCCAAGGTCCAGGTGGGCCATACTCTTAGGTTTCACGCCCTAATTATGGATTCTCGTCAATCTAGTGGTCAGATCAATCCGAAATTGAACGTCGATGGTTAAAAGAGTTCAAGGGGCTATTTAAGCTAGAATCAAGGGTTATATTTGGGGTCATATGACTCCACATGCATTTATAGTATTAAATATCATTATTACTATATTTATAATAACCTTATTATTTCTATTATTGTTATTATTATTTGTAACATTTCTTCTACTTTCCTCTAATTCATTTGTGTGGGCCACAAATGATTTAGTTATAACCCCTAGTAGTTAACCATAATCTTTGAAATGCCACGGTCTGAGTGGTTTCGAATCGTTGATCCATATCAATTCAATGCTTGGGTATTAATTATGGATTAATTAGTCAATGGATTTATGAGTTTGGTCCCACCCTGTGGGTTATTAGGACTAATTGCAATCGTTAAGTGATGTATCACTTGATGGAGTCTCGAAGGATAGATTTCTCAATTTAAGTCTCGAGATACAAGTTGGAGAGTTGGATTAGGTTATACACCTTAGCTTAAGGCAAATTTGACTTGACTTATCCTTGTGATAAGACGAATACCACAAGTCTCAACTGTCAGTTTAGATCATGGGTTGGAGTCGCAACCTTACCCTAACCGATCAAGGTTCGATCCAAGGTGGATTGATTTTAGACCCTACAGACGCATCGTGGATTGTCCTAGCTCGAATCCTAATGGTTGAAAGTCATTAGGGTCTAGGGCAGGTTGAACTAAGCTCTTACGGGCCCATCATCGTCACGGTCCACATCAAATGGACAGATCGTGAATTGTTGAATGATGATGTGTAATATAGGCTACGTGTGTTCCCACACGTGTTCATGCTAAATAGTAAAACCCAAGTATTGGAAAATACGAGGTGTTACAAAGAGCCTAACAACATCAATTACGGATGCTCTGAAACGGGATTCCCTGAATCCGTCTATAATCTGGAGAATGGAACAGTCTCTACCTCCTGTTGAACCCACTAGACTGAGCTCTAACTCAGCAAGTCTTCTAGTGATGCCCGATGGGTTTGTTGTAACCCTGCCGACTCCGGGGATCCCCGGATTGGGGGGAGGACCCTGCTTCTTCCAGCGTCTATTAGAGGGGGGTGTCTCAATGCCTAGCTGGGTCGCAGCAATGTGAACTTCTGAGGCCTGCTGTAAAGAGTCCAATCAGGGGGCAATGAAGGCCCTCTTTCTCATATTGGTCCTGGGTCTGTCATCTTTAACTGAGACCACTCTTCCATCGATTCTTTTCCCATCAAGAACCCCTTTCACAGCCTGAGCATCATCCTCATAGAAATACCTAACAAAATCGTACCCTCTAGGTTTGCTCGTACCTGGAAACATGGGAAGATGAACCTCTGCAATCCACCCGTACCACTGGAAGATTTTGAAGAGATCTTCCGTTGAGCAACTGAATGGTAGGTTACCAATGAACAGACATTTTGGATCTGGAAAAGGGATCTGGCAAGATCCTGGCCTAGATTTGGATCCTGCGAGAGGAGGCGTGGGCATAAGGGCGACCCCTCATCTCCTCGCGTGCCACCCTTTGATCATGATGCTCTTCCTTCCAAACTAGCCTCTCCTGCTAGCAAAGACTCCCCATTTGTCATGTATTCATATATGAGCAGTTTCTCTCCTCTCTCAATACAGCAGTACAAAAGCCTCACAAGGTTTCTGTGTTGGAGTTTGGCAATCAGTGTTACTTCATTCTTGAATTCCTCCACCTTTGCACATGTGCACATAATTTGAACGGTCCACATGATGCGGCACCCCCTAGGCCCAATTTTTAGCGTAATCCAAAACTCTAGTGGGCCACAAGAAAAAGGTGAAGTACAAATCAAGGGAGGAAATTGTTTCCTTTTTCCATGGGCCACCAAAGTTTTGTATCGGGCTGTGAGAGGCAGGTCTGTGAGATCCTTAGGACGGAGCAATTATATGCGAACATGAAGAAGTGCGCTTTTATGTCAGATCGAGTTATCTTCTTAGGGTTCATAGTGTTGTCCGAGGGTATGCGTGCAGATCCTGAAAAGGTCTAAGCCATAGTGAGTTGGCCAGAACCACGGAACATTCATGAGGTGCATAGCTTCCACGGCTTAGCTACCTTTTATCGTCGGTTCATTAAAGGGTTTAGTTCCATTATGGCCCCCATAACCTATTGTATCAAAAAAGGGGAGTTCCAGTGGACCAGTGCAGCCTTTAAGGCCTTTGAAGACATAAAGAGCAAGATGGTTGAGGCCCCTGTCATGCAACTTTCAGATTTTTCTAAAGTCTTTGAAGTGGCATGTGATGCCTCAGGTGTGGGAATAGGGGGAGTACTAAGTCAGGAGGGACACCCAGTTGCCTATTTCAGTGAGAAACAGAATGAAGTAAAACAGAAATACTCCACCTATGACAAGGAATTTTATGCAATGGTGCAGTTATTGAGGCATTGGCGCCACTATTTACTCCTGCATGAGTTTGTCTTGTTCTCTGACCATGAGGCCTTGCGATATTTAGGCTCTCAGAAGAAGTTGAACCCTAAGCATGCCAAATGGGTCGAATTTCTTCAAGAGTACTCGTTTGTTCTCAAGCACAAGGCCGGAGTCGAGAACAAACCCGCGGATGCCCTTAGTCGTAGGGTTGTGACTCTCCATTCTCTGAGAGTATAGGTTACGGGTTTTGAGCGGTTAAAAGATGAATATCCTGAGTGTCTGGACTTTGGAGAGAAATATGTGTCACTTCTAGAGGATCCCACGTGGACAGATAGTGAGTTTGTCATTCATGATTATTACCTGTTTCATGGAGATCGGCTCTACATTCCTCGCACGTCCCTACGGGATTTCCTGATATAGGAGCTACATGCAGGTGGTGTAGCTGGCCATTTTGGAAGGGATAAAACGATAGCCCTTGTTGAGGACCGATTTTACTGGCCACGATGTGACTAGAATTATAGGGCAATGTCGTACATGTCAGCTGGCAAAGCAAAAGAAAAAGAACACAGAATTGTATACTCCTTTGTTTATGCCATATGCCCCTTGGGACGATCTTAGTATGGATTTTGTGTTGGGGCTTCCCAAGACTATCAAGAAGCATGATTTCATATTTGTCGTGGTGGAGCGTTTTTCTAAAATGGCCCACTTCGTTGCGTGCTCCAAGACGTCGGACGCCTCACACATTGCTGGGATCTTCTTTGATGAGGTTGTTCGATTGCATGGTTTGCTAAAAACCATAGTATCTGACTGGGATGTCAAGTTTGTAAGCTATTTTTGGAAGACACTGGCATATTATGGGAACTCGTCTGCAGTTTTCTTCGGCATACCATCCTTAGACTGATGGCCAGACTGAGGTGGTGAATAGGAGCCTAGGCGACTTGTTAAGATGTCTAATTGGTGATCATATTAGGACTTGGGACGCAGTCTTACTAATTGCAGAGTTCGCATATAATAGTTCAGTAAATAGGTCTACGGGTAAGAGTCCATTTGAAATTGTTCTTAGTTATAAGCCTAGGAGACCTATAGATTTTATTCTCATGTCTGTGTCACATCGTCCTTCTGAGTCTGCTGAGTCCTTTGCACATTACATGCATGATTTACGCAGGGAGATTAAACAAAGGATTAATTCAAGTAATATAAATTATAAACTTCAAGCAGACATGCACCGTCGATTCAGGGAATTTCAAGTGGGTGATGAGGTCATGGTCCGTATTAGGCCAGAGCGGATACCACCTAGTGCCACTAAGAAATTACATGCCCGCAGTGCAGGACCATATAAAATTTTAAACCGTATGGGTCCCAATGCATATGTTCTCGAGCTTCCACCTACATTGAATATCAGTTCTACATTCAACGTGGAAGATCTCGCGCCATTTAGAGGCCCACCTAATGATCCACACCTTGAGCCTCCCACTGATCAGTCCCCTGACCCATGGCCTATACCTGAGCCTTCCTCTCAGCCTGCACCCCGCATACCATCTGTACACATGAGAGTAGATCGAGGGCATTCTGGATGAGCAGATAGTGTCTACCGGCCACAGTGGATTCCAGAAGTTTCTCATCAAGTGGAAGGATCGACCTACATCAAACTACACGTGGATTACAGAGGCAGAGCTACAAAGCGTTACAGGAGTTTTGTCTCACCAGCGGTGAGACTTTCTCAGCCGGGGAGAGTTGATGCGGACATCAGAGTGTACCAGCATCGCTATAGGAGAGCCCCAGGCCTTGGCCCAACCCAGCCCACACTTTATTTAGGTGATCACTACTTGGGCCTAGCCCGTGTGTAAGCCCCGTATCTTAGACCGTACCATTCCATAGACTTCCGCGATCTTCCCGGTCGAATTTCGGCAACCTTCAACCCTTAACTGGTATTTGCGCGCGACCCTGATTCTCATGTCGTCAACCCGAGTCGACTCAACCCAGGACTTGTACCTTAGCGACCGCGTCATCGCCGCGGTTCCGATGCCGCGACTCACGCGCCGAGGCGATACCCTGGTTGGGAGATGTGAGCCAACGTTCGGTGCGAGGAAAACGCTGCACGTACGAATTCTGAGAGAATCTCTACAAGATGTCACATCAATCAATCAACCCATCAATCCCATCATGTCAAGTACACATCACCTTTCACCCATTCTCAAGCAAGCCCCAAAAGTCAAAAAGATCTTACAAACCCATGCTTTCTTACAACTTTTGTCTCAAAAGTCAAAAAGCATCTTACACTCCCATCCCTCTCTCTCCCATCCATCACTCCATCACACATCACCCATCCCTCTCTCTCTCTCTTTACAACTCTCTCTCTCCTTCATTTTCAAATAAATCTAAGCAACCCAAGAGCTCCTCACGTATAAGTCATTCCATGGAGAGAAAAATGCATATGTGAGGCCCACCTTTCCATCCCTAGATCTCTCATCCTAGCCATCCATTTCTCATCTTCCTCCATTAATGAGAAGCACAAGGAGCTAAGGGAGCCAAGGGAGCAAGAAGATCAAGTGGTGGGTGCTTTGATAGGGTAGTTTTAATCTTTTTTTTGATGGGCCAAGTGAGGCCAACCGATCAATGGTTTGGATCTCACTTTAGACCCTAAGATGTGGCCGATGGCCCACTTGGATCATCATGATCATTCCATGATGGGGCCATTCTCTATGGACCCCATCATGATGTTTATTTTCCTTGCATACCTGGGGTCATCTAGACCGTCTATTTTAATGGAGAAGGGATCTCCACCGTTGGATTTCAATTTAATGGGCCCACATGTACATGTAATGGGACCCACTTGATGTATGATTTAGTGCAAGGGAGGGCCCATAGTGCCGAGGTCCCTCCATCACGCGTGTCCCACTCCCTATATCTCTCTCTCTATCTCTCTATTTCATTTTCTTTTATAAGATCTTGATATGATTGTGTGGCCCACTTGAATAGACCCTACCATGAGACAAGTATTTTATCCAAACCATCTTCAAGTGGAGCCCACCTTATATGTATTGTACCCACACCACTTAAGCATGGGTGGTCCACCTGAGCAGGGCCCACCTTAGATATTTGTGTGCTTAGACCGTCCAGCGTCCTTGACGCTGGACGCTGTGATAAATATATATATATATATATATATATATATATATATATATATATATATATCACTTTGGTTTAGAACTTGAAGTGGACCGCTCACACAGGCCCCACCACTAATCCATTGATCCGATCCATGCCGTCCATCTCATTCCCTGGATCATTTTAGGCGTTGAACCGAAAAATGAAGTTGATCTGAGCATCTGGTGGGCCATAGCATAGGAAACCGTGGTGGTTACCATTGAAAAATCGCCTATTGTTTCTATTCACCAAAGGATATTCAATATTGGGCTCGTTTAGTTTGTATTAAGCCATGAGACCCGACGGTTGGGTCAGATTCATCTGATACGGGCCCCACTGAGGAAAAACCTCAGAAATTCAAAAAAATAAAATAAAATAAAACGGACGGGCGGACGGACAGCCACCCACGGCTGTAGCCATGGGCCCCACCTTGATGTTTATTTGTCATCCAATCCGTTCATATGGTGGGCCCTAAGGGTAGTGGACCACACTCCAAATTTCGGGTCCATCCAAGAGTCAGGTGGCCCACATCATAGGAAACAGTGTGAAGTGAACTCTACCATTGAAACCCCTTTTGGGTCCACAGAAGTTTAGGATCAATATGAAATTTGTTTTTCTACTTCAATCCAGGTCTGCGTGACCTTCTCAACAGGTTGGATGGAAAGCAAACATTATGGTGGGCCCCACATGGAGCCCACTGTAAATATGTGTTGTATCCCCACCGTCCAGGGATGGTGGGTGTGTTCATGTGCGCGCGTGTGTGGGTGTGTACGTGTGTGTGTGTGTGTGTATATATATATATATATATATATATATATTATATATATATATAGAGTCATGCTCTCTCAGCTTACTTGTGGCCTATGGTTGAGGCCCACTTTGATATATATGTAAGGCCCATCTCAGCTTACTTGTGGCCCATGGTTGAGGCTCACTTTGATATATATGTAAGGCCCATCTCAGTTTACTTGTGGCCCATGGTTGAGGCCCACTTTGATATATATGTAAGGCCCATGGGTCGAGGCCCATTTGATGTATTAGGGGCCCATGGTTTAAGGCCCATTAAAATGTATTGGGGCCTATGGGTTGAGGCCCATTTGATGTACATATGGGGCCCAATTGACGAGGCCCATTTGATACACATAAGGCCCATGAGATTAGGCCCATTTGATGCATTCTAAGGCTCACGGGTTATGGCCCATTGTAATGCACATAAGGCCCATTGATGTGGCCTACTTGTTGAATATAAGGCCCATATGATACAGCCTATTTGATGTATTTAAGGCCCAATGGGATGTACCTAAGGTCCATTGCAATGTGTGATCCCAACTCGGATTATGTAATGATGTTTACGACGGTCGTGCCTTGTGAGCAATGTTGGATTGACATCCACATTGCAAGTATAATCTTGGTTAAATGTCCACATTACAACTCTCCCTAGGGCCCATTGTTTGGCCCATAATTGTTGTGTGTAGGCCATCTAGGCCATTTGCATTGTTAGGATAGTGCATTACTTTATAACATGTATAGTATAGTTCCATAACTCATGATCATACGCCTCATATGTATGCTTGGTATGAGAAGTGACTGATCATAGCATATGCCTTCGGGCCGATTGTTTAGGGGCTCCCGGATAGGGTGTTGCCCTACATGAGCGCATGATACACGCAGGATTGTTGTATGACTGGATAGTATGATTCATGCATTCGCATTGTGTGATATGGTTACTGTACGCCCTAGCGATATCAGGGCTGTAGCCTCCACTGACGTATCGTGGTCGACAGGATCGAATACCGAAAATATTGTTCTACATGGGATGTTATAGATATCCCTGGGTAAAAGTCCATAAACCCTTATGGTACCAAGAGGTTGCTCCAACGTCTAGACCGAGTGGGTGCATAAGCGCCGAGTGCCGATTACCAGACGGTTGCGCTTTCCACTATGTCGTGGCCGGTTGGAAGGGGGTGCGGCCTTACCCGCCCGAGAGTAGGGGGCAATGCTAGGCTGAGTCTGACCAGCTCGAGGAATGGGTTCGCTATTGACGAGCCGAGCCCGATATTGGCAGGCGGATAGTGAGGTCTTTTCCACTCACCTTATTGCGCGCGATGGGGTGGCAATCTGGCTTGGAGTGTACTAGACCCCAGTGATATCCCAGATTTTGAGCTGTATTGATGTGGACTTAGATGAGGATTTGTATGCTTAAGTTGCATTTCGCACTGCATGGCCTTGGTAGGGCCGACATCATTTATGTTTTGCACCGTATGGCCTTGGTACGGCTATGGTATTCTTAGCATTCATCAGCATGTTCCGCGTTACTCTGATACTGCATAACTGCATTACCACCTTAAGCATACACTTTCACCACCACCCTCTAAGCTTTCTATAAGCTTATGCACGACCGTTGCGTGCAGATGACGTTGGATAGTAGCAGCGCTGACGCTTGGGCGCGTGGCAGATCATTTTGGAGTTTTTTTGTTCACCATCATTGTATTTCCCTTTATGCTCATTGTACTTGTAAAGTTTTTTATTATAGTGGAAATGTGATGGAGTTTTTGGTTGTTGTTGTGGGTTATGTCTTTGGTAATGCTTATTACGAATCAAACTGATGTTAAAAAAATCCTCCTCGTAGCATCCCAGGATCAGAACTTAGCGAATGGGTGCTGGGAGCCGAGAATGGAGTTCTACGGAGGCTGTCGGCACCGGATTAGGCGATTGGGAATTTTATGAGCCCGGTTTCCGAGTTTGGGGCGTGACACCGTGGGCCACTTTGAAGACCCCATGTGCATAGGATGTGCATCATGAAGGCCTCAAACTGGGAGGATGCACATGGGTTGCATTATTTGAAGTATCAAGATAGTTTTTTAGAGTTTTGGTTGAGATCCAACCGTTGGATGGCGTCTGATCACATGGTGGCCCACCATGTGATCAAGTCCTTTTTTCAGTTTTTAGTGTCCATTTATGTTTTGTTATTTTTCTACACATTTTGGTTGGTTTGGATTTCTTAGTGGGCCCCTAATTTGCTAGATTTTAAAAGGGGCATGTTGGTCATTTTACTTTTAATGTGAAAACTCTATTTTTTTTTATTATTTTTTTTAAAGTAACGATTTTTGGAACTGTTACTTACCTACAGGGATTTACGACATACAGTCGGATTTATTTGAGTTAATGTATGCCTTGTGTGTAATTTCTTGCTTGTGTATCAAGTCTCACACGTGGCCAGAGGATCAAATGACTTCTCAGAAAAGATTTTTTCACGGGAGCTATCGTCCAACGGTATTTTAAGCCCGTGCACATGGCGCACATGTATGATGATTCTAAAACATCAATATCTAGATTATTTTGATCGGCTGATCCTAACGTCCAATCAATGAACATGTGCCCTTGCAATTACAATCATTGTGAGAAATTGTATGATCCTCTGATCAAGGTAGCTTTACTAGTTTGTAAGTGGGCCAGGGTTCAGTAATTCAAATCATTTGTCCTTTTGGCCTCACGGTAGTTGGAACTTTACCCAAAATCAGAGTTGGGCATTTTATACCCGAACCAGTGGATCTGACCTGATCAAACCCGATCCGACCTAATTTGAACAGAACCGATGGTCAGAATCGGTCAGGATCGTGCAGCATAATCCAGATCCGAATTATTTTTGGGTCAAATCCGGGTAGGCCCTGTTTCGAACCGACCCGATCCGGAATCCGATCGATTGGATTTGATTCGAACCAGCCCGATCCGGACCGTCTACAATTTCTAAGTGCCTGTGTATGATCCATCAAACTCCACCAGAGTATTAAATTTTCTCGTAACTGCAACCCATGCTATAGCGGTTTTGAACAAAATAATGAGTTGGAAAAGCGGTTTTAAGTTTCCTGTTTGAAAATTCAGACCTATTCGGTATTTCTGCTTAGAAACTGGTCCAAATGGATTGGTTTAAATTTGTGGGTCCCACTATGATATATATGATGTATTTGTGCCGTCCATCCATTCTATCAAAACATTTTAAGGCATGGACCAAAAAATGAGGCCGATCTAACACTCATGTGACCCACACCAAAGGAAACAGTGGCCCTAAAAAGTTTTTAAAGGTAAGTATTTGATTTCCTAAATCCTGTGGTGTGGCCCACTCGAGCTTTGGATCTTCCTCATCCTTTTAAAAGGGTGCCGCATTGTAATGCCTCGGTTTTCAGAACTTGAGTACTCCACTCGTTTTCGAAAATCCGAGTGTTAACTGATAATCAAAAGATAATTAAACTAAATCAAAGTGTGTTAAAAGAACTAAGTGTAGTATAAATGTAACCCATCCAAAAACAATATTCACGGCCACTCAGCTAAAAAAGGAAATAAAAACAGCTATTGATTTAGTCCGTAAAACTCCGCTGCGTCCTGACGGGGTTCCTCTTCATAATAGTCTTCTCCCAATCCCGTAGGATCAGCATTCAAATCTGCCTCATTCGCACCCTCATTTATGCCTGCATTATCTGTACAGTTATATATTTAAAGGATGAGTGGCCAGCTCAGTGGGAACTCCCCTCAAGATTACACACCACTGTATTAACCAAGCATTGTTCCAGATAGTGAAACATACAAAACATTTCATGATGATCTTGTTTAAGTCCATGGATGCGTGAGTGCATGTCAACTGGGGGTGCACATCTAGTTGGTCAATGAATGGACCTTTCAAACAGTCGGTCCGATAAACAAGAGAATAGCCTTCCAAACAATCGGCGCATTCATGCATAGGGATGAGCCTTTCAAACAGTCAGCTTATCCCAACAAGGGAATGGACCTTTCAAACAGTCAGTCCATTCAGGCGAGAGAATGAGTCTTTTAAACAGTCGACTCATCCAACTTGCGAAGGAACGGGTCTTTCAAACAGTCGACCCGGTCAAGTAAGATAGTGGGCCTTTCAAACAGTCGGCTCACTTAAGCAATGAATGACTCTTTCAAACAATCGGCTCACTTAAGTAATGAATGGACCTTTCAAATAGTCTGCTCATTCATGCTAAGAGGATGGGCCTTTCAAACAGTCGGCTCATCCAAATAAAAGAAATGGACCTTTCCAACAGTTAGTCCATTCAAATAGGAGTGTCATATATGCATAATTAATTCCAATCATTATTATTCGAATTTGTAAGCAGCCAATTTGAGAAGACTTTCTAATAGGTATCATAGACCAAGGTTTATAAGCATGTATTACGTAATTATCCTTCAAGCAAAATTTGACATGCTACGTATATAGGTTCCCACAAAATAGATATTAAGCATGTAATTAATTTTAATACTATCGCAAATAGCCATAAAAGTAGAGTCATTAATTATTAGGTAAAAATTAGAGTTGAACTAACACATGAGTTAACATGGAAGAGGAAAGCTCAAGGGGTAGAACCCTCACTTGTAGGGTCGTGTTCGCGTTCTTGATCCAGGTCTTCTTGTGGCCCAATGTTACTCAAAGAATCTCCTAAAATTACAGTTTAAATTTGTCAGGTATTTTTACAGTTTTGTCCAACCAACAAGAAAGTTCAAAGGAATGCAACAACAAGGCCTTTTAGGCTTGTGCTAGGCCCACCATGTACTTATTCAAGCAAGGTGGTCCAACTGGGCTCAAGTTCATCCTTACCAAGGGTTGAACTGGTCCTCACACATGGATCTGATATGTATCCAATGGGTCCCACACATCAGGGCAAGCTCCAGAATCTTACTGCGGTCAATACAACAATTAAATAGGTGATGGGCTACTGGCCCAGCATCATATGGACGGCTAGGATTAACAGATACATCACAGTGAAGTCCCATGGGTGGTGCGGATATGCAACACATCATAAGGTGGGCCCCACCCATCCAGAGGGCTGGACGGTGTGGATAAGGAACACATATTAATGATAGGGCCCACCGTCATATGGACCGTGTCAATAAAAAACTTATATCAGTTTGGGATCCACTGCACAAATGGTGCAGATAAAACACTTATACTATGGTGGGATCCACTACACAGATGGACGTTTTGGATGAATCACATATACCAGAGTGGGGTCCACATACATGGCCCACCGTCATATGGACAAGCTCGTCAAATGGATAGACGGCTTAGATGGAACACGTCCATCAGTGGTGCTCTCCCGCAGGGTGTGGCCCACATAGGATATATATATGCTATATAAACATCTACACCTCGTGGGTCCCACGTGGATGTGGGCCCACATATAATATTTTATTATATATTACTTGTAATGGAGGGGTACTCCAGTTAATCACAACAGGTGGGTCCCACGTGGGGCCCACCACATGTGTGTGTGTATACACATATCACTTGCCATTATTATTATTATTATTATTATTATTATTATTATTATTATATATATATATATATATATATATATATATATATATATATATATATATATTTGTTAACGTGTACAGCAACCCATCCAGCACTGGACGCGCCCCTTTATGGACGGCCTGGACACAACGTCCATTGCTGGACGGTCTGATTTTGGTGCGGCCCACTCGTGGCTCAATGGTGCGACCCACCAGCATTTTGCAGACCGTTTTAAGGCCCATTCAAGCTGTCTTATGGTTTGTAGCACAGGCCACTGCAAAGCCGATACTTCAGCTACTCTGGGAGGACTCGGGACTCCTCTGGGAGCTGCTTTCGGCCCACATCATAGCCCCAAACATCTATGTTCTCATGCCGTCTGCAAGGTGCATTCTCTGCTACTTTTGAGCGGAATGAGCGGTTGTCTTTTAAGCAGAGTTTTAGCTCCCTGCTAGGCCTGGTTTTCCAGCCGTTTCATGGCCTGCTTGTGGGCTGGTTTTCAGCTCGTTCTGCGACCCAAAACGTGCTGGTTCCGGCCTTGTTTCAGCCCGATGAACGGCCCCTGATGGAGGTCCGTTCTCAGCCCGAAACATGGCTGGTCCCACCTTGGATTGAAGGTCCATTCAGGGACCAGTTGCAGCCCCACAAATGGCCCATCAGAAAGGCTGGTTCCAGCAATTCTATGGGACGGTTTTTTTTTTGTCCAGATGGTGGGCTATTTCTAGTCCATTTCCCAGGGTAGCTTGATGGGTGGAACACAGCCAATGGACGGTCCGAAGATAGGCCCAACCTCTGTGCATTTTTCGGCCCATTGTGTAGTTGAAACAAGGCCTGGTTGAGAAGATCAAATGGCCTTGCTGTAATGGGGTCAAGACAGACTGACGTACCTGGACTTCCACGCTCAAGGAGTAGTGCCAGCAGCAGTGTAGTGGCTGCAATGGCGGAGCTTCTGGTCTGCACTGACCCAACTCATACCGAGTTAAAATGGTCCGGGTTGGTGCAGTGCGGCACCGAGTACGCCCACAGTCTTGCTCTCTTCCTTTCACTCTCTCACCCTCTCTGTTTTCTCTCCTTTTTCCTCTATTTGGCAGGTGATTACAGGCTTCACTGACCCGACTCGGTCCGACTCGGTGCAGTGCGGCTCCAGATTTACACCCGACTCTAACTCTCACACACCCTCTTTGTCTACGAGATTGCTTGGTGTTGATCCCGAGGGAATAGGGCTCTATTTATAGAGCCAGAGTCACGCCCATCTCTCAATGGATGGTCCAGGTGCAACTGGATTGGGCCCACATTTACTCCATTTCTGTCCAGTGTGAAGATGATCTGACGGTGGGGAGATGTTTCTGCCACCATGGGCCATCGAACGGACGCCTTAGACCTAAAAGTGGGGCCCATTGTTTCATGATGGATTTTCCGACTAAACGGGGAAGATGGCTGCCTGCCAATGGCAGATTTTTATTGGTGGTAGATCTTGTCGATCCAACCCGTTTGGAGGGATCGGATGCACCCTAGGATCGTTGTGGGGCCCATTTATCTTGTCCCAGATCGAGTTACAATTGACTCGTGAGATTTTACCGCCACAGCTTGTTTCTCGTGTGGGCGGAGGGTTTTTCTCGTTTATCTGCTGGTCGCTGCTACTGCCCTAGAGGAAACGGTGGAGATCGCTCCATGTGTCCTGGAAGAAGGGCTCAGATCAAGCCGGATGTGATTTCCCAACTGGGATTCCTACCCCATTCGATGGCTGAGATCAGAGGAGGGCTGCGGTCGCGGATCGCTGACGTGGAAAGGACCTTGTAACGGCTCTTTTCGGAGAAAATGGTTGCCCATTCGAGGCCGTCCGCTGCACGTTTGCATGCCCGTGTGCAGAGGGTGATTTGGATACTTAGGTTTTGGTCGCCCGGACCTCACCTGCCCAATGGATGGATTGGATTGTTTGAAGGATGGCTCGAAGTAGGCCACAATACGTTCTCAGCGAACGTCTTCCTGACGTTCTTTGCCCGAGCATAAGTAAGATTTCATGGGCCCTATTTTTTGTCATTATTGTGGTCTTCCTGACGTCACAAGACCGATGGACGGTCTGGATTCTGTATATTCTGATCGAAATTGGGTCACAAACCATCCAGATGGACGGTTCTCGGTCCAGCCCGACGTTAGGAGGATTTCCCCTCTCTTTTCAGCAATTCGTCGGTCAGCGGCAGTTTGAGCGCCTTGGTTGTTGGGTGCATGTCGTGCACTTACACCTATAATGCATATGCAGCTAGTGTGGACCCCATCGTGCTGGGATTTCGCGATCTAAGCCATCCATTCTTCTTGGTGGTCACACACAAGGTGTTTGGTCATCAATAAGGATGACCCGATGCCTGGAAGGCCCCCAAGTTGTGATTGAAGTGTTATTTCCGATTTTTTTCGGAGAATTCTGAGGGTCAGATTCCTCTAAGATTGGTTATCAATGGTCGAAAAGGGATCCAGGGGTGATGGGTACGTTCAGGCTTAGCTACTTGGCCTGTTGAGTGTCCTTAGTGTGTGTTGTCGTGTTCGAGCATTAAGTTTCTTTTTACCTTAATTCTCATTTAGTACTTAGGCTTATTATCATGTTAACATAGGTTTTAATGGTAACACCCACATACCAGAGGTGCGGGGTGTTACACACATCACGTGGACTGTTTAAATTTTATGCCCAAGACACGTGTGCAAAGGTGCGCAGGGTACTCACATATGAAGGTGCGTAGGTGTGTGTGTGTGCATAACGATTCGGATTTGAGATGCCCTGTAGCTGATAGAGAGGCTGCATTTCTGGTAAGTGCACCTAGGTTTTGAGTTATATATGATTTCAGCCTGTGGATACCCATTGCACCTAACCGACTCAGTACGGACTTGACCCAACTCGGTGCCAGATTAGTCCAAGCCAGACCCGAACTCGGATCAGGTCAAGCATGTTGGACTCCATACTGAGTCGGGTCGAGCTCTTGTCAGGTCTATTTCAAAATTAGATCGAGTCAGGTCAGCCCTAACTTGGTCCGATTCGATTCCCAGCTCTGTTTACAACCGCTTCTCTACCCATTTCTCCCACATCTTGCAATTCACTTTGTTCACACCCCAAGTATAGGGTTGTGATGTAGTAATAAACTCGGTAAGACCGAGGTCGAATCCACAAGGACTGAAACCTGTATGTATTCTGAAAGTAACCAGAACTAGAACTAGGGGAAGATGAAATCTAAATCAGGCGAATATGAGGGAATAATGGTAAAAATATTAATCTAAAATTTGTAGAAATCAAAGGTGGGAAAGTAGGGTGCAAAGGATCCACTTGTAGAGATCAGGGAGATTAATGCTTGATTCAAGAACACAACTGGAATCAAAGTCTCATCTTCATCCAGTTAGAGGATATAACGTCAAAATCAAAATCTGAACTTCCTTTGATTCAGTTTTCAAGAGAAGATAGGTACGAGAATTAGAATTGACTTCATCACAAAACTATGCCCATGAGACAAAGCAAACAACAGAATTTAACCAATCCACATCTAATCTAAGGGATGTATGAATGTTAGGAAGGATTCCATCATCCAACCATGCCCAGGAGACGATAGTAAACAACAGGGTTCCCAAATTCACAAACCTTATAATGAAAAGAACATACTCAAAGCTATCACAAATCTATTGTAATTTAAGTCACAACAAACCATTAAAAACTAAAAGCATATCTTATAATCAAACTAGAATCAAGAGGGAGTGGATTGATCTAAGGTATGCTATCATTGTTGTCCTCTTCTGGATCCTTAGGCTTTTCAGCCCTAACTGGAATGGTTTTGTCAATGATCTTCCCACTCCTAAGAGTGGTGATGGATTTAGCTTGTTCCATCTGATTTGAAGAACTAGGGTCACTTATTTCATATTACGGGTTGGGATTGGGAAGAAGTTGAGTAAGAAGCATCCCCTTTCCCACAATTGCTAATTGTGACTCCATCCTTTGCACAGACGACACAAGCGCGTTCTAATTACTGATCTGATTTCTTGGATTGCTTGTGCCATATTCTGATTAAGTAGCTCTTAGTCTTGAATGTGTTTTAGAACCGGATCCTCTGAGGTTTCACTTGATTTGGAATTTGATTAAAGAAACCTTGAGGGGTAGTAGTTTGTTCATTCCTCCAACTGAACTTTAGATGATTTCTCCAACTAGGATTGTATGTGTTAGAGGTGGGTCCATTGAAAGGCCTTTGGTAATTATTTAGAGCATTGGATTGCTCAGTCAATACCTCTTGAAAGGCAGATATAGTTAGAAAATTTTCAGTTGTGTGACTGTTACAACCACAAATACCGTAAACAACTTCCTTACCCTTATCCTTTCATGATTCCATGGCCTCGAATTTCTTTATGAGATTAGCCACTTTAGAATTGAGATCATCATCCTCTTTCAGAAGGTATACTCCGCTCATTTCCTTTAATTGAGTGGGCCTAGAAGTGGTATTTGATTTTATGTATGTGTCTCATGCTTGTGTGTTTTCACTACCAGAAAACTATGCAAAGGCTACGGATAAAAGTCATAGCTAAAGGCATATGGCTATGGTTATAGTCCGTAGCACGACCGTAGCCATTGGTACCATAGCCATAGGTCTTAAAGCTATGGCTATGGATTTAAACTGTAGCCATAGAAACAATAAGTACGGCTTAAATCCGTAGCAATATTGTCCGTAGCTCTAGAGTATATACAGCTACGGATTATATCTGTAGCTAAAAGTAGAGCAAGAACCGTAGCAATAAGCTAAAATTAGTAAAAGCTACAGTTTTGAGATAAAGGGCTACGGTTAATAGCCATAGCTACTGCCTATTTTTAAAAAAAATAATAAATAATCAAATAAAATATAATAATGGCATATCTTACCATTGTAGTACATGCCCTGATAGATCAACTCATATAAGCTAATATGGATAAATACTTTATGGCTAAATCATTCATTCATTCAATCAAACACAATTATTCATTCATTCAATCAAAAATACAACCATTCATTTTAGTCCATTTACAAAAGTACAATGCCAACATAATAGTTATATGTCTATTTAAAGTTCTCATTGACAGCAAGATTCAATGCCTTCTCGCAGCCAAATAGCTTCTCAACAATCGCAAGCGAGAACTCCATGGATGTGCCTTTACTGGTTATCAATTCGCCATCAACTAACACCCTATTCCCAGCTTTGCTTTGATTTGAAAGCTTACTGCACATGGCTGAAAATCAAATTCATCATACAAACAATGTAGTCATATGAAAAAGTTATGCCGCAAAACTGAATAACTAAATTATGGAGAAAAATGACAACAAGATGACATAAAAAAAGAAAGACAATACTCAGGAGCATACACTGATCTTCTCATTTTTGAACAAGCAAAATCTACAACAGCCAAAGACAAAATAAACATTAAGCTATTCAAAATACCAAGTAATATAGGTATAGCAATACCAACTAAATTTGTAAAAACAGAATAAATCACCCATTTCAGCTAAACTCAGCCAATGACTTGGGTAGAGTCATTCATATGGTCAAGGTGTCCACTAGTAAAAGTTAGGGTGCTTCAAAACTCCATATTTCTAAAGTTACTTAATCAAGCCTACATTTACTTAATCAAGCCTATCACGATGGTCCTTTCCCATTCATGCAACTCATTACCTCATCTTTATTTCATTATACAGGTGAAATACCATGCCTCATAAATCAAGAGTCATGGTATGAACATTTATGAATATCCCACAAAATAAAATAAAATAAAATTGGACGGCAGTCATCAGTTGATCATACAAGTAAAATACCATGTCTCAAAAATCTAAAGTCAGAGTTTGAATATTTACAAATATCCCACCAAAATAAAAGGAAAGAAATTTTGAAAGGCAATTATTGGTCAACAACTTCTCTAGAATCAGGTGAACAATACTCAACAATATACATCAAGAAACTTCACAAATTACTCCCAGCGGACCTGCACAGTAATGTCATAATCATTATCATCTCATAATGGCAAAGAATTATGAAAAAGATGATACTGCTGGAGAGAGAGAATTACAATAATGTCATCTTTCTCATATTTCTTTGCCATGTTCATCATCTCTCTTAAATTTGGCAACTATATCCAAAACCATAAGCAGTAGTGAAATGAGCTCCCTCTAAATCTGGTCTGAAACACCACATGCCTATCTGGTGTTTCAGAGATGGAAATAGACGTATGAGAGGAAGAAATATAGTAAAGGATTTCCTTTTAATTTGAAAAAATTCAAACACTAAAGATTACATATGAACCATTTTAACTTCCAAGTCCACTACCTCAGATATGTAAAGTGGCACAATGGCAGATGAGTGCCTATCCCAATCCCAGAAAGTAAATGACCAATTATCATCGTTTGTACACTATGGACTGTAGCACTGCAAAATTTTGCTAAGCACATTACACAAAATACCTTGCTACTACTAAATCCAATTTTACAAACTTACAGTCAAAGGATATGTCACAGACCAGAGAAATGCTCCAACTGCAAGTGGGATTGCATCTAGTTGAAAAGCCCTTGTTCTACCAAATTTATCACTTGGTTGAGTGGAACAAAATTTAAACATTACTTAATAAAAAGCACTTTAAGTTAAGAGGTTTGTATACATTCTACCTGAAGGAACAGTGATAACTCAAGCATCTATTGTTACTTTATGCAACAATGACAATAACAATTCTATCATAGCAATGATTCCCGACAAGAATTTTACCTCAATACATATTGATGTTGCACAAAAGTAACAGATCTTGATTCCATTCTCTCCGGCTTTAAAAAAAAACTCTATTATTGTCAAGACAATAAGGCACACCATTAGGAGAGGGGCACAAATGGCAACTGCATCATCTTAATTCATAGTAGATGCACCCACTTTAAATTAGATCAGTGCCTTGTTTGGAAAGTGCAGAAACCCCATTCCCCATAATGGAGAAAGTCCATCAAACTAGCTCCAAGTGGCAAGTGTGTGCTCATTTTTAGATAAGGTCAACATTCCACCAATAACCAGTGTTTTTATGTACCCAAATGTGGTTTGATTTTTTTTCCAAGGACTGAGTTGGCCTCAACCTTGTCAGAATCTTTGCGATAATGACCAAAACTCCTACAAATTCAAAAATCTTTTACTGATTGGATTCCCTTGAGAGTTTTAGGATTTTTTTAGAGTTTTAGGATTTTTTTTTTTCTTTTTTTTTTTTCTTTTCATGGGTGTGGTAACTGGAAAACTGAGTCAGACTTTCATAAATGGAAAGCCCAAAAGACATGTTACAGTTTGTCAGCCAATGAGATCTAAGTCAATGCCATGGTCTGGGTCTAGCTTTATTCCAGTGGTTACGCTTAATCTAAAGAAATGTTTTCTTGCCCTTTGGCCATTATCATTGTTATTATTGTAATGACTGGGGAAAGTCAGGGGGTGAGAAAGTGAAAAAGACAGAAAAATAAGAAGCGGATAAAATCCAAGGCGTTCATTGACACGGCTTAAATCTACTTCATTCATTTATAAGGATGTATATTTTTAAATTTTAAGAAATACCACTAATTTATATTAGAAATATCATTTAATATCTGGTCGAATCTCTCCTAAAATAAATTGCATGGGCAAAAATGTCACAGCTCTTTACTTTATACGTTGAAGAGATTAACTATTATTATAATTATTGTTACTAGTGTATGCAGTGCAGTATAGAGAAAGACTTAAGGGAAAAGGTGAGGCTACAGGCAAATGATTATGCTTTACAACAAGCATATGATGTGATCCTTTTTAAGGCCAAGTAGATATTTTAGCCAAGAGCCAATACCTAATTACAATCAAGAAATTAAGGCTAAGGCTAGAAATGTAGCCACTACTATCCAAGAGAAAGGTAGCCACTACTTCAACTTCACCTAGACATTTGCTCCTTAATGACCTTGTTTAGTTTATGGTAGCAGCAGGCCTGAATCAAGTTTCAGACCTTGTTTAGTTTAGTTTAGTTTTATTAATATTATCATTATCATTTTTGGAAGGTAGTTTCATGGCAAGTTGATTCAGATGATCAATTATCTCGCTGATCTGATCTTCTAACTAGCTGATTCATTTACATCAATTGTATGGCTAAAGTGAAAATAATCAAATTCATCTAGCAATCATAAGAGGGAAAAACAATCACATTAAACTCACTTGATCAATGAGGAGCTTCCAGTTTGATGAGCCTCAGCAATGGCCAGTGTTTACTTACCTGGAATGCACCAGACTGTCGAATTGGTTGGGATTAGAACTCATCACTGAACAGGACGGGTTTTTGGCTGGGACTGAAACTCCTCAGTGAATGGGTCAGTTCAATAAAAACACAAGAATACCATTTTATTAAGAACATGCAAGTTCACCAGGCTAAAGAAAACACAGCTCTGTTCATGTTGCCTTTCAACCATCACATGATTAGAAGCGAACAAATCATCACAACGAAATGAAAAATTAATGAAAAAAATAAACAAATCACATAATTACCAAAATATGAAAACCAAATTCACATCATTAAGTAAACAAAAATTTCTGTTTCAGTAGAAATTGCTTTTTGTTTGTCTTAATCATCTTTCGGTCGACCAAATTGAAATCACTGGAAGAGCTTACCAAAGAAGGATCTTTCATCATGTTCTGTTGCCCCATAGATGTTGAATCCTTAGATGCATGCATTCGTTGCAACCGATAATTAGTTTCAGGTCGACGACAGATTTTTCTTAGTGGTACAATAAAAAAGAGAGGAAACAAGTATTGAATAACTGCCTCAAGACTACAAGGTTACCAAATGGAATTTTGGTTTAGCATATGTGGCAAAACAATCAGTTTTAACTGACTTGAACAACTGAATTGGTCCATAATTGTATATCTTCTCATATATAACTTTTTTCAAATGAGAGAGGGGGGGAGGCAGGGAGGGAAAGGGCAGAATTTCAAGATGGAAGCATTGAACAAAAACAATAAAAATGATGATGATGATGATGAACAAGAGATGCACACCTCAACATGTGCAACTGTCTTTCTTTAGTAGTAAGAATAATGTTATTAGCACCTAACAAAAGGGGATGGTGAGGTTCCACTACTCCCCAACCCAACTGCATCAAACTAGCCCAATCATCCATGATAGCTTCCTTCTATAACTCACAAACAACTTATGACCCAAACACCCATGAAATAGATATCCATGTATGCTAAGGCACATACTCGTGCATTCTCATGTATCTATTGATCATTGAAGCAGAGTAACAAAACCTATTACGGTAATTCCATAACTAAAAATGTGATACATGAGTGTGAGATCCATGTCGTTCATCTGGAGGGCCTCACCATGTTAGAAGTAACCATGCCAGACACACCTTTCAGACATTAAAAGAGTGTATAAGATCACCTTGGCAGTGTTCGTAGTAGACTACTGAAAAGCTGTATAAGATCACCCTCTGTAGATCAAGTAGATACTTCTTCTCCTCAGTTTTGTAAAGCTGTACAACAAGATAGATTACATTAAGAAAACCACTCAAAAAGGAAAAGAAATACTTTGATATTTTGGCAGAGTGAGATAGATGATAAGCAGGTACTTAGAAATTATACTTCAACACCACACATTTTTCATTCAAGTAATTCAAATTAAACCATCCAAATTATGTATAACAGTTTAGATGGACCGCAAACTAAAGATTTGTAGATATTTATTGGATAGTTAATAATGAAAAATATCCAATGATCTTTTTTCAACAAATAAGTGTCAACAATCAAAGGTTAGCCTTGTCCAATTAACCTGATATTTGCAAAACTCCACAATTTAGTCTATTTAATTTGAGTTAATGAATGCCATGCATACCATTTGTAAGTGCCTATGTATTGAGTGTCATATGTAGCCAAAAAATGAAATTTACTCCACAAAAGGGAATTCCTGAAAAATTGTCATTCAACAAAGACAACAAGACTCATATTGCTTACTTTTCACTATGAAATTACTAGCTACTTTAATAAGGGAAAGACTTAAAGAGTGTGAAGTACTTATTTTCTTAAGCTATCTGCAACTCTATTCTTGTACAAATGAAAGATAAATTGAAGCCACACATCTAGTTGTGCCCCCTACCTTGGATGGGCCATGATGAACAAATAACACAACTCCTGCAATTCTATGCCATTTAATTGGAGGACTTTGAGGAAAGAAAATGGATGATTAGAAGAAATAAATAAGGTACGATTGACCATCAGTTAGGAAAAATCCTCCAGTGGAAGGGTTGGGTTGTCTGTGGTGTGATTTTCAGTCTATGCCCATCCATGGTAAGGCCCACTAGAGGAATGGTTCAAATCTTGTACATGTGTTCAAGCATGTTTGGATACAAAAAATCCATGGGGAAATAGAAATTGTTTTCCACTGACAAGACAATTGGGCTATTTGGATACGTGACCTTGACATAGTAATAATCACTCTTATCGATGATCAAAATTCTTGGGCACAAGAAATGAGGTACCTATTGTCTAATGAATTTGAGAATTCCACTTGATACCCAAACATGACCCCATTTTATAGGATCCTTATCCAATTTTCTACAATAAGCAAGAACTTACCATTGGATATTGTTTTCTTTAAAAAACCCAGGGATTCCACATGTCCAAACACGTGCAAGTGATAATTTTCTATATTTTGCATGATTGGCATTAAATCATCAGTCACTGAAAAAGAACCATCAGAGTTGTTTACGAACAAAGTCATTCCAAAGAAGCTCAGGTACACTTTGGTCATTTTCAGCACAACCATCGAGCCAAATGATGAAACTGAGCCATGAAGTGGCACCAGATTACCTGCATTTCAAACTTAACAGCATTATCTGATCCGCTGCCAACTCCATCAGTTTCGACAATAGAAGGCCCATCAGTAGAGAAGCCATTCATGCATAGAGTAGTATTGGGTGCATTTCCAGGATAGCCACAGGCACACCTCTATATATGGGCATGTGGCAAACTAGCATGTGTAGGACATCTGAGCTGTATAGATGATAGATAGATAGCAAAATGGAAAATAAGAAGTTCTGGTTTAATACAGTTTTGAACTTTAAAAAAAAAAAAAAAAATGGCCATATATCCACGCGTGTGTGTTATATATAAATAAGGTTAAAAGAGAAAACTTCAATTAAAAAATTAGACTTTATTTTTAACATGTTTAATTCATTTTCGCCCCAAAAATCTTTTTTTTCTTCTTTCCTATATTTCAAAATATAGGGAGTTTTAAATGCTTAATCAATTATATGAGGTTTTTTTTTTTTTTTTCAAAAATACAGAGTTTTGCTACCTATGAGATGACTTGGCTAAAAATCAGGCAGGTCAACAGGGCAACAAATGTATGAAAATGATGGCTGGTTTATAAGCACTCGCCAAATTTTTTTGGACCATCCATTGTTTCTGTACATGTGTGGCCTACCTGGTGATTTTGTATGGCCAGATTACTAGGCTAGTTCATCAAGATAGCAATCCCTCCTGTTACACGGCCCAGGTGTCCTACACATGTTAGCCACATGCAGAGTTTAAGATCATAAAGAAATGATTGTCATTGGAATGGAGTACAGATGAAATGACCTGAAGCCCAAGCGCCCACTTCCTTTCTTTAAAAGGAAACTGCAACAGTGGAGATATTTCATTCGGATTCATATACTCATTTTATTGTATACTGTGCATAGGGATTGAAGTTGTGGGACCACTGTAGTTCAAACTAGAATAAATGCTTCCCTGGAGAAACATTGATTGAGAAGAAATGATTTGTGAAACAGACTCAAAACCCTTGAAGATTTATATATCCAACAAAGATTAAAATGCCAATTGCCTAATCTCGTGACTGTAATTCAAGACATTGTACTTGCAACATTAGCAAAAGCGAGTAAAACTGTCGAGACGACAAGTGACGCAATTTGCAGGCCAAGGACCAAATGGTTAGAATGGTCAGAATGGGGTGACGTTTTTGGGCACATGGCCCATCCATGTCTAGATCACCAAACCATGTGACCCTCTTGTAGAGACTCAAAAGGCCCGAGGATACTCTAAATATCCTTGGGTTCGAGCATTGAATCATTCTTCTGAAGATATTGCCAAATACTTGAATGTCAACTAAGCATTTTGTAACTGCATTTTTAGATTTTGAAATTGTAATGATATCAGAATTTAATGGAAACTGTCACAACAGTAGCAAGAACGTCAATCTAAAACTTAATTTGCAAGCTTTGACAAGAAAATTGAAGTTAATTTGCAGGCACACAGGCCACCACATTGACAACAACAAAATTGAAGTTAATTTGCATGCACACAGGCCAACACATTGACAACAACAAAAATTTTCAACAAGGGAATGCATTTCAATTCTGACAGAACAGTTGAAATGCAAATCTGCCTTTTCTGAAATGCATTTCAGATGGCCCTAGGGTGTTTCCCGCTACCATGGTCAAGATGCACTATTTCACATATGTAGGTTACAACTACCATCAAGAAACATGTTTTCCTGAATGGTGTGGATCTATTACCAAAGAAATCAATCAGATACCTATCCACATTTCACACAGCCAATTGATATTTAGTGCATTTCAAGGTCACACATTAACTAGATTTTATCATAAAATTACCCCAGGTGCCATTTTTTTAATTCTATATATTTCTTTATTTTTCCTTCTATTTTGAGAAACATGGTGGTGACTCAGCTGAGTCACCCCAACTCTAGTGCAACTCATCTCAAGACCAAATGAGTTGGTGCTAGTCTTAAAACCATGCAGACAATGGCTAACCAGCATAAGTCTGAGCCCAACCTCTCACCTATGGAGCCATGAACACAGAGCCCCGACTAAAACCAACAGGTATGGATCTCTCATTCTCCGCAAGCACATCTTCAGATTTCAACAATACAATGTATGGATCTATGGCATGCATACAAGTTCCAATAGAATCAAGCTAAGAAACCTAACTGTACAAACAGATGAATAGATCCAGAAACATACATGCTTCAACAACCCAGTTCTGATTCTACTGATAGAGAAAGGATCTAATTGAGTCCAAAAGCATGAAAACCAGATCAGACATCAATCAATCACCAAAAACATGCAGAATTACACAATCTGGGTTTAAAAAGAGAACAAAAACCATCCAGCATCCAAGATTGAGAGAGACAGGGGTGAGATCTGATACCAATAGTGGGGATGGTGGTGACGATCTCTCCAAGCTTAAGCTTGTAAAGGATGGTTGTTTTACCTGTGGCATTAAGACCGACCATCAAAATCCTCATCTCCTTCTTTACGAGCAGACGACTGAACAGTTTCGTAAACGTGAGCCCCATTTTCACCTACAATCTAAAGCTGAAAAAAGAAAAATATAGAGATGATTAGATCAAACAAAAGGAAAGAAAGAGATGGAAGACAGAATATCAGATCTGATTAGATCACTATAAATGAGAAGCAAATGAGAGAGAGAGAGAGAGATTAGAAAAAGGGGCACGGGAGATCAAGAGAGAGAGAGAGAGGGACATGAGAGGGAAATGGGAGATCGAGAGAGAGAGAGAGAGGGAAGGGGTGTGGGAGATTGAGAGAGAGAGAGAGAGAGAGAGAGAGAGAGAGAGAGGGAATGGGGTTTTTTTCCAAGGAGCGGAGGGAAATGAAATGTTTCATGAGAGGGGGAAAAGAAAAAGGCAGCCCGGATTCCGCATTTTTACCTGCTACAGTCCTGCTACGGTTTTAAACTGTAGCTAAAAGCCCTCGGACTGTAGCCATTGTACATCCTTTGTAGCCCCTCCGTGTTCGCACCACGTCTGACGGTGCTGGACGGACGGTTTTGTTGAGGGCTTTATGGGGTCCATCATGATGCATTTGATATAACCACTCCGTCCATTAATTTTGTAATTTTTTTATAGGGAATGACCCCAACATCTAGGCAAATTGAAGGCTCAATTGAACCATACCATTAATCAATGGTAGGAATCAATCTCCACTGTTTCCTACCGTGTGGCCCACTGGAGCATTCAATCTACTTCATTTTTTGGACTCTTGCCCTAACAAGCTATTTCAAAATGGACAGACGTATTAGATGGAGTACACACATTTTAATAGGTCTCGTAGAGCCACTTATGGGGCTATCCTAGGCTAATTGAACATTTAGAAGTGTTACCTTTTAGCTACGGTTTGGGGATCTTTTAGCTACGGTTTTAAGTCGTAGCAAAGTAGCTACGGTCTATATCCGTAGCTAAAAACTAGTCTAGTCCGTATCCTTTGATCATTTTTTGGGTAGTATTTCAGCAAGTCTATCCAAGTAATCCCACACATCATCGACATTTTTATTCATAAATTCTCCATTGCACATTGTCTCGACCAATTGGCGCATGGAAGATGTCAATCCATCATAGAAAAAGTGTGTAATGCACCACATTTCAAATCCGTGTTGTGGGCATGAGCTAACAAGATCCTTGAACCGCTCCCAACATTGGAAGAATGTTTCATCCTCCTTTTTGACGAAGTTCATGATTGACTTTCTAAGGGTGTTTGTTTTGTGATATGAAAAAAATTTCTTTATGAACTCCCTTGTCATGTCATTCCATGTGCCAATAGATCGGGGACGTAGTGAATGTAACTACGTCTTAGTTTTCTCTTTCAAAGAAAAGGGAAAGAGTTTCAGCCTGACTGTGTCCTTAGATACGTTAGGAAAGTATGTGGCTATGATTTCATCAAACTCTTTCAAGTGTATATACGGATTTTCATATTCAAGCCCATGAAACTTTGGAAGGAGTTGGATCAACCCTAGCTTGGTATTCATGTGTCCTATATTTTCTAGAAAAACCATGCATGAGACATACTCACCCCTGCCTGTTGTAAATAATCTCATAAAGTACGAGGCGGGGGTGCTTGATGCACCTCATTCTCATCCTGGATGTCCTCCACTAGGTTGGCGTAGAAGAGGTTGATTTGCAGCCATAATCTCAATTAAATCTGAGGATCTCAAGTGATGTCTAATCCTGCGATAGATAGATAATGCCACAACCAATCCTCCTTGAGACGTAGAGTGTTGTCACGAACCCACTTGGGCATGAAACACTTGCAGCCCTCAATTCAAATTCTAAACCTAGACCTAAGAGAAAGGAAGAAATACAAATCTAGAAAATAAAAGAAAAGAGTTGGAAGGAAGTTACCAAAATAGAAGTCCTAAATTAAGAACCTGCAAAACAAAACAAACCAAATTAGTTTCTACAAATAGAAAGTCTAAAAATAGCAGGAGTTCCTAGAATAAAAAGTAAACTACTTTCTAAAAAGGAAAATTTTCTAAAAAGGAAAATAGAAAGTTTCTAAAAACAAATTAAAAAAATTCTAAACCTAAAATAGAAAGAAAATTAGTTTCTAAATTTGAAGAAATCCTAGAATTAGAAAGTTTCTAAAGATAAAACCTAATCTAAAATAGAAAACAGAAAGACTAGAAAATTAGAAAGAGATTACCAATTTAGAATGTGTATGTCAAGGTCCTACAAAACAGGAAAATAGGTTAGCTTCTAGAAATCAGAAAAATCTAAACCTAAAGATAGAAAATCTTAATCTTAACCTAATTCTAAAACTAGTCAATTTCAGAAAAACGTAACCGTCAATCCCCGGCAACGGCGCCAAACATCAAAATCTGAACTTCCTTTGATTCAGTTTTCAAGAGAAGATAGGTACGAGAATTAAAATTGGTTCCATCACAAAACCATGCCCATGACACAAAGTAAACAACAGAATTTAGCTAATCCACATCCAATCTAAGGGATGTATGAATGTTAGGAAGGATTCCATCATCCAACCATGCTTAGGAGACGATGGTGAACAACAGGGTTCCCAAATTCACAAAACTTATAATGAAAAGAACATACTCAAAGTTATCGTAGATTTATTGTAATTTAAGTCACAACAAACCATTAAAAACTAAAAGCATATCTTATAATCAAACTAGAATTAAGAGGGTTCATCAACCATGAATCAAAGTCATAAAACACCCCCATCATGCTACAAGCTTCACCTTTTAGCCCTAGCTAAGAGGTTTAACCAGACATGATTAGGCGAAAAATCTTAACAAAAGCATTAAAAGAAGAAGAAAAGTTAAAAGGAAAGAAGGAAAACTCTATAAAGAGACCCACGCTCCAGGATCTCTCTCTCTTCTTCACGTGCCCAGCTCACCCCCGATGATGCCTCCACGGCTGTCCCCTGAAAGATCGATCCTCACGTTCCATTCTCCCTCTCTTTTATAAGAGCTTGGAGTCAGTTGGAGTGGAGAACATGCGTAGGCTCTTTACGCATGCCTTTTGCAATTCGCATGAAACTTGAGTGAAAACTCAAGAATGCAAATCTCCTAGCTTTCTTTCTTTCCAAAAAGATAATGTCCTTTTTGACAGTTTTGGATGGCTTACAAGATGGACGGTCCGGATCATTTTGACCAATCACAGGGGTGGACCACAGCAATTCCCAACGAACGCTGTCCGATCGCATGCGCGAGGGTGCTTTCGTGCGTCATCCGAACGCTTCTATAGCGAGCGGATGTTTTGTATTTCCTTGGCTTTGCTACACACGATAGGTGGGGTCCACTATGATGTGTTTTTAGAAGATTCACTCTATCCATAGGTTTTGTGGGGTCATATTAGGCATCGAACCAAAAGATGAAGTAATTCCAAGTCTCTGGTGGGCCACACATTCAGGATGTGGGTGACACACACCGTTCAAGACCAAGTCTCACGTAGCGAGAGTGGTTACGTAAACTACCTAAAGCGTGAATTTTTTTCCTTTGTGTGTGAAGTCCTCTTGTGATGACCTTATGGGAAATCCACTCCGTTCATCGTAAAAGATGAGGAAGTTTCATAATTCAGGTGGGTTGCACCTACTAAACAAGTGGAAATTGGCACTCACTGTAAATTTGTTTAACAGTGGCATGCATGGCTATAGCTCTATTTACAGATTTACCTTCAATTCCTCAATCATCTTCCGACGTTTGTTATATCAAAGTGCACTGTCCAAATTCCCTAAAATTTGGCGAGTATGTCCCATTTTTCATGCTCTTTCCATCGGTCCAGTTTGGGTCCCAATCTCCCAAGGATGTCCAAGATGCTTTCTTAATGGTTATTATCTAATCTTACCCATCGGGTCACTTATACACTGATCCAAGGGTTGAATTTTGACGTGTGCGGTTAATTTATGGTCCTCAGACTAGATATAAAGTTTAGAGCTGAACAAATGGTGGGAACCCTGTGATCTTGCATTTTGAACGATTTTCGGGCCCGTTTAATGTGAGTGGCTGGTGTGATTTTCTCAGATTTCTGGCATGTAAATTTTTCAATCTCAGTCCTCTGGGGTCTATCCCTTGCCTTGGTGACTTCAGAGCATCAAATCCACACTTTTAGTACCCTTTTTCAATCCAGGCTCCTAAATACACCTTGCAACACAAACACGATTAAAACAGGTTATTAAACAGTATCATGTTCGTAAAATCAGGCAATACCTGGGGTCTCATATACAATATTCAACCCTCAACACACTTCCACTCTCCCATGTACATATAGAGCAAATGAACACTGCCACCTTGGAATAATCTTATCCATCTAATGAGAATAGACATTGATTGGCCCACCTGGCCTCTCACCCTTTGCTAATGTGGGCCAATGCCACATTTATTAGAGGGCCTAATTGGACAATCAAGATCACCCGTCAGGTACATTTTTTGGGTTGTTCCCTATCCATCGACGATGAAGAAAAAAAAAGGTGGGACCCAACAGATAAGAAACTTGGGTCTAGCACAGGTGACTACCTGATCAGAGACTGGGAACTAGCCCTTATGCTTTTATCCAAAAGACCGACTACTTAAGTAGATTGTAGTTAGCCCATCGACCCCCCTTCCCTTTCTCCATCTTCACTACAAATCTCACATTTGACACAACTAAAGACAATCTTCTACGGATATTCGGCCGGTTTGGAAAACTGACTGACGTTTTCATTCCCTAAAATCGAGTCCTTAATCGATCTAGGGGTTTCACTTTCATCCGCTTCCCCTATGAGCAAGATGCTTTCAATACAATCCAATGCTTGAACGGTAGAAGAATATATGGTAGAGTGGTCTCCATTGCTAGGGCAAAGAGCCATAAGGGCACGCTGAGATTAAAGCTTTCACCCCCTAAGGAACGGCAACCTCAGCAGCATAGCAGGAAATCCTATTTGGACATAGCCTCCCGACCTCATCGGCTAGATAAAGGTGATGCTGAAGGTAATACCCATATCCCTGAGGTAAATACAAAAGACCCAGATCCGTTCATGATTGAAATGGATAACAGAGAGGTACAGAGATTGAAGAAGGCCCTGTCCTCTACCCTAACTATAACGAATATAGACGAATCTATAAGGCCCGTATCTTAGGTCGTACCATTCCGTAGGCTTCTGCGGTCCTCCCGGTCGAAATCTGACGACCTGGATCTGTTACCAGCATTTGCGAACAATCCTAAGCCGAGTCCTGCAAACTTAAGTTGACTCAACCCGAGACCTGTACCCTTGCGACCGCACCATCGCCATGGTTCCGATGTCGCATCTCGCGTGTCGAGGTGATACCTATGCCAGGAGATGTGGGCCCGCGTTCAGTTCGAGGAAAACACCGTACGTTGTAAAATCCAAGAGAATCTCTACAACATGTCACATCCATCAATCAATCAATCCCATCAAAGCCAAGTACATGTCAAGTACACCATCACCTCACACCCATCCCCAAGTAACCCCATAAGTCAAAAAGTTCTTTCACAAGCCCATACCCCTTCTTACACAATCTACCCCAAAGTCAACAAATCTCTCACCTCACCCATCACTCCATCACCCATCCCTCTCTCTCTCCTTATAACCCTCTCTCTCTCTCATTTCTCAAGCTCATTTCCAAGCAACCAAAAACACCACACGTCCAAAATTTTTCTAGCCTCCAAGAGAGCTTTGTGTGTGGCCCACTTCCTACCCTCTCATCTCCCATCTCAACCATCCAAACTCCATCTCTTCCATTAGGATCGAAGTTAAGGAGCGAAGGAAGTCAAGGGAGCAAGAAGAAGTGGACGGTGGGTGATCTTGGACCCACATTCTCCTTCTTTTGTAAATTTTTCTTTGGTGATTTAAGGGCCACATGTGGTGGGACCCACCTTATTGTATGCTTGTATCCATGAGGGGCCCATAGTGGCGGGGCCCCACCGTCACCTCCAATCTCTCTCTCTCTCTCTATGATGAATGGCCCACCTATGATGTGTGTATTTTATCTATGCCAGCCAACTAGTGGGCCACCTTGATCTCGATTCGGGGTCCACATGAACGGATGGTCACACAGGCCCGGATGAAAGGGAAACACAAATATTAGACTGATCCAAAACAGGTGGGCCATGTGGGACCCACCTTGATGAGGTCCATACCCTCACCGTCCGTCCAGTGGACGCACCAGGGGAGGTGTATTGACAATGAGGTAGCTAACAGTGAAGTGTTAACTGATAGGGGAGGTGTACTGACGATGGGTGTGTGCTGACAGTGAAGTGTGGACTGACGGTGGGGTTCATGAGACCCACCCACGTCGTCCGTTCATTTAGATGGGCCGCACCATAGTGTAGGTGTTTTATCATAGCCGTCCATCCCACCCCACATGTGGGGGCAACACCCTGATGTATGTAAACTGTCCATGCCCTGGACGGCCTGGACGTTAGATATTATATATATATATATATATATATATATATATATATATATATATATATATATATATATATATACTGCCCAAGATTGATAGCAGTATATATGATCATTCATTCTATGCAAAAAAAGGGGGCAGCAACACTGCACATGCTGCGTCCATACAGTTACCCTCTTTAATGTCAGCAAGTTGCAAGTCCCACATGATGTATGTGTTTTACACAAGCCGTCCATCCATCCTGACGGTGGGACCACCGTGATGATGTGCTGCATCCACCGTCCAGCCCATGGATGGTGGATCCCTGTTGAGGGTCAAATATTGCATATCAGACCCCAGTTATTGCCAGGATTTACAAACATAGTACTGTTTAACGGCCTGATTTAATCGTGTTTGTGATGCAGGGCGTATTCACGAGCCTGGACTGGGAAAGGGTACTAAAAGCATGGATTTAACGGTCTGAAGTCACCAAGGCAAGCGACGGACCCCAGGAGACCAAGATCAAGGTATCTAAGAAAATCGAGAAATTGAAGCTCAAGTGGCCTGAAAAGTGTCCAGAATGCAAGATCATAGGGTTCCCACCATCTAATCAGTTCGAAACTCCATACGTGGTCTGAGGACCATAAATGAACCGTACACGTCGAATTTCAGCTCCTAGATCACTGTGAAAGTGACCCAGCTGACAGATCAGTCACCAAAATAGTGATATGGGGCCCACCTGATCTCTGGATACGCTTCAGTTTTGGACTCAACGGCTTAAATAAAAAGGGGAAGAAGATGGTTAGAGAAGATTTGATATATACATCATCGTGGACCCCACCTGAGTTGGGTGTGCACATGTGCATATGCACCAGGCGTGCACAGAAACTCCAGGACAGTCAAACCGTCCTGGACTCGAGCTCCTTCAAAAACGGCAAGAGCCGTCCCCAGACAATCAGACTGCGGAAGCTGGTGGGCCACCATCATGGCCCAAAGGGTCGATCCAAACCATCCATCTTGTAAAGGAGCTCGGAAAGGTCAACGCCATGTTGGCTATCTGCTCCCATGCATGCACACACAGGAAAGACTCGATCAAACTCAGGATGGACGGTGGAATTCAATATTCTGTGGGCCACACAGAATATAATCTGAAACCAGATATTTCTTACTGGTTTTTCGAGCAGAATGCAGTGGACGGCGTGGATTTCTCAAAACAACAGTGAAGTGGGCCCCGCCATCAGCACAGCGTCTGTCGTGCGCTGCCTCTGTTCCCACGGTTCGGAGGATCCAGGAGGCTGTGGTCCACCCCTGTTGATCGGACGGTTGATCTGATCTGTCCAGATGAAGACCAGACTCAAGACGAGCACCACCAAGAGGGCAGATGTGAAGCTGCGACAATCAGCACTCCAAAAACCTGCTCCCAACGCCGCTGACTGCGTGCGAAAGCAGTTTTTAAAAAAAACGCGCTCGGCTTCCGCAAGGCTCCATCTCGCATGCTGTTTCCTATTTGCGCAGGGAGTTGCACACCGTCTTTTACAGGGATAAAGGGCAAGAGAGAGGAGGAAGCCAGGGAGGCTGGAAGCTGGAACGTGAAGACAGGGAAAGGATTGAAGGGAGGGCTGAATGGTGAGGGCAGTTGGAACGTGGAGCTGTGAGCAGCGAAGGGCCTGAACGTGGGCTAGATCTCGGGTGGAACGTGGATGTAGGGCTGGATGTGAGCAGAGGCCGACCTGGTTTTTCTTCTTTTCTTCTTCTTCTTTTTAATTGGAGTTTAGCCTAATCATGCCCGTGATCGGCTAAACCTCTTAGCTAGGGCTAAGAGGTGAAGCCTGTAGCGAGATGGGAGACTTTATTTTATTCATGAACTGAATTTGATTTTGGTTGATTATTAAAGGAATGTTTTTGGTCTTTAATGGTCTGTTGTGACTGAAATTACAATGGGTCTGCAATGGCTTTGAATATTTTTTTTGTTCCCTTTTGATGTGTATGACGTCAGGAAGCCCTGTTGTTCACCATCGTCTCCAGGGCATGGTCGGATGATGGTACCCTTCCTAACCTTCATAATCATCTGATTGGTTGGTAATTAGTTTAATTCTTTTGTTGACTTTGTCTCCTGGGCATGGTTTGGTGAGGGAATCCATTCTAATTCATATACTTTTCATCTCTTTAAAATAATATCAGAGGAAGTTCAGTTTAATTTTCATGATTTATGAAGCAGGCATAAGATCTCCCTGATCTCTACAAGTGGATCCTCTGAATCCCTAGTTTCTTATTCCTGAATTCTTTAAGTTTTAAATAATTATTTCATCATTATTCCTCAAATCACACTCGATTTAGATTTCATCTTATTTTAGTTCTAGTTATAGTTATTTTCAGATTACGTACAGGTTTCGGTCCCTTGGGATTCGACCTCGGTCTTACCGAGTTTACTACTACATCACAACCCTATACTTGGGGAGTGAACAATCCCAGCCATGATGGATGTGTTTTGCACATGCCCTCCATTTGTTTTTGATGGTGGGACCTGCTACCACCTGACGACAGCAAGTTCTGTGGGTCCCACTACTAAGGACATCAATAAGTGGTTTGGGACCCCACCGTAATGTATGCACCCATGCTTAATGTATGTGTTACATCCAAACCATTCATCCAAAGGGGTGAGCTCAGTTTAAGGCTTGAGACCAAAATAAGACAGATCGAATATCAAGTGGACCACACTGCAAGAAAAAGTGTTGAGTGAACGTCCACTATTAAAACCCTTCTCAGGGTCACAGCAGTTCTGGAACAATTTGAAATTTTTTCTTCATCTTAATTCAGGTCTGTGTGACCTTATGAACAAATTGTATGGGAAATAAATGTTATGGTGGGCCTTGAGAATTTTAGTGGTGGGAATCATTATCACCACTGTATTTGGAGTGTAGTCCATGTGATTTAAATATATTTTTAATGCTCCAAAATGATCCCTAAGAATAGATGAATGGTGTAGATGGCGAGACCCACTTGATGAAGGTTAGGCCCATTAGTGCGACCCGATTTGATATATAAGGCCCATTTGAATCAGCCCATTTGATTCGGCCCATTTGATTTGGCCCATTAGAATCGACCCATTTGGTCGGCCCATTTGAATCGGCCCAATGCAATGTATGTGAGGCCCATGAGCGGGGCCCGATGTAATGTACATGTGGCCATTACATTATGTATGAATTCCTTATGTAGGCCACTCCTTGGGAGCAATGTTGGTTGGATATCCACATTGATGGGCAATGATGGTTAAATGTCCTCATTGTGACATTTCCTTAGGCCCTTTGTTAGGCCGATTGTCGTTACCGATTGTCGATTTCGATTATCATGGCCGATTGCCGATTAGCGATCGAGGCCGATTATCATGACCGATGCCGATTCCCGTTGACGTAACCGATTTACCTATTCTGATTATCGATCGATTCTGATTTTCGTGACCGATTGTCGATTCCGATTGACGTGGTCGATTTGTCAATTTTAATTATCGATCGATTCCAATTGTCGTGACCGATTGCTGATTCCGATTGATGTAACCAATTTGTAGATTTCGATTATCAATCGATTCCATTATCGATCAAATTTGATTATCATGGCCGATTGTCGATTCCCATTGACGTGACCGATTTACCAATTCTGATTATTAATCGATTTCGATTGTCGTGACCAATTGTCGATTTCAATTGACGTGACCGATTTACCGATTCTGATTATCGATCAATTTCGATTGTCATGACCAATTGTCGATTCTGATTGACGTGACCGATTTACTGATTCTGATTATCGATCGATTTAGATTGTCATGACCAATTGTCGATTCCGATTGACGTGACCGATTTATCGATTCTGATTATCAATCGATTCCGATTGTCGATGCCGATTGTATAGGCCGATTCTAATTGTCGAGACCGAGTATCGAAGCCAGTTCCGATTATCGAGACCGATTGTCGAGACCTATATGATGTATATACGACCCGAAGTTGAGGCCCATTGTGATATGTATTCGGCCTATGTGATGTATATGCGGCTCATGTTTGAGGCCCAATGTGATGTATATGCGGCCCGTATTTTAGGCCCATTGTGATGTGTATTTAACCTGTGTTTAAGGCTCAATGTGATGTATATGAGGCCTATGTGATAAGGCCCATTGTGATGCATTTGAAAGTCAGGCGATGGAGCCCATTGTGATGTATGTTAGGCCCATGTGAAAGGCCATTGTGATGTGTATTAAGCTCTTGAGTGAGGCCCATGGTGTTGTATATCAGGCCCCTTGTGATGTCATGGGTCCACTATATGTTGGGCTCTATGTGGGCCACCCCTTCGGGGCAATGTTAATTAAATGTCCACATTATCGAGGCCGATTGTCGATGCCAGTTATTGGTACCGATTGCAAGTATATGATAGCATAGCATCATAATGCATACCCATACGCATCATCTGCATATTTGTTGTGAGATGTGATTGACCATTGCATATGCCATGGGGCAGGTTGTTTATGGGGCTCCCTAATAGGCGGAGTCGCCCCACATGAGTGCACGGTATGCGCAGGATTGATGCATGATTGGATTGTATGACTCATGCATCTCGCATTTGTGTGACATGACCACCATACGCCCTAGCAACATCAGGGTCGTAGCCTCTATAGGTATTTCGTGGATGACCAGATAGGACACTAGAAATATGTTCTACATGGGGTGTTATAGATATCTCTAGGTGAAATCCCTAAACCCTCTTAGTTCCAGAGGTTGCTGCAACGTCTAAACCGAGTGGATGCATGAGCGCATGAGGGCCGTATACTGTTAAGCCGCGTCTCCCACTGTATCGTGGTCGGTTGGAAGAGGGTACGGCCTTACCTGCCCGAGAGGAGGGGGCAATGATAGGCTGAGTCTAACCAGCTCGAGGAATGGGTCTGCTATCGACGAGCCGGGCCTAATATTGGCAAGCAAATAGTGAGGTCTCTTCCACTCGCTTTGATACACGCGATGGGGCGACAACCTGGTTTGGAGTGTAATAGACCCCGGTGATTTTTCCAGAGAAGAACCGTACTGATATGTGGACTTATTGAGCAGGAATTGCATACTCATTCATTCACTATCCACGCGGGCTGGTGGTGTGCAACTATTTGTTATGTGTACCTTCGCATGGCCAGGATTTTGGTTGGGCGTGCGACTAACCTAAGATCAGGAGTTTACCACATTAAGTCTAACTATCCAAATTTAGGCATGGGACTGGTTTGGATAGAAGTCCTTTATGGTGGACCCCGTAGCTTGCGATACTATGTATTATCATCCCGACTTCACACTCCATCTTGGTCATTTCATTCGCATCGCATATTGCATTACATCCTCAGCACATAGTATTTAGCTTACTATCTCCGCATTGCATAGCTGATCTACATTGCTTCCTCAGTATATGATATTGGTTTATTATATTTTTTGCATCGCATAGCCTGGATAAGGCTAATTGTATTTATGAGCCTATTAGCATGTTTTCGCATTATTCTGATATTGTATGATTTATGGGCTTATCAGTATTTCCGCTTACTCTGATTACTTTGATATTGCTTACTTAGCACTTACCTTGTATACAAACTTTCACCACCCACTAAGCTTTATATAAGCTTATGCACGATAGATGCGTGCAAGTGACGTTAAGTTGTAGCAGCGTCGAGCATGGAGCATGCAGTGGTCTTCTGGAGTTTTGACTTCGATATATGTATTTCCCTTTCAGCATTATATTCTTGCTGAGCTGCGTGCAATTCATGATGGAATGGTGATTGGGGTCTTTACTCTTACTCAGGTGGTAGACTCTCAAGAGTTTCAACTCCCGGTCAAGGGTTCGAGTACCATAGGTGGTGAAATTCCACTAGCGTGAGTGTGTGGGGTGTGTGTGCGTGTAAAAAATAAAATAATAAAATAATTTATTTTTTTAAAAAAAAAAAGATGGAATGGTGATTTACTTGGAAAGAGGGCTACATAAAGTAGCTGTGGAATCGGAGTTGACCTTCTCTCCAAGAAGATTTCGACCCCATGGCGGAGGGGCCCTTGGCTCGCCAGGATAAACCAATTGAAGCAGCTAGGTACATTCGTATTCAATCATATCCACAGAAGGGTAACGGCCCAACAGATGGCATGGCCCACGAAGGTAGCATTAGTTAGTCCCACGCCATTCATCTCCACTCAGCATCTCTTCCAGTTCATGTGCGGGGTCTGATCTTCCTAGATCGTCTAGGACTAGGAACTCTCATAACTGCGGTGGCATAGTCATTCCCCTGTTTTTTTGGTTCCCTTTTCTTGGTCCATTTCGTATATGATAGATGCGTCTCTTAATTTTATTGAGACACACCTGAAGCGCTATAAATTCTGTGATTAATGAATTTGTGGCAACAGTCCACTTCCTTTCAATATATATATATATATATATATATATATATATATATATATATATATATATATATGGATTGTTTTTAATCCAAAAGGGAGAGTTTCTTCTTCTTAACCTTTGTTTCCCCTTAGCCTTCATAGGATTAATGTCCTTTGCAACCTGTAACTTGGAGATATATGCGATGATTTTATGTGGTTTGATAATCTTAATCTTTATTGCACCTTTGTAACTTCTTTATATATGTCTTTGTAGGATGAAAGTACTATGAGGTCGACCTTGTGGGAAGCTTCCTATGAGGTTAAATCGTGTGGATCCTCTACCGTGATGTGTGACACACATCCTCTCCATCAATCAAATGTACTTCCATGGTGGGTAATGGGCCTAAAAATAAGGCCAATCCATTAATTAGGTGGGCCACACCATAGACAACAATTGAGAGTAAATATGCACCGATTGAAATCTTTATGATAGCTTATAAGGCCTACTAATATGCGGTTTAGAAATTCAGCTCATTCATTGTATGTGTCCCATTGGATAAGAGGTCATAACATGTTTCAATAGCACAGGTGGGCTCCAACAGGTGCTTCTAGATATTTTAAGCATGATTTCACGCTGTTTCATATGGTGTGGCCTGCATCAATTATGCAGCTGATTTTGGATTTTTCTTATGAATAGGATTTCTTTTATAAATTACTCTACAAAAACTATTCATCGCAATTCATGGGGCATGTCAAAGTCATACAAGACTTCTCAGGCATTGTATAATCCTATATATGATAACTCTAATATTATCATGAAAATGATACACGGTTTAAATAAAATATTGTAGACGTTGTGTAATGGCTTTACGGGGTTTGACACCTATTTAAAAAGTAATAATGAAAGAAAAAAAGCTCCAATCCAACCGATTGGGTGATGAGATACCGTCCAAAAGCGTGGATTCTTGATCAACATGCCATCCATGATGGCTCATCATAAGTCTGCACGCTCTATGGACCGATTTCCAAACAATATTCTTCTTCAACATAGAGATGGCAACGGGCCATAAGGAGCTTAAATGCAACAAGGCGTGGTTAGGGTAGATCCCAATCAGTAGGGCCCACTATGATGTATGTTCCTTATATCCGCACTGTCCATCCATTTTGACAGCTCATTTCAAGGCATGATGCAAAAAATGAAGCATATCCAAATATCTTAGGTGGACTATATCATAGGAAACAGTCGTGATTGAATCCCCACCATTAAAAACTTTAACCGGTTGATAAGGTCACGAAGACCTTCACCACACAAATATCAGCTTGATCCAAAACTTTTATGGCCCACGAGAAGTTTTTAATGGTCAATTACCATTGTTTCTTGTATTATAGACACACTTGGGATCATGTCCTAAAATGAGTTTTCAAAACGGACGAATGACACAGGGAAGGATGTGATGAGGTCGATCACTGTCTTCCTTAATCGATAAATATCTTGAATTCATAAGGTACTCTTGAATCCACATCAGTAAATTCTCGAATCTGCAAGAGATATAAAAGTTTCCTAAAAATTTTATTGATAGATTTCTAAAATTTAAAAAAAAATAAATAATAAATAAATAACCTAAAACATAATTAAAGAATCCAAATCAAATAAGGAAACAAATTCTGAAATACATGCAAATTTTCATCGTCTATCGACCAATTGAATTGATGGGTCGAACAGACTCAAAAATGTCCAGAGACTAAAACCAAAAATTCTATGAATTTTCTCAACCCGATTGGTCAACCTATTGAACAGGGGCTTCGACCTATCAACCAGATCTGTCGACCTGCCAAAATGGCAAAAATTGTACATCAACCAATCTGAAATTTCTGGCAAATTTTTGACCTATTGACTAGATCTATCGACCAGTCGAACTATGTTGAATTTTAACTCATCCTTGGGCTCTTCTTTGGGCTTATTGATCCATGTCCTACATCAGTCCCCTCTACTTCAAGAAAACTCATCCCCAAGTTATCCCCCAGTTTTGGTTCATCATACTCATATAGGTCCGCCACATTGAACATGCATGAGATCTCCATGTCTTCAGGAAAATCAATAACATAAGTATTGTCATTGATCTTATGGAAGATAGGTATCGATCCAATCTTTTTGTTCTTCAGCTTCTTTTTTTTTACACACACACCCACGCACGTTGTAGTGGGATTTCACCACCTATGGGTATCGAACCCAAGACCACGTGTTGAAACTCCTCAGAGTATGCCACTGAGGTAAGGACTCGAACCCAAAACAATGTAGGTAACTGAGGAAATGTGATGGCTAGCATTTGCTTGTAGTTACCCCACTAGATTGTAAGCTTGTTCTTCAACTTATAGTGAATCCCATTTGGAAATCTTTCTACGCACAGATAAACCATCACGTTGTCGCCCACCTTGAACACCTTCGGACGCCGATGTTTGTTAGCCAACTCATTGTATTTTTTATTGGAAGCTTGCAACTTTGCTTAAACATTAACATAAATGCCCATGTTTCGGTCTGCCATATGTTCCGCAGCGACGCTCACGTCCAAAAGCTTGGGCAAAGGAACTAAATCAAGAGTACGTCGGGGCACCCATACATAAACAACTTCAAACGGGAACTTGCCGATGAGCAAGAGAAAAATCCCACTGCTTGGGTTTATCACCCGAAAAGCATCGTATAAGGTTCCCAAGTATACAATTCACCATCTCAGTTTGTCTAACTGTTTGCAGATGATATATACTGTTGAGCTGTAAGTCTGTATCAAATTTCCTCCACAAAGTCCTCCAAGTGTAACTGAGGAACTTAGTGTCATGATTTGAGGAGATAGATTTTGGGACGTCATGTAGGCATATAACCTCTCGGCAGATGGTCAAACCGGTGAAAGTCAAGAAAGCTTGGGTTCAATGGGTTTGGCACTCTAAACTTCCCCCTAAACTTTCCCTCCTTATGTGGAAGATCATCCATAAGGCGATCCCGGTAGATGCTAGAATTCAGTCTAGAGGTATCTCTTTAGCCTCTACTTACGTATGTTGCTCACCCTTGGCCCAACCCCACATTGAAACCATCGACTATGTCTTCTCCTTGGGTGGTTTAACATTGAAGGTATGGGCCCATTTCCAGCCCCTTTTCCACATTTTATCAGTTACGAGCAGCTCCGTCGTGGGGAGAGCAACTAAATGGTTGAATCTTCCAGCCACATCTGGTCACCTCAAATCTTTGAGAGGTTTAGCCCATATTCTCATTTTCTGGGAGATTTGGAAAGCTAGAAATGCAGCTCGTTTTGACAACTACCTCCCCAGTGTCGCTAAGGTGGTCTCCTCTATCCACTACTGGATCACTTGGATCAGCTCTTCCCTTCCTCTCCCTAAGGTGCTTAATCATTTCTCAGCCTCACTTTTGGCGGATTTGGGTGTTGATGGGGCTTCTTTGAAGCCTAGGAAGTTTCAAGTTGTCAGGTGGTCAAGGCCTAAGGGTGGTTGGATTAAATTAAATGTAGATGGTTGTTGCTTCGGAACCCGAGCCCCTCGGGTGTGGGAGGTGTCGATAGAGACAGCAATAGCGAGTTCCTTTTTGGCTTCTATTCTGGATACGGCTTTGGGTCCAATTCAAGAGCGGAGATTAGAGCCATCTAGGAGGGTCTCTCCCTCTGTGCCAAGTTGGGCTTCTCTAAAGTGGAAGTAGCTAGCGACTCCAAATCTGTTGTCTCCCTACTTGCAGTGGCTTAATTTGTCTCCTTCTTCATGGTCTATGTGTTATTGGCGGTCCTGGATCCAGGCGCTCAAGGGAGTTATGGAAGTTTCCTTTCCTCACTCCCCCAGGGCGGCAAATGGTGTTGCCGACAGCCTAGCTAAACTTAGTAGTGGTTCCCAATCATCTAAGTTTCTCAACTCTCTGGCAGAGGTCCCACATATCCCCCAAAGGTCTTCTTTTTCTGGACAGGGTGGGGCTAGTCAATCTGAGAACGAGATAATCTTCTTTTTCAGTCCTTCTTATGATAGGCGGGTCTTGTCTCTTTTTGTCCTGAGGTCCGCCCGAAATCTCTATTGTAATTTCCTCAGTTTCAATTAATATAATATAGAATCTTAAAATTTAAATTTTTTTTTTAAAAAAAAAAAAACACCTCTTGGAAAAATAAATTTGTAACATGTGTGGCGTCGAGAGTCTTCTTGCACAACGTGAAATGAGCCATCTTAGAGAATTTGTCGACCATAACAAATACTAAGTCCATTCCATGCTGAGTCTGTGGGAGGCCTAACACAAAATCCATAGATAAATACTCCCAAGGGCCGTCAAGTACTAGCAATGGAGTGTATAGGCCTGTGTTCTATGACTCCCTCTTAGATGTCTAACACGTATTGTATTTTGTACCGCTTTGCCAACATCACGCTTGAATTATGGCCAATAATAACACTCATCCAATTCAATTTAGAAAATAATTTTACCCCCTCTAACATGTAAAATATATAGTCCATCTGTAGTACAAGAAATTTATACTTTATAGTTATTTTATTTATTTGAGCATGGTTTTTATCGACCTAATGTCATATGAGGGTCGTATGTTCTCCTATAGCCCTGAGGATCCCGCCATAAGTAGTCCATTTTCAATAACGTGAGGAGTAGGTGTCCCTGATGAGGCTCCGTCATTCAAGTTGAATTCTGACATGACCTATGATTATTTAAACAAATAAGCTTTAATGTACTAACATCTAAGTAAGACACGACACATTAAGTTTTTCTTTTTTAGATATTGTTATGGAAATGCATCTTATGTTAATGATTCTATGTTAAAATCTCCCCTAGGTCCTCAATTTGATTTTAAACCTGGGCTCTGATACCGACTTGTCATGCCTCGAAATCCGGGTAACTGAGTAAGGTATTCGGGACCAAAATCCCAAGTTCGTTAGTTTTAATAAATTAATATTCATTACAATCCACATAATTTCATCAAATTTAATAGATATTCAAAGTCATTTAAAAGGAAAATATTGTTGAAATAATATAATGTTTACTAAATTCCACTCTTTTGATAGTTTTTTTTTTGTTCTACATCGAAATTTGAAATTCAAAGTAAACCTAAATAACAAAAAAGAATTAAAAACTAAACTAAACCTAATTTGCTGGGGAAAAAAATAATAGTAGAGGCCCACCTGCTCTTAGTATTCCAATTCTGCACCTATGCATTTTTTTTGTAATAGGGTGTGGATAACAGCCCACTATGATCATTTCTTATCCAAAATTTAAAATATTCAAATTATATCATTTTTTTTATAAATAAGATAGAAAATTAGAATATGGATAATAAAAAAATATAAGTTTGAGCACTAAAATCGTAAATATGTTATGCATGTGATACTTTCCATGAATTCTCATAAATAATATACATCATATCTTACAACACTATATCCAAGTGGATGGCCACATTGCATTAACGCCACACACCGGTACATCATGGTGAGGGATCCATTTATACATTAGTTAGTTTCACTACTGCTCCAATTGTACCTTTGATGTATATCTGTGCACACAATTATACTCATATGTCGTATACAAAGGAGACTCTAAAGGATTTAATAGGTTTTAGGGTCTTATACACAAGGAACACGATCACCCTACTTGTTAACATTACATCCAACATACCAATATCGATGTTCAATGAATGCTAGACATGCATGTAAAGTGAATCATTGTTTCACAATTGAAAATATAAACACAAAGCTATCATAGATTTATTCTCATACTTTTAATACTCTTAAAATAATATTCTAAATTTATTATAAGAATCAATAATCTTAATTAATTAAATTATAGATATATCGACAATACAAATTTTTTAATATCTATTCATGCTATACGCATGTAAACAATTATGCTGTATCAATGAGTTATATCATAAATGGATGGATGGTTGGGATGTATTTGATTGGTCGATCATGTAGGTAATACAAGGATGGGTAAATGGGTGATCGCATACCTTAATCACGTGTATGGTTGGTTAATGGTCACACGTGCATTAAAAAATTGGGTTATTACATTCTAGTTCCTTTAACATCTATTCATGCACACATGTTAACAATTATGTTTTGTTAATGAGTTATATCATAAATGAGTAGATGATTGGGATGTATTTAGTTGGTCGATGATCATGATGTAGGTTATAAAGGGATGAGTAAATTGGTAATCACATACCTTAATCATATGTGTGGTGGATCATAGGATAGAGGAAATGCATGAGTGTATGGTGTATGGTCACACGTGCATTAAAAAATTGAGTTATTACACTAATACTCCAACCCAAGTTTGACCTTAGGTAGGCCATGTCCAAAAGCCCAATAGGCCAACTTAGCCCATTAATGGCCTTATATACATCTTGATAAAAAAGGAAATTGAAAAATTACCCTAACCGCAAATGTGGTTAACCATAAAAACAATGTAGGTAACTAAGGAAATGTGATGGCTAGCATTTGCTTGTAGTTACCCCATTAGATGGATGGTCATAGTTTTCATTGTTGAGTGACCGCGGAAGCAAATCTCGAATTTGAATCAAACAATCGAAAGATAAATACAACAAAGCATACATAAGAACACATGAATTTTACATGAAAAACCCTCACATGAAAAAAAATCATAGCACAAAGTGACAACAAAATTGACGATATTGCAAGAGATAGATCCACTTACATATACGAAACTCTTCATAAAACCTTCGCCTCCCTTTAAAACCCTCTTAGAATATTTAAGCCCTCTTAATCATATCATAATCCTACATTACACTTATATTTATAGTATAATATTTGAAATAAGAAACAATCTATGCAATTACGTAAAATTGTGTGCATCATCAATATAAGCATCGATCGATCGACATTGATCGAGTAACCCTTGATCAATCAAGCATTACATGTTCGATTGCTTGAACATGCTCAAAAGGGTTCAAAGAATTTACAAGTATTTTCTGAATTTTTTTCGATCACTCAAGCCTCTAGGTTAATCAACCGCAGGCTAGAAATGGGAATATTGGATCAATAGGATCCAGAAGATTAGTAGAATTTGCAATGTAAATTTTGTTCATATTTGTAGAGAAGGTAATGGGCCGGTGGATGGGATGGCCAAGTGGGGTAGTGAGCATCAAGGTTACACCCTGATATCCTCCTAGGATAACCTTCCTCATCTTGTGCAGGGCCAACTTTTCCTTGATAAGGTGGGTTTAGGGGCGGTCAGAAGGAGATTCAGGAGAAACTCTAGGACCATACAATAGGCTCCTCCTTCGGTTTTTTCGAGGGGGAGTTCGAATCTTTGCTATCTAGTTGAGTGAGCTATATATCTTTCTTTTAATTTAATACAATCAAAGATGGCCTTGTGTTGAAAAAAAAAAAATCAACCGAACCTATCCAAAATTAGACAAACACCAATCCATCTAATCCAAGGTTCACTCGATTAATCGACCAAGCTAGTCGATCGATCGATCCCCTATTTTCTTCACGTATTGAAGACATGTCAGACAACATTCATTTAACCCGGCAGTGTAGCTCTACCATATTATGGTTCCACCGGTCAAAATTGGCTAATCTATTTTTAAATGGTACCATTGAGTTTTAAACTTTAACTAGCATACCATCCCACTAGTTTCCCCATATTATGGTGCAAATGTGATGAATTGGATACATGGAAGTCCAAAATTTTGATCTGGATCGTCCAATATATCCCAGCCCATTCCCCATAAGCCAATAGATGATAATCACACGGATCAGTTGATCCTAACCATCCTATCAATGATTTCTTCCGTTGTAATCATCTATTTCCCAAGACACCAATCAGATCGTTAGAGTCTTTGGATCTAAGTGATTCATAATTTTTTTTTTTTAAATGGAAGTTGCGGCCTACCAAGTGTACCATCTATTTTGATGATCATACAGTTATTTTATCATTTATGAAAACTGTCCATTTTGCAAGCCATTGATCCAATGGTCAAGATAATCCAGTTTGGTTTAATGTTGGTGGCCCATGAAGACGATTATTGTCCGCGTGTCCAATACAACCCATCTGCACCCTAATACGTAGGATGCCTAGAACAAGTTGGAAAGTACTTCCTTTGGGGATTGCTTATGGAGGTTTCTTCCTTCTCGACGGAAGCAGAGTGCGTGGTGAGCCGCGCACCACCGACCTCCAGCGGTGGTTTTTTGACATACTAAGTTTTGTGGGGCCCACCATTATGTATTATGTTCTATCCACACCGTCCATCCATTTTGCGAGATCAAAATCAAAGCAAATTCAAAGCTCAAGTGGACCACACTGCAGAAAGAATTAGGGACCATGACGCCCACTGCTGAAACCTTCCAGTGGCCTGCCATGATGTTTATTTGTCATTAGCCTGTTAATAAGGTCACACAGAACTGGATGAAGGGAAAGCAGAAATATCAGCTTGATCCAAAACTTCTGTGGCCCCCAAGCAGTTTTCAATGGTAAGCAATTTATCTCCACCGCTTTTCTGTGTTGTGGTCCACTTGATCCTTACATCTGCCTCATTTTTTTGGCCCATATACTAAAATAATCTATAAAAATGGATGGATGGTGTGGATATAACACATACATCATCGTGAGACCCACAGAACTTTTTTTTAATTTTTTTAATAAAAATACACATCATTTTTTTATTTTTATTTTTTTTTTGAGAAAACAGATTTCATTTCACAGAAAAGAGCCGGAGACCCACAAAACTTGGTGAGGTTAACACATCGCGGAGGTGGGTGGTGTGTGCCACCTAATCGGCTTCCCTTCTCGATGAGCATTGACATGGGAAACCTAACAATGTGGTGGCTCCCTTAAACGTCTAAAACTCTCTCTCTCTCTCTCTCTCTCTCTCTCTCTCTCTCTCTCTCTCTCTCTCTCTCTCCAAATTCAATATTCAAACTTCAAACTTCAAATATAACAGCTACTTAGTCAAGAACTCCAAAACGTGAGACAACTCCCACTTGCAAGACACCATTCTATAAATACCCAAATCCTCCTGTGAGTTTCTAAATCAGAACAAACAAAGAAATCAAAAGATGGCATCTGAATGCACTGGTAAGCAATTGTTTCACCATGCAGGTACTTTGCTGACATGCAGCACATGCGCAAAATCCAAGCTACGTATTAGATGGCCCCAGCAAATGAATGTCGTGGCCCAAAATCAGACTGCCTAAATCAGTTTTGTGAGCCACAACCGCAGTCCGCAGTGGACTACTTGAAAAATTTTTATAAAACCATCCAGTGTTCTCCTATACATGTGGCTCAGCTTGGTTTTGGGGTGAAGGCCATCTAATTCTGGTGTTCTCCTGATAAGTGTCTTGAATCTCACACATGTGCCACATGTGGTTGTGTCTGTTTCTTAGATGCGAGTAGAAAAGGCTATGTTAGTTTATCTGTAATTCTTTATCATAAATTGTTGAATGATACTTATTTTTCTTTGAATGTGAAGGTAAAAACCAATGGCCGGAGCTGTTGAATGTAACGGGAGAGGTTGCAAAAACGACGATTGAGAGAGAGAATCCATCAGTAACTGCCTACATCATTGATGAGGATGCGATCGTCATCCAGGACTTTCGCTGTGATAGGGTTTGGGTTCGGGTTAACACCTATGGTGTAGTTACGAGGATTCCAAAAATTGGGTAGAACTTGTAACATGGTATTGAAAGACTCGTATGAACTATTGTATTAATATTTGAAAAGGATGACCTCACATGAGGCTTCTACACTCATGTATGCTTTATAAATAAAATTCTTCTATTCTTCTTTATTCAAATCTAACGTAGATCTGAAAGCCATGGATATATGTTCAGTCACCACATTAAGGTGGCTTGGGAGGTGGATCTAATTCGTCTGGACTTGGATAGATCTCAGCCCTGCTTTCTGACAGCCATATATAATTACAGATAAAAAATGTTGACGTAGAAACAACTAAATTTTCACATACAAACCTGACTTTCTAGGCAGCTTGTCAGCGCATGCAAAATATAGGAGCCATGCAAAAGTGAGTCAGACTATGAAAATTATCCGGTGCAAAAAATAAGACTGGTCCACTCATCAAGGGAATGTACTCTCAATATATATGTGGGCCTGGTTGTTTGCACTACCTGATATGGGTCAGGCTTGGGTTGGACATAGGCTGGTGGATCCATCAGAGACCTGTTTTTAGGCCCAATTAATTTATTAAGGTTGGGATGGGGTGTAGGTTTAGAAATTTTCTTTCTAAGGCCCTGCCTAAGCACAATGAGTAGGTGCATTTATGACTTGATGGTCAGGCTTGGGCTGATTAAATTTTGAGTCGTTCAAACCTGTACACTGAGGTAAGGGTGACAATGGGGCCACCCCATCAGCCTAGGTGACCCAATCCAGGAGTGCCAGCGCTTGGCCCACTAAACTTAGCCTGACGTCTGGACCCAGGCCCAGAATGTAGATCAGATGTTCGGGCTGGACTGGGCCAAGTTCAATTATGAATATCCCGGCCCAGCGCATCAATCTTATCCAATCATTAAGTTGGCCACCTTTAAATAGCTTAAAGGCACTTATTAATGGTTACCTACTGATGCACATTTAATAGCTTCAATTAACCATTTTTAATGCCCCCCCCCCCCAAGATATAAAAGCAATTCATGGTTTACAAAAATCAAGCATTACAGCCATGGTGTCAAACCAAAAGGGTAAGATTTTCATAATTTCTGAAAGATGGTTCATCCTTATAAGCACACTTTCATTGTATATAATCACTTCTAACAAAGTGAATATGAATCTGTTGAATTTTACAAAAAATCATCAAATGGATGTATGTGTGTGTGTGTGTGTGTGGATTATTTTTAATCCAAAAGGGAGAGTTTCTTGTTCTTCTTAACCTTTGTTTCCCCTTAGCCTTCATAGGATTACTGTCATTTGCAACCTGTCACTTGGAGATATATGCGATAATTTCAGTGTGTGGTTTGATAAATCTTAATCTTTATTGCACCTTTGTAACTTCTTTATATATTTGTCTGTGTAGGATGAAAGTACTATGAGGTCGACCTTGTGGGAAGCTTCCTATGAGGTTGAATTGTGTGGATCCTCTACCGTGATGTGTGACAGACATCCTCTCCATCAATTAAATGTACGGTAATGGGCCTAAAAATAAGGCCAATCCATTAATTAGGTGGGCCACACCATAGACAACAGTTGAGAGTAGATATATATGCACCTATTGAAATCTTTATGATAGCTTATAAGGCCTACTAATATGCGGTTTAGAAATTCATGAGCTCATTCATTATATGTGTCCCATTGGATAAGGGATCATAACACGTTTCAATAGTACAGGTGGGGCTCCAACAGGTGCTTCTAGATATTTTAAGCATGATTTCACACTGTTTCATATGGTGTCGCCCGCATCAATTATGCAGCTGATTTTGGATTTTTCTTATGAATAGGATTTCTTTTATAAATTACACTACAAAAACTATTCACCGCAATTCCTGGGGCATGTCAAAGTCATACAAGACTTCTCAGGCATTGTATAATCCTATATATGATAAACTCTAATATTATCATGAAAACGATACACGGTTTGAATAAAATATTGTAGACGTTGTGTAATGGCTTTACAGGGTTTGACTCCTATTTAAAAAGTAATAATGAAAGAAAAAAAGCTCAAATCCAACCGAATGGGTGATGAGATACCGTCCAAAATCGTGGATTCTTGATCAACATGCCATCCATGATGGCTCATCATAAGTCTGCACGCTCTATGGACCGATTTCCAAACAATATTCTTCTTCAACAGAGAGATGGCAACGGGCCATAAGGAGCTTAAATGCAGCAGGGCGTGGTTAGGGTAGATCCCTATCTGTAGGGCCCACTCTAATGTATGTTCCTTACATCCACACTGTCCATCCATTTAGACAGTTCATTTCAAGGCATGATCCAAAAAAGGAAGCATATTCTAATCTTAGGTGGACTATATCATAGGAAACAGTCATGATTGAATCCCCACCATTAAAAACTTCAACCTGTTGATAAGGTTACAAAGACCTTCACCACACAAATATCAGCTTGATCCAAAACATTTATGATCCGCGAGAAGTTTTTAATGGTCAATTACCATTGTTTCTTGTATTATTGTCAACCTAAGATTTGGATCTGCTTTATTTTTAGGATCATGTCCTAAAATGAGTTTTCAAAAGGGACGAATGACATAGGGAAGGATGTGATGAGGTCGATCACCATCTTCCTTAATCAATTAACATCTTGAATCCATAAGGTACTCTTGAATCCACATCAGTAAATTCTTGAATATGCAAGAGATATAAAAGTTTCCTAAAAATTTTATTGATTATTTTCTAAATAAATAAATAAATAAAACCCTGAATTTAACATTCTTAAATAACCCTAAAAAAATTCATAAAACATAATTACAGAATCCAAATCAAATAAGGAAACAAATTTTGAAAAACGTGCAAATTTTCCTCATATGTCGACTAGTCAAATTGATTGGTTGAACAAGCTCAAAAACGTCCAAATACTAAAACCAAAAATTCTGTGAATTATGTCAACCCAATTGGTCAACCTATTGAACAGGGCCTTCGACCTGTCAACTAGATCTGTCGACCTGCCAAAATGGCAGAAATAGTACATCAACCAATCTGAAATTTCTTGCAAAATTTTAACCTATTGACTAGATCTGTTGACCGGTCGAACTATGTTGAATTTTAACTCATCCTTGGCTTCCTCTTTGGGCTTATTGATCCATGTCCTACATCAGTCCCCTCTACTTCAAGAAAACTCATCCTCGAGTTATCCCCCGATTTTGATTCATCATACTCGTACAAGTCTACCACATTGAACATGCATGAGATCTCCATGTCTTTAGGAAAATCAACAACATAAGTATTTTCATTGATCTTATGGAGGATAGGTACCGATCCAATCTTTTTGTTCTTCAGCTTCTTTTTTATTACACACACCCACGCACGTCATAGTGGGATTTCACCACCTATGGGTATTGAACCCAAGACCTCGTGTTGAAACTCCTCATAATATACCACTGAGGTAAGGACTCGAACCCAAAACAATGTAGGTAACTGAGGAAATGTGATGGCTAGCATTTGCTTGTAGTTACCCCACTAGATTGTAAGCTTGTTCTTCAACTTATAGTACGTCCCAGTTGGAAATCTTTCTATGCACAAATAAACCATCACGTTGTTACCCACCTTGAACACCTTTAGATGCCGATGTTTCTTAGCCAGCTCATTGTATTTTTGATTAGAAGCTTGCAACTTGGCTTAAACAAAAACATGAATGTCAATGATTCGGTCTGCCATATGTTTTATAGCAACGCACACGTCCGAAAGCTTGGGCAAAGGAACCAAATCCAGAGTATGTCGCGGCACCCATACATAGACAACTTCAAATGGGAACTTGTTGATGGAACAATTTTACATATTCACTACGCCAAAACTATGAATTTGCGACGGATATTTACGACGGACTTCATCCGTCGTAACAATCACTTAGTTTAGCGATGGATTTAATTCGTCACTAACGAAAAAAGTCCTTCACCAACCCCGTCTTTCTCAAAAATCCGTACTCCAAATGTCATGGAATTTTGCGACGGACCTAAATCCGTTGCTAAAACCTGATTTACGACAGATTTTGGTCCATCGTTACATAGCGCCGGACTACATCCGTCGCAAATTTTGATTTTGCAACGAAATGTAGTCGCAAATTCCCGCCCAAGTAGCAATTCATGACGTTTTTCAATTGCTTTTGCGACGGAGCATGGTCCGTCGAAAAAGGACTTCTGCCTTAAACGTTTATTTTTTTCATTTTTTCAAGAATATGGTGGAAAATTATTTTTTTTTCTAGTCTAAGAACTGTTTTTTAATACAATTTCACTCATTTAATTGTACATATTTGTATCTAATATTATTTTTTAACAATTGATTGAATGCTATAAAAAAATTATTTTGTTTTTATATCAAATGAGTGGAAATTATTTATTTTTTTAATTTAAAACTAATATTTAAATGATTTGTAATATGACATGAAAAAGAATATTGGGAAGTTAAAAAAATTTAACAATGTTTGAGAAAAAATGAGATTTTGAATAAATAAAAATCATGATTTAATAAAAAATCTATTTTGTGGGGGAAAAAAAAGAATATTTAATAAAGTTGATAATTTTGAAAAAAGGAATCTGATTTCAAGAAAAAAATAATATTCTGAAAAAGAAAATTAAAAAGATATAAAAAAAATGTGAAATTTTTGACAATGTTGAAAAATGAAAATATTTTAAAAAAGAAAATGAGAGTTTGTATTTTGAAAAATAAAATAAAATTGAGAAGTTCGATAAAAATTGGCAAGTTTGAAAAAAAAATGATTTTAAAAAAATGGATAAGTTAAAAAGAATTGAAAATTTTAAAATAAAATGATATTAAAGAATCGATACTTCAACAAAAAACAAACATTTTGAAACGAAAAATAAAGAAGTTGAAAAAAATTTGTGAATTTGAAAAATAATTGAAAATGTTCAAAATATGAAATTAAAAGAAAACGTTATTTATAAAAACACTGAGATTTTGAAAAAAATATATATCATTTTAAAAAAGAAAATCGAAAAGTTGAAAACAAAACGATGCATTTGAAAAAAAAAAATTGGCATTTTGGAATTTTTGAGAAAAAAAAATTAAAAATTGAGAAATTTTTTTAGATTTTGAAAATAAAAATTCAAAATTTTTATTTTAATTTTTTTGAGATATTTTAAAATAAAAATGATATGTTGTTAAAAGTTTTACAAGAAAAATTAAGCGTAAAAAATATACATTTTGAAAAAAAAAAAAAGTTACTTTTAAATGAAAATTGAAATTTATCTGTGAAAAAAAAAATAAATATAGCCTGATCAAGGTGATTAACTAGTCAAATTGAGGGTATAGATCAATTATATAGAGTGAATGGACCAAACATATAAAATGGGCCAAATATTTTGGTCAAAATTGAGACCCAACTTATTGAACTCGCGAGAACCTAAGAATTGATGTTAGTAAGTTTTGTGGGCCCCCTTATGATGTGTGTCGAACATCAACACCATGCATTTGATGTATCCCCTTTAGGTTAGGAGATATCTCAAAATTCATCTGTATACAAAACTCAGGTTGGCCATACCATCTAAAACCATGTGAAGACATCCTAAAAAATATAAAAGCACTTGGTGGGGCCCACATGAGTTTTGGATGCGGTTGAAACTTGGTCTGACCCCTCATCCAAGTGGGACACACATAATGAGTGGGTTGGATATGTGAATCACATTTAGGCAAGCCCCAATATATGATTATGAATGTTTCAAGGAAACCCCTCTTCACTCCATTTAGGTGAGTAACTAATTATCCTTAACATACTGGGTAAACTCTGTGGGATCCACCATTACTTATTTATTTTATCCACTCCATTCATCTATGTTGACAGATAATTTGAGGTCTAAAGAACAAAAAGGAAGCATATCCAAAGCCCAAGTAGACCACATCACAGGAAATAGTGTGATTGAACCTCTACCATTGAAAAAATCTTGGAGGCTATAGAAGTTTTGGGTCAAGCATATGTTTTTGTTTTCTCTTCATTCACATCTTTTTGATATTATGAACAGGTTGGATAGGTTAGATGGTAAATAAACATTACTGTGGGCCCAGGGAAGGTATCAACCATAGAGATCATTATTCCACGTTGTTTCGTGTGGCATGGTCCACTTGAGCTTTGGATTTACCGAAAATTTGGGATTAACCCGCACCGTTCATCCATTTTTTGAGATTATTTTAGAGAATTATCCAAAAAATGAATCATATCCAAAGATTAAATGGACCACACCACAAATACCAGCTGAGGTGATGATTTTCCCCATTAAAAAATTGTAGGGCCCGCCATAATGTTTATTTTCCATCCAATCTGTTCATAAGGTCACAAAGACCTGGATGAAGAGGAAAACAAATTTCATATTGATCCAAAGCTTCTGTGACCACCAAAAGGGTTTCAATGGTAGATGTTCAATCCCCACATGCTTTCAATTGTGTGGTCCACTTGATAGTTAGATCTGTCTTATTTTTTGTTTCAAGCCTTACGACGAGGTCACCATATGAATGGATGGTTTGGATATAACACATACCTCATGATAGGACCCACAGAACTTGCTGACGTCACCCAGCCCCCTCTCTCAGCACGGCAGATTGGCTACTTCCTACTGACAAGTTAATAGGGAGACTGCTACCGAAGTAACGTCACCAAGTTCTGTGGGCCCACCATGATGTATGTTTTTAATCCACGTCGTCCATCCATCTTGAGAGACCATTTTAGGCTAAGATCCAAAGAATGAGTCACATCCAAAGCTCCAGTGGACCCCACCAGAGAAAACAGTGGGGAGAGGGACACCACCGTTAAAAACTTCTAATGAGGGATGCGGATTTCCTACTAAAGCCTTTGCAGGAAGTCCCTACGCAAGGATGCTGGGTGGGGCCCACCACCATGTTTTAGGGAAACACTCCGTTCATCGGTTTGTCGACCTTATTTTAGGAAAATCGACCAAAAATGAGGTGGATCCAAAACTAAAGTGGGCCACACGAGAGGGAAAATTGGGGAAAGAAATACCTACCATTGAAATCTTCCTGGGCTCCACCTTGATGTTTATATGCCATCTAAACCATTTGTAAGGTCATTAACACAGGGATGAAGTCAAAATACAAAAAATTTATCCTAGAAAAAAGCTTTTATGGTCTAAAAAATGTTTCAACGGTTCTCACTGAATCCCTACTATTTCCTTTCATGTGGCCCACTCGAGTCTTGGATCCACCTAATTTTTTGTAGTATGTCCTAAAATTATCTTAAAAAATGGATGAACGGAATATATTTCCTAAAAACATGGTGGTGGGCCCCACCCATCGTACTTGTGCAGGAACTTCATGCGATTGGCTTTCGCAGGAAATCCGCATCCTCTAACTAGGGCTAGTTAGGGCTAGCACCCTAACCAATCTCTCTCTCTCTCTCTCTCTCTCTCTCTCTCTCTCTCTCTCTCTCTCTCTCTCTGCGCCTCTCCCTCTACGCCTCTCCCTCTCAAAAAGGATGGATGGAGTAGATTTCACACAAACATATCGGTGGGCCCACCCAGCATCCTTGCGCAGGAACTTTCTCGTCTCTCTTCCTCTCGATCTTTCTTCCCACTCTCTCTCTGCCTCCCTAACCTTTCTTGTGTGTCTTTGATCCACGAACGCCCTGCCCACGCACGCTCTCTCTCTCTCTCTCTCTCTCTCTCTCTCTCTCTCTCTCTCTCTCTCTCTGAAGCTCGGTTGAAGACTATTTGTCGAACGTGAGGTATTTCTCTCTCTCTCTCAATCTCAATGCCAATTTAGGAATTTGGGGATTTAGTAATTTATGGATTTTTGATTTGTGTGGACCCTAATTTAGGGATTTGCGGATTTTAAGGCTTACAGATTTGAATGTGGACCCCGAATTGGGGTTTTTCTGATTTTACAAATTAGGGATTTGGGGCTTTTAGGATTTTGGGGATCTGAGGATTTTTATATTTGGGGATTTCACCTACTCAGTTTTGTATTACCTGATCTGGTTTACCATTCGAGTCACTCTTGACTCAGGCATACGTTCCCATTTTTCAGCCTCTTCCCCTGACGAATCAATACCAGAAATCAGACTGTTTACCAATGGGCCAGCAGAAAGGTTAGGTCTGCATATGCTTTTATTGATGCAACCATTACCTACCAACATCGTTTATTTGGGGTAAGGTTTAATTAATTTATTTATTTATTTATTTATTATAAGAAGAGAAGGTCATGAAATAATTGGTTGTGGCTACTTAGATTACATGCAGTTGAGATAAGGATTTTTTTTTTTAAAGAAGAAAAGGTCATGAAAATTATGTCTCAAGATAACTGTAACTATACTGCAAATATAAGTGTATAACTAGCCCACATTTAAAGCTCTAGTGTGGACCCACCTTAATGTATGTAACATCAGCCCTATCTATCAGTTTCGTGATCAGCTCATGCTAGGATGAGAGGCACCATAAGCAATTGGGGTTAAACAGCTACCATAACCTTCTAAGGGTGCACAAACATTTTATTTCAGGCCCACATTTGTGTTTTCCATTCACCTTGGTGAGAGTAAACTTATGAATAGGCTAGATGGAATATTAACATCATCGTTAACCCTAAAAAGTTTTCAATGGTGGGTGTTTCCATTCCACTCTTCGTCTTTTTTTTTCTCTCTAGTGTGGTCCCCTTGAGTTTTGGATCTTCTTGATTTATTTTTAGTCTTTACTTCCTAGCATGATATAACAAAACTGATGGGATGGAGTAGACGTCATGTAGACATCATGGTGAGTGGTAGGAAATTGGATTTGTCTTTTACCTTGACATGTAGAAGCATACCATCAGCTTGACCTTCCGGATTATCATGCATTCACAGTAATATTCACGCATTGTTCAAAAACTAGAGATGTGTGGGCCCATATGGTTTTGTACAGACTTTCAAATGGCTTACTTTAATGTGAGAGATGTTCCATTGCCCTCAAGAGGATACTCATGCTGCTAGTTGCACTCGGACACTAGCACAGATCAATCCATTGACTTAGAATGTTCCTTGGTTGTTATGTTTAACTATATCCCATTTCATTAGGTGCATTTTATACATTCTGCAATGCAAAATGCTGATATTGAGAGTGTTCTGACATGACTAACTCTATACTATAGATAAGTTGCAGGCTGATATTTGCCCTTCTATTTGTTTGACTTTAGAACTGATAGTAAGCGGGAACTATTGGTCATAGGTCAGTGAGCGGCGCATGCTTTTCAGACAATCATGCCGTATAGGATATCTACAAGTTAGTAATATCCCTTTGCATGTGCTGTAAAATCGATATGAAAAAGGCCACAAATCTGACATTGAAGTAGATTGGTTTTTTTTTTCAAATGATTTGTATTATGGCTACTATCTTGCCTAAGGAGTGCTTTACTTTTTATAATCTTAGGAGGGACTGTTTACGTTATGCCTTGTAGTTGTTGCAGTTTTTCTGCTCAGCATTGTTGCTCTAGCGTGGTGGTGCAGCCACAGTTAGGATTTTGCACCTTCTAACATAAAGTCCCTTTCGTTGGAGCATACGATGCACATTGTTCTCTGTTGGCTACCGAAATCTAGCTATTGCAATCAGATAAGTTTTCTAATGAATTTGGTAAAGCCTGTTAGTATCTACTTTATGTCATACACCTTTTTGTTGTTGCCATTTATTTTCTCTACTTTAGGATCAAAATCATGTAGATATAGACGCATTATTCAATATTTATTGCAACGAAATCAAACATTCAAACATAATGCAAGTTTCTTTTGATTAAAACTATATTTTAATTTTCTTGAAAAGAAGGTTGAAAATGCTAAAAATGTATGATTTTTCTTGATTTTCTTTTGCAAAATTTGAGGATTTACTTCATAATGAGTTTGTGCTTGACTGTGGATGTGCGGTTGGGTACATTTTTGGAGGCATTCGATGAATGTGTAGAGATCGGTCGGCAATTTGAGATAGGTAAGGAGCCTATTTTCAACCTTGTTCCCATCCTAGGTCGGTCGAAAGTTTCAATCCACTCTCAGCGCTAGTTTCAATCCACTCGGTCGAAAGTTTTAATCATGTTTATGTTCAGGTCCAACTCCTTCCTCTTTGGTGAACCTATAAATCTGTTAGAAACCGTAAGTTCTCGAAACCTTAAATTAATCTTGAATCATTTATATCTTTATCACTTCATTTATATGCTGTCGTCAGGGTCAACTTGTAACTCCTCAGAACCCGCTCTGCCGTAAGACATTAATGTCATTGGGCATCTTGTCTTTGAGAATTTGGATACTTATATTTAAGTATGTCTTTTATTTTTGTAAATGTTGTTAATAGTTGGATGGATGATGAATGTATTTGCAAATGTAAATGAAAATAAAGAACTTAATATATATATATATATATATATATATATATATATATATATATATATATATATATATATATATAAATATATATATATGTTATCAATGGAGGATACGTTGTTTAAGGGGACATGAAATTCTTGTAGCGTATGGTATAGTGCCCCAATATTGGTTGTATGTTATTAGTATGTAGTAGATAATACTAGGTCCAATATTTTTTTTATGTGGCTAAAAATATAATATATATCTCTAGGTTAATTACTTTGACTCTACATGGTCAGATTTTGAGTTGTGTTTCTTTTTACACAAGGGCAAGTGTTTATGTATGTATGGTTGTTTTCTGCACTAAGGGATTTTTGTGGCTAAGCTTTGTATAGTTGGAGTTCCAATTTTTTAGGAATCTTAAGTCTATGTAGGAACTTTGGAGCTATCAAATTAGCTTGAGTGTGGATTTGTCTTTGTTTTATTAGAGGAGTGTTAGTATTGTCATGAACTCCAAAATTAGTAGGGCTGTCAATGGCTGGGCCAGACACTGGCTTTGGCCTAGTTTTTGAACTAGGCCCGGACTACTCAAAATTTTGATTTTGCTTGGCCCAAGCCGGTCCACTGACAATCCCATCCATTAGGTTACCTATTAGTTGGATGGTCATGATTGATCAACATATTTGTCAAACCGCCGAAGGTAACCTTTTGATGGTGGCATACTCTATAGATATGGTCTGTTAGTTTTTAGGTTGCACTGCCTAACTAAATCAGAGGTTAACCAATTTAAATTGAGATGAAATTATATGTATTCGTTTAGAGTCGTAGACCACAGAAAGCATTTGCATAATCAATCCTAACCACTGCTATTTTTTTTCAGGGTGTTCTCCTTTATGGTCCTCCTGGAACAAGCAAAACACTATTGTTTTCAGTCGTAGACCATGGAAAGCATTTATATGATCCTCATATGCATACTGTCATTTTTTTTTGAACAAGTTGGTCCATTGTCCAATGGTCTGTACCATTGGTACGTGCGGTGCCAACACCGACACGGACCATGCCTTGGAATTGTCTTAGATTGGAAGACCCTAGCCTCCATGCTTAGGCCTTTTTTCAGTTAGATGGGGACTTTTGCTGCACTCCTTTTCCTAACCATGTATTTTTGAGCCATAACTTGAAAAGTTAGGTTGTCTTATGTCACTACCGTTGGGGAGATTCTCATAGGATGGGCCATCCATGGTGGTGCTTAGAAGAACAATGGCCTGGATCGCTGAACCATTGGCCCCACTCATCCAAACTGGAAAATCAGGTATACCATGTATATGCATTGCCTGCATTAAGGATCATATATTTGTTCCTTGACTTGTTAATCTAGCAAGGATAACTTACTAGGAATCAGAAATATAAACATCATGCTATACATTTGACATGCATCAATGTATGCCAAGAATTAACATCCAGTTTATTTTAAATTATAATTGTTTATAATTATAAACAATTAATGTATGCATCAATGCATCAATGTTGCATTTGTGGTGTGTAACCCACAACTTTATGTGGTAGGCACCCTTTGGGTTTGAGACTTAGCTCATAGTCCTCAAAGTATGTCTTCTCATTTGTCCAAAAGTTGATTTAATATAATGCTTGGTTTTGAAACTACGAAGTTTTTTTTTCTTGCACATTAATCCAATAAATATAAGAATACATCTTTCTTTTTTTATATATTTGTTTTCCCAATGCTTATGAAGGCTTGATAGAAAATATAAAATCCACATTAATACCTATGTTTTGGTTTGTGAGATGATTGAATGACAAAGATATCCTGAAAGATCTTTTGTATGGCTTGATGCCCATTTAAGCAAATAGCACGTCTTTCCTCTAGACATAATTTTTAATCTGGGCCGCCCATTTCGACGCTTGGAGTGGTAAGTTAACTGTCTATTATGGTGCGCTCATTCACTGCTACTTGGAAATTTTCATCCTGTTCAATAGATTTGAGGGTGTGGAAAAAAATGGTTGTTTGTCTGAGCTGACAACATTTGACTTTTCTAGCATTCTTGTTTTCGAGTGCTTGAAGTGGACATTTCAAGCACTTTACTTAAAATTCACAAAATACATGGATAGTGTCAGCTGTAATGAATAGTGTCAGCTTTTTCTTCTATTTTCTTTTGAGCATGGATGGTTGGAATACATGTAGAATCTTTAAATCTACACATGCATGCCTTAGTTCAATTTTTTGCATCTCATTTTCATTTTTTGTAACTTTCTATTTTCAAGTAATTTTTGGAATGAATGGTGTCAATTCATAAAATTCAGCAAAATTAGTTTTTTTTTTTTCTTCTTCTTTTGAGTGTGGATGGTTGGAATACATGTAGAATCATTAAATGTATAAATGCATGCTTTAGATCAGATTTTTGCATCTCATTTTCTATTGTTTTTATATTTTATTTTCAGCTAAATTTTCAAATGAATGGTGTTAGTTCATAAAATTCGGCAAAAAAAAAGAATTTTCTTTTCTTTTCTTGTCTTTTGAGTGTGGATGGTTGGAGTACATATAGAATCATTAGATCTACACATGCATGCCTTAGCTCAGATATTCACATCTCATGTTCTATTTATTTATAATTGTTTATTTTTAGATAATCTTTGTAATGAAATGTCACTTCATAAAATTAGCAATTTTTTTTTCTTTTCTTTTGAATGTGGATGGTTGGAATATATGTAAAATCTTTAGTTTTACAAATGCATGCCTTAAATGAGATTTTCGCATCTCGTTTTCTATTTATTTATAGTGATTGGGACTGTGCACCGGTTGTCACTACATTGGTGAGCAATGAGCTAAAAATGACAGAGATTGGACTTCTCTAGTCCACATTCTGATTGAGAACTTGATTTCCATGCAAGAAAAGGTCAATGACAACTATTGTATTTTCTGGTGATGGCTCTGTTCTAGCTATATTGCTGCAGAAGATATTGTCACTTTATGGGACCTAGACACAAATGTTCTTGTAGCTGTAATTGGAGAGGCTCTTACAGTGATTGTCTGAATATCATTATCTAATTGTGTTGTGTTTGCAAAGAAGACATTTGCTAGCTGTAATTGGAGAGACCCTACAACTTTGCATGTCTTACACTTGTGTATGTTTATTCCTTCTCTTTCACCTCTGTATGTTGGTTCTTTCTTTCTTATTCTAGATCATTGCTGAAAAATTACTGATGGTTATCATACACATTAATTTAACGTGAAAGCTTACCAGAAGAGATGTGGCCTTGGTGCAAAGAAAGAGTGCCATAGAAAAAGGTTCATTTTTTTTTGTGTTTTTTTATGCAGAATTCTCTATTTTCATTGATGATTTCATTGAATTAAAGTTGCATTTCTTTGGAAATTGGTTTGGGATCTGTTTGATAGTATTTTGATATTTGATAAGTTGAATTCTTGAAGTGATGACCAAGAAAAGGAGGCGATTGATTGATAAACATCCCGATGGCAATAGTGGAGGTGATTCTAGTGGGAGCCATGATCTTGAAACACAAGCTTCATGGTACGGATTTCAAAGAACTCAAGTGGGTTTTTCTTTTCTTTTCCTTTTTTTTTTACACCTTTCTGGAAGACTTTGAAATGGCATTTGGTTGTTTTGTTTCTTCAAATTTGGCTCTCCAATGCTAGAAAATGGTAACTTTAATTTTGGGTTTTTAAATTCCTAGGGCCTCAACTGCAGAAATTCAGAACCCAAATCCAATTGTTGATTTTTGGATTCAAAATTATTAGGTGTTTAGAGAGCCAAAGTTTCTATGACCTAAAAACATAGACGACCTTTTGTTGTGCAGATGTAGAAAGAAATAAAAGAGCTAATTCAATAGTGAGATCTTGCTAATCTCATCTCAAGGGCTCATCCCTTTTTCTCAACATTTTTCAGGTAACTTAGTGCCTTTTTCTAGAACTATATCATTAATCTCTTGGTGCAAATGGTTGTTGGTATACAAGAGGCACCATTATTATAATTTCTATTATACAATCACTTTACTTTCTTATACAAGCTCTTTTGCTTGATGGAACATCCATTCCCAAAAGTTACTGAAAAACAGAACCGGTGTTCCCAAGGTGCTTACCCCAATTGGCTTTTTGTATTGTGTTGTTTTCTTGTTCAATGTTTTTTAGAAGATCATCTTATTAATGAAATTCTTCTAGTTGCTGGCCATGTCTTAAAGTGCAATGCATATCTTGTCCTAAAGGGTAATGCATCTATGTCATAGCTGGTTCTCAAGTACCTTGTATGAAGTGTACAGGTTTTACAACAAGTGCAAAAAATTTTAGAAGAAAATTAAAGGGCACTCCCAAGTTAGCATAGAGAAGCAATATTTAAGCAAAATGCTTTTTGCAATTTATACTTTAAAATTCCCGATTTACCAGAGACAATTCCATGCCTATGTTTGAGGTTCTGTAGTTAATGATCCTCCTTGATTTGTTTTTAGATTTCTTTCGTTTGGTAGTGTGGAGTGATCTACCTCAGTTACGTAGTAAGGCTTGTTATTTTCTTTGCATATTTTTTCATTCTTTGCATATTTTTTCAGATGCAACCCTTGTTTTGTTTTTGTTTTTTCTTACAAGGTATAATTGGGTACTATGTATTGAAAGGAAGTTATAATAAAACTGTGTATCTATCAATTTTGTGAATAGCATTCTTATTTAAAAAAATTGTGCAAATTAATGAATGACTATCAGGTGTAAGATTCAAAAAAAAAAAAAAAAGACTGAAGACAATTTTTTAATTTACAGATATTTTAGCGACGGACCAAATCCGTCGCTAATTTATGAACAAGTGAATTGTCAAAATTGAGGTTTCACGCTCTCCTCATATTAGCGACGGACCTTATCCGTCGCTATTATTTTAAATGACGAATAGTTTGGTTGGTTTTTTCAAATTTCAGCGATGAATTTTTTATTTTTTACGACGGATTTTATCCGTCGGAAATATGCGACGGACCTTATTTGTCGCAGATTAGACAACAGCTTTCATCAGTCAAAGAAAAAATGACCCAGTAAACAGCGACGGACAAAATACGTCGTTTATTTGGTTTTACGACAGATTTGGTCCATCGCAAATCCACGATTTTGGTGTAGTGATTGTTGAAGGCAAACTCCGCCTGAGCAAGAGAAAAATCCCACTGCTTGGGTTTATCACTCGAAAAGCATCGTATAAGATTCCCAAGTGTACGATTCACTACCTCGGTTTGTCCATCTGTTTGCAAATGATATATATTGTTGAACCGTAAGTCAGTGTCAAATTGCCTCCACAAGGTCCTCCAAGTGTGACTGAGGAACTTAGTGTCATGATTTGAGGTGATAGATTTTGGGACATCATGTAGGCATATAACCTCTCGGCAGACGGTCAGGCCGGTGGAAGTCAAGAAAGCTTGGGCTCAATGGGTTTGGCACTCTAAACTTTCCCCTAAACTTTCCCTCCTTACATGGAAGATCATCCATAAGGCAGTCCCGGTAGATGCTAGAATTCAGTCTAGAGGTATCTCTTTAGCCTCTACTTGCGTATGTTGATACCCCTTGGCCCAGCCCCACATTGAAACCATCGACCATGTCTTCTCCTCGAGTGGTTTAACATTGAAGGTATGTGCCCATTTCCAACCCCTTTTCCACATTTTACCGGTTACGAACAGCTCCGTCATGGGGAGATCAACAAGGTGGTGGAATCTTCCGACCACATCTGGTCACCTCAAATCTTTGAGAGGTTTAGCCCATATTCTCATTTTCTGGGAGATTTGGAAAGCTAGAAACGCAGCTCGTTTTTGACAACTACCTTCCCAGTGTCGCCAAGGTGGTATCATCTATCCATTACTGAATCGCTTGGATCAGCTCTTCCCTTCCTTTCCCTAAGGTGCTTAATCATTTCTCAGCCTCAATTTTGGCAGATTTGGGTGTTGACGGGGCTTCTTTGAAGTTTAGGAAGTTACAAGTTGTCAGGTGGTCAAGGCCTAAGGGTGTCTAGATTAAATTAAATGTAGATGGGTCGTCGCTTGGGAACCCGGGCCCCTTGGGTGTGGGAGGTGTCGATAGAGACAACGATGGCGAGTTCCTTTTTGGCTTCTATTTGGGATACGGCTTTGGGTCCAATTCAAGAGCGGAGATTAGAGCCATCTTAAAGGGTCTCTCCCTTTGTGCCAAGTTGGGCTTCTCTAAAGTAGAAGTAGCTAGCGACTCCAAATCTATTGTCTCCCTTCTTGCAGAGGCTTCATCTCCTTCTTCGTGGTCTATGTGCTATTAGCGGTCCCAGATCGAGGCGCTCGGGAGAGTTATGGAAGTTTCTTTTCCTCACTCCCCTAGGGAGGCAAATGGTGTTGCCAACAGCCTAGCTAAACTTGGCAGTGGTTCCCAATTGTCTAAGTTTCTCAACTCTCTGGTAGAGGTCCCACATATCCCCAAAGGTCTTCTTTTTCTGGACAGGGTGGGGTTGGGCAATCTGAGAGCGAGAAAACCTTCTTTTTTCAGTCCTTCTTACGATAGGCGGGCCCTTATCTCTATTTGTCCTGGGGTCCGCCCGAAATCTCTATTGTAATTTCCTTAGTTTCAATTAATATAATATAGAATCTTTTAAATAAATAAAAAATCTCTCAGAAAAATAAATTCGTTACATGTGTGGCGTCGAGAGTCTTCTTGCACGGTGTGAAATGAGCCATCTTGGAGAATTTCTCAACCATAATAAATACTAAGTCCGTTCCACGCTAAGTCCGTGGGATGCCTAGCACAAAATCCATAGATAAATCCTCCCATGGGCCGTCAAATACTAGGAATGGAGTGTATGGGCCTCGGTTCTATGACTGCCTCTTAGATGTCTGACACGTATGTCATTGTTATACCGCTTTTCCAACATCACGCTTCAATTATGGCCAATAATAACGCTCATCCAATTCAATTTAGAAAATAGTTTTACCCCCTTTAACATGTAAAACATATAGTCCATCTGTGGTACAAGAAATTTGTACTTTATAGTTATTTTATTTATTTGAGCATGGTTTTTACGGACCTGATGTCATACGAGGGTCGTAAGTTCTCCTATAGCCCTGAGGATCCTGCCAATCAGTTGTCTATTTTCAATAACATGAGGAGTAGGTGTCTCTGGTGAGGGTCATGTTCACTCCCCAAGTATAGGGTTGTGATGTAGTAATAAACTCGCTGAGACCGAGGTCGAATCCCAAGGGACTGGAACTTGTACGTAATCTAAAAATAACCAGAACTAGAACTAGACTAAGATGAAATCTAATCAGGTGAATATGAGGAAATAATGGTGAAATAGTAAACTAAAATATGTAAAATTTAATGATAGGAAACTAGGGATTCAGAGGATCCACTTGTCGAGATCAGGGAGATCTTATGCCTGCTTCAAGAACTCAACTGGACTTAGAGTCTCATCTTCATCCAGTTGAAGAGTGTAACCATGAAAATCAAGACTGAACTTCCTTTGATATAGTTTTCAAGAGATGAAAGGTATATGAATTAGAATGGATTCCATCACCAAACCATGCCCAGGAGACAAAGTAAATAATAGAATTAAACTAATTAAAAACCAATTAACATGATATGAAGGTTAGGAAGGGTACCATCATCCGACCATGCCCAGAAGACGATGGTGAACAATAGGGCTTCCTGACTTCATAAACATAAAAGGGAAAAGGAACATGCTTAAAGCTATTGCAAACCTATTGTAATTTTAGTCACAACAGACCATTAAAACTAAAAACATTCCCTTAATTAAAACCAAAAATCAATATCGGTCCAGTTTAAACAAAAGGCACAAGCAACAAGTTCTCCCATCACGCTACAAGCTTCACTTCTTAGCCCTAGCTAAGAGGTTTAGCCAATCATGATGGGACTAGATCTCTCAAAAATAAAAAATAAAAACATAATAAAAAATTTCTAAACAAATACTTCCCTGTTTCTCTTCCTCTCTCCCTGATGTCCGAGCCAACTGAATGCCTCCACCACAGATCCCCCTTTCTCTCATCTCTCTTGTCTCTTTATAGATGTGAAAGGACAGTGGAAAGGAGCCTCCTTTGCTGCTAAAGTCGGTGCGGGTGTGCGTAAGCGAGTCGGTTTACACAACCGACTCTATTTCCCAGTCGGAAGAAATGCAAATCTGTTGCGTTTGAAGAAGATTTTTGGATGATTGACAGCTTCTCCTTTGAATCTTTCCGCAAAGCTAGGGTCGGCCTGGGCTTATGCTCCATCTGAACGGTCCGGATTGGTGGTCCAATCGCCACCAAAGCCGCACAATGGCCGGAGATACCGGGCAGTGTCCAGACACACCTTGTGCGTTACGCATGCGCAGGGGACGTCTCTGTGATGATCGGTGGGCCCCTGATTGATGTCTTCATGGAAATCCACTTCGTCCATTGGATTCCTAACGAAAAACTGGTCAGGAAAGGTGGGTTTGTTTCAAATTCGGCATGGCCCATTGTAACAGATCCATTCGCCATCCATCTTGCTTTTGGATGATCAAAAACGGATCTCCGGTACCTTTTGAAAATTTGCCACCCAGGCATGAGTGATATGGTCCTCATGAATCTCATGGACGGTCCAGATCAGTTATCTGAATGAGTAGTGGGCCCCACTAAGAGAAATCAGCGGATGCTGGTGCGTCCACTGTTGATGGTGCGGAAAGAGTCGGGTACGCCGACTTTGAGTGGGATTCCTGGTCCGGTGCGGCTCGCGTGCGGACGTGCTGTGTACACGCATGTCATACGTGGGGTCTACTGTAATGTGTGTGATCGATCCACTCCGCTTATTCCTTTCCTCTTGTAGATTAAGTGGTTGAGACCAAACTTGACGAATATCCAGATATCAGGTGGGCCTGAAATTAGAGATTAATGGGCTGATCTATCCGTTAGCCCACTTCTCGAGATATTCAATGGTTGAAATTTAATATGTACGGTTTATTTATCGCTCCCATCCCATGTATGAATTTTCGAGTCAATCGAATGGCAAGAACCTTGTGATCTTGCATTCTGGACGTTTTTCAAGCCTGTTTGAAGTGAGTGGCTGGAATCTCTCTGATCTCTGGTGTGTGAATCCTCAATCTTGGTCCCATGGCATCCCGTTCAATGCCTTGGTGATGCCTGAGCGTTAAATTCATACTTTTAGCATCCTTTCCAGTCCATGCTCCTAAATTCACCTTGCATCACAAACACAATTAAAATAAACCGTTAAGCAGTGTCATGTTCGTAAATTTAGGTAGTAAATGGGGTCTAAAATGCAATATTTGAACCTCAACACAACCCCCAACCATCATTTTGCTAGTCCCGACCAAAATATGCGAAAAATAAGTTGAGAATTACGAGACAATTCTTGTGAAACCGAGTGATATTTTGAAGAACGATTCAGACACGAAAAATATAAGATTCATGAATGTTGGGCATAATTCTCTCCTAGACTCAAGCACACGGTAAACTTCATAATTAAATTCAAAGTATTAATCCATCAATTGGAACAATTCTAAACATTGAATTCCATGGATGTATTGTCTAATCTCGACTTATCAACATTAAAATTCACTTCTTTATTTCAGGATATTATTGGTAATTAACAAGAGAATTCATGATAACCAAGACTTGCCTCATAGATCATCTTTTCATTCTTTCAACTTTTGATTTTCCATTAACAGTAACACCAAGAAGGAGAATCAAATCCTCACCTATAGGGAACAAACCTGGGGTGAAGACCGTACACCCAACCCTTTTCCAATATCACCCACATGGGGAAGTAAATCTACACCTATAAGGAGCAAACCTATGGTGAAGATTATTTGCACAACCCTTTACAAGGGTATTTTTTTTTTTTCTAGGTATTTTCTTTTTCTTCAATTGATCATGACGGGCAAATTTTTCAGGCTGGTTCCTTACATGCTTAGTGATTTCCAAATTAACCCTTCCATATCAAATTGAAACCTTTATGTTAAAGCAAGATGTGACATATGAAATCATGACTCAATCAATGTTTACAACTTCTAATTTTGGATTAACACTTCAAACTTAACTATGAAATCTAATAGATAACTGAATCCAAGAGTCATAAATTACCAACATCACGTGTCTTATAATTCTAAATCAAAGATGGCCGTCAAAATCGTATCGAATTTACAATAAATTCCAAAAAAAGTTAAAAATTTTCATAATTTTTGCTCAAGACCAAGAAAACACCGATTAGGAGACCTAATCTCCCACCCCCAACGTAAAGTCTACATTGTCCTCAATGTAAAGGATATGCTCACAATGTACATGAGACAATGAAAGTAAATGAAAAGTGATGGGAAGATTGTACCTGGACGAGGGATTCAAGAAGTTTTTACACAAAGATCTCAGCATGAAAGCAAGTTAGCACAAGAGAGAAACCAACAAAAGAAAACTATCTTAAAACAATGTAGAAAACAAATTAACCTAGAATAGCATAAAGCAAACTATCATAATCCTATGAAAACCGGAAACCTACCTATACCTCCATCAGACTAGGAGATCAATCCTGGTAAACAGGATCAGTCAGAGGTATGGACATGTCCTCTGAATCAAATTTCTCAACAAATGACTTTAAGCGATGTCCATTTACTTTAAACACTTTGCCATTGTCAGGATCTCTTATCTCAACGGCCCCATGAGGATATGCAGTGACCACAATGTAAGGGCCAGTCTAACAAGATCGAAGCTTACCTGGAAAGAGATGTAATCAAGAATTATACAAAAGGACTTTCTGACTAGGTGTGAATGATTTTCATAGAATACGTTGGTCAAGAAACGCCTTCATTCTGTCCTTGTAAATTCTCGAGTTCTCCTATGCATCGTTCCGGATTTCTTCGAGTTCATTCAACTGAAGTTTGCGTAGCGAGCCAGCGTCGTCCAGATTGAAATTCGGATTTTTGATCTCCCAATACGCTTTATGTTCCAACTCCACAGGCAAGTGACAAGCCTTCCCATAGACAAGTCTAAAAGGAGATGTTCCAATAGGGTTTTAAACACAGTACGGTATGCCCATAAGGCATCGGTCATTTGGGTTGACCAATCCTTAGGATCAGGGTTAACTGTTTTCTCTAGGATATGTTTGATCTCCCTATTGGAAATCTCAGCTTGTCCGCTTGTCTGTGGATGATATGGGGTGCTCACCTTGTGAGAGATACCGTATTTCTTCATTAAGCTTTCGAATGGTCTATTACAAAAGTGTGAGCCCCCATCACTAATGATAGCTCGAGGCGTTCCGAATCGGGAAAGGATGTTCTCTTTTAGGAATTTAATGACCATGCGATGGTCATTATTCCGACACGGAATCGCTTCAACCCATTTAGTGACAGTCTACACCGAGCAAAATATATAGATTTTCAAAAGATTGGGGGAATGGTCCCATGAAATCAATGCCCCAACAATCAAATGCCTCGATAATAAGAATGGGATTCAAGGGCATCATATTTCGACGAGACAATGCTCCCAATTTCTAACAATGCTCATAAGCTTTGCAAAACTCATAAGTGTCCCTAAACATAGTGGGCCAGTAAAAGCCACACTGCAAAATCTTGGTTGTGGTCTTTTTGGCAAAAAAGTGACCACCACAGGCCTGTGAATGACAGAAAGAGATGACACTCTGATGCTCAACGTCTGACACACATCTCCTTAAGATTTGGTCTGAGCAATATTTAAATAAATATGGATCATCGCAGAAAAAATTTGCGTACCTTGGTAAAGAATTTCTTCGTATCTTGCGCAGTCCAATATGTCGGTATGGAACCTGTGGCAAGATAATTAGCAATATCAGCGAACCAAGGTGAATGGGAGACTCTGAACGGTTGTTCATCAGGGAACATATCATTGATATGGGTCGCCTCAAGGGAATCAGAGGTATTAAGGCGAGAAAGGTGGTCAGGCACTACATTCTCTACTCCTTTTTTATCTTTTATTTCTAGGTCAAATTCCTGGAGTAGGAGGATCCATCGTATCAGGCGGGGCTTAGCATCATTCTTAGACAGAAGATACTTGAGCGCCTCGTGATCAGTGCAAATAATAATCTTGGATCCAATCAAGTAGGACCGAAATTTGACCAAAGCGAGCACTACGGCCAAGAGTTCCTTTTCCGTAGTCGAGTAGTTCACTTGGGCAGGATTTAGAGTCTTACTCGCATAATGAATAACGTAGGGTTTCTTATCTTTTCGTTGGCCTAGAACCGCCCCAAGAGCATAATCAAACGCGTCGCACATAAGTTCAAAGGGAATGCCCCAGTCGGGTGGTTGTATGATGGGTGCACTAGTCAACATGCCCTTAAGCTTAATGAAAGCTTCCTGACATGTCTCAATCCACTTGTATGGTGCATCCTTTTGAAGTAGATTACATAAAGGATGAGAGAGGAGACTAAAGTCCTTTATGAATCACCTGTAAAATCCTGTGTGTCCTAAGAAGGATCGCACGTCTCTAATGTTCTTGGGTGGAGGTAGGTTAGAAATATGATCGATTTTTGCCTTATCCACCTCGATTCCTTTGGACGAGATAATATGTCCAAGGACAATTCCCTTATAAACCATGAAATGGCACTTCTCCCAATTAAGTACCAAGTTCTTTTCTTCACATCTTTTCAGCACACATTTAAGACTCTCTAAGCACTCGCTGAAAGATGAACCGAAAACGGAGAAATCTACTGTGTTTTGGATTATCTGTATGCTTTTATGTTATTCCTTGTTTAAGGCGGCAGTGTGTAATCTTAGCAGAAGTTCACACTGAGTTGGCCACTCATTCATCAATATTCAACCGTACAGAGGACAGGGACAGAGGGAGTTACGGAGGAGCTGGAGGCGACGGAGGCCGAAGAGGAGGCTTACAATGAGGAGTCGTACCAGGAGGCAGCTGCTTATTTTAGATTGAATCAGTAGTCTATTTGTTTATTAACATTTCAGTTCATTTTGAGAATTAAGGTTTTGTATATGGGCCCCAACTGAGTGGCCTAGGATATTATTATTGCTTGGGTTTTATCTATATTATGCTTGTTTCCGTTAATCGCACTTTGATTTGGGTTTGATTAGCCTTATGCTTATCAGTTAACATGTGAATTTTCAAGAGATGAGTGATATACTCGGGTCTCGAAAATCGAGGCGTTACACTCTAATACCAACTTATCACGCCTCGAAATCCGGGTAACCGAGTAAGGTATTCGGGACCAAAATCCCAAGTTCGTCAATTTTAATAGATTGATATTCATTACAATCCATATAATTCCATCAAATTTAATAGATATTCAGTGTCATCTAAAAGGAAAATATTGTTGAAATAATATAATGTTTACTAAATTCCACTCTTTTGATAGTTTTTTTGTTCTACATCGAAATTTGAAATTCAAAGTAAACGTAAATAATAAAAAAGAATTAAAAGCTAAACTAAACCTAATTTGCTAGAAAAAAACTAACAGTAGAGGCCTGCCTGCTCGTAGTATTCCAGTTCTGTACGTATACATTTATTGTAATAGGGTGAGTATAACAGCCCAATAGGATCATTTCTTACCCAAAATTTAAAATGTTCAAATTATATCTTTTTTTATAAATAAGAGAAAAAAATAGAATACATATATAAAAAAAAAAAAAACATAAATTTGAACACTATAATCGTAAATATGTTATGCTTGTAATATTTTTCATGAATTCTCATAAATAATAAACATCATCTTTTACAACACCATACCCAAGTGGATAGCCATATTGCATTAACGCCACACGCTGGTACGTCTAGGTGAGGGATCCATTTATACATTAGCTAGTCAAACTACTGCTCCAGTTGTACCTTTGATATATGTCTGTGCACACAATTATACTCATATGTCGTACACAAAAGAAACTCTAAAGGATCTATTAGGCTCTAGGGTCTTTCACCTAAGGGACACAATCACCCTACTTGCTAGTTTTAGGGTCTTATACACAAGGAACACGATCGCCCTACTTGTTTACATTACATCCAACATATCAATATCGATGTTCAATGAATGTTAGACATATATGTAAAGTGAATCATTATTTCACAATTGAAAATATAAACAAAAAGCTATCACAGATTTATTCTCATACTTTTAATACTCTTAAAATAATATTCCAAATTTATTATAAGAATCAATAATTACTTAATTGAATTATAAATATATCAACAATACAATTTTTTTAATTTCTAAATTTTATATATAACTTTGTTGAAACTTTAATAATTAAATTTCTTAAATACAATATTTTTATTTTATTATTTAGGAATTTTCAAATTTTGATAATGTATATAAAAAATTTTAATTCTAACTTTAATTAAATCAAAATTTTCACTTAAATCATATTTTTGAATATATATATATATATATATATATATATATATCATATTAACATAAAAACAATTTATTATATTTTTTATTCACTAAATTCTAAATTTTAAAATTTATTTAAATTATAATATAAACTTAACAAATAAATTTTTAAATTGTTATGATATTAAATCAAAATTTAACAAATTTATATAAACCAAGTATTTTTGCAATTAAGAAATTAATTTATATTTAAATTTAACTTTGAATAAAATTCATTTAAATCAATCAAATTATAATCTAACAAATTTATTAAATAAATTCCAAATGTTGTGAATTCGATTAGTTTAAAAAGAAACAAATGTTAAATTATTAATTTATAAAAGGTTAAAATTAAAATCAGCTTTGGGAATCATAGAAATTACCAACATCTACGCTAGCTGCTCTAGGAATCATAGAAATCATCTTTGGGAAGAGCTTAGAGGCACTTTCAGAGCCATAAGGGGCCCTTGGCTGGAATGCATTGACTTCAACATCACAACCTCACCCGACGATTATCTTGGTGGCCAACCGCAGATGACTAGTTCTATGAATGACTTCCAGGAAGTTCTCAACGATACCGGCCTGATCGATTTATTCAGTCTCCCCGTTCACATGGTGTAACAATCGAACGAGAAGAAGTCAAAGATGGGCCAGACTAGACAGAATGCTTACCAATGTTGACTGGTTATCAACATTCCCTCGCTTCAAGGTCGACCATCTCACAAGAGCTTACTCAGATCACTCTCCAATTCTCCTCAGCATCCAAGATGAGTCTACAAACTTCCCCCGACCATTCAAATTCCAAAGAATGTGGACTATCCACGACGATTTCATGCGGCTAGTAAAAGATAGTTGGAACAATGAGATAGTCACCACTCCTATGTATAAGCTCCATATCAATCTGAAAATCCTGAAATCAAGGCTGAAAATCTGGAACAACGAGGTCTTCGGCAACGTGGCTAGAAACGTCCAGGAGGCTGAGAACGAGGTTAACAAGGCGGAGCTTCTACACCTTAATTCTCACACTCATGATGATCTCATCAGTCTTAATATTGCTCAGGCGAAACTAAAGAAGGCCTACTTGCAAGAGGAAATCTTCTGGAAGCAAAAATCGAGGATCACATGGCTGGAAGAAGGAGACAGAAACAAAAAAAAATTCCATAAATCAGTCATGGACAATCATAGGAGATCGTCGATCAACCACCTCAAGAAACCTACAGGTGAAATTATTGCGGACACAGTTGTCATTGGAGACAAAGCCTCCAACTATTTCTAAGCACTCTTTTCTTCAGAAAGCAGCAATTCTTCGACCCAAATTCTCAGTTGTATCCCAAGTCTGGTGGATGACCGCATGAATGAATGGCTCACTCGACAGCCGACTGTGGAAGAAGTCAAAGCCGCAACCCATTCCATCCCAATTGACAGCACTCTCGGGCCTGATGGATTTGGAGGGGCCTTCTATACTTCATACTGAGAAGTGATAGGCAACGACATTCTCGGCGCGGCCAAAGATTTCCTCCAAGGAGGCCCGATTCCTAAAGCTTTCCAATGCACCCAGATATGCCTCCTCCCGAAGAAGAAAAACCCAGAATATGTCACATACTTTAGACCGATCAACTTATGTAACTACATTAGGAAGATTTTCTCAAAGATTTTGCCTTCAAGGCTAGCTCAGATTCTTCCCATGCTAATATCCAAAGGGCAAGGAGCATTAATTTGTTAAGGGAAGATCGATAGCCAAAAACATCTCCATAGCTATAGAGATGGCCTATGAGATAGACCAAAAAGTGTATGGAGGCAATCTCATTATCAAACTGGATATGGAAAAAGCTTATGATCGCTTGGAATGGGACTTCATTTCACAACCACTTCAGAAATTTGGGTTCAATTCCCACTGCATTGCCCAATTACAGCGCTGCTGGAAAGACGTCTGGTTTTCTACTCTCATCAATGGCAGGAGTTTTGGCTTTTTCAAGTCCAGCAGAGGCCTAAGGTAGGGGGACCCGCTCTCTCCGTCTATCTTCATCCTAGTAGCAGAAGCATTTAGCAGAGGCATCACAAATCTCTTTTCCACGGGAAGCTGTCAACCTTACCACCTTCCCCAATCACATCCTACAATCACACACCTTTTTTTCGCTGATGATGTTATTCTGTATCTTAATGGCAAGCTTCCTAACGTGAGAACTCTCCTCAAATTTATTCGAGAATATGAAAGTGCATCAGGCCAGAAGGTCAACGCGGCCAAAACCTCCTTCATTGCACCAAAGAAGATGTCTCGAAGCAAAGCCCAACGATTGTGCAACCTGATGGGCTTCAGCCAAGCTTTCTTCCCAACAGTTTACCTAGGCGTTCCACTATCCAAAGGAAAAATCACGTCTCCACTTCTGCAGCATATCGTCTAGAAGATCACTAACAAGATCGATGGATGGAAAGCAAAACTCCTCAATCCTGCTACCATAGTGTTTCTTATCAAACATGTTCTTTCAAGTGTCCCCATTCACCTCCTATCAGCAACTAATATCCCAAAGGCAGTAAGTAAATCCCTAAACAAAGCTTTGCTAACTTCTTTTGGAGCAGTTCCGAGGAAGGTAACAAGAGGCACTGGATCAGATGGGAGAAACTCTGTGCTCCTCTTCAAGAAGGTGGCCTGGGAATTAGGAGAGTAGAGGAAGTTATGAGAGCTCTTAGAATTAAAATGGCCTGGAATCTACTGAAAGACACGTCCCTCTGGGCTAAATTTTTCTCAGCCAGATATCTGTGGAAATTCTTTTCCAACCATGGGCGGGTGGACTCTGCCACATCTCAAACATGGAAGGATCTTAAAAGGGTATTACCATTCACCCTCTCTCATTCTAGATGGCTTCTTGGAGTAGGGAACATCAGTTTTTAGTTCCACAATTGGTCGGAAAATGGGATTCTGGCTGGAGCTGCGGTGACAACCATCCCAAATCAATTACTCAATGCCTCAGTCAGCAACTTCAATCCCATTTCAGGTTCATGGAAATTTTCTGATATCGAGGATATTATATCCCCTACAGCGATGCAGACAATCTTGGCTTTTGAGGTAGCTATTTCTGACCATCCTGATAAATTGATATGGGACTTATCTTCTTCTAGATTCCTCCCTTAAAACAGCATGGAATGGCATCAGAAGGCACCAATCCCAGATTCCATGGAGCACATGGATCTGGAATAAACACCTTCCACCTAAATTAGCAATTTTTGCGTGGAAAACGATTCACAGGGCGGTCCCAATTGATTCAGCGTTACAGAGATTTGGTGTCCCTATTGTATCAAAATGTGAATGCTGCAGGTTTCCTCACTCGGCAGGTTCGTCTTCTACGAGACTGGCCCACAACGGACAACTCCCTGTTCAGCCACATCCTCACGCTCCTCCACCAGTTGACAGCAACCGCACTGATACTCTACTTCCCAGCAACCAGCAGCATGTTTGGGGCGTTGACAGTCAGCAGGGCGTGGTGGAGACTCTAAATCACCTCTTCTCTCATGGTCATATTGCTAGGAGGGCCTGAGGATTCTTTAGTAGGCTATTCGACATTCCTTATATCCAAGGCCAAACAATTCTTCAACGTATCCAACTTTGGACTTCTTCAGCTAGCCAAAAATCTTGCTCTGCCATCCTAACTGTCATCCTTCCCTACATTCTCATCTGGGAGCTATGGTTAAGCAGAAACGCTGCAAGATTCAAAGGCCACAACATGTCTGAAAAATCCATCATCACTAGGGTCTCCCGCTGGCTGCGAGAGATTGGCTCGAACATCCCAACCTCAGACGGGCAATCCATGGCTGAGAACGCCTTTCTCAGCGTCTTACAGATTTCTAACCCCTCTCCTTCTCAGCCTGGTAAACTGACCATTGTTCGATGGTCAAAACCCCCGAAAGACTGGCTGAAACTCAATATAGACGGATCGTCGAGAAGCAATCCATGGGAGAGCAGAGGGGGAGGTGTGTGTTGGGACAGCTCTAGAAAGCTTATTTTCGCTTTTCATAGATACTACAGGACCGCCTCTAACAAGGTAGCAGAAGCCCAAGCCATGCTTGATGGTTTGATCATTTGCTCCAACATAGGGCTCGCCAACATCGTCGTTGAATCAGATTCCAATGTTACTGTTGAAGCAGCGGAGGATCTCACAACTTCCATTCCCTGGAAAGTTTGGTATATTATAGGTGCAATTAGATAAAAAAGATGGAGCCTCAATCTACATTTCTCACATCTTCCGTGAGGGGAACTCGGTGGCGGATGCTTTAGCTAGATTGGCAAGTGACGGATGCCCGGATCAAATTTACACAAGCCGTTCCTCTCTCCCGAGGCTTGTAAGCGGACAGTTCTTGCTGGACAACACGGGATTGGGTGCTGTTAAACTCCCGTGACCCTTTTCCTCTTTCGAAACTGGGGGTCTGTGTTGCATAGCGTTGTCTGCGTCCCATGAAGGGACCTTTTGCCTTCTTTTCTGGTTTTTCTATCTGTGGTTACACGATAGGTGTGGTCCTCTTCCTTTTTGTAGGGACCCACCCGAATGGCTGTATATAATGTTGGTTAATGGAAAAAAGTTATTTCAAAAAAAAAAATTTAATTAAAATCAGCTTTTTACTTTAAATTTTAAATCAAATTATGCTTTCAATAATTTATTATTTGAGTTATGTTATATTCTAAGTTAAATAAGATTCAATTTTTTTTCTTTTTTTAAATCATTTGAATATTAAATTAGAATTATCCTGTAAATCAAAACGATTTGATTTAATAATTATTTCAAGGTATATCTCAAATTTCCAACAACTAAACTAAATTAAATAAATATATCTTAATTGAAAAACAATCAATCACATTAATAATTATACAAGTAATCTAAAACTAATTTAAGAAATATTATTATTAAATTTTGAAATAAAATGACATAAACAATAAGCTGAAAATTTTAAACTTTAAGTTAAGATCACCTACATAACAAAAACTTCAAGAAGCTTTTTTTTATTTTTCTTTTTTCACGTTGTACTACTCGAACCTACACATACACTCATATTTATAATAGATGAGTCCCACCATACACACATGTTTAAAATGATTAAAACATACCTTAAATGTACACATGCTTAAAATCACCTTAACTTACCCTTAAATGACATCTCTAGTAAACAAAGCACTTACTCCATCATTGATTATAATAATGGACCCACGTGTATATATGATGTGACGATTGTAATGCTTAGAAAAGTATGTATATGGTGCTCATTTGGGCAGTGTATACATAGATGTATACATGAAATCATTGATGTACAATGGTCGATTGATCAGATTGATTAATGGATTTGGGTAGTGGATAGATTTTGAAGTTTAATGGACAATGATGGTTTTGCATATGAACTTAACGGTTGTATGTTGTTGGTCTAAGTTATTGAATGGATGGTAAGGCAATCTTGTAACTTAGACATTTTGTAATAGTAAAGTTGTTAGGTATGATGGACGATCTATATTATTGATCATCGATCCTGATCATGTGCCTTGTACTTTGTAAAATCTATACACCCACGTGACTAACACATGCAAGTATTTCATTTGTTTTATTAAAAAAAATATTTATAATATAAACTTTAATTAAAAATGAACTGATGAATGTATGCTCTTAACCATACATATTCGTAATATATATTTATACTACATGCATGTAAACAATTATGTTGTATCAATGAGTTACATCATAAATGGATGGACGGTTGGGATGTATTTGATTGGTCGATCATGTAGGCTATAAAAGGATGGGTAAATGGGTGATCACATACCTTAATCATGTGTATGGTGGATGGTAGGGTGGGAGAAATACAAGAGTTTCTAGTTGATGGTCACACATGCATTAAAAAATTAGGTTATTACATTCTACCCCCTTAAATATCTATTCATGCACATATGTAAACAATTATGCTATGTTAATGAGTTATATCATAAATGAGTGGACGATTGGGATGTATTTAGTTGATCAATCATGTAGGTTATAAAAGGACGAGTAAATGGGTGATCACATACCTTAATCATATATGTGGTGGATGATAGGGTAGGGGAATGCATGAGTGTATGGTGTATGGTCACACGTGCATTAAAAAATTGGGTTATTACATTAATACTCCAGCCCAAGTCTAACCTTAGGTAGGCCATGTCCAAAAGCCCAATAGACCAACTTGGCCCATTAATGGCCTTATATACATCTTGACAAAAAAGGAAATTGAAAAACTACCCTAACCCACTCTAATAATGGGAAGCAAATGTGGTTAACCATAAAAACATTGTACGTAACTAAGGAAATGTGATGGATAGCATTTGCTTGTAGTTACCCCACTAGATGGATGGTCATAGTTTTCATATTGTTGAGTAACTGCAGAAGCAAATTTTGAATTTGAATCAAACAAGCGAAAGATAAATACAACAAAGCATGCATAAGAATACTTGAATTTTGTTAAGGACCCCTATTTATAGTTTAGGAAACTCTTTTCTGCACCTCTGCGAAAACCGCCTCAAATTTACAGGGTCCACATCAAATCCGGACTGAATCTGCGTAACTCTCGACTAGTCGAGCCGGGTCCTCGACTGGTCGAGCGAATCCCTAAACTAGTCGCGTAATAAAAAGCCCGCCTACTGGACTTTGAGTCGAGTGGCCTCGACCGATCGAGCAGCACGGACTGAGGAGGAAAAACCCCATCAAATTTTATATGAAAAACCCTCGCATGAAAAAATCATATCACAAAGTGACAACAAAATTGACCATGAAACGATATTGATATTGCAAGAGATAGATCTACTTACATATACGAAACTCTTCATAAAACCTTCAACTCCCTTCAAAACCCTCTTAGAATATTTAAGCCCTCTTAATCATATCATAATCCTACATTACACTTATATTTATAGTATAATACTTGAAATAAGAAACAACCCACATAATTACGTAAAATCGTGCATCGTCAATATAAGCATCAATCGATTGACATCGATCGAGTAACCCTCAATCAATCAAGCATTACATGTTCGATTGCTTGAGCATGCTCAAAAGGGTACAGAGAATTCACAAGTATTTTCTGAATTTTTTTTATCACCCAAGCCTCTAAGTCAATCAACCGAACCTATCCAAAATTGGACAAACACCAATCTGTCTGATCCAAGGTTCACTCAATTAATCGACCAAGCTAGTCTATCGATCAATCCCCTATTGTCTTCACAGATTGAAGACATGTCAGACAACATTCATTTAACCCAGCCATGTAGCTCTACCATATTATGGTTCCACCGGTCAAAATTGGCTAATCTATTTTAAAATGGTGCCATTGAGTTTTAAACTTTAACTAGCATACCATCCCACTAGTTTCCCCATATTATGGTGCAAATGTGATGAATTGGATACATGAAAGTCCAAATTTTTTATCTGGATCGTCCAATATATCCCAGCCCATTCCTCATGAGCCAATAGATGGTAACCACACGGATCAGTTGATCCTAACCATCCAATCAATGATTTCTCCTGTTGTAGCCATCTATTTCCCAAGACACCAATCAGCTGGTTAGAGTCTTTGGATCCAAGTCGATTCATAATTTTTTTTTTAATGGAAGTTGGGGCCTACCAAGTGTACCATCTATTTTGATGATCATACTGTTATTTTATCATTTATGAAAACTGTCCATTATGCAAGCCATTGATCCAATGGTCAAGATAATCCAGTTTGGTTTAATGTTGGTGGCCCATGAAGATGAATATTGTCCGCGTGTCCAATACAACCCATTTGCACCCTGATACGTAGGATGCCTAGAACAAGTTCGAAAGTACTTCCTTTTGGGGATTGCTTATGGAGGTTTGTTCCTTCTCGACGGAAGCAGACTGCATGGTGTGCCGCGCACCACACCTCCAGCGGTGGTTTTTTGACATACTAAGTTCTGTGGGGCCCACCATTATGTATTATGTTATATCCACACCGTCCATCCATTTTGCGAGATCAAAATCGAAGCAGATTCAAAGCTCAAGTGGACCACACTGCAGAAAGAATTAGGGACCATGACGCCCACTGTTGAAACCTTCCAGTGGCCCGTCATGATGTTTTTTTGTCATTAGCCTGTTAATAAGGTCACACAGAACTAGATGAAGGGAAAGCAAAAATATCAGCTTGATCCGAAACTTCTGTGTCCCCAAGCAGTTTACAATAGTAAGCATTTTATCCCCACCGCTTTTCTGTGGTCCACTTGATCCATACATCTGCCTCATTTTTTGGCCCATAAACTAAAATGATCTATAAAAATGGATGGACGGTGTGGATATAACACATACATCATCGTGAGACCCAGAGAACGTGGTGAGGTTAACACACCGCCAAGATGGATGGTGTGTGCCACGTAATCGGCTTCCCTTCTCGATAAGCTTTGACATGGTAAACCTAACAATGCCGTAGCAGCTCCCTTAAACATCTAAATCTCTCTCTCTCTCTCTCTCTCTCTCTCTCTCTCTCTCTCTCTCTCTCTCAATTCAATATTCAAACTTCAAATATAACAGCTAGTTAGTCAAGAACCATCATCGTGAGACCCACAGAACTTGGTGAGGTTAACACACCGCCAAGATGGATGGTGTGTGCCACGTAATCGGCTTCCCTTCTCGATAAGCTTTGACATGGTAAACCTAACAATGCCGTGGCAGCTCCCTTAAACGTCTAAATCTCTCTCTCTCTCTCTCTCTCTCTCTCTCTCTCTCTCTCTCTCTCTCTCTCTCTCTCTCTCTCAATTCAATATTCAAACTTCAAATATAACAGCTAGTTAGTCAAGAACTCCAAAACGTGAGACAACTCCCACTTGCAAGACACCATTCTATAAATACCCAAATCCTCCTGTGAGTTTCTAAATCAGAACAAACAAAGAAATCAAAAGATGGCATCTGAATGCACTGGTAAGCGATTGTTTCCCCATGCAGGTTCTTTGCCGACATGCAGCACATGCGCAAAATCCAAGCTACGTATTAGATGGCCCCAACAAATGTACGTCGTGGCTCAAAATCAGACTGCCCAATTCATTTTCGTGAGCCACAACCGTGGTCCGCAATGGACCACTTGAAAAAATTTTATAAAACCATCCAGTGTTCTCTATACATGTGGCTCGGCCTGGTTTTGGGGTGAAGGCCATCTAATTCTGGTGTTCTCCTGATAAGTGTCTTGAATCTCACACATGTGCCACATGTGGTTGTGTCTGTTTCTTAGATGCGAGTAGAAAAGGCTATGTTAGTTTATCTGTAATCTTTATCATAAAGTGTTGAATGATACTTATTTTTCTTTGAATGTGAAGGTAAAAGCCAATGGCCGGAGCTGTTGAATGTAACGGGAGAGGTTGCAAAAACGACGATTGAGAGAGAGAATCCATCAGTAACTGCCTACATCATTGATGAGGATGCGATCGTCATCCAGGACTTTCGCTGTGATAGGGTTTGGGTTCGGGTTAACACCTATGGTGTAGTTACGAGGATTCCAAGCATTGGGTAGAACATGGAACATGGAATTGAAAAACTCGTATGAACTATTGTATTACTATTTGAAAAGGATGACCTCACATGAGGCTTCTTCACTCATGTATGCTTTATAAATAAAATCCTTCTATTCTTCATTATTCAAATCTAACATAGATCTGAAAGCCATGGATATATGTTCAGTCACCACATTAAGGTAGCTTGGGAGGTGGATCTAATTGGTCTGGACTTGGATAGATCTCAGCCGCAATCGGATGGGCTACTGCCCCTGCCACCAGCCAATGTCTGGTGGTCGGTGCTCCGTGGGACCCACCATGATGTATTTGTCTCATCCATGCCGTTCATATATTTTATAGATCATTTTCTGATATAGTCTAAAAAATGAGCTATATCCCAATCTCAATTGGACCACATTACAGGAAACAGTGTCGAATGGACGTTGACCATTAAAAACTTTTTGGAGGCCTTAAAAGTTTTGGATCAAGCTGATATTTGGTTTTTCCCTTCATCTGGGTCTGTATGACCTAATCAACAGATTGGATGTCAAATAAACACTACAGTGGGCTTTAGGGGGATTTTAATGATGGATATCCAATCACTATTGTTTTCCTGTGGTGGGGTCCACCTGATATTTATATCCCTCTAATTTTTTGGATGAAGCACTAAAATGATCTGTAAAAATGGATGAACAGCATGGATGAAATACATACATCATGGTGGGGCCCATAGAGCACCGACCATCAGCCACCCGGCTGATGGCAGGGGTAGTAGCCAATCCGTTTCTATCTCAGCCCTGCTTTCTGACCGCCGTATATAATTACAGATAAAATACAGATAAAAAATGTTGACGTTGAAACAACTAAATTTTCACACGCAAACCTGACTTTCCAGGCAGCTTGTCAGCTCATGCAAAATATAGGAGCCATGCAAAAGCGAGTCAGACTATGAAAATTATCCGGTGCAAAAAATAAGGCTGGTGCACCCATCAAGGGAATGTACTCTCAATATATATGTGGGCCTGGCTGTTTGCAGCACCTAATGTGGGTCAGGCTTGGGTTGTGCATAGGCTAGTGGATCCATCAGAGGCCTGTTTTTAGGCCCAATTAATTTATTAAGGTTGGGATGGGGTGTAGGTTTAGAAAATTTTCTTTCTAAGGCCCTGCCTAAGCGCAATTAGTAGGTGAATTTATGACTTGATGGTCAGACTTTGGCTGATTAAATTTTGAGTCGTTCAAACCTGTACACTAAGGTAAGGGTAACAATGGGGCCACCCCATTAGCCTAGGTGAACTAATCCAGGAGTGCCAGGGCTTGGCCCACTAAACTTAACCGGAGGACTGGACCCCGGCCCGAAATGTAGATCAGATGTTCGGGCTGGACTGGGCCAAGTTCAATTATGAACGTCCTGGCCTGGTGCATCAATCTCATCCAATCATTAAGTTGGCCACCCTTAAATAGCTTAAAGACACTTTTTAATGGTTACCTACTGATGCACATTTAATAGCTTAAATTAACCATTTTTAATGGTCCAAACTAATTACGTGTACGATTTACTCTGAATGGAGGATATATATCCCCCCACACATCACACACATGTATATGTGTGAGAAATTTGGACCCATTAGAAAACCTTTGATCACTTAACTTTTTGTCCTTAAGAGGACAAGCTAGGCACATTATGGCTGGTCTTGGGCGAACCCAGGTCCAACCCTAGCCCGGCCATTACAAGACCTGGGTTCACCCTAGACCAGCCATAATTTGACCTGGGTTCAACCTATACAAATGTGATTTATATGAGGAGTTACAAGACTATGGGGTGCTGCTCAGGTGCGCACACTGGGGGAGTGCTTGGATGAGAAGTTACTTTAGATAAGCTACTTATGTCATAAGTAACTTATATTTTATTTCTACTTAATCCGCCAATAGGTATGATTGGCAAACAACATATTTTTCATCTAAAAATTAAAAAGCATATTTGATTTCCAATATCATAAGTAATTATCCCAAAAGTCTATTTGGTTCCCCTCACATCTACCGTCCGTCATGTGGGGCCAACCTTTGATGTGAATCGTTCATTGTGTAGCCCCACCTTTGATGTAGACCGTCCATCATGCAAGGCCAACCTTGGTTGTTGGCCATTCATCATTAGGTGCCAACCTTTAATGTGCATAGTTCATTAAGTAGGGCTCACCTTTGATGTTAGTCAACCATCAAGTGGGGCCATCAAGTGGGGCCCACTATCAATGTTATTGTCCATCATATGGGGCACATCTTCAACATCCATTGCCCATCATGTGAAGTACACCTTTGATGTGGATCGTCCATCATGTGAGCTCACCTTTGATGTTAGTCATCCATCATGTGGGACCCACCTTGGATATGGGCCACTCATCATTAGGCAGACCTTTGATGTGGATTTTCTATCACGTGAGGACCATCTTGACGTGGATCATCCATCATGTAGGGCCCGCCATTATTAAGTGCACATCATGCAGGCCCCACCGTCATTCTGGGTCGCCCATCATGTAGGCCCCACCTTCAATGTGGGTTGCTCATCATGTGAGGCTCGCCTTGGATGTGGGCCATTCATCAATAGAGATGTCGATTATCCATCATGTGGGACCACCTCGATATGGGTCATCATCATGTGAGGCCCACTAAATCATCTACCCATTCATTGGATGATTTTAAAATTTCATGAACTTAAAAGGGGTTCATGGCCACTAAAGGCATATTCCCTTAAATAATTTTCTAAGTTGTTGTATCACCAATGAAATGAAGGAAATAAATTATATTTGGAAGTTGAAAAGCAATAATAAAAAATAAATAAATAAATAAAAAGTTACTTTTTCTATTTTATTTTAAAAAAAAAAAAAAACTACTTAATTTAAGTTTAATGACCAGACTAACTTATTTAAGAAAAGTAATTTATCTACTGTAACTTAAAAAACTACTTATTTGGTAGTATCCAAACGGGCTTAAGGGACAACTAAATCGATTTGAATCAATGGTTACGGTCAGTAGCAGGAGTTACATTTCATACCATTAGGTCACAGAAATCAATATAATAGATGTCATCGTGAGTAGATTGCTTTGTGTGAACTGATTGTACGGAGGCCTAGATTGGTTGAGGCCAGAGTTTGAACAGCTTAGATTGAACCCATTTGATAATTTGACATTCCATGGCCCATTAATTGATGTGCCATCCAAATCAAAAGGAGGGAAAATGTAAGAGGAACTTTCAGGCTCCGAAATCTAAACTACTTTATAAAGATGGTCTTCTTGGTAACGGATGGTTCAGATCAATGTAATTTCCGCACAAGCCATCTAATTGTTGGCAATAAGTGTAGAAGTGCAGCAAAGTGATCAAGAGAAATTTCATCTAATGCCGGAGGATCTACACCATCAATCAGAAAGCACTACTTAGAAGCATAACCAACCACCAGAGTATTAAAGATAAGGGTGGAATGGGCAGTTTGCACCGGGTACTAAAACCGAAGGCTCAAGGCTGAGCCCAAAAAAATATGGTTGGGCCAGGCCTGGCCCGACCAATCCAGCCCAAAATATAACATCCCTATTCACCGCTTAAACATTTATAATCTAATATTGATCAAGTGGGCCACATATGCACAAAAAAGAGACATTTCAAAGGAATTGATTGCCTAACGAAGGATTAGGATTGCATTTTGTAGGATAGTAAAGTTGGGTCAAGTTGGGTCGGATCTAAAATGATTTACGCCCGAGCCTAACCTGAAAATTCATTGGACCAAGAATGTGAGGCCCAAGCCCAGTCCACAGGCCTTGCTAATAGGTCCAGCCCAAAGCAAGGTCGGGCTCGTTGGGCATGCTTTACAGCCATTGGCACCCTTAATAAAAGAAATCCTCCCTTTACAACTAGGGTTGGGCATGGGTCCACTCGACTCGGCAAACTCGAATGTTTGACTTGTTCAAACTTGACTTAATCCGAACCAAGTGAGTGAGTCGATCAAAACCGAGTAGACTTCGTCCAATCCAAACTCAAAACCAAGACAAGTTTAGTTCACTCAATAACTCAACCCGTATTCCAACTCGGCAACAACTCGACTCGATTTGAAACTCAACTCATGTGTGTGTGTGTGGCTATATATATATATATATATATATATAAGCTTCCATGCATACCTCATACGCACATAATCTGAATGGTCCACATAATGTGGCACCCCTAGGCCCAATTTGATCCAAAACTCTAGTGGGCCATCGAGAGATCGAGAGAGAGAGAGAGAGAGAGAGAGAGAGAGAGAGAGAGATGCAGATCAAGCGAGGAAACTGTTTCCTTTTTGCATGGGCCACCAAAGTTTTGTATCAGGCTGAAAGCTAAGCTCACGAAGTTTCAAGGGTGCCGCATCACGTGCACTATTCAAATTCTGTGCCCAAGACACGTGTGCAAAGTTGCGCAGGGTGCTCACATAAGAAGGTGCGCAGGTGTGTGTGTGTGTATGTATAACATTTCAGATTTGAGATGCCATGTAGCTGATGGAGAGGCTGCATTTCTGGCAAGTGTACCTGGGTTTTGAGTTGTGATTTCAGCCTGTGGATACCCGTTGCAACCGGCCCGACTCGGTGCCGAATTAGTCCAGGCTAGACCCGAACTCGGATCAGGTCAGGCATGCTGGACTCCATACTGAGTCGGATCAAGTTCCGGTTAGGTCTATTTCAATTTAGATCGAGTCAGGTCAGCCCTAACTTGGTCGGATTATACCCAGCTCTGTTTACAACTGCTTCTCTGCCCATTTCACCCACATCTTGCAATCCGCTTCGGCTCTCCCATGTACATATAGAGCAAATGATCACTGCTTCCTTGGAATAATCCTATCCATCTAATGAGCATAGACATTGATTGGCCCACCTCGACTCTCACCCTTTGCTAATGTGGGCCAATGCCACATTTATTAGAGGGCCCAATTGGACAATCAAGATCACCCGTCAGGTACCTTTTTTGGGTTGTTTCGTATCCATCGACGATGAAGAAAAAAAAAAGGTGGAACCCAACAGATAAGAAACTTGGGTATGGCACAGCTGACTACCTGATCAGAGAGACTGGGATCTAGCCCTTAGGCTTTTATCCAAAAGACTAAGGGGACTACTTAAGTAGATTGTAGTTAACCTGCTGGACCACGTGGATCATTGTAAAACACTCATCAGAGGACCATGCCACGTCTAATATAGATACAGATTAGAGGACCATGCGACATGTAATATAGATACGACTAATCTTTAGTTATTATAGCAATTCATTTGGTAGTCCATCAGATGGGCGATTCTCACATTACAATCCATTAGATGATCCTAGCCATTTCTGATGTAGAGCGGGCCGCAGAACTATTCTTGGCAGAGCTTGACCGAAAGAAGTCAAAATGAAAGTGGACATAATCTGTCAAATCTGGGCTAAGTCCTAGTAAGGCATGACGTAATTGCCCCAAGCGCATCCGGTTCAAAAAAATTCATTCCGGATAGGGAGAAATTGTCATTCAAAGTCTGAACCATAAATTGGCTATAACTTTTAATATGGCATCATTATGGGATGTACGACTTATCAATCTTTACTGTAACAGGCCATTTGAGGGTCAACTGACCCATAGCGGGTCGCATCAGTCCTTTTCGTGAGAAAACACTTCCCTCCATTCAAAATTGTGGTTTTAGGAAAAACTTGCTATTTTTAGTAAGTTTTAATTTGGATGTATTTCTCTAGCTCTAGAGTTTTAGTATATATAGTCCTCTTAGGAGTTCATTTTATTTTGATAAAATTTACTATTTCAAGTAAATTTTAGTTTAGTCAAATTAGGACTCCTAATTAAGATTTCACTTTTTCTTTATAAGTAATGTACTCAGGAACTCTGGAGATCATTGAATAATAAAATTTTAAATTTCTCTTTTATCTTGTGGATACAAAAATAACTTTCTGAATTCAAGGTTTTGCCTACTTGAAGCAGGTGATCTTTCTCATTTTTTGTTTCTTGCTCTTCCATGCATCAATGTCATTAGCGGTTTGCAAATGGATGGTTAAATTTCCATATTTAGTGATCAACATGACCATTTAGTGAGAACAGTTTTGAACCAAGGAACTATTCCTTCCCTTTTTCTTTTTCTTTTTGTATATTTTGGCCTCTACCTTTTCCTTAACAAATTTTTGTTCTAACGTTTGAGGAAAGAGAAACTACAATGGCAAAGAGAGTGTTTTCAATGAGAAATAAAAGCAATTCATGGTTTACAAAAATCAAGCATTACAGCGATGGTGTCAAACCATAAGGGTAAGATTTTCATAATTTCTGAAAGACCCATGGATGGTTCATCCTTATAAGCACACTTCATTGCATATAATCACTTCTAACAAAGTGAATATGAATCTGTTGAATTTTACAAAAAATCATCAAATGGGCCCACTTGAACCTGACCTTTACAACCCGACAAATAATTATGAATGCTACATACAAAAATCACCAATTATACAATTTCAATCACTCAAATGCTCAAGATCAATCACAAAAATCAACTCTCCAGACTCTTACAAGCACTGCAGGTTAAAAAAAAAAAAAACAAAGCAAAAGACGGTAAAACACACCAGGAAAAAAAAAACCAAATGAAAGAAAAGAAAAGAAAACAAACCCGAAAAAAACCAATCTCGATACACGCATTATTTGGAGCAGCCTATCCTATAATACTGTACAATAGACCCTTATTTGGATCTTCAACTTTGGCTGTTGAGTTTGAGGGGGTAACAACAACTTTGCTCTCTCCCCAGTCATGTTTGATCATTTCAGTCTTGGTAGGCCTCACCTGAAATAACCAATCTACAATGTCAGTTCACATGCTAAGGAAATAAGGATCAAAGAGAAATTTTATATTGTTTTTAGATAGTTGAATCACAGAAGTTTTTTTTTTTTTTTTTTTTTTTTTTGAAAGATAACAGAATTTTATTAGCTAGCGCCAAGTTGGCACAAAGAATAAACAACCCAAAAGGAGTACAGCCCCAAAAGAAAGGAAAAATTACAATCCTCCAAATCCTTTAAAGAAGAGGCCAATTCAACTACAATAGGCTTCACTTTGTTGGAGACCACCCCCTCCAGTCCACAAAGATTCCAGAAGCATATATCGCTTCTTTCCTCCCAAATTGCCCATAGGCCAGGCCAGCCAGCAAAACCAATCTCCAGGAGCTCTTCTTTCTTTCCAAGCATGAGTCCATGCCATGCCATGCCATTAACAGGTCTCCTATTGACCCCAGCAACACCAATGTTACCTCAAACGAAACATGGAAGCTTTTTCATATTTTCCAGGTGAACGGTTAGAGCACAAAGAGACGATCGATCGTCTCCCCCTAAGCCATGCACAGAACACGCATGTTGGGAATCGCCATTAACCTTTTTGGAGGTTGTCAATGGTAAGGACTCTTTTTTCCCAACAAGACAAGCAAAAGCTGCTACTTTGGGGGGAGCACCATAAGACCATAGCCTAGCTGTCTGAACACATCTCCTCACCTGCCAACGAAGATAGAAGTATCTTGTAGGAGCAGATAGAGAATCGACAAGACTTGTCCATTTTCCATGCCATCATATCGCGAGCCTCCACCAGCGAGCAACTTAGAAAATAGCATTCTAACCTCACTAACTCCCCCACTTCTACATCAAGCAAATTCTTGCAACATGGGACAGAACATGACATTACCCCACTGCACCAGGAGTAACATCTAGTGACAAGGATATCCCTATCCAAGGTGAGATTCGCCAACTGATGGAATTTCAATTTTTAGGGGAGTTTCCCCTATCCATACATCTTCCCAAAACCATGTCCTTTCCCCATTGCCAATATCAAAGCATATTCCCTCGCTGAACTTGTCCATCAAGCTTGATAGGCTTCCAAATTCCTGATGCTTTGTAAGGCGAGGACTCTCTAACCCACCACCCACCAACCTGGCACCCATACTCGCTATTACCTCCCTTTGTAAAGACCCCTCTTCTATCCCAACCCTCACTTTCCCGTTAAGGCAAGATTCATCTTCTCTAAATCCCTAGTACCAGCTCTCCCACCACCCATAAGGTTTGCAAAACTTCCTCCCATCTCATCAGATGGAACTTCTTTTCATTCCGTAGCATCCCATAAGAAGTTGCATCTCAACTTCTCCAGCCTACATAAGACCAACTTTGGGCACCTGGATAAGGATATGAAGCATCAAGGCATGTTCGACAATACTGCTTTAATGAGAGTTGGTCACCACCTAGAGACAAGTACCAACACTTCCCTCTTGCCAACTTAACGCTTGACCCTCTCCACTACCTTATCTAATAAGTGTTTTGCCGGTTTCCCTACACAAACGCATAGGTATGTGGACGGAAAAGTTCCCGCGCTGAGTTTAAACACCACTGCCATCCAATTGACCTCTTCCTAGGACATTCGGACAACATCTCGCTATTGGCAATATTAACCTTCAGACCCGATACCACCTTGTAGCACTGGATGACCAAGGTATCACAGAAGAACCTACAAAGCTATGGTTGTGTAATGCAGAGAGTTCTCAAATGTTAAATCTCAGCATAGAAGCAGAAAGCTAATCAGACAGTAAGATGGAGTTGTTTGATTTCATGCTAGGAGATTATATGAAGCTGGAGTGGAGCACGTGCACAATATCCTAGAGCCTAGAGAGCGGACGAGGGCCCCCATTTCTTAGTGATCCCAGGGGCATTGATCCAATGGGCCCCAATGTGGATAGACCATGCCCCCAAAGATTCCTTAGATTGGGAGCTCATAGCCATCCAATATTTGGACGCAAAGTTTTTCCCACCTAGCCAATACTTAGAAACATGATTGTGATCTCATACCTCAACTTCTACGCTACAGCAGATCAACTCCAATGTTGGACCCTGCGATAAATTGTGACAGCTCATCCATGGTACACTTGCCATGCATGCGCACTTCCAGATTACATGACCCATTTTAAATGGATCTGAGTCCTAAAACCAGACCTGTTTAAAAGTCGGGTGGATTCAGCTCCATCATTTTAGACATTTAAAAATAGAATCAGGTACGTGGGGAATATATTCATATTGATCTATAAGTATATTAGTATAATTAATATCCTAGAGCCCTGATTGGATTTGGGTCCAGTACTTCAAATATGGTACCCAGACCCAACCTGATAGCCTGACTCCACTAGGCTGGTCCGGATATGGGTGCAGCAGTACCACCCTTTAATAGCCCCAGACCTCATGGACAGATACAGGTGACAAACTGAGACAAGCTCTTCTTGTTGAATTACAACCTGACAATTTTCTTTTTAACCATCCAATCAGTCTGATTTTCAGCCTACACTCCAATAAAATGGAACCAGAAATTTTGACAGTTTGGATAAGCATGCATATATACCACGTGGAGCGTGGATGAGTTGCAGCTATTTAGTGCTCTGTGGAAATACCACATTTCAGTCTAGATAAATTATTCCATTAGAGAGGTTGAGCGCTTGATTTTATTTTTATTTTTATTTTTAATTCCCTAAGCAATGATTCCTTCAGACTACTCACCCAGATAACCTGCAACCAGTCTTCCTCAAATCTCCAACTTGTTCTTTTTGAAACTATATGTGAGGAGGATCTTTTGTATCTCCTCTAAATCAATGGAGCAACCTTAACAAAAGAAATGCTTTTGAAATCCAGAATCATCAGTGTAAAGGAGAAGCATTTCAATCACTTAAGAAGATGTGAAAACAGTGTGACATAATTCTAAGTTCAGAACTAGGAAAATTCTAGTAAGGAAATTATCTGCAATTTGTGAATATTTTGGGAAAAGCTTGAAACGTCGGACAAACTCCGGGATTTATTCAAGAAAAATTAGACCACCAAAAAAAAGAGATAGAAGACCACTTTTGAGTTCTCCTTCTTCAATTGCTAAATAATTCATTGCTTGTCCATGATTATTGAATAATTTGTGAACTATATAATAATTCAGTGATTCAAAAACTATCTAGGGAGGAATCTTCTTTCGAGATCTTAAAAAATGGCTGAATTTTGTAACTAATCATCGTGCAAGAAAAGCTTTCAAAAAATTTAAAATTTCGTAAGACAGGTAACTTGAATTTTGCATACAATTGTAATTCATTTAACACGATAAACAATAAAGAGCAGTTCTGCAATAAAACATGCAAGCATGTACTTCTTTCCGATCATGCATTTAAACAAAAAGATAAACTGATGACAAGTTGTAGAATTTCAAAAACAAACACCCAAACAGGAGTTGCAGCTTTCTCAGGAGAATCTATACAATTATTATAACAATAATGGTTTTTTTCTTTAGAAAAATTACCTTTGAGATGACATGAGCAAAGGCTCAAGCAACAGCTTGCTCTCTTCTTCCTATTCCAATCTTCCGTAAATCTCGTAGGTGAATGGCTATCTCCCGAACAAATTGCACCCCTTCATTTCCATGTCCAAGTGAATTCATAGTGTGCTCAAGAAAGCTCCGATCTGCCTCGAGGGTCTCCAACCTCTCCTTGAGGTGTGAAACTTCATCTCCAAGAGAAACTAAATCAGTCCCTCCCGAGGCCACAGAACTCTGCGGTCTGTCGTGATCAAAATTAGCACGCAATAAATTTTCACTGCAATTTTCTTTGGTGATTAACTGAGTGTCCCACCTTACTTTTGCATGAGCACCTCCCCCAAACAGAGATGAATCATTTTGCGCTGAAAAGTCCTCTCTCTCATTCAAATGAATCTGTTCTCCATCACTTCCTCCAAGTGCATCTTCTCGAACAAATCCGCCATTTCCGGCTACATCATCTTGAAAGCCTCTTTCTTCGGTAAATTCCCGAAAAATAAAATCCTCACATTTTGTATCAGCAATGCCATCCCCATTAGCATCAAGTTTACATTTATCAGTATATATCCCATTATTAGAAAACAAGTGAAGCTTCTTCTCCAACATTTTCAGACACTTTGAAATATACAGCTTTTCATCTTCAAAATCTAGCAATGAATCCTTTAGAACGCCGAGTTTACCATCACCATCAGATCTCCTTACAGGAAAATGGGTGTTATTTTCATCACAATTGACATTAGAATGCAAATAAGAGGATTCGGTTATGATGTCTCCACCACTCAAATCATTCGCCAATCCCAATATTTTCTCCCCCACTGGTTCATTTTCAAACCTTCTCCTATAATTTTCAAACTCTTCTTCCAAATCATGTATTTCTTTCTCTCTTTGAATAAGGAGTTCATTTAACGTTTGGATTGCTTCTTGGTCATACTCCGCTTGCTCTTCCATCATTCTTTGGTACTGCAATGCCTCCATTTGCATTGTGGCTTTCTCCTCCTGCAATTTATTAATCATAGCCATTGCTTGATTCACAGCAATGGCAGAGGCATTTCTTTCTTCCTCCAGTTCTTTGTACAAAGCGCTCATGGACTTGCGGTCCAACTCGATCTGTCGCTTCATCCTATCGACTGCACTTTCTCCTTCAATTTCACTGACAATGCTTCCATCCAATGACTCAAAACCAGACTCATTTCTTGAGAGCCTCTTCTGAAGTATCTGCAGTCCAATAGAGCTAGAAGCATCAGAGCTTTTAGAATCATCACCATGTACATGCACTCGGGGACTCATATCACTCCACAAGAGGTCGAACCCGCGGGCAGCTGATATCTGTGATAGCAATATCTTAAAATCTTCATGGACTCTAGAGGAATCCTTCCTGGTCGGTATTTCTGTGAAGGCACCAGATGGCAGACTTCCCTTGTTACCCACAGCCAGCTTGTATGCATCATTTAGATCCATACAATTGGGCATCAGCAGACCAAGCTCATTGATGGTCTGCTCAGTTTTCAATTGTGATTCAATTGAAGCTAACCCACCTTCCAGCTTGACGATTTCTGCACTCTCGGTGATAGAAGCATGTACCACATCACCAGCTTCTGTAACATCCACTGCAAGAAACCATCATAAAATAAAATGGTCAAATAATTTGACATCATTGCATAAAGTTACAATAACGAGGAAATATACATTGTTTGATTGAGCATTTAGTTCACCCAACAAGCTATCAGTGTGGGCCACACCTATTGGTGATCCAACTCTTCACATTGTGGGCCAGGCCCATGGTAGATGGGAGGTATCCAAAAAACTGCCCAGTCCGATAATCCAAACCATTAAAATGTCCATTGTCATCGGATAGCCACCATAATCTGATAGAGGAGATAGCACAGCCCAACCTTATCAGAGCCCACCGAACCAACAGCTTACTTTACTGAGAAGTGGGCCATGTATGTACATTACTGGGTCAAACAAAAAGAAGCTGTTTCTTTCAATCAAACATCATAAAATATCTAAAATAACAGAACATCGCAGAAAGATTCACACACATTTATCTTCAGATACTCCAACCGGAGCTTCTGTCAAGGTAGCTGATGAGGGTAGTTCACGAGATGTGGCAGGAGGATTGCTCTGATCATCAACTGGGTCCCAGTTAAGCTCCTCCAAACCATGCCTGGCATCAACAACAGGTGCTAAAGATGAAACCTCATGAGGCTCACCTACATGAAGCTGCTCATGAGGAAATGGTAGTGAAGGCTCGGGCACCTGAGATTGATGGATGAGCTCTTCTTGGGTCAAACTTGTGGTCAGATTCTTCAGTAAAACATCTGAATCAATGCTGCCGACAACAGCAGATGCCTCATGAGGCCCAACTACATGTAGTTGCTCATGAGGGACTGGCAGTGAAGGCTCAACTACATGTAGTTGCTCATGAGGGACGGGCACTGAAGGCTCAGGCACTGGAGCTTGATGGATGAGCTTCTCTTGGGCTGAATCAGTGGATAGAGTCTCAGGTAAAATGTCCGCATCAACACTGCCAGACTCCGGTTTCAGACATCGGGCTAAGAATTCATCCTTGAGGTCATGATTTTCACAACCCAGTTCACTTCCATCATCGTCATCCAAGATGAGGACTTCAGATTCAGAATCCGATGTAATCTTGACTTCTGTGTATCCAATATGGACTTCGGATTCAGAATCCGACGTAATCTTGACCTCTGTGTATCCAATACGTGACCAGGGATCGAAACTGTGGTTCCCAAGATCAGATACCATTGCGGACCCAGATGATTTTTCCCTTCTCCTCTTCAAGCCATCACGATGGATTGAAGAATGATGTCCCATTGCACCTGATATAGGACCATCAAGTTCAGCAACCTCGTCGCCGATAGATTTGATCCGAACCAATAGATTGGTACATCTATTACTCCTCAATGGCACATCGCAACATGAACAGTGCCTTGTACCTGCTGAACCAAGTAGAGGATCCTTGAGTAAAGGATCCTTTACCAGGTCCTCTCCATCAAGTCGAATCGGCAATCCATCTCCATCTCCAATTTCAGGCATGGTAAGATGCATGTTACCGTCATCACCAGCAAAACATTCGAGATCCGGGCCCAACTTACCTACCAATGATCTGTATGCCTCAGAGTTGGATTTCTTCTCTGTGGCAAATGAAAAGAGGCAACCTTCACACATACCATGGGTATTTGCAAGTTTCTCATGAGCATGACAATAAGCGAAAGATGAGATCTCCAATTTATGAGCACGACAGATTAGATCCCTATAAAATCCTGGCTTTTCACCACCAATAATATGATCAAGCCTTGAGCATAACAGACATGGGGTTTCCAATTCGAAGAAACTAGCGAATTTTGTCACCAAGTACGAGAATAGAGCATCAAGGAATAACAGAAACATCAACAACCATTCAAGAACAGCAGAAGCCAAAACAGATGATAACCCATGATGATCCCTCCGAACTCTGAGCGAAGTCCTTTTCGAAGCCATGCCCCAGAAGAATTACTTCAGAGTTTGAGAAAACACTTGAAATGGAGAAACAAGATACACATGTAACTCCTATCCAGGAACAAAATCCCAGTCTTTCCACACAAGTGAACTTGGGAATCTGAGCTAGAATTTACACTGCAGATATGGAGAAGCCAAAATCAATAACCCAAATACACACAACAAGAAAGGAAAAAAGAAAGAGAGAAAATCAAAAGAATGATAATTGGAAAGAAAGAATAGTTGCATGCTTTCTTTTAAATGAAAGAATAGAATTGCACTTTGCATCGGATAAACCTGATCAAAAAGGTTTGAACTGAAAAAATAAACGCATATTATAAAAAGTATTGAAAACCCTAAAACAGGACTGATTGAGTAACTAGTAAAGTAACCACAGAAGGAAGAAAACAGTGGTAGATTTAAAAGTACCCTCTTCTTCTGAAAAAGATAACTCCAAACAAAATTCTGAAGAAACAAAGAAACCCATTTTGCAGAAAAGCCAAGGGCTTGTTTGCAGATGCCTGAAAATGGGTTCATCTCATTTTGTTTAATCATAATTATGTATTAGAGATCATGATCTCCAAGACATAATGATGATTAACTAAAATGGAATTATGTATTAGAGATCATGATCTCTGATACATAATTATGATTAACTAAAATAAGATCATTACAATCAGCTAAAATGAGATGAACCCACTTTCAGTCGTCTACCCCCAAGCGCCTAAGACAGGTCCAACTTAAAATAGAACTTATCCTCAACAAACTTTGAATTAACAAAGAGACCAAACAATCAAAACACAATCAAGACCCCAATAGAAATAAATAAAATCAGCACATTCTGCAAAAGAAAATGGGAAATACAAAAATTAAACTGTCCTCTTCTTCTAATAAAGCTAACTTCTTTATGAATTTGGACCCCCAAAAAAAAAAAAAAAACACAAAGAAACCCATTTCTCCGAACAAAGACACACAGACCCCAATTCATCAAAATATTCAGCATCTATACTACCCAATTCTGATAGACTCAACTTTCTAAAGAATTCTAACAAATCAAAGAAATCCATTTCAGCAAACAAACAAAAAGAACAGAAAATTGCATCTCAAAGCACAAACTCAGGTCAAAACACTCAGCACTTCAGACTATTCACATCTCTTCATAAACCTAACTGACAACAAAGATCCAAACAAGCAAAGGACCCCATTCCTCAGGAACAGTCACAAGCCTAACACAACAAAATCAGATCAAAAAAATCAGCAATTTCCACTGTCCTCTTCTACAGATATACCTTCCCTTTGACAAGAAAAGAGAAAAAACAAAACAAAAAAACAAAAAAACAAAGAAGCCCATTCTGCATCGGGAAAAAAAAAACCTAAAAGTAGAAGCAATTTTAACAGAATCTGATTAAAATATTCAACAGTTTAAACCATTCCTAAAATTTTAAACTGGTAAAAGTCAAATTAAAAGCTGTTGAATATTTTAATCAGATCAAACACAAAGAAGCAACCCAACTGGTAAAAATTCAGAACCCAATTGGGAATTCGATTCGTTCAGTTTAACACAAAGCCATTTCAAAACTACAAATAAAAAATCTAAAACAGAATTCAATTGGGAATTCAATGGAAAAAAAATTCAGCAATTTGAATTGTCGATTTCATCTTATAAACCTTCCGTTCAAAAAATTCCAAAGGAACAGACCCGCTTAGCTGGAACAATCAAAAAACCCAAACAAGCCCCCAAAGGAATAAAATCAGATCACAATATTTAGCAATTACAACTGCCCGTCTTCTTAAAAAACCAAATTACAAACAAAGAAAGAAACCCACTTCACAGAAACAATTAAAAAAAACCGCAAGAAAGATACCAGTTGAACAAAGAACATCAGATCAAATCCATTCAGCAATTCAAAATATCCTCTTCTTCTGTTAAACTTACTCTTCAACTAAATTTACCAAAAGCAACCCCAAAACAGAACCCAGTTGAATAAAATGAGATCAAAACATTCAGCAATTCAAACCATCCAGTTCTTCTCATAAACTCACCGTTCCTGGAAAGAGAGAGAGAGAGAGAGAGAGAGAGAGAGAGAGAGAGAGAGACGCACTTCGCTGTATCGATCAAAAATTAAAATTTAAAAAAAAAAAAAAAAACCGACCCAGATCAAACCGAATCAGATAAAAAATCATGAACAAACACAAAGCAACAGCCCAACTGGTAAAAATCAAATTTAAATAATCCACTCAAAATCCAAAACAAAGAAACCCACTTCCCCGAATCGATCAAATACTACAAACAGAACCCAATCAAACAAAATCAGGTAAAAATCATGAACAAACACAAAGAAGCAGCCCAACTGCTAAAAATCAAATTAAAATAGTCCATTCGAAAATCAAAACAAGAGAAACCCAATTCGCCGAATCGATCAAAAACCACAATACACCCAATAATAATAATAATAATAAAACCATGAACAAAAAGAAGCAGCCTAACTGGTAAAAACCAAATTAAAATAGTCAATCCAAAATAAAAAATAAAAATACTAACCTGTTCTTCTGAAGAAAAAAAAGAAAAAAAACCAAAGAAACGGAGATCAAGAGATCAATAAAGTCACTTTTATTCGCATTTCTGATGAAACAGATACCTGGTTGCAGAAGAGATTCTGAACGAGAGAAAGACAAACCAACCGAAAGATTGAGAATTTCTGCCAGCTCGGAATTTCAATTCAAAAAGACGACGCCGACAATGCTAAAGTCGGTTGAACGTACGCAAAGCCGACGAAATACCGAAAGTGTCCAGGGAAGTTATTTCATACTCTGGAAGAGCAAGATAGTTTATACGCATACACTTAAAACTTGTACATACATTTAAGTATTATCAAACCGTCTACATCACTGGAGCCAGATTAGATAGGCCATCTTGAATCTATTGGTCCATTCTAACTACTGATTAGCAGATATTTAGTGGCTGAATTTGGATCGCTGAATTTTCTGGTGAACCATCCATTACAAGCCGTCGATTGGAAATCAGATCATCAGTTTGATGATCTTCTGACCCAATAATCAGATGGTTTTATCTGAATGATACATATGCAATTGCCAAGTGTACAGCTTCTTAGTGCATGAGCACGAAATATCACGTATCGATGTGACGTGATGAAGGGTTACTCTTTCGCCGCCATTTTCATGTACATGCATGAATTTCATACTCTCGCAGAGTGCGATGGTTGATACACCGTATTTATAAATTTACTTAGAACTGCTTGCTTGGTATCCAAGTAAATCCAGTTATACTTTCTAAAGCTCCCAATTTAGATGTGTTATGAACCCCAAAAATAAGATTTACTTTGTCTGACTATTGGTTGGACGGTTGAGATTAAAAGGTATCAACTGAGTCAACTAAAAAGTGTCCACCAATCACAGGTAAGGATAGTTAAATTAATCTGCTTTTGGAATCATGACTTTATTGATAGTAAGTTTCATATTCTAATGGTTCCATGGGAGTTTGGGTCTTTTTATTAACTTTTAACACCTGATTGGGTAAGAGGAATTTACACAGTGATTTAGCGTCCAACACCATGTAAAATCGTAGACACTGTGATGAAATTGTGGCAGTAAAATTTATAGAGCCACTGCTATGTGTATGTGTCTGCTCCAGATGGCTCATCTATTCTATGTATTTATTTTAGGGTTCGCAGTATTTTTTTAAAAAAAATGAAGTAAATCCAAGTTCAAGTGGACCACACCACAGAAATAAGGAGAACTAAACATAGATTGCTGAAAGTTAACATGAACCTTGGGCTCACAAGGATGTGTACCTGTCATCTAAAACCTGTCATCTAACCTGCTGGTAGCGTCACAGAAACGTGGATTAAGAGAAAACACAAAGGTTAATTAAGTGTTTCAATTTCCCTACTTGTTGTGGTGTGGCCTACTTAAGTTTTGGAGCTGCCTCATCTTGAACTCTGCCTTACCAAAAGTGTGAAAAATAGATGGAGAGCGTGGATTAGACGCATACATAATAATGAGTTCCATAAATGTTAGTGAAAAGAAAAAAAAAGCCTCATTTACTTTAAAGCTGAAACAAAAGCCTCATTTATTTTAAAGCTTCCCGAACAATCTCTTGTCAACGCGAAATGGCTGCTGTTATTTATATTCTAAAATAGAAAACAAACTGTTCTTAATGTTATTTATATTCTAAAATAGAAAACAAACAGTTCTTAATGTCTGTCATGTTTAAGTTTCGTAGTGCCTGCCTAACCAACTTAATACCCCATTTGGAGTATCAAATTACTCTGCAAATTGAAACAGGCATGGATTGGGTAGAGAGCTGGGCTCGGGTCCACTTGACTCAACTTGATGGACTTATACTCGTCGGACTTGATCACACTCGACTTGACTCGAACCGAACCGAGTAGCCTCAACCCGATCTGAAAGCAAACTGAGTTGAATTTGACTCAACTCGAAACTCGATCCAGTCAGACTTGACCCGATCCGAAACCTGACTTGACTCGGGTTGTCAGGTATGTGTGTGTGTGTGTATAACCTAATCTTCTTCTCTGCCCTACCCCTACCCACCCAACCGGACCTACCTGATCCAAAAACCCATCCGACAACCCTCTCTCTCTCTCTCTCTCTCTCTCTCTCTCTCTCTCTCTCTCTCTCATCTTTTGAGCTCAGGCCCTAGTAGGCTGCAGTCACTCCATCAACAGTCCCACCCACCTTTTATTTTCTTTTAAAGGTAATTTTTAAGTTTTTTTTTAATTTTTAATTTTTAATTTGGCCAGGCTGGCTAGGGTACATCCGGGTTGGTTCTGGTGCGCACCGGGCTCGCTGTGATGCGTCCAGGCTAGCTCAAATGCGACCTGGGCTCGTTATGGTGCATCCGGGCTTGCTCCAATATAGTCAGGCTCATTGTGGTGCGTCTGAGCTTGCTCCAATACGGTCGGGCTTACTGAGGTGCGTCCGAGCTGGCTCGAGTGTGACCGGGATACTAGTGGTGTGTCCGAGTTGCCTCGAGTGCGGCCAGGCTAATCTCTAACCCTAACTCTAATCCCTAATCCCTAAACCTAAACCTAAATCTTAACCCTAACCCTAATCCATAATCCCTAAAATGTAAACCCTAACCCTAATCCCTAATCCCTATACCTAAACCCTAACCCAAACCATAATCCCTAAACATAAACCATAAGGCCTAAAAAATAACCATAACCCTAACCCTAAACCCTATTCCCTAATCCCTAAACCTAAACCCAAAACACTAAAACCTAACCCTAATCCCTAATCCCTAAAATCTAAACCTTAACCCCAAACCCTAATCCCTAAACGTAAAACCTAACCCTAACCTTAAACCCTAAAACCTAAACCCTAACCCTAAACCAAATTCCTAAACCCTACAGACCTAAACCTTAAACCCTAATCCCTAAAATCTAAGACCTAGACGGCTAAACCTAATCCCTAAACCCTAAATCCTAAATTCCTAATGTGTTTTATATATTTATTTGAATTAAACAATTAGTGGTTTATTTTTGTGAATTATGGATTACATTGCTTATTGCTTAGCTTATTATTGTGCATTAGATAATTAGCTTAATATGTATGGATTACATTGCTTTTTGCTTATCTTATTATTGTGCATTAGATAGTTAGCTTAATATGTATGGATTACATTACTTATTACTTAGCTTATTATTGTGAGTTAGATAATTACTTGCCCATTTGAGGATTTGTATGTGGCCAAACATAAATATAATATGTTTTTGGTGTCATAGAAATTACTTAAATTATTCCATTTTAAACAATTCACCGTTAGATAGATAGTATGCTTTCATATAATATATTAAATGTTCATGCCTGATATGTGCTTCATCTACCCATTTATCTCTAAATATGTTTATTCATTTTCATTTCTCATGTCAAATATCTTCACATTGTTTAGATTTTAGCGTCGGAATGAAGTAGAAGATCAACTTATCTAGAGAGCTAGAGATTGGGAGATGCTGTCGGATTTTCGACATAGGCATTTAAATGGGAATATGAAAGTATTACAATCTATCCAACCTTGAATGAGTGACTAATTTAAGGTTTAGTATAAACTTTTAAGACATTAGAGTGCTAATGTTAATCTGATTTAGTATCTTTTAATTAGTATATAGCTAATGAGGAAATTTTCAATACCCCTGGCACTTTGTCAGTCACATCACGGATAATCTTAGATGATAAAGGATCAAGTCTAAAGATGAAGAAGTGCCCATTGATATTAGTACCTCACAATTACAGATCTTAAGAAAAGTAACAAAAAAATATCGGTAGTGTGGGAAGATTTTGAAGAAATAATCCTGAAAAATGGCACAGTGAAGATACAACGCAAGTACTACAAGGCTCAATATGCTAAATAAGTAGATGATTTGAACACAACTCTCAAAAAATACATTTTGAAGTGTTATAAAAAAGTAAGAAGCCAGACCTCGAGGCAACAGACACTTTCATTTACCAAATCATTAGTGCATCTGTCGCAAGGTACATTGTCCATTTATAAGTATAATAGAGATCATGTGAATGAGTTGACAACTAGATTTATTATTGCCAACGAAAGACCATTTCAGATGGTAGAGAGTCCTTTTTTTATCGAATTAGCCAAAAGCCTTAACCCTAGATACGAGAAGGTCTCTCGTACAATAATAAAGAAAGTGTGCATGAAGATGTATGCAAGTGAGAATGTCAAGTTAAAAGGATAGTTGGAATCAGTTTTCCAAATAAACCTAACATCAAATTTGTGGACAACATCCAATCAACGAAAGGGGTATATGTCACTAACTACCCACTACGTTAATGTCAAATGGAGGCTCTACAAAAGAGTTATAAACTTATATTATCTTGCGCTTCATCACACTGGATTAATGATTTCAGACTGCATCTACAGATGCCTTGTGGAGTGGGGCATTGAGAAGAAAATCTCTTCAATAACTTTAGACAATTCATCTTCAAATGATAACATGATAATGAATTTGCGAAACTAGTTTAAGGGCACCAGTGATTTATATTTTGGTGGAAAAATATTCCATGTTAGGTGTTGTGCCTATATCCCAAACTTAATTATATAAGATGGGCTTAAAATAATTAAGTCAACGATCGAGAACATAAGAAAGAGAGTGAAGTACATATGGGGATCATCTTCATAATTAAATACATGGAATGAGATCGTAAATTAGTTGAATTTGTCATCTCAGAGAATGATGAAGCTAGATGTCACGACACATTAGAATTCAACTTACGAAATGTTGGATTCAACGATAGTTTTCAAATATGCATTCTCTCATTATGCAAAGCATGATAGTGTGTATCAATGGTTTCCTTGTGATGATGATTGGACAAGAACTGAAGCAGTTCGTAAGTTCCTTTATGTTTTTTACGATACGATGAAGAAAATTTTAGGAAGCAGGTATCCAACAACAAATATATTCCTTCCAGAACTTTAATGAGTAAAAGATGTTTTGTACATAAGTTGTACTGGACCAAACTTTTTACGATTAATCACTATAGGTATGCAGTAAAAGTTTGATAAGTATTGGTCTGAGTGCAGTTTAGTAATGGTTGTTGCAATTGTTCTTGATCCTTGATACAAGATGTTCATGGTTATATTCATCTGTAACGCCCTGAAAATCGAGGGTCGAGCATAGGCCCAACTCTCGAGTTCCAACACATCACTTATACAACATGGATAATAATGATTAAATATTGTCCGTATTAGTGCATTAAACATGAATGGGATTATACCAAAACAGCATATCATACTCCAGAGACAAGTGAGTTTTGCAAGCGAAAGACTGTAATACATGTATAAGATATATGAACTGTAGTAGGTCTCCGAAGTGTGATCATGTTACCAGGTTAAATATATACATGTATACTCCCAAAATGTACAAAATGAATATACATGTATGCTCCAAAATATAGAATAACAGTGTAAGGGCATTTAGTCAGTGTCCCTATAGCCACGACGATCAGGACACGGCTTACATGAACCCACCCGATAACTGCAAGTAGGAGAATGCCTCCTTGTCATCCTCGAAGTCTGGCTCCACCTCGTAGGCATCGCCACCACTTACAGCTAAGACAAAGTCTGGTTGGTATGTACAACACCGTCCCAGAACGTGGGAGTGAGTGATCAACTCAGTGGAGCTATAAAGCAAAGGTTAACATGTTATCAATTTAGTCAAGCAGTAATGATAAAGCAATACAACAAGCATTCCTAAGTACTCTGGTTAATGCAAGGATGTTATGTATTAATGATGTATGCCCTCGCCTGTACTCCCTCTGCGAACTTCATCTCACGGTCGCGGCATGCATCCCTTCCACAGTGCTCAACTCCAATGCCAAAGGCACATGCAATGCGGTGCATGAACATAATTACCGAGTTCTTATTAGACTTATTCATACAGTAAGATTGGGAAGCTAAGGTACCTCCCTTATATCAATTTCCAAACAATGATCCATTATAGGGTCGTCAGTCCTAGTAAATCTCATATGAAGTTGCGGTTCTATGTCACTACAAAGGGCTCTAGTTGCTGCGGAAAGGCTCGTTGCCTCAACACAGTCTCAGAGTATACTCGAGGTCACTACAAAGGGCTCGTCACCTGATCAGTGTAGGCCGATAGCTTGAATACAGTGTCTCATACCACAGTATTTGGCTCACGAGGCGGTGTTGCTCACTGGTCACTACGGGGAGGCTCGTCAACCTAACGTAGGCCGACAGCTCGACCACGGTGTCCCATACCACCATGTCCGGCTCATGAGTCTTAACGGATCGAGGTATTATAGTTGAAACGAGTCTTTACATTGGTAAGGGATACCTTAGGTTTAAGCAGTAGCGTCTATACATGGTGAACATACAATAGGCTAATCGGGTTATTTGACAAGTTCGATTGGTACAAGCGCATGCTGATTTAATCGATATGGAGTGCATAAGCACCCCATGAGACCTAGCCACCGCCGACAATCCTCATGCGACCCGGATTCGTCGAACTTTCCAAATGTGGCGCGATTAGTTAGGCCACTCAATCGGAAACCATTACTGATTGCCTGGACCAGAAAGTAGTCCCAATCATATTTAAAGATAACATGTGGATATGCGTGAGAATCATATAAGCATTTAACGAACATTTCAAAAATAAATCTCATTCGAGCATTTTAACAAACACATTAAACGTGTAATCATCTATATACATTTCATCTATAAATCACGTAGTAGTAATTTAGATTACATGTAGGAGACTATAGGTATGGATAAGGTAATTAAGAATCTTATCTCAACACCCTCATTAAATACAATTCAACCAGCAATTTCTCATTCAGACATTTTAGCAAACACTTAGACTACACATTTCAACATACATGAACTAAAATAGTTATCACATATATTATGGCAAATCCTTTCACAAAGGAGTTGTCCTACGTATAACAAACATGTATTCTAACTTAATAGTTATAGCAAGCAAGAATCATAATTTCAAGTTCATTTGAACATTTCAACAAATACCTGAAATGCGTTATATAACCACATAGTTCACACACATATATAGTTTATCGAATACATCGTACCTAAGATCATATGGCAGCAATTAAGTCAAACATAAATCATTGCTGACATTGAAAGCCATAAAAAGCATAACCTAAATGTTTATAGTCTGCACCTTTCACCGGTAAACTCGTAATGAACTCAGTTTAAAAGCTAAGTCTTTGTCTACGGCACCACAACAACCTATAACATGAAATAGGTTAGCTATTTCATCACTTACACTATTGGAAACCCTAAAACAGATTAGGGTTACATTTACTTACCTAAGAACGGAATCGGAATCGCCGGAATAGCGATATAGGAATGGTGGTTAAGCATGTGGAGCGGCAGAATTGAATCCTAGGAAAAAACGCCGACTCTCTCTCTCACTTTCTCTCTCTTTCCTTCTCTTTTCTCTCTTCTCTCTCTTAGGGTTTTCCAAATTCGTATGGAATGAAAGAGAGAGGGTTTAAGACCCTTATATAAGCTCAAACGTGAGCTCAATGGCCCCAGGGCCATGGTATACTTAGGTTATAGCCAAAATCCATCTGTTCCGAACCAACGGAGCACTTCTGGAGGCTTTCTGCATGCGGTCGGACTTAAACTCCCTGATATTGGATCTAGATCGACTTAAATTTTTGGTCCGATCGGATTTACAGATCGACCATGGTGGACTAGTTTCAGTTCAACAGTCACCGATACTCGATCAGGGACACAAGTGTACTGACATGTGTTGGAAATTTTCCTTGATCTAAGAGTATAATTAAGTCAAATTCTGATGGTCTGAATCCCTAGATTTGGCCTGCAAATGAACGACTCAATTCACTTAAGTTTCAGTTCACTTTCTAAAGGTATTCGCGTTTCTCACACACTTCACTCCGGGCTTAAGTTGTGCGTTTGTGGGTACCGTTAGGACTTGATTTCTGACATGGTTGTCAAGTCCAGGAATGCGGTCTTAACCGTATGGTTTCGCAATAATCGAACTTTCAACGCGCGGTCCAGGTCCGATACGGAGTCTCAAGGTGCTCTCGAGAGCAACCGGGTTTAGAGATTGATCCTAGATTTCAGGGTAATGCAGCACCAATGATTCTGCACGTCTTGAGTCTTGCAAATCATATATAAATTGGGTAGTGCTAATTTTACAGGTACTCTAGCATACCACTAGCTAATTCTCGTCTAATTTCTAAAGGATTTGGTCCTGAGTGATTTCTGCCTGAGGTGATACTCGGGTCTTTGTACGGATTTTTCCGAAACGTTACATCATCTTTAATAAGTTATATGGTGAGAAGAGTGTCACTGATGTCGATGAGATTCGTGATGCAGTTAATGATTTGTATAATTTCTATGTACAAACTTTGGGAGCCACAAAAGACAATACTACAGTCACATGTCAAACTCCTGAAGTGGGTTCTAGTTCTAGTGTTGATGACCAACGAAACAAGATTAACAATTTCATGTCTTTCATGGCACAGGTTGAGACTCAAACGCAAACAACCTAAACAGAACTTGAGCACTATCTCAAGAAACCACTTGTAAAGTACAAAGGCAAAGAATTTGATGTTTTAGATTAATGGAAGTTGAAAGCTCGTGATTCACAGTACCGTGTGCTCTCGTTAATGGCACGAGACATATTATCAATTCTAATTTCAATCGTGGCATCAGAATTTGCTTTTAGTACGGAGAGTAGGATCGTGAACAAGTATCGAAGCTCACTTACACCAGAATCAGTTGAAGCGCTCATTTGTACACAGGTTTGGTTGCGTGAAAAGGAAACTTTATTGAAGAGGAGTTCGAGGAAGAGGAGAGTGAGAAATAAGATGAGACAGTACATGCAACAATTGCATAAAGCATGAAGACACTGCCTTCTACTTCTTTTGCATTTGCTTACAACAAGATTTTGAAAGTAATTATTTATAGACTTAAATTATAATATTTGATGAGTGGTTGACCTTTGCAAGGTTTTAACCTCAGTTTCCATAACACTTTTTTTGCCCCGACACACTTTTTAAATATTTTTTAGACTAAAATGCCCTTCTGCCATTTTAAGTAATATACTATGGTTACTTGTCTCCCAAGTTGAAAAGTCTATAAAAGGAGAATGGGTCCCATTAAATGAACTTGGGCCCACTTCAAGGTAGATCTAATCCATTCAATTCATTTGTGGCATCCTTCAACTTCAGAAGGCATTGATTTCATCAGGATCTGAGTTCTATGTGACCCTTAAATGGAGATAACAATGGCCTTTCTTTCTGCATTTTTTCTCTAGTGCGGTCCACCCCTGATATCTTCATCCCTCATTCTTAGGCCATACCCTGAAATTAATTTTCTTTTTCGAATGGTTGGAGTAAAATGCATCAAAACTCACAGTGGGCCCCACAAACCTATCCGAAAATGTATATGTGGGGCCAAGACCGTAGCTTGGACCCCATTTGAGCTTTTTTCGATTTTTTTAAGGAGAGGGGACCACCATTGCAGAAGGCCGTTGGACATTGCTTTTACCTCTATGGGACCCATTTGTTTGAGATTTTGATGACTTGACAGTGACATTCTCTCCATTCCAACGTGTTTCTGATGATGATTTTAAATTTTTCTTCTAAAGGGTAGAACCCCCAACCATTTCGAAAGTTCCAAAAGGTTGGAAAGTAGCTGTGTGGGCCACTACACTCTTCGATTAATATTCAGCAATCCTTCGGTGAACTATTCACTTCATTGTGGACTTACATCAACTTTCAGGCCAGAAAAGGACTTGTTTTACCCCCAAGGGCCTTATTGTGGAGCCCTGCTATAAGAGAAGATGGATAGGGATGAGAAGGTAGGAAATGAAGATGGAGAAGGAGGAGAGGTTAAAGAAGAAGATGGATAGGGAGGAGGTAGGAAAGGAAGATGACGGGAAGAGAGGTGAGGAATGAGAGGATTGCACCTAGGGGTTGTGGATCGCACCTGGAGTCTGTAGATCACATCTGAGACACTGGGATCACCTAGGACACTGGGATCACACGCACTTGGGACACAAGGATCCCACCTGAGACACTTTCAATGAAAACGGTCATAACTCCTTCGTTATAGGTATGATTGGGGTGATCTTATATTCATTGAAAAGATAATTTGATGAACTTTCAAATGAATTTAGAACATCTCATTTTGATACTATATTAACTGCCTAAATATGGGCCCAAAGCCCACCATTGCATGGATCACACCTGGAAAAGAGAACTAAAGTGATCCCACGAAAACAGTTATAACTCCCTTATTATGGATCCGATTAGGGTAATCTTGTTCTCGTTGGAAAGATAATTTGATAAACTTTCAAATGGATTTAGAACCATATCATTTGGACTCCATTTTGCATCCCAAAAAGTCCATCATGGCATATATCACACTTGAAAATTAGAGCGAGAGCGAATCCACGAAAATGGTCATAACTTCCTCGTTACAAGTTCAATTAGAGTGATCTTCTGCTTATTAGAAATATAATTTGATGAACTTTCAATGGATTTGGAATTATCACATTTGAACACCATTTTATAGATTAAAAGTGGCGACAAAGTCCATCAAGGCATGTATCACATATAGAAATGAGAACAAGAGCGATCCCATGAAAACGGTAATCACTCCCTTATTACAGGACTGATTAGAATGATCTTGTGCTCATTGGAAAGATAATTTGATAAAATTTTAAATGAATCTAGGGCTAAGAGGCTATACAGACCCATCTTTTAATGCAAAATGGAGATCCCTAGACTTAAATGGTGATCATGTTGAAAGTGCACAATAAATATCTTTGGACTAAGCTCAATGGTGATTATGTTGAAAATGCACAGGGAGATCCTCGGACTAAGCTCAAATGTGATCACTTGTTGAAAATTCATAACCTTATATCCTTGGACAAAGCGCAATAGTGATTATGTTGAAAATGCATAAGAAGATCCTTAGACTATTCTCAACGGTGATCTTGTCAAAAAATATACAATGGAGATCATTGGACTAAGCTCAAGGTGATCATGTTTGAAATGCACAATGGAGATCCATATACTAAGCTTAATGAGGATTCTTTTAAAAATTCATAAGGAGATCCTCAGACAAAGCTCAATTGTGATCACTTACTAAAAATGCAAAACAGAGATCCTTGGACTAAGCTAAATGGTGATTCTATTAAAAATGAACATGGACAACCTTGGACTAAGCTCAACAATAATCCTATCAAAAATCCATAACAGAGATCATTGGAGTAAGCTCAATGGTGATCATATTGAAAATGCACAACAAAGATCTTGGGACTAAGCTCAATAGTGATTATGTTAAAAATGCACAACAATGGTGATCCTATTGAAAATGCACAACAGAGATCCTTGAACTAAGCTTAATGATAATCCTATCAAAAATGCATAATGGAGATCCTTGGAGTAAGCTTAACAATGATCATGTTAAAAATGCACAACAAAGATCCTTAGACTAAGCTAAACGGTGCATTTTCAATAGAATCACCATTGAGCTTAGTTCAAGGATCTTCATTGTGCATTTTCATTGAGTTTAGTCCCAAGATTTATGTTGTGCATTTTCGACAGGGTCACAATTGAGCTTATTATGAGGATCTTCGTTATGCATTTTCTACAAAATCACCACTGCACTTAGTCCGGAGATCTCCATTGTACATTTTTTATAAGATCATAATTGAGCTTAGTCTGATGATTTTCATTATGCATTTTTAACAAGATCATCATTGATATTAGTACAAAGATTCCATTGTACATTTTTAACATGATCACCGTCGAGCTTAGTCCAAGGATATCTGTTGTGCATTTTTTACAGGATAATAATTGACCTTGGTCAAGGGATCTCCATTTGCATTTTCAACAAGATCACTATTAAGCTTAGTATTAGGATCTTTATTGTGCATTTTCAACATGATTATCGTCAAGCTTAGTCCAATAATTTTTCTTATTCATTTTCGATAAGATCACCATCGAGCATGGTCTAAGGATCTCTGTTGTGCATCAAAAGTTGGGTCCAACAGCCTCTTAGCCCTAATGTCATTTGAAAGTTCATCAAATTATCTTTTCGATAAATATAAGATCACCCCAATCAGTCATATAACGAGAGAGTTATGACTATTTTTGTGGGATCGCACTTGCTCTCATTTTCAAGTGCGATGCATGCCATGATGGACTTTGAGCTTACTTTTGGGCTACTAAAATAGTATCTAAATGAGATGATTCTAAATTCATTTGAAAGTTCATCAAATTATATTTCCAATAAGTACAAAATCACCCAAATTGGATCAATAACGAGCAAGTTATAACTGTTTTTGTGGGATTGCTTTTGCTCTTTTTTTCTAGTTACGATCCATGCCATGATAGACTTTAGACCCACTTTTGGGTAGTCAAATAGTATCCAAATGAGATTATTCTAAATCTATTTGAAATTTCATCAAATTATTTTTCCAATGATTATAATATTACCCCAATCGGACTTGTAACGAGAGAGTTATGACTGTTTTCATTAAAATTATACCAAGTGGGATCCTAGTGTCCCAGGTGCGACCCACAAATCCCGAGTGTGTTCATAGTGTCCTAAGTGCGATCACATATCTCAGGTGTGATCTCAATGTCCCAATTGCAATACGAGTGTCCCAGGTGTGATCATAGTGTCTCAGGTGCGATCCACAAACCCCAGGTACGATTTACAGACCCCAAGTGCGATCCTCTCCTTCCCCGCCTCTCTTCCCGTCATCTTCCTTTCCTACCTCCTCCTCCCCATCCATCTTCTTCTTCAACCTCTCCTCCCTATCCACCTCGTATCCTAACTCCTCCTCCCTATCCATATTCTCTTGCAGTATGGCCCTACAATAAGGCCCATTCGGGGTAAAACAAGTCATTTTTCAACCTAATAGTTAATGCGAGTCTCACAACAAAGTGAATAGTTCGTCGAAGGCTCGTTGGAGATTGACTGGAGAGTGTAGTAGCTCACACAACTACCTTCCAACCGTTAAAACTTTCGGAATAGTTGAGGGTCCCACTATCTGGAAAAAAAAAAACTCAAAAAGGTCGTCGGAAACATGCCGGAAATAGAGAGAATGTCGTCATCAAGTCATCGGAATCTCGAAGGAATGGGTCCCACCGAGTTAGAAGTAACATCCAACGGCCTTCTGCGGTGGTGGTCTTCTCTCCCTAAAAAAAATTCAAAAACAACTCAAATGGGGTCCAAGCTATAGTCTTGGCTCCACATATACATTTTCAAATAAGTTTTGTGAGGCCCACTATGAGTTTTTACTGAAATCCACTTTGATGACTTAGAAGAGGAATTAATTTAAGGCATGACCCTAAGAATGAGTGATGAAGACATCTAGGGTGGATCATAACAGAGGAAAAAACTCTTAAAGAATGACACCATTTTCTTCTTTTATAGGCAGCACATGGCTCAACTTAGATGAAATTAATACCTTTTAAGATCACAGGATGCCGTGAATGAACTGAACGGATCAAATCTCTTATCTCTCATGGAGTTGGCCCCATCTTCATTTAAGGAGATCTACTCTCCTTTTATAATAATAATAATAATAATAATAATAATAAAATTATTCAATTTATGAGATAAACAATTATCATAAGCAGCTTCAAATGACACAAGGGCATTTTGGTCTAAAAAAGCGTTTACAGGACCAAAAATATATATACATGAGAGTTATCGGAACTGAGGATTTGAACCTGAAATCCAAACCGTCCAGGTTGTACCTCAATCCAGCGCTGGACCCAAGATTATGTGCTATTTGACAGATTTTTCAGTTTGTCCAAGCACGATCCATGGTTCAAGATCCAAGTCTTAGAAATGATAGGCCCTGATGCGGATGCACGACCATGCACCAAGGACAACCATGAGTCCTAACCTTTGGTGGCCATAAAATAAAAGTCTCTCTCTCTCTCTCTCTCTCTCTCTCTCTCTCTATATATATATACACACTATGAGCTTCTAATCTTGGTCGTTGTTGGCGGCAGACGCCCATGTGGGGGAGCATTAGGCCCACCTGTACAATCCAATAACCCAGAAAAAGTGTACGTATTCCTAGCTAGGTACGGGATGGTTAGGATTGGCTCATCAAAGTGACTCTTTGGAACTATAAGCAATCCATGACCGTCCGATCAGATGGTTAGAACCGTCCAAGCAATGTGACTCAATGGCCCATTAAGACTGGGCTAGACCAAATGAACAGTTCAGATTGATTTATACCGTCCACATACCACCCATAATCCCATATGTATTCAGGATCACTGGATCACTTCTCACGTGTTGTTCATCTCTTATCTAATATCCACCGTCCGAGCCGGATCTTTCGGTCCGACGCAGTCACAGATCATGTGCATCGCAAACAAAGGCGCACGATTTGTATGTGTGGCCCAGTGATGGGACCCACCACGGATATGTGTGAATAAACCAAAAATCTGCTATGTTTGGTCATTTTCCGCATTGAATTTGGACCACTACTGCACATTTCTCTCAACCGTTTATTTGTAGGACACTAATCGAAGGGCTAGAATCTTCTGAGACACCCAGTCAGATCAACAGTTGGAATCACCAAACATGGGACCCACATCTATGGATCATGACCATTAGCAAACTATACCATTTTTGGCGGATTGCATATAAAAGAGAAGTGTGTGCACTTGGTGCTGTACACATGTTGAACTCAGTTGAGCTTGGCACTGCTAGGCTTGGCTCAACCACTAGCTAAACCCAGCTTGAACTCGGATCGGACCGACTCGGTCCTCAAACATGATTGGCCAGCTTAGCTCAGTTCAGTTAGCGGCCCGAGATAATTCGACTCTATGCGGCCTTTTTCCAAATGCAAATATTGCATCTCCAATTTCTCACATAATGCAAAATAATAACAACGTTTTATATGTATTTCATTGAACACTCAACGGTTAGCATCAAAATCAAGATACGAAAGTAGTCTTATAATATAAAGTAATTTTTTTGTAATAATTTGTTTCGTATTCATTCCTTCCTCGCCATTGGCTGATCCCACGGAGGATGTATGCACCCGAAACAACACTTGGTTGAGTCATTTCATCAAATACGTAGCAAGCATCATCAATATGAAAATAGTTAAGTCATCGAGTCAATTCTAGTTGAGCTCAGGGAAGTTTGAGCTCGGCTCGAAATTTTTTCAAGCCTCAAAAATCAACTCGACTCAGTCCGATTCCAATTTCAAGTAGAGGTGAGTCAAGCTTTTCTGAGTCGAGTCCAACAAGCCGACCGAGCTAACTTGACTCGTGTACAGCTCCATGTGCACGGAGACACTCATCAAGCAATCCCCACCATGTAAATGCCATGTCTCAAGCTAGGCCCATCCGATCATCTGGTGGGCCGTATTTGTACCTAGAATTTGAATAGTTGAGCTATTTAAACTAGTTTTCCCACTGCAGAGTGGTGGCCCACCAGATCGGCTACTCTTGCATATGGTGTATTGGTTTTATCGTAATTTTGGGGATAATCTTGCCAATGAAAAGCTGGGTTAAGTTGCCAGAGAGGTGGTGTGCCATGATGGAATGACGTTAAGCCAGGCAAGCTAACCGACCAAACCCCACAGGTGTGGGGGCCATTCCCACTTCTGAAAGTGCCTAAGAACCTGAGAAAAAGAAAGGTCCGCTGGAAGACATCCACGTGTATTGCAATAAACTACGCTTTAGGATACGCCATGTCGAAAATAACTTGGAATTTTTTAACCCTTTCATTACTCAGGAGCTTTGAAAACATGCATATTCAAATGAAAGGAATCAAAACGTTGAGATGCATCGCTTCGAGATTTTTATTTTTATTTTCCATCCATCATCATATAAACGGTTTGGATCGTCGGAAGATGACCCCAAATCCAAATGATAAAGTCCGAAGGTATCCTGTAGCAGTACACCTGCACGTATTCTAGCAAACCTCCCTTCAAATACCTGAAAGTCTGAAACGCCCCTGTAAATCAGGTGAGGCAATCTTTGATCCGTACACACGTGTACATTTGCATGTGGGAAACTACCCCAAACTAGTGGAAATTAGTACGGCTAGGACTTGGGTTTAGGCTTTAGTTGGGTTGTCAAGGTACCTGTATTGGGTTTAGGTTGGAAAATGTGATCCTGGCTTGAGTCCAAGTTGGGTTGGTTAGGTTAGTTGGAAGTAGAGTTGTACGCGAATCAAGTTAGCTTAATTAACTTGCTCAACTCAACTCGAAAAAGCTTAGGTTTGAGCCGAGTTGAGCTATTTTTTAAAATTGAAAAACTTTCTAGCTGAATTTGACCTAAATTGAACTTGACTCAAAACTTGACTCAAACTTGACTCTTTTTCTTTTTTTTGGTTAGCTTGTTAGCACAGCTACTGTCCGTTCACACTTCACAGTTAGCTACCCCCGCTAGGGGGGAAACGATACCAAGACCTCAATGTTGACTCGAACTTGACTTGGTTTGCATCAATTTGACCGGAGCAGGTTCACTTAATATAAATATTTTGTATATATTTATATATTTAAATAAATTTTATATATATATATATATATATATATATATATATATATATATATATATATATATATATATAACAATAAAACCTAAACTCACTCCACTCGTAAGCTTAAACTCGAACTTGGCTTGAAAGATTGAGCTCAAGCTCAGCTCAAACTTGGCTTGAGTTGGCCTGAGCTGAGTCGAGCTGCCTAGCTAAGCTCAGGGATCAAGTTGAGCCAAGATGAGCTGAGTTCGAGCTGGAGGGCCTGTTGGCTAAGCTGAGCCAAGCTAGGCCAATCTCTACTCGGTTGGACTCGTGTACAGCTGTAGTTGAAAGTAATCATGTGTATTTAGGTTGGGTTGGGTTGAGGTAGATTTTGGGCTGGGCACCTCAGGTTGCAAATGCATTGGGGCTGAGTTGCAAGTTAGGTCCCAAGTTGCGTTCGGCTCAGGTTGACCCTCGCCCAACCCAACCCAACCCAACCCAACCCCACCCCACCCCACCCTCCAGATTTTCACCCCTAGAAAGCAGGGTTGATGGTTGCCTTTTCTGTAAAGAATAATTTAAAAAATTCCTATGATTTAGTTATCTAGACCGTTGATCTGATACCACCTACAAGTGGTGGGAATGCCATGGGAACCGTAGAGGGGCTGGGCTTTCAATCGGCGGCCCCTCATGGATAATTGAGAAAAGAAAAGTCATCAAATGTCCAGAGAGAAAGCATAGATTGGATGGCCACAGATTGTCTAAGCTGGAATAACTTTTGATATCCGCACGTCACATCAGATCAGCAGTTTGGATCACCCACAACACTCCTTAGTACACAATTCTTATTCTAAAGCACAAGGACCCAACGATGTGAATTACATCACCTAGAGGAGGCACTTGTAAACCGATGGCTAAAAATGCCCCGTACCATAAGGAGTGGTGCACAACCGGGAGTTGATCAGTTCTCGGCAACAACGACTCTTGAGATCTTAAGCAGGGAAAGACCAGAGGTCGACCACCATCTTCCTTAAGGGGATAACTATTCCGAATTCACGGAACTTCTCTAGACTTCTCACATAGACTTCTCGAATCCACAAGGAAAAGAACAAGAAAAATATAAAATAAACTCTATAAAATTCAAAATTGATTGATAATAAAAACAAATTTACAACCCTTTAAATAAGGATAAAAAGTTTTGGAAGAAGTTTCAAAATTAAACCACAACTAAAACTCCCTAAAATTCGTAACTTACTATAACTATGTGACTTGACCATTATTTTTCTAATTTTTCTAAACACTTTTCATGTTGGACACAACTCCAAAAGCCCAACGGATGGAGAGTAATATTCAAACTAAAACTTACTATAAATAGTAAAAATGGAAATAAAATTGATTTTCAATCGTGGATCTAAAGAAATCTTCCAATTTCGGCTCAAATAGGTACGTTCGTAGGCTAAAATAGCTTGTCCTACCCCAAAATCATATATGATACATCGAGTAACCCATTCCGGTTTGCAAGATATGCCTATTTTAAGGTTCTAACGGTCTTGATGACTTCTGCCTTCAATCGGGCCTTCTCTGATCCATCTTGGATATGAAAGTGTCTGCAAACCGCTCTACATCAAGATCACTCCCTTGAAAGCATGGCTACTCCAACTGTATCTTCATGCTCAAGAATACTTAGCAAGGGAGCAATTGGGTCCAAAAGCCCATTAAGTCATAATAATAAGGTACAATTTGGTATAGTTGGGCAATTGAGACCAATTTAATCTTAAAAGTTTGTTTCACCGATTTTCCTAACAATATAAAGTAAATGGATTATCTTTATGATTTTACTATTGTTAACTAACCAAACAAATAAATTATTAATTAAATGCAAATGTACTCCAGACAAATAAAGGAATTTGTAAACATTACATTTTCCATGTAATTACTACAAAAATCTAAAATCCAAATAACGACATCAACATATATAACAATTATTTAACATTAAATTAATATAAAAATGTCATCATTACAATTTTACGTCCCAATAAACCAAACGTGAGAATTGATGGTCAAATGTATTGGCAAGAGATGCTACTTAGATAGGTGTTCAATCTGAAATCCAACCCAGGTGTTTAGTCCGAACCCAGCTCGAATTCCTAAATGCTCAATCCTAAAACAACCCAACCCCACACAACTTAAATACATGTGATTGTTCCCAACTTGACTTAACCTAACCCAAATTTCTCAACCTAAATCCAATCAAATTCCATGTTGGGTTGACATTTTCCAACGCTAGCCCGACACAAGAATACCCAAACTTAGGTTGGATAAATTGGGTTCTGGTTAGGTTGACCCTAAATCAAGTCCCAAGCCTTCGATTACGAGGCCATGGACAGCCAACCCAATCTCTAAACTCAACTTCTTTTTTTTAAATGGGTCCAGTTTGAGCCAACCCGGAAAGGATTGGAACTCGTATCTGATCCAGGCCTGAATTGACTTAGACCTGACCCTTAAAATAATAAATATGCTTAAACTTTTTATAATATCTTGCACTCACCGTGCTTGACTATAATATTTTTTATATGGTTTTTGGTAATCAAAATGTTAGATTAATTTTGGGAGATCATCTATATTGGGATTTATTTTTAAGTTCTTTTCAAAATTTTAAATTAGAATCATAGCATAAAACTTGAGCTTTTGAAGCTGCCTTGGTTTAAGATTAAACAAAACAACCTGCATACAATTTGACATATGCAAATCACATGAAAAAGCTGTGTTTGCTTGTAAGTGGGACTATAGTGGAAAACAGACATTCTTGAGGCAAATTGTCTGCCACGATTTTCTCCAGGAATATCTTTAAGAGTGGAATGTGGGGCTCACCATGATGTATGTGTTTTATTACGTTGTCCATTCATTTTTTCCAGCTTATTTTAGCGCATGAACTAAAAAATGAAGTAGATTCAAAGCTCAAGTGGACCGTATCATTGGAAAGTGGGGATTGAATGCAACCCATTAAAAACTTCTTAGGACCACAAAAGTTTTAGATCAAGTTAATATTTGTGTTTTCCTTTCATCCAAGCAGTGTGACCTTGTGAACAACTTGGATGACAACCAAACATCATGGTGAGCCCTAGGAAGGTTTCATCCATAGCTACCATTATCCTCACCGTTTTTTGCAATGTGGTCCATTTGAGCTTTAAAGTTACCTCATTTTTTGGCTCATGCACTAAAATGAGCTAGCAAAATAGATGGGTAGTGTGGATAAACACATGCATCATAGTAGGCTCATCCCTATCTCATATGATAGTCGCCAAGGGAAGCAAATTACTTGGTGACTGAATCACTAGGAGATATTCTTATAAAATCAATGCATATGATCCAATCAAATTCCGTTAAGTTGGGTCATCGTGAACCCAATAAAGTTTGACTTAGTTATAAATACGTATGTTTGAAAGTTGTTTAATCAAGTACTTAACCAAGCATCATTTCTGATAGCGGCATGTATTATAATGAAATCCTATTACGTGGGAAAGTTCCTACATACCATGCGTATCTGTTTTTCCAACTCATGTTGGGGAATTAGCCCAAAAATGAGGCTGATCCAAAACTAAAGTAAGCCAAACGTACAAGAAAAGGCTGGGTGGGAAATGACTACTATTGTTGTGATCTTCCTATAGTCCACTGTGCCATTCAAACGGTTCCTAAGGGCCTGTTTGTTGTTCAAATCCAATGGTAAATGCAATGTAAATGGGTAATTATTATTTACCCATGTATTTACACCCAGTAGCCGCCTCTTGACAATGACTTGATGTTGACATGAAGCTTCTTTGAAAAGCTATTGCACTCGAATATAGAAGTGAAGATTTTTTTCCATTAAAATACATGTGGTCCACTGTTATGTATGATCTTAATCCACACCGTCCATTTATTTTTCCCTCTCATTTTACGGCATGAGCCCAAAAATGAGGCAGATCCAAAGCTTGGGTAGACCACACCACAAGAAACATGGGGAAATAAATGCTTACCACTCAATTTTTCTTTGGGGTATAGAAGTTTTAGATCAAGCTTATTGTTTTTGTTTTCCCTTCATCCATGTTTCTATGACGTTATGAACAGGTTGGATGGAAGGTATACATCCTTGTGGGCCCTAGGCTCATTTAAAATTTCAATGGCAGATGTTCAATTCCTCATGCTTTCGTGGTGTGGACCACTCGAGCTTTGTATCTATCTCATTTTTTGGCTCATGCCCTAAAATGAGCACGTAGAACATGTGATCAGTGTGGATCAGACATAGATATAGTGATGGGCTCACAAATTTCACCACTATAATTTTGGTAAGATGATATTGTTTTGTGTCACTGTTTTCGAGGTGAAATTCCAACCTCATTTCCTCTTTTCCAATCAGGTTAAAAAAGTAATAATTGCCCATTTACGTGGCATTTACCATTTACCGTGGGATTTGAAAAACAAACAGTCCCTAAGGTCTTTTATTAGCAAGATTTTTTCACAGGTGTGTAGTCGCATGAGTTCAGCTCCGTTTCACACCAAAACGGAACGAAACGGAACAAAACGATTGAAAAGCCCTGGCCAGGGTTTTATCGATTAAAATAGAATTCCCGAAAGATCGACATTTTTCTAGAATGGTTTTTATGGGATCGTTTCACATAAAACAGCTGTTGAAATCGTCCTTCTCCCATCTAAACGCTGTAATGGTAAACCCATCCTGGCTCTTACTCCTTTCTTGCCTTTTTTGAAATTTCAAAATTTCATTATTTTCTGGACTCCTCACATAGACTTCTCGAATCCACGAGGAAAAGAGCAAGAAAAATATAAAATAAACTCTATAAAATTCAAAATTGATTGATAATAGAAACGAATTTACAACCCTTTAAATAGGGATACCAAGCTTTGGAAGAAGTTTCAGAATTAAACCACAACTAAAACTCCCTAAAATTTGTAACTTACTATAACTATGTGGCTTAACCGTTATTTTTCTAATTTTTCTAAACACTTTTCATGTTGGACACAACTCCAAAAGCCCAACAAATGGAGGGTAATAATCAAACTAAAACTTACTATAAATAGTAAAAACGGAAATAAAATTGATTTTCGATCGTCGATCTGATGAAATCTTGCAATTTCAGCATGGATAGCCAAGTTGGTTGGCTGAAGTTGCTCGTCGTAACCCCAAATCATATATGATACGTCAAGTAACCCATTCCGGTTTGCAAGATATGCCTATTTTAAGGTTCTAATGGTCTTGATGACTTCTGCCTCCGATCGGGCCTTCTCTGATCCATCTTAGATATGAAAGTGTCCACAACCCACTCTACATCAAAATCACTCCCTTGCAAGCATGGCTACTCCAGCTGTAGTGTCTTCATGCTCGAGAATACTTAGCATGGGAGCAATTGGGTCCAAAAGCCCATTAAGTCATAATAAAAAGGTACAGTTTGGTCTAGTTGGGCAATTGGGGCCAATTTAATCTTAAAAGTTTGTTTCACCGATTTTCCTAACAATATAAAGTAAATGGGTTATCTTTATGATTTTACTATTATTAAATAACCAAACAAATGAATTATTAATTAAATGCAAATGTACTCAAGACGAATAAAGGAATTCGTAAACATTATGTTTTCCATGTAATTACTGCAAAAATCTAAAATCCAAATAACAACATCAACATATATAAAAATTATTTAACATTAAACTAATATAAAAATGTCATCATTGCAATTTTATGTCCCAATAAACCAAACGTGAGAATTGATGGCCAAATGTAAATATTGTCAAGAGATGATACTTAGATAGGTGTTCAATCTGAAATCCAACCCAGGTGTTTAGTCCGAACCCGGCTCGAATTCCTAAATGCTCAATCCTAAAACAACCCAACCCCACGCAACTTAAATACATGTGATTGTTCCCAACTTGGCTTGACCTAACCCAAATTTCTCAACCTAAATCCAATCAAATTCCATGTTGGGTTGACATTTTCCAACCCTAGCCCGATACAAGAATACCCAAACTTAGGTTGGATCAATTGGGTTCTGGTTAGGTTGACCCTAAATCAATTCCCAAGCCTTAGATTACGAGGCCATGGACACCCAACTCAATCTCTAAACTCAACTTTTTTTAAATGGGTCCAGCTTGAGCCAACCCAGAAAGGATTGGAACCCGTATCTGATCCAGGCCTGAATTGACTTAGACTGACCCTTAAAATAATAAATATGCTTAAACTTTTTATAATATCTTGCACTCACCGTGCTTGACTATAATATTTTTATATGGTTTTTGGTAATCAAAATGTTAGATTAATTTTGGGAGATCATTTATATTGGGATTTATTTTTAAGTTCTTTTCAAAATTTTAAATTAGAATCATAGCATAAAACTGGAGCTTTTGAAGCTGCCTTGGTGTAAGATTAAACAAAACAACCTGCATACAATTTGACATATGCAAATCACATGAAAAAGCTGTGTTTGCTTTTATGAGAAATGAGAAGTGGGACTACAGTGGAAAACAGACATTCTTGAGACAAATTGTCTGCCACGGTTTTCTCCAGGAATATTGTAAGACCCGTGTCCTAATCCGTACTGTTCCGTTAGCTTCCGCGGTCCTTCCGGTCAAATTTCGGCAACCTTCGCACCGTATTCAGTGTTTGCGCACGATCTTAAGCTAGGTCCCGCGCACCGACGTCGGCTTGATCCGAAAGTTGTATCATAGCGACCGCGTCGTCGCCGCTGTTCCAACGCCGTGACTTGCGCACCGAACCGATACCCAGGCAAGAAGATGTTGATCAGCGTTTATTCCGAAGAAACACCGCGCGTTGCGGATTTCGAGGGAATCTCTACGCAATTAGTCCCATCAATCAACCATTAATGTAAGCCTTACCTCAAGTACATCAACCCATTCCCTCTTTTTTTCAAAAGTCCACCTTCTTTCCACCTCACCACTCCTCTTTTCCAAATTTCAACAACAACCATACACCTTTTACAATTTTTCAACCCAACCCATCACTCCATCACCTCACCTCACCCATCCATATCTTCTTTCTCTCCCTCATTTCTCAAAATCTCCAAGCAACCCCAAGCCTCAAACGTCCAAGCTTCCTCTCCCTCTCAAGTGTGGCCCACCTTCCATCTTCCATCTACACCCTCTCATCTCTCATCCCCACCATCAAGAGTCCATCAACCTCCATCAAAGTTGAAGATAAGGAGCATTGGAGTCTAAGGGACCAAGAAGAAGGGAGATAAGGTGGGTGATTTGTTATTATTTTAAATTTTAGGGCCCACTTGTTGGTGGGACCCATTTGGATGTATGTGATTTAATCAAGAGGGCCCATAGTGGCGGGGTTCCTCTATCTCACCGTATATCCCTCTTTCTATCTCTCTCTCTTCCTTTGTAATGGTGTGAATCCCACCAATATGTGTTACATCTACCCGTCCATCTACATTAGACGGTGTGGCCCATCCTATCGTAGTGATGATCCACACCATCCATTGTTTAGGTGGGCCAAATGCTTTATATATATATATATATAAATATATGTTATATTTTACATAATATATATAATATAATATTAATATATAATACTCGAGCTAAGTCGAGCTCAAGCTTTGAGTTGAGTCGAGTTGATATGGGGACCCACCCCAATAATATATTTATGTATGCCGTCCAGCGTCCCTGGACGCTGGACGTTGGCAAGTAAAGTGTTAATGGCATGGGTGTATACTTTAAGGAAAAAAAAAATGGTGGGCCTCTCATGCAAGCCCTACCTTGATGTGTAGACACAATCCAAGCCGTCCATCCTTCTCCTCAGATCATTTTAGACGTTGAACTGAAAAATGAGGCTGATCCCATTTTCTGGCGGGCCATACCATGGGAACTAGTGGTATTACCCTTAAAATCCACCATGACCCTTCTATTTGCCAAAAATAGGGCGAATATTGGACTCCTTGGGTCGGCCTTGGACCAAGGAATCCAATGGTTGGTGTGGATCTTACTAAAGCGGGCCCCGCCTGGGAAAAGCTGCAGAAAAACAATTTTTCAAAAAAAAAAAAACAAAAAGCAGCAGCAGCCGCTGCCACTGGCAGAACGCGCTGGACGTCCTGACGGACGGACGGGCTGGGGCTCACGGCCCCAGCAGTGGGCCCCACCTTGGTTCCTTTCGACCATCAACACCGTGCATTTGATGGGTCCCCTTGGACCAGCCGTCCATCCAAAAACTCAGCTGTAAACGGAACTCAGGCGGGCCACACCATCTAAAATCATATAAAGACATGTCTAAACATATAAAAACACTTGGTGGGGCCTACCTGAAATTTGGATGCGGTTGAAACTTGGTCTGTACCCTCAACCAAGTGGGACACACATAATGAGCGGGCTGGATTTATGGACCACATCACGGTGGGCCCCCTGTCCATGTGATATATAAATATATATTTATCCATATATATATATAAATAAATAAAATAAAATAAAATAAAATAAAGTCATTACGGTGGGCTCCTGACCGTCCCGATGTAAATAAATGGTGGGCCCAACCCACGGTACTTTGGGTGGAAAATAAACATTGCAGTGGGCCCCAGTCCAGTGGGCCCTACCCTGGTCCACATGACCTATCAACAGGTTGTATGGAAAACAAACATTTCAGTGGGCCCATTTTGTATGGAAAATAAATATTACAGTGGGCCCTATCCAGGCCCACGTGACCTTATGGATAGATTGGATAATAAATAAATAAAAAAAACTACAGTGGGCTCTACCCTGGTTCACATGACCCTATGAATAGTTGGGTGGAAAATAAACATTATATTGGGCCTTAAGTTGGGTGGAAAATAAACATTATATTGGGCCTTAGGCTGGGTGAAAAATGAGCATTTTGGTGGGCCCCACTTATGTAAGTATTGTAAACCACACCCTCTATTAGTGTGGGCTCCATCATAATGTATGTGTTTCATCCAACTGTCCAACTGTTTTGGAGATAATTTAAGGCCCATTGTGGAGGCCCATCTTCATGTATTAGTGGTCCTTGTTGAGGCCCACCTTGATTTGTATTAGGCCCATATTATGAGGCCCATTTGATGTACTGGAGGCCCACGGGTCAAGGCCCAATAGGACATACATAAGGCCCAATGTAGTGTAATTCCACCATGGTATATGTATTGATTTTGCAACGGGCCACGCCTTGAGAGCAATGCTGGTTTGACGTCCACATTGAATGGATAATGTTGGTTAAATGTCCGCATTATAACTCTCCTTAAGGCCCATTAATAGGCCCATACCTGTAATGTGTAGGCCGTCTAGGCCCATCTTCGTTTTGATCTGAGCTCATTTCTTAATACATGTTTAGTATAGTACAGGTCCATGATTCATGATCATTCGCATCATACGCATGCCTGATGTGAGGAGTGACCGATCATAGCATATGCCTTCGAGCAGACTGTTTATAGGCTCCTTGATAGGCGGAGTTGCCTCATATAAGTGCATGGTACACGCAGGACTACTTGCATGATTGATAGTGTGATTCATGCACTTGCATTTGTGTGATTGTAGTTACTGGATGCCCTAGCCACATCAGGGTCATAGCCTCCACAGACACATCGTGGATGGCGAGATTGGATACCGAAAATATTTGGTTCTAGCATACGGACACCATAGATGTCCCTGGGTGAAAATCCCTAAACCCGATGGTACCAGAAGATGACTCCAACGTCGAGACCGAGTGGATATATGAGCGCATGAGGGCCGAATACCAGGAGGCCGCGTCTCCCACTGTGTCGTGGTCGGTTGGAAAGGAGTGTGGCCTTACTCGCCCAAGGGTAGAGGGCAATACTAGGCTGAGTTTGACCAGCTCGCGAATGGGTCCGCTATCGACGTGCCGGATAGGTATTGGCAGACTATTGGCCAGGCGGATAGTAAGGTTTCTTACGCTCGCTTGGACTGTGCGGCTAGGAGAGCGACAGTGCCATTTGGAGTGTATTGAACCCCGGTGATTATCTAGAATGAGAACTGTACTAATATATGATGAGGTTTGGCATGCTTGAGTTGCATCTCACATCACATGGATGTGTTATGGCCGATAGCATTCATATCTTGCACCGCATAGCCTTGGTACGGCTGATTGCATTCATGTGCTCATCACCATGATTCCGCATTACTTTGACCTTACATTTTGAGCACGTTTATATTGTGCACACACTTACACCACCCTCTAAGCTTTCTATAAGCTTATGCACGATTGATGCGTGCAGGAGACGCTAGGACACAGTCGCAGCCATAGTCTCGCCGTAGTTGGAGTGTGCAGCCGAGCTTCTGGAGTTTTGTTTCTTTTGTTACATTGTATTTTCCCTTTCAGACGCATTGTACTCAAAAGTTTTTGATCATAGTGGATTTTGTGGTGGTGTTCTTGTGGTTATTATTTGTGGGTTATGCTTTTGTTATGCTCATTATGAATCAGACTGATGATTTGAAATCCTCCTTGTAGTATCCCAGGATCGGAACCTGGTGAATGAGTGCCGGGATCCGAAAATGGGGTTCTACGGAGGTTGTCGGCGTCGGATTCGGCGATCGGGAATTCTGTGAGCCCGGTTTCCGAGTTCGGAGCGTGACAAATATCTTTAAGAGCGGACTGTGGGGCTCACCATGATGTATATGTTTTATTACGTTGTCCATTCATTTTTTCCAGCTTATTTCAGCGCATGAACTAAAAAATGAAGTAGATTCAAAGCTCAAGTGGACCGTATCATTGGAAAGTGGGGATTGAATGCAACCCATTAAAAACTTCTTAGGACCACAAAAGTTTTAGATCAAGTTAATATTTGTGTTTTCCTTTCATCCAGGCAGTGTGACCTTGTGAACAACTTGGATGACAACCAAACATCATGGTGAGCCCTAAGAAGATTTCATCCATAGCTAGCATTATCCTCACCGTTTTTTGCAATGTGGTCCATTTGAGCTTTAAAGTTACCTCATTTTTTGGCTCATGCACTAAAATGAGCTAGCAAAATAGATGGGTAGTGTGGATAAGCACATGCATCATAGTAGGCTCATCCCTATCTCATATGATAGTCGCCAAGGGAAGCAAATTACTTGGTGACTGAATCACTAGGAGATATTCTTATAAAATCAATGCATATGATCCAATCAAATTCCGTTAAGTTGGGTCATCGTGAACCCAATAAAGTTTGACTTAGTTATAAATACGCATGTTTGAAAGTTGTTTAATCAAGTACTTAACCAAGCATCATTTCTGATAGCGGCATGTGTTATAATTAATGAAATCCTATTACGTGGGAAAGTTCCTACATACCATGCCTATCTGTTTTTCCAACTCATGTTGGCGAATGAGCCCAAAAATGAGGCTGATCCAAAACTAAAGTAATCCAAACGTACAAGAAAAGGCTGGGTGGGAAATGACTACTATTGTTGTGATCTTCCTATAGTCCACCGTGCCATTCAAACGGTTCCTAAGGGCCTGTTTGTTGTTCAAATCCAACGGTAAATGCAATGTAAATGGGTAATTATTATTTACCCATGTATTTACACCCAGTAGCCGCCTCTTGACAATGACTTGATGTTGACATGAAGCTTCTTTGAAAAGCTATTGCACTCGAATATAGAAGTGAAGATTTTTTTTCATTAAAATACATGTGGTCCACTGTTATGTATGATCTTAATCCACACCGTCCATTTATTTTTCCCTCTCATTTTACGGCATGAGCCCAAAAATGAGGCAGATCCAAAGCTCGGGTAGACCACACCACAAGAAACATGGGGAAATAAATGCTTACCACTCAATTTTTCTTTGGGGTATAGAAGTTTTAGATCAAGCTTATTGTTTTTGTTTTCCCTTCATCCATATTTCTATGACGTTATGAACAGGTTGGATGGAAGGTATACATCCTTGTGGGCCCTAGGCTCATCTAAAATTTCAATGGCAGATGTTCAATTCCTCATGCTTTCGTGGTGTGGACCACTCGAGCTTTGTATCTATCTCATTTTTTGGCTCATGCCCTAAAATGAGCACGTAGAACATGTGATCAGTGTGGATCAGACACATATATAGTGATGGGCCTCACAAATTTTACCACCATAAATTTGGTAAGATGATACTGTTTTGTGTCACTGTTTTCGAGGCGAAATTCCAACCTCATTTCCTCTTTTCCAATCAGGTTAAAAAAGTAAAATTACCCATTTACATGGCATTTACCATTTACTGTGGGATTTGAAAAACAAATAGGCCCTAAGGTCTTTTATTAGCAAGATTTTTTCGCACGTGTGTAGTCGCACGAGTTCAGCTCCGTTTCACACCAGAACGGAACGGAACGGAATAGAACGATTGAAAAGCCCTGGCCAAGGTTTTATCGATTAAAATGGAATTCTCGGAAGATCGACATTTTTCTGTAATGGGTTTTATGGGATCGTTTCACATAAAACAGCTGTTGAAATCGTCCTTCTCCCATCCAAACGCTGTAATGGTAAACCCATCCTGGCTCCTACTCCTTTCTTACCTTTTCTGAAATTTCAAAATTCCATTATTTTCTGGACTCCTCACATAGACTTCTTGAATCCACAAGGAAAAGAACAAGAAAAATATAAAATAAACTCTATAAAATTCAAAATTGATTAATAATAAAAACGAATTTACAACCCTTTAAATAAGGATACCAAGCTTTGGAAGAAGTTTCAGAATTAAACCACAACTAAAACTCCCTAAAATTCGTAACTTACTATAACTATGTGGCTTAACCGCTATTTTTCTAATTTTTCTAAACACTTTTCAGGTTGGACACAACTCCAAAAGCCCAACAGATGGAGGGTAATAATCAAACTAAAACTTACTATAAATAGTAAAAACGGAAAGAAAATTGATTTTCGATCGTTGATCTGATGAAATCTTGCAATTTCGGCATGGATGGCCAAGTTGGTTGGTTGAAGTAGCTTGTCCTACCCCAAAATCATATATGATACGTCAAGTAACCCATTCCGGCTTGCAAGATATGCCTATTTTAAGGTTCTAATGGTCTTGATGACTTCTGCCTCCGATCGGGCCTTCTTTGATCCATCTTAGATATGAAAGTGTCTGCAGCCCACTCTACATCAAAATCACTCCCTTGCAAGCATGGCTGCTCCAATTGTAGTATCTTCATGCTCAAGAATACTTAGCATAAGAGCAATTGGGTCCAAAAGCCCATCAAGTCATAATAAAAAGGTACAAGTTGGTCTAGTTGGGCAATTGGGGCCAATTTTATCTTAAAAGTTTGTTTCACCAATTTTCCTGACAATATAAAGTAAATGGGTTATCTTTGTGATTTTACTATTATTAACTAACCAAACAAATAAATTGTTAATTAAATGCAAATGTACTCCAGACAAATAAAGGAATTTGTAAACATTACGTTTTCCATGTAATTACTGCAAAAATCTAAAATCCAAATAATGACATCAACATATATAAAAATTATTTAACATTAAACTAATATAAAAATGTCATCATTGCAATTTTATGTCCCAATAAACCAAACGTGAGAATTGATGGCCAAATGTAAATATTGTCAAGAGATGATACTTAGATAGGTGTTCAATCTGAAATCCAACCCAGGTGTTTAGTCCGAACCCAGCTCGAATTCCTAAATGCCCAATCCTAAAACAACCCAACCCCACACAACTTAAATACATGTGAATGTTCCCAACTTGACTTGACCTGACCAAAATTTCTCAACCTAAATCCAATTAAATTCCATGTTGGTTTGACATTTTCCAACCCTAGCCCGACATAGGAATACCCAAACTTAGGTTGGATCAATTGGGTTCTGGTTAGGTTGACCCTAAATCAATTCCCAAGCCTTAGATTACGAGGCCATGGACACCCAACCCAATCTCTAAACTCAACTTTTTTTAAATGGGTCCAGTTTGAGCCAACTCGGAAAGGATTGGAACCCGTATCTGATCCAGGCCTGAATTGACTTAGACTAACCCTTAAAATAATAAATATGCTTAAACTTTTTATAATATCTTGCACTCACCGTGCTTGACTATAATATTTTTTATATGGTTTTTGGTAATCAAAATGTTAGATTAATTTTGGGAGATCATTTATATTGGGATTTATTTTTTAGTTCTTTTCAAAATTTTAAATTAGAATCATAGCATAAAACTTGAGCTTTTGAAGCTGCCTTGGTTTAAGATTAAATAGAACAACCTGCATACAATTTGACATATGCAAATCACATGAAAAAGCTGTGTTTGCTTTTATGAGAAATGAGAAGTGGGACTACAGTGGAAAACAGACATTCTTGAGGCAAATTGTCTGTCACGGTTTTCTCCAGGAATATCTTTAAGAGCGGACTGTGGGGCTCACCATGATGTATGTGTTTTATTACGTTGTCCATTCATTTTTTCCAGCTTATTTTAGCGCATGAACTAAAAACTGAAGTAGATTCAAAGCTCAAGTGGACCGTATCATTGGAAAGTGGGGATTGAATGCAACCCATTAAAAACTTCTTAGGACCACAAAAGTTTTAGATCAAGTTAATATTTGTGTTTTCCTTTCATCCAAGCAGTGTGACCTTGTGAATAACTTGGATGACAACCAAACATCATGGTGAGCCCTAGGAAGGTTTCATCCATACCTGACATTATCCTCACCAGTTTTTGCAATGTGGTCCATTTGAGCTTTAAAGTTACCTCATTTTTTGGCTCATGCACTAAAATGAGCTAGCAAAATAGATGGGTAGTGTGGATAAACACATGCATCATAGTAGGCTCATCCCTATCTCATATGATAGTCGCCAAGGGAAGCAAATTACTTGATGACTGAATCACTGGGAGATATTCTTAGAAAATCAATGCATATGATCCAATCAAAATCCATTTAGTTGGGTCATCGTGAACCCAATAATGTTTGACTTAGTTATAAATACACATGTTTGAAAGTTGTTTAATCAAGTACTCAACCAGGCGTCATCATTTCTGATAGCGGCATGTATTATAATGAAATCCTATTACGTGGGAAAGTTCCTACATACCATGCCTATCTATTTTTCCAACTCATGTTGGGGAATGAGCCCAAAAATGAGGCTGATCCAAAACTAAAGTAAGCCAAACGTACAAGAAAAGGCTGGGAGGGAAATGACTTCTACGGTTGTGATCTTCCTATAGTCCATTGTGCCATTCAGGTTCCTAAGGGCTTGTTTGTTTTTCAAATCCAATGGTGAATGCAATGTAAATGGGTAAATATTATTTACCCATGTATTTACACCCAGTAGCCGCCTCTTGACAATGACTTGATGTTGACATGAAGTTTCTTTGAAAAGCTATTGCACTAGGGAGAGGCGAAGATTTTTTTCCATTATAATGCATGGGGTCCATTGTTATGTATGATCTTAATCCACACCGTCCATTTATTTTTTCCTCTCATTTTACGGCATGAGCCCAAAAATGATGCAGATCCAAAGCTCGGGTAGACCACACCACAAGAAACATGGGGAAATAAATGCTTACCACTCAATTTTTCTTTGGGGCCATAGAAGTTTTAGATCAAGCTTATTGTTTTTATTTTCCCTTCATCCATGTTTCTGTGACATTATGAATGGGTTGGATGGAAGGTATACATCCTTGTGGCCCCTAAGCTCATTTAAAATTTTAACGGCAGATGTTCAATTCCTCATGCTTTTGTGGTGTGGACCACTTGAGCTTTCTATCTATCTCATTTTTTGGCTCATGCCCTAAAATGAGCACGTAGAACATATGATCAGTGTGGATTAGACACATATATAGTGATGGGCCTCATAAATTTCACCACCATAATTTTGATAAGATGATATTGTTTTGTGCCACTGTTTTCGAGGAAAAATTCCAACCTCATTTCCTCTTTTCAAATCAGGTAAAAAAAGAAGTAATAATTGCTCATTTACACTGTATTTATCATTTACCCTGGTATTTGAAAAACAAATAAGCCAAATGCCTGTAACTTTTTTAAGTTGCAAGAAAGTAACATGTAACTAACTTACAGGAGCAAGTAAGTTACAGGTAATTCTGTTTGAATGTAACTTGTAACTTAGTTACAAGTAACTTTGTTTTGTGTTTGGATAACTTGTAACTTTGTTTTTGTGATTGGATAAAAGTGGGCCCATGTTTTCAAAATGCTAGCAATGTAGCCCACATAAAAGACACATAAAGGTCAGAAATTGAGGTACTTGCACTAATGTACGGTATGGAGGACAGTAAGTGGAAGATCTAGACTGTTCATCTAATGGACTACTTCACTGGAAACAATGTTGATTGAAACACCCACCATTAAAAACTTTTAGTGGGCCACCAATATTTTCGATCAAACTAATATTTGTTTTGTTCCCTTCATCCAGGTCTTTATAACCTAATCAACAGCTTGGATGTGAAACAAACATTATAGTGGGCCCTAGTAGTTTTTTAATGGTGGACTTTCAATCATTATTCTTTTTAGTAGTGTGGTCCACCTGAGATTTAGATATCCCTCTTTTTTGGAGTTAAGCCCTAAAACAATCCAAAAGAATAGATGGACAGCATGGATAAAACAAATACAATATGGTGGGCCCCACAGATCATCTTCATTATCCACGCCACCTCACCAAGTTGTGTCCAACAACGCAGAAGCACACACAAAAAAAAAAAAAAGAAAAACGCAATAGAAAAAGAGAAAAGGGGTTTCCTACCTTGTGGAAGCTCGATAGGAGAGGGAGAAGTAGACCAAGAGAGGGAGAAGAAGACTTGAGAGAGGGAAACGAAAGTTGAGAGAGGGAAATGTAGGTGCAATTCTTTACAATGATTTTCATTTCAAAATTTTCAACTATTAAATACAAGTAACTTGAAAAATGACCCAAGCGCGAAGATTTTCACTTATTTTTCTGGTAAAAAAGTCACGTGTCGAGAGAAAGTTACCCGTGACTTTCCTCCCAGACACCAACCGTGACAAAGTCACCGGTAACTTTTGTTACACATTAGAAAAGTTGCTGGCATTCACACGGGGCACGAGGTCTTTTATTAGCATGATTTTTTCGCACGTGTGTAGTCGCACGAGTTCAGCTCCGTTTCACACCAGAACGGAACGGAACGGAACAGGACGGATGAAAAGCCCTGGCCAGGGTTTTATCGATTAAAATAGAATTGCCGGAAGATCGACATTTTTCTGGAATGGGTTTTATGAGATCGTTTCACATAGAACAGCTGTTGAAATCGTCCTTCTCCCATCCAAACGCTGTAACGGTAAACCCATCCTCGCTCCTCCTTTCTGGCCTTTTCTGAAATTTCAAATTTCCGTTATTTTCCAGGGCTTTTTCAACGAAAGCTGGCATCGTAGCAACCGCCATAATTTCGGTTTTTCTCTCCTTTTTTTTTTCGGATTGCTGTTGGTTTTAACTAGTATTATTATTTTTGAAGTGTAGAGGGTGGGATTTGTTAGAGGGTATGCTGTTGCCTCAAATGAGAAGAGAGTTGGTGCTAAAAGGCCTTGGATTGAGGGGGTTAAAGATATTATCGCTGTTGCTTCTGGGAAAGGCGGCGTTGGAAAGTCTACCACTGCAGGTGAATTGGGTTTTCTTTTTCTGGGATTTCGGTTTCTGGGTTTTGTTTGAAATGGCGAGTTTTTATCCGATGATACATGATTTGATGGTTTTTCTTTTCAAAATTTTGTCTTAGCTTAATGGGTCTGGT